>NC_092151.1:66150052-67350052 GCF_045791955.1 Oncorhynchus clarkii lewisi | reverse complement strand
TTATTAGGAAATGGAAGACATACAAGACCACTGATAATCTCCCTCGATCTGGGGCTCCACGCAAGATCTCACCCCGTGGTGTCAAAATGATCACAAGAACGGTGAGCAAAAATCCCAGAACCACACGGGGGGACCTAGTGCATGACCTGCAGAGAGCTGGGACCAAAGTAACAAAGCCTACTATCAGTAACACACTACGCCGCCAGGGACTCAAATCCTGCAGTGCCAGACGTGTCGCCCTGCTTAAGCCAGTACATGTCCAGGCCCGTCTGAAGTTTGCTAGAGAGCATTTGGATGTTCCAGAAGAAGATTGGGAGAATGTCATATGGTCAGATGAAACCAAAATATAACTTTTTGGTAAAAACTCAACTCGTCGTGTTTGGAGGACAAAGAATGCTGAGTTGCATCCAAAGAACACCATACCTACTGTGAAGCATGGGGGTGGAAACATTATGCTTTGGGGCTGTTTTTCTGCAAAGGGACCAGGACGATTGATCCATGTAAAGGAAAGAATGAATGGGGCCATGTATCGTGAGATTTTGAGTGAAAACCTCCTTCCATCAGCAAGGGCATTGAAGATGAAACGTGGCTGGGTCTTTCAGCATGACAATGATCCCAAACACACCGCCCGGGCAACGAAGGAGTGGCTTCGTAAGAAGCATTTCAAGGTCCTGGAGTGGCTTAGCCAGTCTCCAGATCTCAACCCCATAGAAAATCTTTGGAGGGAGTTGAAAGTCTGTGTTGCCCAGCAACAGCCCCAAAACATCACTGCTCTAGAGGAGATCTGCATGGAGGAATGGGCCAAAATACCAGCAACAGTGTGTGAAAACCTTGTGAAGACTTACAGAAAACATTTGACCTCTGTCATTGCCAACAAAGGGTATATAACAGTATTGAGATAAACTTTTGTTATTGACCAAATACTTATTTTTCCACCATAATTTGCAAATAAATTCATCAAAAATCCTACAATGTGATTTTCTGGAAAAAAAATTCTCCATTTTGTCTGTGTACCTATGATGAAAATTACAGGCCTCTCTCATCTTTTTAAGTGGGAGAACTTGCACAATTGGTGGCTGACTAAATACTTTTTTGCCCCACTGTACATATGAGATGAGTAATGCAAGATATGTAAACATTATTAAAGTGGCATTATTTATGTGACTAGTGTTCCATTTATTAATGTGGCCAGTGATTTAAAGTCTGTATATAGGCAGCAGCCTCTCAATGTTAGTGATAGCTGTTTAACAGTCTGATGGCCTTGAGATATAAGTTGTTTTTCAGTCTCTCGGTCCCTGCTTTGATGCACCTGTACTGTCCTCGTCTTCTGGATGATAGCGGGGCGAACAGGCAGTGGCTTGGGTGGTTGTTGTCATTGATGATCTTTTTGGCCTTCCTGTGACATCGGGCGCTGTAGGTGTCCAGGAGGGCAGGTAGTTTACCCCCGGTGATGTGTTGGGCAGACCGCACCACCCTCTGGAGAGCCTTGCGGTTGTGGGCGGTGATACAGCCCGACAGGATGCTCTCGATTGTGCATCTGTAAAAGTTTGTGAGGGTTTTAGTCACCACTTGTCTGAATTTTCCTTGTTTTACTATCCTTGTGAGGACTTCTGGTACCCTAAGGATAGTAAAACAAAAAAACACACACACACAGCAAGAGGTGAAATCTAATTGTATTTGGATATGAAAATGCACAGATATGTGTAAATGACATTCCCGGGGCTCCAGCACGTTGAATGATTTACCTTTGTGGCGTAATGGAGCAATTTCTTTCTTTCTTTCTTTTTTCCGCTTTTCAATCTGCAGTAAAAATTCTCGCTTAGCTCTGCGACAAGTCATCTGTCACTCTGCGCATGGCGGATGAGACTCTGGTGACAAAGTGGCCCCAAGACTTGCTATTCTGTCTCCCGTGAGGGATATTAAAGAGCAGCAAGCATCAATAAAATACTACAGTGCTGCTTAGTGCAAAGCAATGCTGGATAGCCATGTAGTTGATCAGTTGGGGACCTGGGACAGTGTGGATGGTTAGCTTTTACTCTCAGGTATATGTTAGGGAGTTGTTTTATGGGGGTGATGATGGAAGTCAGATGTGATGGAACATCAGTGTAAGATTCTAGTTGTATGTTTCCTTTGTTTGTTTTTCTGTTACATTAGGCATACAGAGGTTTGTATTTTGTTGACCCGACTATAGAAATGTTGTTTGAGAGCATTGAGGCTTTAAGGGCAAGGCTTCGGCAGCCAGAATCGCTCCAAAATGACCTGTAATTCCCAGTGTCCGAGGTAATCACTGTAATGGCCTGTCAACACAGCCAGAGAAAGCAAGCAAACAATGCGCATTACTCACCCACTGTCAACTCATCCCTGCTTGGTTTCTGACCAGAAAACGTGTGTGTATGTGTTTCCATGTAACTGTGTGTGTGGACGTGTGTGAAAGAAAGAGAGAGAAAATCCCCCACAATAAGTCAAAAAGCCCCTTCTCTTCAGAGAGCAGAGTTGATCCCCTTTCTTGCCCAATGTCATGGCTGTCACATCCCCTCTGTGCTGAGTGTGTGTGAGGGAAGGAGAGAGAGCAAGAGAGGGCGGGGCGGGCTGTGGTCCAGGGGACAGGCTCTGTTTTCACACTGCTGTCCTGTGACCGAGCAGGGCTGTCACTCACACCCACACCAACACATCACATCAGAGAGGCTGAGAGCTGGGATGGTCTCCCCGGCCTACCTGTGAAATACAGTATTTCGTGCCTCTCCCCTCATCACAATCTGCTCCTCATCTACACCACACTTGTTGGAGGCCATTCTGTTTTGTCTCACTCCCTCTATTGATGAGCTCTCCATGTCATGTCATCCATCCCTATTCCATTATACACCTACAGTATACTCCTACCATCTCTTAGAGAGGCTACGGTCTAGCTGGCCTTATTTCATCCCACAAGGTTGCCTTTTGTTATTCTGACTGCGCTACAATTCGCCGAGTTCAATCAAAGACTGAGATTGCCAGCCCAGCTGTGATAAAAGTACATTCGGCTCTAAATTAAATTCAACATAACTGGGAAATGAAGCAAATGCGAATAAACAAAAGCGGATGCTCGGGTGATTTGACTGTGAATGATAGCGGTGGAGTGTGAAGGGTAATGTATTGTTTCTTCCTCTACCGTAATTGAGCTGTGCCTCTCAGAGGCTCTGATGTGACATGTGGTGCCCCGGGACAGGGCACAGAGACAGTAAGAGGATAGTAGTGCTGTGCTAAGCCTGTGATTCGCTAGCTGACTCCAGTCAACCTCAATAAGTGCGGTGCCCGCTCCTGCTCCCGCTCCCCCAGCCCCAATACCAGCCTGTGGCGTGGAAGTTAATTGGCAGCATCTGCTGTCTGGGAGCCCGAGCGCCCAGTTACCCTCCTGGCACCTGGAGCCACCAGTCTGCCTGCAGGCAGCGAGCGGAGAGAGCCCAAACACCACAGCTGCCACCGGTGCCAGGGGGGATGTGGTCAGACAGGCTGGCCGGCTGTGCCAGGCAGGGACATCCTCAGGGGACAGATGGTTTACAGATCTGGGTGGTAGTGGGGAGAGAGAAGCAGAGAGAGATAGAGACTCACCTGCCATGCCCTAACAGGCACAACACTGATTTCCATTTAGAGAAGGCGAAGAGCCTGCTGGATTTGGTTGTTGTGTAAAATTGGCTTCTTTTAAAACAACAAAGTGGAAAATGTAGCATTTTTGTAGTAGAATCACAATGATTATTTTAATGCCGGTTGTGGTCAAATTATACTTCAAGCTTTTGTTGAGGCGGTATCCTAAATCCAAAGTGCAGATCCTTTCCAATATGATGTTATTGTTTAGAATCTCATAAGGATTGTAGCTATCCTTTGTCCTAATGTCCTTGTGTATGTGTGAGGTCATTCTCTAGTGAAATTACTGGTTCATGCTCTTCATTTCCTGTGTACACTATGACATCACTCTAAGTGTATGACATTATTCTGATGACCTCATTGTGACCTCATGATTTGTCATGTTGCCATCAGGAGAGTGGATGATCTCATCAGCCTAACCTCTATCTGATGAGTCACAGTGACACAGACACAGTAACATGGTTATGATACGGCTGAGATCATTGTTGTCGTACTCTATTTAATGACTATGTGGATGTGCATTTTTTAGATTTACGTTATGGCTGAGAGAAAGCAACAAAGAGGTTTTACACAGAGAGCTGAGATGGGAATACTTTCATCATTGGAATTTCACTTTCAGAAATTACGTTTTTTTGTTGCAGAATACATGTCTCCTTTGATGAACACATTTCCAACACAACTTATATATTTCAGGAACCTGCGGGTGAATTTACTGTATATGGTTTACTCTACAGGAATCATTACACATTTCACGTTAGACTCCTGTCCTATCCCAGTATGAATGTTTACGTAAATACTTGAGGTAAGTTCACAGACAACAAAGGAGTGAGAGGGGAGGTTGTCTGTCTGGGAAGATAATGCTATCAGAGAGCAGGCAAATTGAATCTGGAGATGCATCTGCATTAGCCCTCAAAAAGCCCTGTCACTCCACCATCTCTACTCCATCTCAACAGCATATCTCCAGCACACTGCCCTAGGCTACATTAAGCTACATGTCTGCCTTCCTGTAATTAACAGAGAGAGCTATTGTTCGCCTTCTATGGAGAATGAATGCGGTACAGTTGTCAGGAGCAGATTGCTCTACAGTATGTCTCGGATCTAAGAAATGTGTGTGTGTTTTTGTTGTTGTTTTTTTGAGTTGGTTGTGTGCTTATGTGTGCTTGAGTGTGTGAGTGTGTGTGTGCGTGAGTGTGTGAGTGTGTGTGTGTGCGTGAGTGTGTGAGTGTGTCTGAAGTGTTGTTTGCCTGCCAGTCTGGCGCCAGGCTGTCTCCCTGGGTCCACTCCACCCAGTGAGCTGATGCAGACAGTAGACACATCCACATCTCCCCTGGGAGAGGAGAGTAGAGGAGAGAGAGAGGTCTCACAACCACTCCACCTGCTCTCTCTCTCTCTCTCTCTCTCTCTCTCTCTCTCTCTCTCTCTCTCTCTCTCTCTCTCTATCTCTCTCTCTCTTTATCTCATAGACACTGTATTTGTTTACAACATGCTTTCAGACACCTTTTACTGATTTATCAGTGTGTCTAATAGAATGTGTGATTTCTCTGTTGTTTGCGGCTGGGCAAGGCCAGCAGTTTTTTTGTTGCCTACAGAAGTGAGTGCATCTCAAACAGCTTTTCTATTATGAGTCATTATGACATTCGCTTTACTCCATGTTTAGCATATTCACATTAGCTGTAGTCCTAGTATGATGGGTGTGATGGGTGTGTTGGTGTCAGCCGTCAGCCAGACCACTCTGTGGCATTGTGGCTCCCCTGGGACCTGGCTGAGACTGAACACTAATGTGGGGTGGGGTCTAATGCTGCATGGTGTAGGTGCATGGGGAGCTGGTGTTTGTTCCTGTTATCATAACCCCTCTTACACATTTATCAACACACACACACACACACCAGGGTAAAACACTGACATCATGGTTGTGGCGTGTTAGTGCCCCCCTCCCAGACTAATGCCAACTGCCCTCATGCCCCAGAGGGGGGTGGTGGCGCCACGCTGGCGATGGCAGGGTGATCATCTGCTCTCAGCACAGTGGGACCTGTAGCTGCACCAGCATGGAGCCATGGGCGGGCCTGGGGGAGGGGAGGGAACTGCGGTGTAGTCAACCCTCTGCCCTGTCTGGCACATAGTCCACTGTTAATCAAATGAATTTACCCCATTGAGAAAAATCTAAACTATCCACACCAAGTTTGTATTCAAACTTTCAGATTGGTTCACAGGTTTTGGATGAAGTTTAGTGCTATGGTATTGACCACAGTACTTTAGAGAGATCTAGAGACAGGCGAGTGGACCTGGGACTGTCTGTAGCAGGGAGGGGAAGGTCATGCCACTACTGAACACCACCGAGAGGTGTGGCCATCTGCTGGTCAATCAGGGTGCTGGCACAGCTACACTCCTCTCCAGGATGATTCTGAGCACTGAGCACAGTACAAGGTTGCTTGATCAGACAGGACAGGATTCTCAAGACCTCATTTAAGACATGTTTGCCCTGGTTTTGATTCTGAATGCGATGGCAAGCCACTGGCCCTACATCACATCGACATCCACATAACACCCGTGGAGATGTCTGTCTGTTGAACCGGCTGTGCATGAGTGATATGTGTATGAATGAGGTCCACTGTTTGCACACGGATGTGAGTGGAATATTTCCGCACCACAGAGTAATATAATGCAGCCCACTCACCAGAAGAGGGGTTGTAGAAGGACTATCCTCCATCACAAGCCTCTATGCTTCACCACTGACCCTACTGTATGAACCCACTTTACAGTGCTGCCTGCCTGGCTCCCTCCATACCACCACTACCCAGCCAACCCAAACTGGAAAAAATCTTCCACTGCGTTTCAAAGAACTGTCAGCAGTACCGTAATTTATCACCCCCGAGCCCACTGAGTAATTCTAATGGCATGTATTTTGATGACTTATTTTGATATATTTAATGACGCCATAAAACGAACCCTGAAGTTGAGTCGATGCCTCTAGCTGAATACTTAAGTACCCAGTGTGTGTGTTCTGAGTGATTTGGTCGAGAGAATTTGCGACGCTCTTAAAACATGAATAAAAGTGAGCTGGGTAGTGGTGTCTTGTTTGTGTGATAAACAGAAGAAGCACCATGGTGATGCGCAGCGACCTTACATGTTCTTATGTGACCTGATACCTATATAATCCACTTCCTTCTTACTCCTCTCTGCAACAATAGCTCTCGTTTTTATCCATTATCCACTTTCATCCATTACCTCCTCTAATTTCATACTCCGAAAATACACTCTATGTCAGTCTATGATTTCACATTTAATCACCAGTCCAAATAGAGATAAATAATTATTTTATTTTTTTATTGATGTAAGAAACCCCTATTAGTGAATTTCACCTTAGTGTCTTGGACGTGGCTCAAGTTCCTCATAGTTTCCATTTCTGCATGCAAGCAGATTGGAATATACAACCCCAGTGCATTTCTCTGGGTCTTTGAGTTTATGGTTTCAGGTCTAATGACCCAATGATTTAAGGTCTGGGAGGCTGTATGTGTGTACTGCTGTTCGCCAGGCTCTTAGCTCTAACATGGCTATGTCCCCATAGCATTTATGAGTGGAGGTGAAGCATCACCCGCATGCTCTTGCAATAGAACAAAGTACGGAGCCAAGGCATTTTTTGCTCTTACACATAGTACTTGGTGCTTTTAGGTGGGATTTGTTTAACTCTGACAGAATACTGTATCTGCTGCTGCATACTATTCAATCATGGTAAGCTCTATGAATTTGATCTGATATTGATTGTTCGCCTGTTTGTTCATCTAATTCACCCAAGGGTTTGTAATTTATTGTAGTCTCTAAAGAAAAGGATATTTTAAACGCTGATATCAGACAGCATAACGTTGGGGAGACAGATTTACCTAGACTGAATAGAACAAGCAAATCATGAGGGTTGAATGGTGAGAAGTGAACACTTCTGACATGGATGTCACATCTCACGTGTGATGCCTTTTCTCACTTCTGTCTTTCCCCAAAATGCTGTGGGGAAAGGGACAAGACAGCAAATTAAATCTCTTAACGGTTTTGATGTTAACACCTTAGAAAATCTTCCAGCGGCTTGTTTAAACCACTCAGCTTCAGAGGGTCCCTGTTCAGGCTCAGATGTCTCTGTAAACTACTTATTGTCTCCCCAGAAAGTGGGCTTTGAGATGCCTTTCCAAAGGAAAGCCCGGAGCCTACTAACAACCCATGACTACATTGTTTTAAACCCACGCACTGATTTGATGCTTTCCAGGACATTCAGTGACTTGCAGTGGCAATCACTATACACCATACTACAGTATACCATCAGTGATCACATACGGCCAACAGAATGACAAAGCAAGAGAGGTTGCTTAGTAACAGTGCGATTGGATACCGTCTTTATGTCTGATCTGCATCCTAAAAAGATGGATAGATACATCACACATGTGAGTAGGAGGCATACTTGACTGTTTTCAGATCATTCTAAAGCTATTTTCTGCTTGGATTAGTATGAAAAAAAGGAGGCTGTGCCATGTTTCAACAAAAGTTAAATTGTTCAACATCTGGCAGCGTAGGTAGAGAGATTGGCTCTTCAAATGCGGCTGGTAGTACATTATGGTTGTATAGTATCATTGTGAAAAATATCATCCAACTGTAAACATTTTTATTTTAGGAACAGAGCTACCATTTGTCACAAATTGATGGTGTAGAACTGTGGCACTTGTGGGACATATTTTAAACCATTTCCAACATTGAGCGCTTGACAGGCTCAGCTCTGAGCAGAGAGAGAAGCGAGTAGCGTGACTGCAGTGACCTCTACGCTTGATTGATTTGAGAATGTAGACAAGATGTCCCTAGTATGAAAGCTACCAATTTTATCCCTCATCTCTGAGACTTCTGAAGGAAACAGATCAACATCAAAATCAAAGCCCCTCTTGTATCTGCTAACAGTTGAGAAGTTGAAAAGCAGAGGGAAGGAGAGTGACACCTCAGTAAAGGCTTGCTTTTAGCTGCTAGTGCTCTGCTCTCTTTGGTGTTGACCCGGATTCTGCTGGAGAAGTCGTGTTATCACATAAGACATTTCAAGCAGAGTTTTGTTTTTCTTATCTTCATTTATGCCTGCTCTTGTATAGAAGTTGTGTTAACACGTCTCACAGCCCTCGTTCAGTTGATGACCTTGAGCTTTAGGATGGAACTTTCTGTGGTGTAGAATATATTTGTGACGTGTGAGCGTGTGTTTGCTGTGGCACTGGATTGTGAAACCACGTTTGTGCACATTATCATCGGAGGCGGCTTTTTTGTTGTTGCCACATGTAGTGATAAATCTGTTTGGGAATGGGGGCACTGTACCACATCCTGAAGTACGAGAGGCATGGGGCAGCATTATTTAGATAAAAACGAATTGCCAGCAGCCGTTCAGGAGCAGACACTGCAGAGATATAAACCAGGGTGACAGCAACCTCTGCATCGCTGCTCTCCAGAGGAAGACACAAAGCTATTTTCTTTGGCCCATAACAGTAAAGCAGTCCTGCGATGGCCAGCAGTAAATTCCTGTTGTGTAATTACAATCAATATCGAAGACTCGCTCAGTAGCCAACAAGGTCAAATGGTACAGAGAAGAGCTGCACGGCTGGATAATGCCAAACAGATAGATGAATAAATAACTGGATAAAGTGTCATCTTATTTCATTCTTCCGAGGTGGGGTGTGACAGGGTAAAATGCGGCCCCCGTTTTCAGCCTGCCAGGTCTCCTGGGTGTGCAGGGAACAGCAGGAGGTCCTGCACTCAGCCCTGGACAAGCAATGGAGGAAGCAAAACACCTGGGACCTCCTGACACAAACTATCATTGTGCTGTGTTTGTGTGGGCGTCCATGTGTGCGTGTGTGTGTTTGTGCGTGTGTGTGTTTGTGCGTGCGTGTGTTTGTGCGTGTGTTTGTGCGTGCGTGCGTGTGTTTGTGTGCTTTTGTGTGCGTGTGTTTGTGTGTTTGTGCGTGCGTGTGTTTGTGCGTGCGTGTGTTTGTGTGCTTTTGTGTGCGTGTGTTTGTGTGTTTGTGCGTGCGTGTGTTTGTGCGTGTGTGTGTTTGTGCGTGCGTGTGTTTGTGCGTGCGTGTGTTTGTGTGTGTGTGTGCGTGTGTTTGTGTGTTTGTGCGTGCGTGTGTTTGTGTGTGTGTGTGTTTGTGCGTGCGTGTGTTTGTGCGTGTGTGTGTTTGTGCGTGCGTGTGTTTGTGCGTGCGTGTGTTTGTGTGTGTGTGTGCGTGTGTTTGTGTGTTTGTGCGTGCGTGTGTTTGTGCGTGCGTGTGTTTGTATGTGTGTGTGTTTGTGTGTGCGTGTGTTTGTGTGTTTGTGCGTGCGTGTGTTTGTGCGTGCGTGTGTTTGTGTGTGTGTGTGCGTGTGTTTGTGTGTTTGTGCGTGCGTGTGTTTGTGTGTGCGTGTGTTTGTATGTGTGTGTGTTTGTGTGTGCGTGTGTTTGTGTGTTTGTGCGTGCGTGTGTTTGTGCGTGCGTGTGTTTGTGCGTGTGTGTGTTTGTGTGTTTGTGCGTGCGTGTGTTTGTGCGTGCGTGTGTTTGTGCGTGCGCGTGTTTGTGCGTGCGTGTGTTTGTGTGCTTGTGTGTGCGTGTTTTTGTGTGTTTGTGCGTGCGTGTGTTTGTGTGTGTGTGTGTTTGTGCGTGCGTGTGTGTGTGTGCGTGTGTTTGTGTGTTTGTGCGTGCGTGTGTTTGTGCGTGCGTGTGTTTGTGTGTGTGTGTGCGTGTGTTTGTGTGTTTGTGCGTGTGTGTGTTTGTGCGTGTGTTTGTGTGTGTTTGTGTGTTTGTGTGTGTGTGTGTGTGTGTGTGTGTGTGTGTGTGTGTGTGTGTGTGTGTGTGTGTGTGTGTTTGTGTGTGTGTGTGTAAGTGTGTAATTCACATGAACAGGACAAACACTTCACCAATACACATTTTTCATCCCACATTCCACCAATATGTTTGATTAGGAATAAAATCCTTTGATTTAAATGAAAGGTAATATACTTCATTTAAGTTAAAGGTAATTGCATGAGCCAAGATCCCAAAATATCACATTGAGTATACTTGATTACACAAGCAGATTAAAGTTAGTGAAAATGTAGAAATTCTTAAAAGAAAAGTTTTTAATTATTGCTTCCTTCTCCCATTCCTTCTCCTCTTCATGGCGCTTGTTGAGCACATGTATACATACGAATGTGTGGTGTATGTCTTTGGGCCCGTGCCCAGTAGTATTGTCGACTAGCTCGTCAGCCACCTAATGCCCTGTAAGATGCAGTGCAGGGAGGTGGGAGAGGCACCCGCCCAGGCAGCCAGCCTTGGGGCTCTGCAGACACTGGATAAGAGCCTTCTCTGGAGGGGGGCGGGCCAGCACTGCTTACTGCCCCCTCTCCTCTCACTCCCCTCTCTCTACCTCTCTCCCCTCTTTCTCTCTCCTTCCCTTCAGCCAGGCATGAGGCAGGGCGGGGTGGCTGCATTAGTATTCTGCTGAGACAGGCACACTTGCACAGAGATAGGAACACTTTCTCCTCTACCAGGGGAATAATCAGCTTGTCCTTTTCCCCCTTTCCTCACTTTGCCTGATACAACTCGGCTAATTTGGTTTGATTTTAATTTTGTGTTTCACTTTGTAGCGGCAGCAGCATTTTCTTTGAGTGTTTGTTTGTATATATATATGCGTGTGTGTGTGTGTGTGTGTGTGCGCGCGCACGTCAGCATAAAAACCAACAGCCTATTTCCCATCTGCCCATCCCTAGTTGAGAGGCGATAGAGTATGGGGCTTATTGAGAGGGGGGTCAGGGAGTCCCAGGTTCGTTTGAGACAGGCTGCCTGCTGCCCTCTGCTTATCAGATAGGCCGCTCAGGACGGCAGGCTGCTATCAGATACAGATAGCATCTCAATCTGATCCTGGTCCTACAGGAGGGACGCCAGCCTGCCATCACAGCCTCTGATCTGCCTCCTCTTTCTCATCCTCTCCTTATCTTCTGTCTCCCTCCTCCTCACTCACTCTCTCTCCCCCTCCCCTTCCCATCATCCTCTCTGTGGCCTCAGCTCAATGCCTGTCCGTTATTGCTTTTTCCCCTCTCAGAAGATTCACTCTCTTCTACTCCTCTTTGCCAACATTTGTTGTGGATCGTTATTCACCCCCCCTCCCACCTTTTCTCTCACATATCCTTGTTGTCAGCTTTTTTATTTGCATGTGCACAGGCTTTGTATGCAGTTATCAGCTGCGTAGACACTCATTCAGCTGGGATGTACCATCAATTGTTAGCCTGTATGAAATATCCATAGTCTACCATTGTCCTTCTTTATTTACTGCTTAATACAGTTAGTTTGGGATGCAACTCAGATGATGCCCAGTGAACAGGAGAGATGCAGAGGCAGGCAGGGGAATAGAGAGAGCAGAGCAGAGCAGTAAACTGAGAGGCTGTAGGGGATGCAGTAGTGTCACATTTCTGATTGATCGCTACTTAAGGCCCCTGGATCACTCTCCTTGTAGCCCTCGGCATTACCACAACAGACCGGATGACAGCGAGACTAGAAACTTTCTGTACTGTTCCATGCTCTCACATTGATACCAATGACCTTATAGACAAAATGCTGCAAGCAGTTGTCCCTTTATAATCGGTTATCAACCTGATAGAGTCTGGGGAAAGGTTCTGAGGGAATTATCTAATATGTATACAGTATGTATTGTATATGAGACATGAATTTTCTCTAAATCCTTGAAATGTTCCCCTGTCCTTGCAGGCAAAGACTCCCGACTAAGAATGTGTACTACTACCGTTGCCCTGACCATCGGAGAAACTACGTGATGTCTTTTGCCTTCTGCTTTGATCGAGAAGATGATGTGTACCAATTTGCTTACTGCTACCCCTACACCTACACCAGACTGCAGCACTACCTGGACAGCTTGGAGCGCAGGAACCTGGACTACCTGCAGAGGGAGCAGCTGGGGCTCAGTGTGGTGAGTGTGTGTGTGCGTGCGCATGCGTGCGTATACGTGTGTGTCCTCTCTCCCTCATCAAACAGTTTTCAACAGACTACCAAAGAGCCCACAGCCCAGGTCTATCCACCAGTCCTCCGCTTCACATTTTCATGTTATCAGTATGACTGTTCAACTCTGTGTGATTGTAGCCAGAGGACAGGAGGGATCCTTGACTTTGCTACTGTAGGTGGTGTGGTGGTGAGGCTGGATGAGCCACACAGAGTGTCTCCTCTCTGTGTTGTGCCTGTGCAGCGCTGCACGCTTGTTGCCCTCTGAGGGAGAACACTGCTGCCTGTAATCAGGAGAGCTCTCTCTTTTCACAGGAACAGGAAGAGGATCTTTCACACTGCCTGCAGTATTGTCTGCTCTTATCAAATAATAGTAGGAGAAAAACACATTAGAAATGCTTATTATTATTATTTTTGTATTATTATTTAAAAAAATAACATTTGTCAAGGAAAGCTAGCTGCAAGGGGCAATGTTGAAAGTGCATTTATTAATAAGGAATGTGGCGTAAATTTTAAAAGGAGTCACATTTTTATGAAATATGGTTTGAAAGGGCAGATGATGTTGGTGAAGAATAATTTCAGAAAGTGATCTCTCAACTAATAGGAGTCCAGAATTGGCAACAAAGACAAGAACAGGTATCGGCATATTCCTTCAATAGTTCCCATCATATAATCATATAATTAGAATTCTAGAATTCTATTTGTTTTTCTATGCTTCCCACTGTCCTATGACATGTCCAAGTACAAAATGAGGGCTCCAAAGTGTGCAGCATTAGTTCTACTTTTTAGCCTCACCAGCACTTTGTGATAAATACAAGAAGTTCAGACATAAAACTGAGTAAGTTGGCACTCAGACTAAGGATTAGTTTAGTATGCATAGTCATAGAGGCGTTTTATGGCCTTATTTGTCTTTTAATGTCCTGCGGTCCTGGATCTCTGACAGCCCGGCCCAGCAATCTCATTACGACCTGCAATGAGAGAGGGATGAGGGGACCTTTCCGTCTGCTGCAGTAAAGAGCCCAAGTCCCTCCAGTGGCTTCACACACCCACATGATACATGTTAGCTGGAATAGCTTACCATATACAGTACCAGTCAAAAGTTTGGACACATCTACTCATTCCAGGGTTTTACTTTATTTTTTACTATTTTCTACATTGTAGAATACTAGTGAAGACATCAAAACTATGAAATAACACATATGGAATCATGTAGTAACCAAAAAGTGTTAAACAAATCAAATATATTTTATATTTGAACCACCCTTTGCCTTGATGACAGCTTTGCAAACTCTTGGCATTCTCTCAACCAGCTGCATGAGGTAGTCACCTGGAATGCTTTTCAATTAACAGGTGTGCCTTGTTGAAAGTTCATTTGTGGAATTGATTTCCTTCTTAATGCATTTGAGCCAATCAGTTGTGTTGTGACAAGGTAGGGGTGGTAGAAGATGGCCTTATTTGATAAAAGACCAAGTCCATACTAGAGTATGGCAAGAACAGCTCAAATAAGCAAAGAGAAACGACACTCCATCATTACTTTAAGACATAAAGGTCCGTCAATCTGGAAAATGTCAAGAACTTTTAAAGTTTCTTCAAATGCAGTCGCAAAAACCATCAAGCGCTATGATGAAACTGGCTCTCATGAGGACCGCCACAGGAAAGGAAGACCTTGAGTTACCTCTGCTGCAGAGGATAAGTTCATTAGTTCAAATTTTAGATTTTTGGTTCCAACCACCGTGTCTTTGTGAGACACCGAGTAGGTGAACGGATGATCTCCACATGTGTGGTTACACCGTGAAGCATGGAGGAGGAGGTGTGAGGGGTGCTTTACTGGTGACACTGTCAGTGATTTATTTAGAATTCATTGCACACTTAACCAGCATGGCTACCACAGCATTCTGCAGCGATACGCCATCCCACCTGGTTTGCTCTTAGTGGGACTATCATTTGTTTTTCGACAGGACAATGACCCAACACACCTTCAGACTGTGTAAGGGCTATTTGACCAAGAAGAAGAGTGATGGAGTGCTGCATCAGATGACCCGGCCTCCACAATCACCCAACCTCAACCCAATTGAGATGGTTTGGGATGAGTTGGACCACAGAGTGAAGGAAACGCAGCCAACAAGTGTTCAGCATATGTGGGCACTCCTTCAAGACTGTTGGAAAAGCATTCCAGGTGAAGCTGGTTGAGAGAACCCCCCCCCCCCACACACACACAGAAACCACATGTGCATATCTACACACACAATGAAATAGTTATTTTTGTTCCATTGCCCTTTCAGATGCAGACTCCATGAAGAAATGACACTGTGGCATTAAATAGCAAATGGACCTATAGTAAATCATCAGGGGGTAAAACAAAAGCCTCAACATTTAGTGTGGCGTTCACTGGTGAGCTTGACTGATTGCCTTAGCATGAACAATAGCATTTTCAATCAGCCTCTCACTCAGTTTAACTTGTGCATGAAGGCATAAGATAGAAAGTGTGATGTACAATGCTCCTTATTTCTGATCATTAGGTATGGCTTGCTCATAGGCTAGTCATAGCTCCAAATGGAACTTGTTGGAAAGCTTGATTTCAGAGATGTAGCTACACATTTGAGGTGTGATTATAAATCAGAGGTAGCTTGGATTGTTTCAGACCAGAATGAGCCTGAAAGTGCTTGTCAGAACTGCAGGGCTAGAATTTGTCAGTGACACAGTTCCTCCACTTTTCTGCTACTCCGTATTAACTTTCAACTTTCATTGTTGGAGGGATTTGAAAGGAGGGTTATGTCAGTGTGTACATTGGCTGATGTCTCAGGGAATGTAAACAAGTGCCAAAGTAAGAAAAGATGAGGAGGAGACAAACTGGACTCAGAGTGACAGACTTAGAGACTGGAAGACAAGCAGAGGGAATCAGGCCGCAGGGCCAAGCAGCTGTAGCACACTAGGTCTACCTGCCTACCGATAAACAGCTGCAGTAATTGTGATGCCTCGTCTCCACCAAACACAAAGAGAGATCATAGCTCCACTGTAATAGGGGAGGACTACTATAATTGCACTTCTGGGATAATAACAAATGCTTGAACTGCATATTGCCTTTTAGCCTCCGTCTCTCTACCATCCCTTTATCGTTTTTCTCTCTCTCTCTTCTCCACTCCCTTTTTATATAGCGCCTAGATCTGCTTCAGGGACCAATAGTAAAACAGCTTTTTGATGGCGTATGTGCTACTGTAGGTGAACACCAAAGCTTTGCAAGCATGCTAAGCAGTATGCGTTTGCATGTTTGTCAGTCAGTGTATGGAAATCTTTTTTGCCATCTGCTTTGCCCAGGTGTCATTCAATGAGGTGTGGGGTGAGGTTTGAAAAACCTCTGTTCATCTGTGACATAACAGGCAGCTCGGGCTTTTGTTTATGGCCAAAGGTTTATTTCCTTCAGCTCTTTTAAGACAGATATTACAGACATACTGGATGTCTCTCTTGCTTCTTGTACCCTAACACATTCTTTGGGATGGTCTACAGTCCTGTGATGGACTAGTGGGTTATATGAAAGGTTTTATAGAGTTTCTGTTGGAAGGGTTAGGCAGTATATCCATTTCCCTGTTCTCTCTTTCTGAACATTTCTCCTACAATCCATTCCTTGACTGTTGTGTGAGCTACTCTCCCCCCTGAGGGACAAGTCCATGAAGACAGAGTGGATGCTGCTTGGACCTTTCTCTGCTAACAAGTGTGTGCACTCCAGGCAGAAGTTTCCTTAAATTATTCCACCATTTCTCTCATATTGACTGCTAAAAAGACGGCCAGGGCCCAGTATTGAAAGCACACCAAGTGTGTTTGCTACACAAGTTGACAAAGCATTTTCTTATGGGCAGAGTCAATCTAGGAGTTGCAGAGAAAGCACTTTTACCATTCCCTTCCTGTCATGATTTGTCACCTCTGACAAAGCAGCTCTTATCTGCAGCCATCTATGATTAATGTGCAAATAAGAGCTGCTCAGGATGATAAGTGAGGAGTCGATGACTATCCTTAAGTCTGCACCCCTCAGCTGCCATCACTGAGTTCCACAATACTTACTGTGTTTTATGAGGGAAAAAGAATCACCCTAAAAGTATTTTCTCAAAACAGAGGATTTTATCATTTTGAAGTGTGCAGCTTAAATAAGGAAAACAAGTTCCTCAAATTTGACATAGGAACACAATAAACTGACATTGTTGCAACGGAGTTACACAATGCTTGCTGTAATAACCACAAAACCCTTTTCTCCTCATTCTAAACCAGCTCTGAGCTTGTCGACAATAATAGGCCTTCTAAGTGCCCTGTGGATGTCACCTTCAAACGTTCAGGGCTCACACAGACTGAGGATGTAAAGAGGCCCTTCCATCCCAATGCTCCAAGGAGGAAAGAGGCGTGTGGAAACATCAGATGATGTGCTGGTCTGGGAAGGTGATTTTCTAGGGTCCTAATGGCCACTGGGTCTCCTGCAGACAGGCTGTAGGGGACTGTGTCTTCGTGCCTGTTAGTGGGAATAAAGGATGAGAGGGGCCTTTGGCCCACGGAGTTGGCACTGCGGCTGTCTGCTGGGCTTATCGCTGTGTTTGTACACTGCGTGCCAAGATTTAATCAATAGCCACTCTACCTTCCGCTAGGAGAGAAGGTCAAACTGACTTGAGCGTTAGTAGCTGATGCTAGAGAAGAGAAGAGAAGAGAGGGAGACTAGGTTTGTCTTTCCTATTGCATGGTGGATGGATGGCCATGCTGTGTGAAACCAGGCTGCTGGGTAATTGCACGAGGTCTTGCCATTTACTGGCTTAACAGCAGCCAAAGTGTCTCACACAACATCATGAAGCATTTTGCTCTCCCTTTGTGTCCACTCTTTCACATCCCCGTTTAAGGATGCTGTTGACAGCAGCCATGTCTGTTCTTCCATGAATGATTCTATGATGGCGGTCTAATTTGGAGAGCCCTCCAACAGCTGACTGGTATTTTTGAGCCGCTATCAGACTGCCTGGGCAAGCCTTCATTATCATCTGTATGAGCTGAGAGCACAATATCACATACAGCGACCGCACTAAGCGGAAGTCGTTTGGAACATACAGAGGGAATTGATGATCTCTAGTTCTGACGTCTTGCTGAGGAATGCTGTTTGCCTATATATGATAATACTGCAGCAGCCTAGAATGTCATACACCAGACCTCGGCTCAACCTTTCTGAAGGGTTGTGGGGTCATGCATGATCACTTTTGCTTGACCCTGGCTGCTCTGGTTGCTCTGGTTGCCTTTATTGGTATTTGACCTCTATTCCAACATAGTTGGAAAGTGCTGATGTAGCTGGATGTGCATTTAGGGATATAAATGGGTCTGTTTCACCTGTTATATCTCAGCGAGGTTGGATCAATGGCTTGGCCTCTGACCCCAACAGTAGAGCAAGGAATTTATTCCACATGAAATTGAAGATAAAACGGTTTATCCGACCCCATGCTATTGAGCTGGCCTTTTATCTAGACCAATGAGATTCCTCTAGGCTGTTGTCCCAGTGCTTTATTGCATATCATGACCCCTATAGCAATGCCATCTCACCAGTGTTTAGTATAGTAATGACGAAAGAATGGAGTGGGCTGGAGAAAAGGTAGGTATGGCTAGTGTGGTGGAGACAGTGGCCATTGTCATTAACATACGTTATCTTAAGTGGAATTGGAGGCCATAGCCTATGTGTGGTAGAAAGATAATTCAGGAGAATGTTTGTCAGATGGTGGTGTATTTTCCAACTTGACTTATTATAATGCAGGCACAAAAAGAGCAGATTTGCTCAGTCAGAGATAATATTTATTTTTGAAATTGGAAATCGCTCACACCTTTAAGGCTTAACGCTCTCTCAATATTGTGGAGCGGCTCTGTGAGCTACTTTATATTCACGGGCCCGCAGATAGAATGACTGAGTGGTGAGAGAGGAGAGGGGTGCTTTATGGACAGGAGGATATCACCCAGCATGGCTTATGTTGTCACTTAGCTGGCAGCAGCTCTCTCAGCCTCAGATACAACACCTCTGCCTCCTCTCTCATCCTCTCTCTCCTGCTGCACTCGCCTATAATAGATAGATCTTCTCCATCATCAACAACCCTGTCCTCACATACTGAGGCCTCGGCACCAGAGGAGAGGTGGTACTGTTAGCAGACCCACAAGCCTCACAGTGCAGGGATGACATTTCTCACTGGCAACTAGCTCCAGTGGTGGTGCTGGGAAGGAAGGCTCTGCTGAGGGAGAGTGGGTACTGTAGGTGCTGCCTTGCAGTGTGGGAGTCATGTGGAGGTGGTTGGGAGAGTGAGTTATCGAGTGACAGAGGAAAAGGGATGCGTTGTCAAATGGATCCGCTGCAGCAGACACGCTCGTTTGCTCCTTCTCAGAGAAATCTAATCCAAGCCACAAAGCTCTGCACTGCCGTCCCTCTCGCTCTCTCTGCCGCCCGACAATGAATATTTACCAACCACTACTTTCTAGATGACTCCATGGATGGAGGACTGTGCATGTAAAAAAGTATCTGTTTCATTTTAGTGTCAGTCCTCCTCTCCCATGGGGCCAAGGGAGAGGAAAAAGAAGAAATAGTTTTCTAAAAGTGTTCAGGTTTTTTAATAGGTCAGAATACACTTTTCTGACAGTGTAATTGCTTTCCATTGCTAGACCCATAGTGGGGAGTTGGGACCCTGGAAGGAAGAAGAAAGAAAAGAGGAGAGATAGAAAGAGATATGGAAGGGGAGAGAGAGAAAGAGAGAGAGAGAGAGCGAGGTGTACAGTAGATCATTTGTTAGGAGAAAATAATGAAAATTAATGAAAAGAGAGTTGCTCACCCTCTGAATGCAGCCAAGCTTGAAATTCACTTTGAGGGAAACTTAATTTGTTGTAAATGGGTGAAAAACATATTTAGGAATAGGGAGGAGAGGCTGTGGCGCCTGTCTGTGGCAGATGAGGATGCTATGCTCTGAATGCTTAAGCTGAATGGGGAGGAAATGCATAGCCTGTTATTTTCATCCATTGTAGATGGATAGTCATTATTACTCCCTCCTATAACGTCATTGTAGATGGATAGTCATTATTACTCCCTCCTATAACGTCATTGTAGATGGATAGTCATTATTACTCCCTCCTATAACGTCATTGTAGATGGATAGACATTATTACCCCCTCCTATAACGTCATTGTAGATGGATAGACATTATTACTCCCTCCTATAACGTCATTGTAGATGGATAGTCATTATTACTCCCTCCTATAACGTCATTGTAGATGGATAGTCATTATTACTCCCTCCTATAACGTCATTGTAGATGGATAGTCATTATTACTCCCTCCTATAACGTCATTGTAGATGGATAGTCATTATTACTCCCTCCTATAACGTCATTGTAGATGGATAGTCATTATTACTCCCTCCTATAACGTCATTGTAGATGGATAGTCATTATTACTCCCTCCTATAACGTCATTGTAGATGGATAGACATTATTACTCCCTCCTATAACGTCATTGTAGATGGATAGTCATTATTACTCCCTCCTATAACGTCATTGTAGATGGATAGTCATTATTACTCCCTCCTATAACGTCATTGTAGATGGATAGTCATTATTACTCCCTCCTATAACGTCATTGTAGATGGATAGTCATTATTACTCCCTCCTATAACGTCATTGTAGATGGATAGTCATTATTACTCCCTCCTATAACGTCATTGTAGATGGATAGACATTATTACTCCCTCCTATAACGTCATTGTAGATGGATAGTCATTATTACTCCCTCCTATAACGTCATTGTAGATGGATAGACATTATTACTCCCTCCTATAACGTCATTGTAGATGGATAGTCATTATTACTCCCTCCTATAACGTCATTGTAGATGGATAGTCATTATTACTCCCTCCTATAACGTCATTGTAGATGGATAGACATTATTACTCCCTCCTATAATGTCATTGTAGATGGATAGTCATTATTACTCCCTCCTATAACGTCATTGTAGATGGATAGTCATTATTACTCCCTCCTATAACGTCATTGTAGATGGATAGACATTATTACTCCCTCCTATAACGTCATTGTAGATGGATAGTCATTATTACTCCCTCCTATAACGTCATTGTAGATGGATAGACATTATTACTCCCTCCTATAACGTCATTGTAGATGGATAGACATTATTACTCCCTCCTATAACGTCATTGTAGATGGATAGTCATTATTACTCCCTCCTATAACGTCATTGTAGATGGATAGTCATTATTACTCCCTCCTATAACGTCATTGTAGATGGATAGTCATTATTACTCCCTCCTATAACATCATTGTAGATGGATAGTCATTATTACTCCCTCCTATAACGTCATTGTAGATGGATAGTCATTATTACTCCCTCCTATAACGTCATTGTAGATGGATAGTCATTATTACTCCCTCCTATAACGTCATTGTAGATGGATAGTCATTATTACTCCCTCCTATAACGTCATTGTAGATGGATAGTCATTATTACTCCCTCCTATAACGTCATTGTAGATGGATAGTCATTATTACTCCCTCCTATAACGTCATTGTAGATGGATAGACATTATTACTCCCTCCTATAACGTCATTGTAGATGGATAGTCATTATTACTCCCTCCTATAACGTCATTGTAGATGGATAGTCATTATTACTCCCTCCTATAACGTCATTGTAGATGGATAGTCATTATTACTCCCTCCTATAACGTCATTGTAGATGGATAGTCATTATTACTCCCTCCTATAACGTCATTGTAGATGGATAGTCATTATTACTCCCTACTATAACGTCATTGTAGATGGATAGTCATTATACTCCCTCCTATAACGTCATTGTAGATGGATAGTCATTATTACTCCCTCCTATAACGTCATTGTAGATGGATAGTCATTATTACTCCCTCCTATAACGTCATTGTAGATGGATAGTCATTATTACTCCCTCCTATAACGTCATTGTAGATGGATAGTCATTATTACTCCCTCCTATAACGTCATTGTAGATGGATAGACATTATTATTCCCTCCTATAACGTCATTGTAGATGGATAGACATTATTACTCCCTCCTATAACGTCATTGTAGATGGATAGTCATTATTACTCCCTCCTATAACGTCATTTGGGATGAAAATAAGTATGTGATACTAGTGTATTTCTGAGAACTTCAGCCTGTCAAAAGTTACCTAGAAGGATAATAGTGTGTGGCCCAGTTGGCTTAGGGACAGATCCTATATGTCTTTGTGTCTAATTCCACAGGGGAAGATTATGTTGTGCTGGTTTAGAATCTTCAATACTGTATAGATCGATACAGCCAAATGTGTTTTCTGATTAGCTGGTGGCTGTGGTATGGAATTACTGCCAGGGTATTTAAATCAGAAACCTGGTCCGTTTTATCCCTGCCTGCAGTTATAGCCTAGACCTCAACATACATGTGGGGACAATTTTCTATGAAGCAAGTCATTTTACTCAGAAAGTCTGAACAAAGTGAAGTCCTTGACCCTGGTATACAGCACTCAGTACCCCTCTCCAATGTTCCCATAGCATAGTAGTTGGAGCCAGACAGTTGGAGCTCTCTGAGTGGGTGTGTGGGTGAGATGTACTCCCATGGAATTGAATGTGAGGATAAGAGTCAATGAAGAGGAGCAGCCATCCCTGCAGTAACTTAAACAGAACAACTCTAAAGCCTATGAGACTTACATAAGTCTGATCTTCATTCCAGTCCTTATTTTATGAGCCTGTCTGTCACACAAGGCATCCTCAGATGCTGCTGACCACAGTATGGTAAACGTGTGAGGAGAGGACATATTGTTCCTGTTGAATAAAACAACAAGAGGCCGTCTCACTATAAATTAAACATACAGGGCCTTGAGGCAGTCATAGGGAGGACAGCCCAAGGGTGAGGGCGTGTGTTTAGGGCAGTCAGGGTTGGGGATGAGCAAGCGTGGTCACTGAAGCACTTTCTCTCTCTATGTGGTCCTGGGGTCCTCTACAGAACAGTGGCCTCCACCCTGGCCACAGGCCCTAACCCTACACTCCTCCGGGATCAGCCCCTCTGCCTCGGCCCAGTGCCCTGACATGTGGGGACTGGAGACGACTGATAACAAACATCTCCAGTCATCCTCCTCTGCCTCTCACACCCACCAGGCTTTTTATCCGCCCTGCACAGATACTCTTGTCCATTCCACACTTCTCTTTTAACTCCCCTGTTGCACTTCTCCTTTTTACCTGAAGTAAAGAAAAAAGGAAGGATGTGACTGGGCCCATTTTTCCTCCACTTTCTATTCACTCCTCTTCCTTTCTCCCTCAGCTCCCCCCAGTGTCTGTGTGTCTGCTCTTCTCCCCAGCACTGGAGTGTCTGCCTGAGAGAGATGGATGCCAGCTCCTCTCTCTCCAAAGGCACAATGTCTCTCCTCTCTAGCACGCCTGCACCTGCATATTGTGATATAGTGCTTCTATTCACTAGAGTCGATTGCCTTTAACGGAACCCAGGCAGACTGGGGAAATTGAAAGGGATTGCGGCCTGCTTTTCATCAGAGCAGGAGCGGCGCAGGCTGGAGGGTTTTGGGTCACGGGGGGCTCTGGGGGAGCTTGGCTGGAGAGGGGGTATGAAGGGAGGGGGGACTTGGATGTCAAGGAGATGGGCTTGGATCTGCTGCCAGGTGGCGTGGCAGTTGATTTCTGTCGATTCACTCCCATCTGCATGGCTATTCATCTCTTTGGCGCCTTTTATGTTAGGAAATACTGTACTGCTGAATGAAATTATTCTCAGGAGAGGAGCGTAAAAGTAGAAGCCTTTTGTTCTTCTATGGATTTGTTTCCATGTGGGAGTTCCTATTGATCAGTTAAGTATTGAAATAAAGAGGGAAGCGCAGAAAGAAAATACACATCTTCTTCAAGGAATATCTCATGTTTTTTTCCATTTCATATCAATTTTTTGTTAATTCTTTGAACATGTCATGTTTAAGCTTTCCCTTTACGCCTTCATTCCTCTTGGAGAGAATCACTAAATGTAATTATTGGTCTTTCTAACGAGTTAGCAACACATTTACATTACGCTTGTTATCGCTGTGGAGTGATAGATCGGCAGCTATATGCAAATGAGCAGTCAACTGTGAATGCTGCTAAAGAAGAGAGAATACCTCAATGTGAAACCAGCTCTAAGAACAAAGAGATCTTTTTTTTAATGGAAACTAGCTATTGATATCAAAGGGAATTAAATGATTCCAATTAAAATGACAAACTATTGACAGGGTTGTGTAGGATTCATGATGAGAACGGTGTGGTTCATATAGTGGACTTCTCTCTCTAGATGGTTTTCCCTGAAACTCTGTAGGCCATACAGTCGGTTATATCAGACTGTATCTGTGTGATCTACATTAGTGAGTCTGATACGTTAGCCCTGATCGTCTCTGAATGGGAGCCATACGACAAGCTGTTTAAAGCTCAACATTTCTGCACACTTCACCAAATATACAATACTATATAACTGTAAGCCCTAGCTAATTTATACAAAACGTATCTTAATTTGTTTGTATGGTCAGTTTTACATTAGGTTGGACACTTCCGGTTATGTAAGATTTGTAAGGCGTTGATGTTAATTTGTGCGAGGGCAGAGTGAGAGGAGAGAGGCTGTGGCCAAAGAGGAGCATGGCTCTACCATGAATGGACCCTCCTATGATCACTGCTACTGTAGCAGACACTTAATGATCTCTTTAGAATGCAATAATAAAAGAGAAGTGCATTAAGCCCCATCCCGATATAATTGGATTATGTTAAGATAAATTAGTCGTGTCACTTCCTTGCAAGACTGTCTTTGGAAGTTTAGATCTGTCATATGTAATAAAGTTTATGCCGTTCCTGAAAGATGTGTTTAAATATTAGGGATTTGTGCATGAGTAATTGTGACAGCCCTTCCCTATACCTTCTTGGTTTCTAAGGATACACCTTAGAGACGGGCAGATTTTAGCTTCCTGTCACCTATTATTTATATTATAAATTGAAGACTTTTGTCCCATAAATACCTCTGTAACAGATCAATCTTCACATTTCCCCCCATTGCTACCACAGAACATGGAGGGAAAATAACACAGTCTCATCCACATGCACAAAAGCGCTCTGTCATGAGAAAAATCTGATATCTATTCAGTGACTTACCCTCAGATGTTCCATGACTTTTCCACATTGATTTGAAGGAGGTGAAGAGGCTGAGGGGTGAGGCAGAAAAGGGGATGGAGGGGCCACTTGAAAAGGAAATAACCTTTCGGACTGCGTGGATGTTAGATATAGCATCCCATAGATGCCCATTGTGGAGCCGTCAAGCTGCCACCCTATGATTTGAAACTTGCATTGGTGAGGCACAAAGCGGCTGCACTGGGCTTCCAGCGTCCATCTCTTTTCACTGAGCGATCAATAGTTGTCTTTGTCTCCTCGCTCTCCTCTTGACAGGCCTGCTTTTAAATGGCTGGTTTAACTAGTTACTTACAGGTCTCCTCAGCCTCCCATTTACATCCAAATCAATCACTCTAATGAAAATTAATGGCACAGTGAAAGCATAAGAATTGGCATACAACAGTTCACTCTCCATGACAGACCTGTTTTTTTCCACACTATACTGTAAATGCACAATTACAGCACTGTTGTTGTTGTTTTTCTACATATCATTGACTCCTCACTTGGCTGTCTGTTTGAAGAATCGTTATTGGAATAGGATGTATTGGTCCATTCAGATTAGAGGCTAGTGTGCTGTAATGGGTGGTGTAAGTCTCTCAGTCAGCTCCATTCTGCAGAGAGAGCTGCAGGGCTTTCCTAATGATTCAATATATGAATGATGCTGATGAAGAGCATCGCCTCCCTCTCAAAGCCAGCCTGCTCATTCTGAGAGGAAGGAAGCAGCAATCCCATAGGACTGACTGACGCACACTGGTGAGGCAAAACAATATGACAGAACGATGGAAGCCCTCTGATTATAGAGCTTTGTCTCAACAATGATAACCTGTTTGAACTACAACTACAGGAATGATACATTGGATCGGTTTCATGTGTGTCCATTAGATTTTTAACAACCGATGCATAAAGCTCTGTCCTTGACCAGCTAGAGGAGATCCTAACGCTTGCGTATACTGGCATGGAACTGTGTTTATTTCAATTTAACCAAAAGGGCAGAAATTGTAAAGAATATGCCATTTATACCCCCAACAGTTTGTCTACGTTATTGAGAGTAAACTTATACCCAGCCATTTGAAATAACAAGACGTTGACTAAATTGTTGACTACATAATCATGTCAGTAATAGACCTGTTTTGTTCACGATAATCTGCTTCTTTATGTTAATTTTTCATCAAATAAATGATAACTTTGGTCTAGAGTTATGAAGCCTGTGCATCTGAAGGAGCTGATTAAGGGCCCATGTGCATGTGAAATCACAGCAGTGCCATCAGAATGCCTTTAAATTCCATGGCTGATTTAAGTACCTTGCAAATGTAACTAGATAGATAACAAAGGAGCTATTAAATAACTGACAAAGTACCAAGGTAGAGGCAGGGAGGATTAGCCTTTAACTTCACATAAGATTAGATAGCCTTGAGTTCTAATTAAAATCCTCATTCCCCTTCTAAGGTAGTAATTTCGATCTAAAAGAGAGAAGAAAGTTTGATGTTTTGCAGACATCTTCTTCCCTGTTCACTTCCAAACCTGTTTCTATCTTTCTCTTTTCTTAGACTTGATTGAAATCAATGTTATCTCTTCCACTGGGTAACACTTTCTTGCCCTTCCTCTGCCTGAAAGTCAAATGCCTTAATTTAATTTACCAGAGAACCAGTCCACTATACACCAGCACACAGATAAAAAACATACATACTATGCAAATTTTTCCTCTATATCCTGTATGTTTACCTTTCAGATAAGGATTTTTGTCTAAAAAGTCATCCTCATGAATGCAACCTTGTCCTTTGCTCCTCTGGATGTTTCTTGTCAGAGGCGGTAGGTATTGTCTTTAATGCTCCTCTGGATGTTTCTTGTCAGAGGCGGTAGGTATTGTCTTTAATCCTCCTCTGGATGTTTCTTGTCAGAGGCGGTGGGTATTGTCTTTAATGCTCCTCTGGATGTTTCTTGTCAGAGGCGGTAGGTATTGTCTTTAATCCTCCTCCGGATGTTTCTTGTCAGAGGCGGTAGGTATTGTCTTTAATGCTCCTCCGGATGTTTCTTGTCAGAGGCGGTAGGTATTGTCTTTAATCCTCCTCCGGATGTTTCTTGTCAGAGGCGGTAGGTATTGTCTTTAATGCTCCTCCGGATGTTTCTTGTCAGAGGCGGTAGGTATTGTCTTTAATCCTCCTCTGGATGTTTCTTGTCAGAGGCGGTAGGTATTGTCTTTAATCCTCCTCTGGATGTTTCTTGTCAGAGGCGGTAGGTATTGTCTTTAATGCTCCTCTGGATGTTTCTTGTCAGAGGCGGTAGGTATTGTCTTTAATGCTCCTCTGGATGTTCCTTGTCAGAGGCGGTAGGTATTGTCTTTAATGCTCCTCTGGATGTTCCTTGTCAGAGGCGGTAGGTATTGTCTTTAATGCTCCTCCTGATGTTTCTTGTCAGAGGCGGTAGGTATTGTCTTTAATGCTCCTCTGGATGTTTCTTGTCAGAGGCGGTAGGTATTGTCTTTAATGCTCCTCCGGATGTTTCTTGTCAGAGGCAGTAGGTATTGTCTTTAATGCTCCTCTGGATGTTTCTTGTCAGAGGCGGTAGGTATTGTCTTTAATGCTCCTCTGGATGTTTCTTGTCAGAGGCGGTAGGTATTGTCTTTAATCCTCCTCCGGATGTTTCTTGTCAGAGGCGGTAGGTATTGTCTTTAATGCTCCTCCGGATGTTTCTTGTCAGAGGCGGTAGGTATTGTCTTTAATGCTCCTCTGGATGTTTCTTGTCAGAGGCGGTAGGTATTGTCTTTAAAGAACAACAACAAACGGGTTGTTCTCCAGTGGAGAAGCCTTTACATTGAGCCACTGGTTAGTTGTGAAGGGTAAGCAGGCTGCATGCTTTGCACGCTTTGTGCATGCTGGTAAGAGGGACTGATTTGTATCTACATGAAGAAAATAACAATTAAGCTGATGGAGGAGAGATGGTGGCAACATTGACCCAAATGTTCAATAGCAGACAGACAGACTGTTAAAAAGGAGTTTGACCCTGTTCTCGGTGCCTGGCCCAATTTAGTTAGGTCATTATTTCCTCTGTGCTTGTTGTGACAGAGGGATGTTTACCTTGCTTTTAAAACTCCTCCACCTCATGGTTTCAGTTTCCCTTCTCCCCCTTTTCCAGCTCATTAAACCCAAACCATTATATTCTAGCAGAAAGCCTCATAGGCTGCTGTCTTAAATGAAAACAGTCAGAATTGAGCTGATGGGATGGATCACTGTGCCCAAGCAAAAAGTTATCATCACTGTGCTTGATTTATTTTGCTATGTTCACTGCATGTATTTAGGATAGACCAGGCTCACTGCAATAACCATTATTCTACAAAAGAGTATTCTAATAGTCGACCCCTGAAATTAAACAGGCAATTTTACCTGGTAATTGGGTGGTAGGATATTGTATCAAACCCTGTGCTAAGGACCATACACTATGGCCATTCAGACAAAAACCTTTTCTGTTTTTTTCCAAACATTTGAGCAGAGACGGTAAAAGAGAATTACCCAGAGTAAGTGTTCACTGAAAGTCTTATATGATAACTGGTAAGTAATATACTGTATGAGGCGAGGGACCTTCGTTTTCAATAAGATTTCAGGTGCTAAAGAAACATGTAGCAAGGCCAAATTTGTTGGCCTTATTGACTTATTTCTCTGGTCAATGTTATTTATCTAAGTGGGAAAACATGGTCACAACAAACCAGGATCTAAGGGTTTTCTTGCCTCAAGTCACAGTGAGATAGATAGTTATTGGTAAAATTAAGCGTTTCTCTGGCCATCTGCAGTGATTTAAACAGAGAGAGGAAACTAACCCTCAGGAGACACAAGGACACCACCTCACCTCAGCCAGCTCCTCAGTTCATACATACAGGCTCAAACTGACACATAGCAGACACAGAACAGCCAGAAACGCCACTGTTTTATTAATCAGTTGAACTTGAAACGCCTTTTGAATTTGAAATTGTCATCCTAAATGGTAATATACTGTATCTCAGGGTTAAATAATAAGAATTCTCTCAGTTAGCATCATAGAGGCAGGGAGCTGTAATTGCCATAAACATAGTCTAATTAAAGGTCTTTGGTGTACAGCATGTGATATTTTTTCACCCTGGCACATATCTGTGCATAAATACCATTTATAGCTTTAGTTAATTATCAGTATTTGTGCAGGGATTTAATAACTAGCGTAACCAACAGATGGCATTTTTCCAGTGTTTGCTTTTTTATAGTGGATGTTTGGTGTTCAAAGACACTGAGAAACCCAATGGGGGAACACTGAACAGTGATAGTCAGTGTTAGTCACCAGGATCAAACAGCAGGACAGCCTGATGACACATCTCACCACTGGCTTTTTTTACCCACCTTAGTCCTACCGTTCAGAGCTACTTTGCCTCCCCAACCCCCTCCGGTTCTCCACTTTGATCTCCACTTCTGAGGCTGTTAATGAATGTTTTAATGGGCAAAATTGTAAACGTGTAATGGTGGTAGACCAGAGAGCCAATTAGTCATGAAGATTCATCTTCAACCAGAGGTTGTTTAGAGAGGTAGCATGAACATTATATAGATCCGTATGGATAATATCCCTGCAGTACTGTACCTAATGCATATTCCTCTCATTTGTAACATTTCCCTATGTAACCTATGGCTCACTTTACATGTACAATGGGGTCTGAAATGATTGACACCCTTGAAAAGGGTTGAGCAAAAATGACTCTATCAAATAAATAATTAAAATACTGAACTATATTGTATGCTCAAAAAAATTGGGAAATCATATTATTTTATACTAATGCAATTGCTCAGAGAAAGAGATTTGTTAACCAAGTAATACTCTTTTTCAATATTTGAATTATTTAATTTATACAGTCATTTTTGCTCTTCTTTATCAAGGGTGTCAATAATTAAGGACCCCACTGTAAATCATCATGTTAGTGATTAGGTATGTTAGACTGCTGAAAAGAAAAGGCATCGTTTTATTGCCTTATTGACTTATTTCTCTGCTCAATGTTATTTATCTAAGTGGGAAAACATGGTTACAACAAACCAGGATCTAATGGTTTTCTTGCCTCAAGTCACAGTCAGATAGATAGTTATTGATAAAATGAAGCGTTTCTCAAGCTAACTTTACGTTTCATACAGTATAGATAAGTGGCAGACATACGTACTGTTCGGAAAGTATTCAGACCCCTTCCCTTTTTCCACATTTTGTTACGTTACAGCCTTAATCTAAAATTCATTAAATACATGTTTTCCCTCATGAATCTAAACACAATATCCCATAATAATTATTATTTTTTTTTTTTTTTTTACATTTGAGCAAATGTATAACAAATACAAAACAGAAATACCTTATTTACGTAAGTATTCAGACCCTTTGCTATGAGACTCGAAATAGAGTTCAAGTTCAACTGTTTCCATTGATCATCTTTGAGATGTTTCTACAACTTGATTGGAGTCCACCTGTGGTAAGTTAAATTGATTAAACATGATTTGGAAAGGCACACACCTGTCTATGTAAGGTCCCACAGTTGTCAGAGCAAAAACCAAGCCATGAGGTCGAAGGTATTGTCCGTAGAGCTCCGAGACAGAATTGTGTCGAGGCACAAATCAGGGGAAGGGTACCAAAACATTTCCGCAGCAGGTCCAAGAACACAGTGGCCTCCATCATTCTTAAATGGAAGAAGTTTGGAACCACCAAGACTCTTATTAGACTAAACAATTGGGGGAGAAGGGCCTTGGTCACTCTGACAGAGCTCTAGAGGTCCTCTGTGGAGATGGGAGATCCTTCCAGATGGACAACCATCTCTGCAGCACTCCAACAATCAGGCCTTTATGATAGAGTGGCCAGACAGAAGCCACTCCTTAGTAAAAGGCACAACAGCCCGCTTGGAGTTTGCCAAAAGATTTTCTGGTCTGATGAAACAAAGATGAAACTAAGATTGAACTATTTGGCCTGAATGCCAAGCGTCACATCTGGAGGAAACCTGGCACCATCCCTACGGTGAAGCATGGTAGTGGCAGCATCATGCTGTTTTTCCGCTGCAAGGACTGGGAAACTAGTCAGGATCGAGGGAAAGATGAACAGAGCAAAATACAGAGAGATCCTTAAAAACCTGCTCCAGAGCGCTCAGAACCTCAGATGGGGCGACAATTCACCGTTCACCTTCCTAAACACGCAGATAATACAACACAGGAGTGGCTCTGGGACAAGTGTCTGAATGTCCTTGAGTGGCCCAGCCAGAGCCTGGACTTAAACCCGATCTAACATCTCTGGAGAGACCTGAAAATATCTGTGCAGCGACTCTCCCCATCCAACCTGACAGAGCTTGAGAGGATCTGCAGAGAGGAATGGGATACACTCCCCAAATACAGGTGTGCCAAGCTTGTAGCGTCATACCCAAAAAGTCTCAAGGCTGTCATCGCTGCCAAAGTTGCTTCAACAAAGTACTGAGTAAAGGGTCTGAATACTCATGTAAATGTTTTATCTGTTTTTATTTGTAATCACTTTGCTAACATTTCAGAACCCTGTATTTGCTTTCTCATTATGGGGTATTGTGTGTAGATTGATCCATTGAATCCATTTTAGACGTAAAAAATGTGGGAAAAGACAAGAGGTCCGAATACTTTCCGAATGCACTGTAACTTAGGTTAGGTTTGGTTAGATAGCTAACTATATATATACAGTTGAAGTTGGAAGTTGACATACACCTTAGCCAAATACACTTGCACTTAAACTTTTTCACAATTCCTGACATTTAATCCTAGTAAAAATTCCCTGTCTTAGGTCAGTTAGGATCACCACTTTATATTAAGAATGTGAAATGTCAGAATAATAGTAGAGAGAATGATTTATTTCAGCTTTTATTTCTTTCATCACATTCCCAGTGAGTCAGAAGTTTACATACACTTAATTAGTATTTGGTAGCATTTCCTTTAAATTGTTTAGCTTGGGTGAAACGTTTTGGCTAACCTTCCACAAGCTTCCCACAATAAGTTGGGTGAATTTTGACCCATTCCTCCTGACAGAGCTGGTGTAACTGAGTCAGGTTTGTAGGCCTCCTTGCTCGCACATGCTTTTTCAGTTCTGCCCACAAATGTTCTATAGGACTGATTTCAGGGCTTTGTGATGGCCACTCCAATACCTTGACTCCTTAAGCCATTTTTCCACAACTTAGGAAGTATGCATGTGGTCATTTTCCATTTGGAAGACCCATTTGCGACCAAGCTTTAACTTCCTGACTGATGTCTTGAGATGTTGCTTAAATATATCCACGTAATTTTCCTGCCTGATGATGCCATCAATTTTGTCTCAGTCCCTCCTGCAGCAAAGCCCTCCCAAACATGATGCTACCAACCCCGTGCTTCAAGGTTGGGATGGTGTTCTTCGGCTTGCAAGCGACCCCCTTTTTCCTCCAAACATAACGATGGTCATTATGGCCAAACAGTTTTCATCAGACCAGAGGACATTTCTTCAAAAAGTACAAACTTTGTCCCCATGTGCAGTTGCAAACCGTAGTCTAGCTTTTTTATGGCGGTTTTGGAGCAGTGGCGTCTTCCTTGCTGAGCGGCCTTTCAGGTTATGTCGATATAGGACTCGTTTTACTGTGGATATAGATACTTTTGTTCCTGTTTCCTCCAGCATCTTCACAAGGTCCTTTGCTGTTGTTCTGGGATTAATTTGCACTTTTCACACCAAAGTACATTCATCTCTAGGTGACAGAATGCGTCTCCTTCCTGAGCGGTATGACGGCTGTGTGGTCCCATGGTGTTTATACTTGCGTACTATTGTTTGTACAGTTGTACAGATGAGCGTGGTACCTTCAGGCATTTGGAAATTGCTCCCAATGATGAACCAGACTTGTGGAGGTCTACAATTTTTTTCTGAGGTCTTGGCTGATTTATTTTGATTTTCCCATGATGTCAAGCAAAGATGCACTGAGTTTGAAGGTAGGCCTTGAAATACATCCACAGGTATACCTCCAATTGACTCAAATTATGTCAATTAGCCTATCAGAAGCTTCTAAAGCCATGACATCAAGTGAAATAATCTGTCTGTAAACAATTGTTGGAAAAATGACTTGTGTCACGCACAAGGTCGATTTCCTAACCGACTTGCCAAAACTATAGTTTGTTAACAAACTAGTTTTAATGACTCCAACCTAAGTGTATGGAGTGGCTGCGGATCCAACTTCTCCCTGACCTTTTTTTTCCAGACTAAAGATCCCGAAGCTTCTTCTCATGTGTTTCTTTCCCTCTACTTTACGCACACATTTTTGTGGTCTCCTTCCCTTCACATTTCTCACTGTGAATCGTGAATGATAATTCTTCAAGTTTTAACAGTGAAACGTCCATGCAGTATCTTCCACACCAACCATTTGATATTAATCAGTTTCATGGGGATATGCATTCAGAATGTTAGAGCAGATGGTGTTAACAAACTGTAGCATAACCTAGATGTGTATTTTGCCTCGGCGCGCACTGTTGAGAAAAAAATGCCTTGGGTTTTCCGTCTTACTGTAATGTTATAGGCTACTACAGCCTATAAAATAACTGTTATTTTGTGAATCCTTTTTTTCCTCATTGTGTGTTTTTATAGCACTCTCCATCCATCATTCTCTCTAATTTACCACTCATTCTCTCCGTCTACGCTGGGATGTCAAAAGGCTTATGGCCCTATAAACCTGAGAGAAGGTAGCAAATGGAGCCGCATTGTCAGGTGCAGGTTGGGCCCTTATCAATAGAGCAGGACTGCCAGTAATTAGTAGCATAATCACCTTGGTAATTTAACCACTGCTCACTGTCGCGCCCTGCTCTCTCTCTGCTCTGTAGCAGGGCTGGGGACGGAAAAGACACTGCAGTACCATCAGGGCTCCAGGACACGTATCTCTGTGTCTTTCTCTCTTTTGTATCTATCGATCGATCGATCTATCTATCTGCTTATCTACACTGAACAAAAATCTAAACGTAACATGTAAAGTGTTCGTCCCATGTATCATGAGCTGAAATAAAAGATCCCAGAAATTCTACATTACACTCGAAAAGCGTAGTTCTCTCAAATTTTGTGCACAAATTTGTTTACATTCCTGTTAGTGCAGTTTTGTCACACAACACAATGCCACAGATGTCTCAAGTTTTGAGGTTGCATGCTATTGGCATGCTTTCTGCAGGAATGTCCACCAGAACTGTTGGCAGAGAATTGAATATTCATTTCTCTATGCCGTTTTAGAGAATTTGGCCGTACGTCCAACTGTCCTCACAACTGCAGACCACGTGTACGGCGTTGTGTGGGCGAGCGGTAAATGTAAACGTTGTGAACAGAGGGCCCCATGGTGGCAGTGGTGTTATAGTATGGGCAGGCATAAGCTACGGACAACGAACACATCTGTGTTTTATTGATGGCAATTTGAATGCACATACTGTGACGAGATCCTGAGGCGCATTGTCGTGCCATTCATCCTCCATTGTCGTGCCATTCATCCTCCATTGTCGTGCCATTCATCCTCCATTGTTGTGCCATTCATCCTCCATTGTCGTGCCATTCATCCTCCATTGTTGTGCCATTCATTCTCCATTGTCGTGCCATTCATCCTCCATTGTCGTGCCATTCATCCTCCATTGTTGTGCCATTCATCCTCCATTGTTGTGCTATTCATCCTCCATTGTCGTGCCATTCATCCTCCATTGTCGTGCCATTCATCCTCCATTGTCATGCCATTCATCCTCCATTGTCGTGCCATTCATCCTCCGTTGTCCTACCATTCATCCTCCATTGTCGTGCCATTCATCCTCCATTGTTGTGCCATTCATTCAGCAGGCAACATTTTCACAAAAACAAGAAAAGCATTCAAATAAAATAATTTACCTTTGAAGAACTTCGCATGTTTTCAATGACGAGACTCTCAGTTAGATAGCAAATGTTCATTTTTTCCAAAAATATTATTTGTGTAAGAGAAATAGCTCCGTTTTGTTCATCACGTTTGGCTAAGAAAAAAACCCGAAAATGCAGTCAACACAACGCCAAACTTTTTTCCAAATTAGCTCCATAATATCGACAGAAACATGGCAAACGTTGTTTAGAATCAATCCTCAAGGTGTTTTCACAATTCTATTCGATGAAAAATCATTCCTGGCAGTCGGTTTCTCATCAAAGGCAAACGGAAAAATACTGCTGCTGGAGATTACACAATAATTGCGATGGAGGACACCAAGCGACCACCTGGTAGATGTAGTCTCTTATGGTCAATCTTCCAATGATATCTCTACAAATACGTCACAATGCTGCAGACACCTTGGGGAAAACGTGGAAAACGTAAGCTGACTCCTAGCTCCTCCACAGCCATATAAGGAGTCATTGAAATGAGGCGGTTTCAAAAAATGCGGCACTTCCTGATTTATTTTTTATCTGGGTTTCGCCTGTAACATCAGTTCTGTGGCACTCACAGACATTATCTTTGCAGTTTTGGAAACGTCAGAGTGTTTTCTTTCCAAAGCTGTCAATTATATGCATAGTCACGCATCTTTTCGTGACAAAATATCTTGTTTAAAACGGGAACGTTTTTCATCCAAAAATTTAAGAAGATTGAAGAAGTTAATGACCAAAGGCTCGTATTTCTGTGTGTTATTATGTTATAATTAAGTTTATCATTTGATAGAGCAGTCTGACTGAGCGATGGTAGGCAGCTGCAGGCTCGTAAGCATTCATTCAAACAGCACTTTCGTGCATTTTGCCAGCAGCTCTTCGCAAGCACAGCGCTGTTTATGACTTCAAGCCTATCTGCCTAATGGCTGGTGTAACCGATGTGAAATGGCTAGCTAGTTAGCTGGGTGTGCGCTAATAGCGTTTCAAACGTCACTCGCTCTGAGACTTGGAATAGTTATTCCCCTTGCTCTGCAAGGTTTTGTGGAGCGATGGGTAACTCTGCTTCGAGTGTGGCTGTTGTCAATGTGTTCCTGGTTCGAGCCCAGGTAGGGGCGAGGAGAAGGATGGAAACTATACTGTTACACTGGCAATACTATAGTGCCTATAAGAACATCCGATAGTCAAAGGTATATGAAATACAAATGGTATAGAGAGAAATAGTCGTATAAATAATATATTAACTACAACCTAAAACCTCTTACCTTGGAATATTGAAGTCTCATGTTAAAAGGAACCACCAACTTTCATATGTTCTCATGTTCTGAGCAAGGAACTCAAATGTTAGCTTTTTTACATGGCACATATTGCACTTTGACTTTTCCAACACTTTGTTTTTGCATTATTTAAACCAAATTGTTGTTTCATTATTTATTTGAGGGTAAATTGATTTTTATTGATGTATTATATTAAGTTAAAATAAGTGTTCATTCAGTATTGTTGTAATTGTTGTTATTACAAAATTTAAAAAATTGTCCGATTTTTCGGTATCGGCTTTTGGCGTTGAAATATCATAATCGGTCGACCTCTAGTGATTAGTGTCAGTGGATGCTCCGGTGTAGGTCGTAGCCCCCTGGCTGGGCATCGGCACAAAGGAGGACTCCGGCCATGGAGCTGGGTTGGACGCCGTGCCTGGACTGGGCACCGGCGCAAAGGAAGGCTTTGGAGCTGGACTGGACACTTTGCCTGGACTGAGCACCAGCGCAGAAGAAGGCTCCGGCCATGGAGCAGGACTGGACGCCGTGCCTGGACTGGGCACAGAGGAAGGCTCCGGCTTTGGAGCGGGACTGGAAGCCATGCCTGGACTGAGCACCGGCGCAGAGGAAGGCTCCTGCCCTGGAGCAGGACTGGACCCCGTGCCTGGACTGGTTACCGGCGCAGTAGAAAGCTCCGGCCATGGAGCGGGACTGAACACCGTGCCTGGACTGGGCATCGGCGCAGAGGAAGGCTCCTGCCTTGGAGCTGGGTTGGACGCTGTACCTTGACTCTCCAGACCGTTGACCGTCACAGGAGGTTCCGGACTGTGGATCGTCGCAGGAGGTTCCGTACTGTGGACCGTCGCAGGAGGTTCCGTACTGTGGACCGTCGCAGGAGGTTCCGGACTGTGGACCGTCGCAGGAGGTTCCGGACTGTGAACCATCGCCAGAAGCTCTGGACTGGGAACCGTTGCCGGAAGCTCTGGACTGGGAACCGTCGCCAGAACCTCTGGACTGTGAACTGTCGCCGGAAGCTCTGGACTGTGAACCGTCGCCGGAAGCTCTGGACAGTGAATGCGCACTGGAGGCCTAGTGCGTGGAGCCGGTACAGGTGGCACCGGACTGGTGATACGCACTTCAGGGCGAGTGCGGGGAGCAGGCACAGGATGGACCGGACTGGGGAGGTGCACTGGAGGCCTGATGCGTGGAGCCAGCGCATGTGTCACCGGACCGGTGTCCTCTCATGTCCTCCCAAGTCCAAAACTTCCTTACCTCATTTTCACGCTGCTTGGCGCTTTGTTGGTGGGATATTCTGTCGGCTGTCGTAAGAATGGGACCAAGGCACAGCGGATGTTGAGTTCCACATATTTACTTCAGAGAAACTAAAACAAAACCAAATATATCAATAAATGAACAACTAAACATGACTACGTGGTGCACATGCACAAACACAAAACAATATCCCACAAACATAGGTGGGAAAAAATATCTACTTAAATATGATCCCCAATTAGAGACAACGATTACCAGCTGCCTCTAATTGGGAACCATACAAAACACCAACATAGAAAATATAAAGTAGAACACAATATTAAATTGTTAAACTAGAATACCCCCTAGTCACACCCTGACCTACCACACCATAGAGAAACAAGGGCTCTCTATGGTCAGGGCGTGACAGGGTAGCATTTGATTAGATGTTCAGGAGTCTTATGGCTTGGGGTAGAAGCTGTTTAGATGCCTCTTGGACCTAGACTATGCTACCGCTTGCCATGCGGTAGCAGAGAGAACAATCTATGACTAGGGTGGCTGGAGTCTTTGACAATAACAATAATAATAATAATTTTTAGGGCCTTCCTCTGACACCGCCTGGTATAGAGGTCCTGGATGGCAGGAAGCTTGGCCCCGGTGATGTACTGGCCGTAAGCACTCCCCTCTGTAGTGCCTTGCGGTCGGAGGCCGAGCTGTTGCCATTACAGGCAGTGAGGCAACCCGTCAGGATGCTCTTAATGGTGCAGCTGTAGAACCTTTTGAGGATCTGAGGACCCATGCCAACTCTTCTCAGTCTCCTGAAGGGGAATAGGTTTTGTCGTGCCCTCTTCACGACTGTCTTGGTGTGCTTGGACCATGTTAGTTTGTTGGTGATGTGGACACCAAGGAACTTGAAGCTCTCAACCTGCTCCACTGCACCCCTGTCAATGAGAATGGGGGCGTGCTCGGTCCTCCTTTTCCTGTAGTCCCCAATCATCTTTTTTTGTCTTGATCACGTTGAGGGAGAGGTTGTTGTCCTTGCACTATACGTCTCTCAGGTCTCTGACCTCCTCCCTATAGGCTGTCTCATCGTTGTCGGTGATCAGGCCTACCACTGTTGTGTTATCGGCAAACTTAATAATGGTGTTGGGGTCGTGCAGTCATGAGTGAACAGGGAGTACATGAGGGGACTGAGCACGCACCCCTGAGCGGCCCCCTTGTTGAGGATCAGTGTGGCGGCTGTGTTGTTACCTACCCTTACCACCTGGGGGGCGGCCCGTCAGGAAGTCCAGGATCCAGCTGCAGAGGGAGCTGTTTAGTCCCAGGGTCCTTAGCTTAGTGATGAGCTGTGGTGTTGAACGCTGAGCTGTAGTCAGGCACAGGGACTATGGTGGTCCGCTTGAAACATGTTTGTATTACAGACTGAGACAGGGAGAGGTTGAAAATGTCAGTGAAGACATTTGCCAGTGGGTCAGCGCATGCTCGAGTTACACGTCCTGGTAATCCGTCTGGCCCTGCGAATGTTAACCTCTTACTCACATCGGCTTTGGAGAGTGTAATCACACAGTCATCCGGAACAGCTGATGCATGTTTCAGTGTTACTTGCCTTGAAGCAAGCATAGAAGTTATTTAGCTTGTCTGGTAGGCCCGTGTCACGTGGCAGCTCTCAGCTGTGCTTCCCTTTGTAGTCTGTAATAGTATGCAAGCCCTGCCACATCCAACAAGCTTTCGGAGCCAGTGTAGTACAATTCATTCTTGGTCTTATATTTACGCTTTGCCTGTTTGATGGTTCGTCTGAGGGCTTAGCAGGATTTCTTATAAGACTCCCGCTCCTTGAAAGCAGCAGCTCTACCCTTTAGCTCAGTGCAAATGTTGCCTGTAATCAATGGCTTTCAGTTGGTGTATGTAGTACAGTCACTGTGGGGAAGACATCATCGATGCACTTTTATTTATTTTTAGTTTACCTTCATTTGACTAGACAAGTTAAGAACATATTCTTATTTACAATGACAGCCTAGGAACAGTGGGTTAACTGCCTTGTTCAGGGGCAGAACGGCATATTTTTACCTTGTCAGCTCAGGGATTCGATCTAGCAACCTTCCGGTTGCTGGCCCAACACTCTAACCACTAGGCTACCTGCCGCTCACTTATTGATGAAGCCTGTGACTGATGGCGTACTCCTCAATGCCATCGGAAGAATACCAGAACATATTCCAGTCTGTGCTAGCAAAACAGTCTTGTAGTGTTTCATCTCTTTCATCTGACCACTTTTTTATAGACCTAGTTACTGGTGCTTCCTGCTAAAATTTCTGCTTGTAAGCAGGAATCAGGAGGGTAGAATTATGGTCAGATTTGCCAAATGGAGGGCGATGGAGAGCTTTGTACACATTTCTGTGTGTGGAGTAAAGGTGGTAAAGAGTTTTTTTCCCCTCTGGTTGCACATTTAACATGCTGATAGAAATTAGGTAAAACTGTTTTAGTTTCCCTGCATTAAAGTCCCTGGCCACTAGGAGCCCTGCCTCTGGATGAGCATTTTCCTGTTTGCTTATGGCAATATACAGCTCATTGAGTGCAGTCTTAGAGCCAGCATCGCTCTGTGATGGTATGTTGACAGCTACGAAAATACAGATGAAAACTCTCTAGGATACATAGTGTGGTCTACAGCTTATCATGAGGTACTCTACCTCAGGCGAGCAAAACCTTGGAACTTCCTTAGATATCATGCACCAGCTGTTGTTTACAAGTATACATAGGCCGCTGTCCCGTGTCTTACCAGAGGCTGCTGTTCTATCCTGCTGATAGTGTATAACCTGCTGTATGTTGTTAATGTCGTCGTTCAGCCACGACTCAGTGAAACACAAGATATCTCAGTTTTTAATGTCCGTTGGTATGAATTACATTCTTTCAATTCGTCCCATTTATTTTCCAGCGAATGAACGTTGGCTAACAGTACAGATAGCAAAGGCAGATTAGCAACTCGTCGCATGATCCTCACAAGGCACCCAGATCTCTTTCCGCGAAATCTCAGTTTCTTTCTCCTGTAAATGACGGGAATGTGGGCCTGTTCGTGTGTTTGGAGTATATCCTTCCTGTCCGATCGCTGTCTGTTCATAAGAGACCGTAGCAGCAACATTATGTACAAAATAAGTTACAAACAATGCGGAAAAACAAACAAAATAACACGGTTGGTTAAGAGCCAATAACAAGGCAGCCAACCTCTCCTGCGCCATCACTCCTGTGGCGTTGCCTTGGCTGTGTGCATAGTGTCTTTGTCCTGTTGGAAGGTGAACCTTCGTCCAGGTCAGAGATCCTGAGCTCTCTGAAGTCGGTTTTCATCACGGATCTCTCTGTACTTTGCTCCATTCATCTTTCCCTCGATCACGACTAGTCTCCCAGTCCCTGCCGCTGAAAAACATCCCCACAACATGATGCTGCCACCACCATACTTCACCGTAGAGATGGTGCCAGGTTTCATCCAGGCGTGACACTTGGCATTCAGGCCCATTAGTTCAATCTTGGTTTCATCAGATCAGAGAATCTTGTTTCTCATGGTCTGAGAGTCCTTTAAGTATCTTTTGACAAACTCCAAGAGGGCTGTCATGTGCCTTTTACCGAAGAGTGGCTTCCGTCTGGCCACTCTACCATGAAGGCCTGATTGATGGAGTGCTGCAGAGATGGTTGTCCTTCTGGAAGTTTCTCCCATCTCCACAGAGGAACTCTAGAGCTCTGTCAGAGTGACCATCGGGTTCTTGGTCACCTTCCCGACTAAGGCCCTTCTCACCTGATTGCTCAGTTTGGCCAGGCGGCCAGCTGTAGAAAGAGTCTTGGTGGTTCCAATCTTCATCCATTTAAGAATGATGTAGGCTACTGTGCTCTTGCGGACCTTCAATGCTGCAGATTTTTTTTTGTACCCTTTCCCAGATCTGTGCCTCGACACAATCCTGTCTCGGAGCGCTACTGGCAATTCCTTCGGCCTCATGGCTTGGTTTTTGCTCTGACATGCACTGTCAACTGTGGGACCTTATATAGACAGCTGTGTGCTTTTCCAAATCATGTCCAATCAAGTTGTAGAATATCTCAAGAAACATGTCAAGGAAACATCTGAAGGATGATCAATGGAAACAGGATGCACTTGAGCTCAATTTTGAGTCACATAGCAAAGGGTCTTAATACTTGTGTAAATAATGTATTTCTGTTTTTTATTTGTAATACATTTGCAAAAATGTCTACAAACCTGTTTTGGCTTTGTCAATATGGAGTATTGTGTGTAAATTGCTGAAGATTTGTATGTATTTCATCCATTTTAGGATAAGGCTATAACATAACAAAATGTGGGAAAAGTGAAGGGGTCTGATAACTTTCCGAATGCGCAATCTATCTATCTCGCTCTCTCTCTGTCTTTTTTTTCTGTGTCTGTCCGATCTCTGGCTCTCTGTCCCTGTCTCTTTCGTTCTGTCTGTGCTTCTCTCTCTCTCGCTCTGTCATGCTCTCTCTTTTTTCTCTCCAGGTCTCTTTCTCTCTCCTCTCTCTCCTTGTCTTTGCCCGCTCCGGCGGCACAAACTTAGCACAACTTGGGGAATTCTTCTCATTAGCCGCTGGCCCATGTGACTGGAGGGTGGCTGAACTCGGGCTCAGAGAGTAAATGATCTGTTTAAGGATTGATGTTTAATACTGGTCAATTTATGCAAAATGAAGCTGTGGGAAGGATAAGCACGCCAGTGGAGGCAATAAAGCCAATGACCCTGTCTTCAGTGTGGGGTTATCACTGGGGCTGATGGAACCATGCCCACAGAAAGCACATTTACACTATTGTCTGGATACGTGCTCTCTGGGAGAGAGACAGTACTTTAACTCTCCTAGCATTGATTCTACCCTCTGTAATATGTAGTACGTGTGCGTGCACAACTAAATTCTTGCCTAACTTTTTAAATGATACCATACGATTTTGCAGAGGAGAGGGTTATTACTCCTCAATTTTACATTTTATGGTTAGTATGAATTGTAAGCAATGACTGATGTGAACCTCAATTCCTGGGAATACTTTGGCAATACTCAATATTCCTTCAGTTACAGAGGCTACATTTTCTGCTCTATAATGTGTGTTAAAACATGGATTATGATTACAGAGCTAGGTGCCGGGCGGCGTATATTTCTTTGTTGCTGCTCCTCCATCTTAGAGTAAGCAGATGATGTGGCAAAGCCAAAGCGGATTGGAGATGTGAGTGGAGGGAAGCTGTAGGAGCAGCTGTCTTTCTGTATGTGGTGTGGATTGTGTGTATGTGTGCCAGCAGGGCCTGGGGAGATATAGTGAATGCATACACACTGATGGAGCCTCGTGGGACGGCCTGGTATGCGCCTCTCCTGCTCTCCTCTATAATATGATTTGTCCTGGCTATTGATACCCCAAACCCCCCCCCCCCCTTCCAATTTCCACACCAACTCAATTAGCATCTCGTCAATAATGCTCAGCATTTCATTTTGCTGCTTTAATTAACAAATTCAATTTGCTCGAACCACTGTGAAAACAAATTAAAAGCGTGCAAAATGAAAGCCTGCAGCTCCAAGGATGTGGCTAAGGTGATTACAGATGCGTCAAATTACTGTTTTCTTGTTTATTGTATCTGGGGAGGAAAAAAGGCGTGAGGAGAAAACACATTGATTTTGTGCGGGTCCAGGGACTGACTGGTAGTGGATGGGGGAGGTGGGGAGCCCTTCCCAGTGGCATCAGTGAGGAGCATCACGTCAGCTTGGCTCTGCCCTCACATCATAACCATCTCCCTTCTCTCTGGGGGACCACAGGGCACAATGCTCCTTAACCTGCATACACTTATCTACCCATTTACACTCCATTCATGCTCCTGTAGAGCTGCTGCTTTCTTGTAGGGCCTTCTCCAAGGCCAACTGTAACCCACCATACTGTAGTCTCTGCCTGTATGCTCTCACAGTGTAACAGTCGGAAGGTGTGGACCAAAGCGCAGCGTGGTAAGTGTTCATGTTATTTTTATTTAAACTGAACACAAAACAAAATAACAAAGAGAATGCACGAAAACGAAACAGTCCTGTCAGGTGCAGAAACACAAAACAGAAAACAACTACCCACAACCCATAGTGGGAAAACACGCAGCCTAAGTATGGTTCTCAATCAGAGACAACGATTGACAGCTGCCTCTGATTGGGAACCATACCAGGCCAAACACATAGAAATCTAACACACAGAACAAAACATAGAATACCCACACCAACTCACGCCCTGACCAAACTAAAATAGAGACATAAAAAAGGAACTAAGGTCAGGACGTGACACACAGCCTCACTAAGAATCATAGTAGCAGTTCTGGATGCTCTGCCTGAAGAGCCATATGGCTCTAGAGCAAAATAATCAACAGAAAAAATTATCTGAGATATCAGATCTTATTCTAGCTATTACCTCTGGATTACCTCTGACTAGAGAGTGGATGGAGACAACTAGAAGTGCAACATCTCACTCAGTGTTTTTGTCAATTTAAATCAGAACTCGTTTCCCTCACGTTGTGTCTGTAAGTAGCTGAGAATGAGCAGAAGAATCTGGGGAAGGAATGTCACAGTAAATCATCAAAGAGCAGGCACATTCAGCCAGTTGTCATGGATAATAGTGTCCTACAACAATGTCCTCTGCGTGTGTTTAGTATGCCACTCTCGGCCTCCTCATGTCGTTCTGCCACTGTGGAAATGCAGCCAGACCAGCCGGGATAATCCCCTTGACATTGTACAGCTGTCATGTAAATAATACACGCTCTGTCCTCCCCATTCAGTGCCTCCACCTTGCCATCTCAGAAATGACTAATGAAATTAGCCAAAAGCCATGTACAATGGCCAATGCTTTGTTTCTTTTGTTGCTAAACTGATTTGGTAAGTTCCAAGTCACAAGGCAGGATATTGGCATTGGCAGATCCCTTGTGTGAGAAAACAGAGTTTTGAGGGCCTCTATTAAAGTCAGCTTTCTATAGGCTTGGCCTACTATATTTATTTCTCAACTTTGCTAATATTAAACACATTGCTTCTCTTTACAACATGAGTATAGCCTGGCATGAAAATTAACCACGGGAAAAGCGTCCTCATTCGCTATTTAAGTGCTTAGATATGACTGACCAGCTCAAATTGGTCTTATGGTCTTATGTAGCAAATTGAAATTGGGTCTTTTACATTGAAAAATAGAGACTCGGAGCTACAAAATGGTATATCATACACTGCATTTGAGGAACAATGGGAAAGTAATTCTGCTTTGTAAGTTGTAACTTGTAAACTCACTTTGAAAGGAGTGCTGTCCTTTGTCTACACCCATTCAGCATTGTTCTTACCCTCTTAAGCCAGCCCCACCCATCTCTTTAAGGATTCACATGTAAGGTCATGTGCTAAATAGTAAGTAGTGTAGTAAAGATCAAGACTAACAGTGGTAGTAGCCTACAATAAGGAACAATTCCAGGTAAACATAGTGTCCGATAATTTTTTTAATAAATATTCAACACTTACCCAGACACATCCAATGGTGGAAAAAGTACTAAATTGTCATAGAGTAAAAGTATAAATCATTTCAAATTCCTTATATTAAACCAGACGGCACAATTATTTGTATTTTTTATTGATGATAGCCAGGAGCACACTCCAACACTCATTTACAAACAAAGCATTTGTGTTTAGTGAGTCGGCCAGATCAGAGGCAGTCGGGATGACCAGAGATGGATGACCAGAGATGTTCTCTTGATAAGTATGTGAATTGGACAATTTTCCTGTCAAAAAGTACTTTTCGGTGTCAAGGAAAATGTATTAAGTAAAAAGTACATTATTTTCTTTACGAATGTAGTGAAATAAAAGTAGCTAAAAATATAAAATAGTAAAGCACAGTAATGTACAGATACCACAAAAACTACTTAAGTATTTATTTCAAGTATTTTACTTAAGTACTTTACACAACTTCCCAAATGCCTTCACACCATACATTAGCATAATTTATATACTGTTACACATGCACTTATCACATAGTATTCCATACATAAGTTAAGGCCATGCAACCTGAGTTGCGACCAAGCTTTAACTTCCTGACTGATGTCTTAAGATGTTGCTTCAATATATCCACATAATTTCCCTTCCTCATAATGCCATCTACTTCGTGAAGTGCACCAGTCCCTTTTGCAGCAAAGCAACCCCACAGCATGATGCTGCCACCCCCGTGCTTCACGGTTGGGATGGTATTCTTCGGCTTACAAGCCTCCCCCTTTTTCCTCCAAACATAACAATGGTCATTATGACCAAACAGTTCTATATTTGTTTCATCAGACCAGAGGAAAAAAGTACGATCTTTGTCCCCATGTGCAGTTGCAAACCGTAGTCTGGCTTTTTTATGGCGGTTTTGGAGCAGTGGCTTCTTCCTTGCTGAGCAGCCTTTCAAGTTATGTTGATATAGGACTTGTTTTACTGTATAGATACTTTTGTACCGGTTTCCTCCAGCATCTTCACAAGGTCCTTTGCTGTTGTTCTTGGATTGATTTGCACTTTTCGCACCAAAGTACGTTCATCTTTAGGAGACAGAACGCGTCTCCATCCTGAGCAGTATGACGGCTGCATGGTCCCATGGTGTTTATACTTGCGTACTATTGTTTGTACAGATGAAAATTGCTCCCAAGGATGAACCAGACTTGTGGATGTCTATAATTTTTTTCTGAGGTCTTGGCTGATTTATTTAGATTTTCCCATGATGTTAAGCAATGAGGCACTGAGTTTGAAGGTAGGCCTTGAAATACATCCACAGGTACACCTCCAATTGACTCAAATTATGTTAATTAGCCTATCAGAAGCTTCTAAAGCCATGACATCAAACCGGTGTCTGTATGTAGCCTCGCTACTTTTATACCCTCGCTACTGTATACAGTGGGGCAAAAAAGTATTTAGTCAGCCACCAATTGTGCAAGTTCTCCCACTTAAAAAGATGAGAGAGGCCTGTAATTTTCATCATAGGTACACTTCAACTATGACAGACAAAATGAGAAAAGAAAATCCAGAAAGTCACATTGTAGGATTTTTAATGAATTTATTTTCAAATTATGGTGGAAAATAAGTATTTGGTACTGCAGATAGTGCTGATGACTGGTCCATCCAAATCACGCATGAACAAGGGAATCTATATTTGGAGAGGCTGTCCTGCCTTTGACTTTGGTGCAGGGCATGTGATGTCCATAGCCTCTTCGTAGCAAAACTCCCTGATCTTGTCAAAAATATATTTTGTCTAGCTGTGTCCAGTCCAAGTGGTGCTTTTACAGGCAGACCATCTATGGGAGGAAGGATACTCAGCAGCTGAAACCTGGTCCAGACAGTCTGAATGCTCCTTGAGGACAACACCAGGCTCCAGCGCATCGAAGCTGTAAAACAGAGAATACTAAAAAATCTGAAGACATTACAAATATGCACAACATCAATTCACCTCCCGAGTTTAGATAAGAATAACCTCATACAATTAAAATTTATTTTTACTTGAAGTGCTAGTACTGCTTGATCTGTGGCAGCGGCCTGAAGTACAGAGTCAGGTGTTGTTGCCAGCCATTATTTTCCACCAGCACTGTAACATCCTTCAGTCCAACCAGCTGTTGGATGTTGACCCCTGTCACAGTGGTGTCCTTCACAACACCAGCAATCTCAGACAAAGTGTTCACTCTGGTCTTTCTGAATCGCTGCTTGAAATTTCACATGACCAAGAAAACATTTCTGCCAAAAAACGTATTTTGATAAAAAAAAATATTCACGTTCAAAAGGCTCTCCTGTGAATTTGTGACTTGCGACATACGCCTAGTTTCCTGAATCGGGTCACAGATAACATGTAATGTTTCGAAACAGGTGTATGATAATTGTATTTTCTAAAACAAAACAAATTTTCAGTTTAGTATAGGTATTTAGTATAGGTAAAGACAAGATTAAGTCAAGAATAGTCTGATGGGTGACAACATCAGCCTTTCACTTGTGAATGATATATTATCACTTGAATGATGCCCAGCTGAAGGCAAACAACACATGCATTTTTTTTGCGTCTTCTTCAAATAGTAGTTGCACACCTCATGTAGCCTCATTGCTTTTAAAATATTTTTTGAGGCTAGTGGTTGTATTAGTTTGGGATCTATCGCATCCCACAACTGTCCCAGGCTATGTTTGGAATATTTATTTATTGCACAGAATAGAATAGGTCAACTTTTGTACTATGGGGGATAGTAGATTGACGTAAGCTAGTGCTTTTGTTGTTCGTTAGGGCTACTCGTCTTGTTGACTGACGAAAAGTAAATGTGGACAGTTCTTCCAACATCAACAATATGCGCCTCGGAATTTGATAAGGAAGCACGTAGTTGCGTCCCCGATGTGTCTGTCTTCACTTGTAGCCTGTGAGAAGAATCCGATCACGTGACGGGCCTTGGCTAATAAGAATTTAGATATCTGAGAGAGCCATGTGAGTGAGAGGTGCTTTGGAGCACGCAGCTGGGAGAAGTGAATTATAATTATTATATTCAGCCCACAACAGCCACTGGGCGCAAAAGGCATGGATTTTTCGGGGGCATTAAGGCCACACAAAGGGGATGCTGCCGGGAAATTTGAGGCATTAACAAGTGCTTGTCAAATTGTGAATGAGAGAATGATGAAGGGTGTGCAGCCTGCGTTAAAAAAAACAAAGCAGAGCTCATGCCTTTCATCCAACTTTAGAGTCGCATCATGCATCCTTAGAATGTATTAAAAATCCAACATTTTGCCCAACTTTTGTATCTCAAATAAAGTTGCATAAATAACTCTAAATTGAGTATATAGGAGGATCTGTTTCTTTGTTAACTGCACAACACAGAATAGCTGCATGTGCGCACTCCCTCAAATTGTTTGGAGAAAATATCCTTTCTATCATTTTCAGCTATGTTCAATTGTATTCTTCACACTATAAAATAATTGAAAATAATGCCACGGAATTCTAAGCAAATCTTGTCTGCTAAATGAACTAGTCTATCCCACAGCCATATGGCATGGCCAGATCAGGGCCTAACATCGGAACAACTCAGACTATTATATTCTGTTCTTCTGAAATATACTACATTTTCTTCATATGGTGTTTATTTGGACCTGTCTAAAATAAATAATACATTTATTGTGATGGTGTAGGCTATATTACATGGATTTGTTAGACTTTTAAAATGTAGATGTTTCAAAGGTCTGCGTCCGTGGAAGACAGGAAATGCTAAATGTGTTTATGTTAATTAACGGTCAATAATCGTGCGCATCGGTTTCTCTGTCTCTTTTTTTATGTAAAAAAGTTTCCACCCTCCAAGTACAATTTCTGGGAAGCCAACATGTCTACATCTTTTGGATTTGTTTTATCCTTGTGTGAAGTGGCACGGAGAATTCCCAAATGTGCCATTCTTTATTAAACCGCTCTCTCAATAAAAAATGTTCAGCCTCCTTCCACATCTCCATATTATTTCTTCTACTATTTTTATTTCCCCAAGATGTTGTGTTTCCATTTCCCACCCAACTCTGTGCTTTCTGTGCATTCCATCTGCTCAGACGCACAACTTCTGGGATTGTAAACATGACTCGTAGATTGCTCGCACACTAATTATTGTCCTTTTTAATTACCAGCAAGAGTATTCAGCATGTATTCCCATACCTGAATGAAGTACTGAAATTGAAGTTCTTCAGTCCCTGATACTGTTACGGGGTGATTACAACAAATGAAATGTGAACTAGCAAAATAAAAGAGAAGAAGCACCTGCATTGGAGACAATTATATATTTATTTGTATTATAATTTCATTCACTTCTCTTTGACCTGCACTGTTGGAGCTCCAGTAGTGGCGTGTGGATAAAAATCACTGGGGAAGCCAAGACAGGGGGAAAAAGCAATATTACAACCTATGTGTTGTGATAATTGCATTGTTTGCTCCATAACCTGTTAGTTCAAAGGCCTTGCCACCATGATATACAGTGCCTTCGGAAAGTACTGTATTCAGACTCCTTGACTTTTTCCACATTTTGTTACGTTACAGCCTTATTCTAAAATGTATTAAATAACAAAAAAATCCTCAGCAATTTACACACAATACTCCATAATGACAAATCAAAAACAGGTTTTTAGACATTTTTGCAAGTGTATTAAAAATAACAAATTTTACAAAATAACAAAGTGCATTAAAAATACCTTATTTACATACAGTGGGGAGAACAAGTATTTGATACACTGACAAATTTTGCAGGTTTTCCTACTTACAAAGCATGTAGAGGTCTGTAATTTTTTTGGTGTTGGTGTTCTTGGAGTTGTACTCATCCTTCTTCTTCCTCCAAACACGGTGAGTGGAGTTTAGAGCAAAAAGCTCTATTTTTGTCTCATCAGACCACATGACCTTCTCCCATTCCTTCTCTGGATCATCCAGATGGTCATTGGCAAACTTCAGATGGGCCTGGACATGGGCTGGCTTGAGCAGGGGGGCCTTGCGTGCGCTGCAGGATTTTAATCCATGACGGCGTAGTGTGTTACTAATGGTTTTCTTTGAGACTGTGGTCCCAGCTCTCGTCAGGTCATTGACTGGGGCGGCAGGGTAGCCTAGTGGTTAGAGTGTTGGACTAGTAACCGGAAGGTTGCAAGTTCAAATCCCGAGCTGACAAGGTACAAAATCTGTCGTTCTGCCCCTTAACAGGCAGTTAACCCAGGCCATCATTGAAAATAAGAATTTGTTCTTAACTGACTTGCCTAGTTAAATAAAGGTAAAATAAATAAATAAATAAAAAATTGTCCTGTAGCCCATCCCAGCCTTGTGCAGGTCTAAAATGTTATCCCTGATGTCCTCTGGTCTGATGTCCTCTGGTCTTGGCCATTGTGGAGAGGTTGGAGTCTGTTTAATTGAGTGTGTGGACAGGTGTCTTTTACACAGGTAACGAGTTCAAACAGGTGCAGTTAATACAGGTAATGAGTGGAGAACAGGAGGGCTTCTTAAAGCAAATCTTGTCTGCTAAATGAACTAGTCTATCCCACAGCAATATGGCATAGCCAGATCAGGGCCTAACATCGGAACAACTCAGACTATTATATTCTGTTCTTCTGAAATAGACTACATTTTCTTCATATGTTGTTTATTTGGACCTGTCTAAAATAAATAATACATTTATTGTGATGGTGTAGGCTATATTACATGGATTTGTTAGACTTTTAAAATGTAGATGTTTCAAAGGTCTGCGTCCGTGGAAGCCAGGAAATGCTAAATGTGTTTATGTTAATTAACGGTCAATAATCGTGCGCATCGGTTTCTCTGTCTCTTTTTTTATGTAAAAGAGTTTCCACCCTCCAAGTACAATTTCTGGGAAGCCAACATGTCTACATCTTTTGGATTTGTTTTATCCTTGTGTGAAGTGGCACGGAGAATTCCCAAATGTGTCATTCTTTATTAAACCGCTCTCTCAATAAAAAAATGTCAGCCTCCTTCCACATCTCCATATTATATCTGTCGTTCTGCCCCTTAACAGGCAGTTAACCCACTGCTCCTAGGCCCTCATTGAAAATAAGAATTTGTTCTTAACTGACTTGCCTAGTTAAATATTGGTTAAAAAAAAATATTTGTAAAAAAATTGACCAGGTCCTGCCGTGTAGTTCTGGGCTGATCCCTCACCTTCCTCATGATCATTGATGCCCTGATGTCCCCACGAGGTGAGATCTTGCATGGAGCCCCAGACCGAGGGTGATTGACCGTCATCTTGAACTTCTTCCATTTTCTAATAATTGCGCCAACAGTTGTTTCCTTCTCACCAAGCTGCTTGCCTATTGTCCTGTAGCCCATCCCAGCCTTGTGCAGGTCTAAAATGTTATCCCTGATGTTCTATGGTCTGATGTCCTCTGGTCTTGGCCATTGTGGAGTGGTTGGAGTCTGTTTAATTGAGTGTGTGGACAGGTGTCTTTTACACAGGTAACGAGTTCAAACAGGTCCAGTTAATACAGGTAATGAGTGGAGAACAGGAGGGCTTTTAAAGAAAAACTAACAGGTCTGTGAGAGCCGGAATTCTTACTGGTTGGTAGGTGATCAAATACTTATGTCATGCAATAAAATGCACATTAATTACTTAACCTCTCTAAGGTATGTGGGACGCTAGCGTCCCATCTGGTCAAAATCCAATGAGATTGCAGAGCGCCAAATTCAAATACAGAAATGCTCATTATAAAAATTCAGAAAACATATTTTACATAGGTTTAAAGATTAACTTCTTGTTAATCCAGCCACGGTGTCAGATTTATAAAATGCTTTTCGGCGAAAGCATACCTAGCCCAGAACATACCTAGCCCGGAACATAGTCCAGTTGACAGATTATTAAAAACAGTAACCAGCCAAGCAGAAGCGTTACAAAACTCAGAAATAGAGATAAAATTAATCCCTTACCTTTGATGATCTTCATATCATGGCAATCATTAGACATTAATTTACTCAATAAATGTTCCTTTTGTTCAATAAAAAGTATCTTTATATCCAAAAACCTGTTTTGTTCGCGCGTTTTCTTCAGTAATCCACAGGCTCAAACGCAGTCAAAACAGGCAGACAAAAAAATCTAGAAACATGTCAAACGATGTTATATTCAATCCTCAGGTTGTTTTTAGCCTAAATTATCTATAATATTTCAACCGGACAATAACGTTGTCAATATAAAAGGTAAACAAGAAATGCACTCTCTCGGGATTGCGCATGAAAAAGCTCTGCGACACGGTAGGGTTCACTCATTCAGACTGGTCTTATTCCCTCATTTATAAGAATACAAGCCTGAAACACTTTCTAATGACTGTTGACATCTAGTGGAAGGCATAGGAACTGCAAATTGAGTCCTAAGTCAATGGATACTGCAATGGCATTGAATAGAAAACTACAAAACCAAAAGAAACCTACTTCCTGAATGGATTTTTCTCAGGTTTTTGCCTGCCAAATCAATTCTGTTATACTCACATACATTATTCTAACAGTTTTGGAAACTTTAGAGTGTTTTCTATCCAACTCTACCAGTTATATGCATATCATATCTTCTGGGCCCGAGTAGCAGGCCGTTTAATTTGGGCATGCTTTTCAATCCACATTTCCGAATGCTGCACTTAGAGAGGTTAACAGTGCATGTCAGAGCAAAAACCAAGCCATGAGGTTGAAGGAATTGTCCGCACCGCTCCGAGACAGGATTGTGTCGAGGCACAGATCTGGGAAAGGGTACAAAAAAACGGAAACCACTCCTCAGTAAAAGGTGTTCTATGGGAGACCTTATTTAATAGGGCCCAGATTGCAGTTCCTATGGCTTCCACTAAATGTTAACAGTCTTTAGAAATTGTTCTATGTTTTTCTTTTGAGAAATGAAGAAGTAGGGCTGTTCTTTGTAGGTGTCACTCTGAAGGGCTTTTGTCTTTTGTTGCTCGTGAACTGGAGTGCGCTTCACATTGTTTTTATCCGGTATTAGAAACAGTTTATTCCCTCTTAAATTGTATTGTTTATTTACATTTTAGGATCCCTGAGGTTGGATTAGGAACATTGTTTGAAATGTTTGGACCAAGTTTACAGGTAACTTATTAGATACTTTGTAGTCATGTTGAAACCGGTGTATTTCTGAATCAAACGCCCCAAATAAATGGACATTTAGGGGATATAAAGAAGGAATTTATTGAACAAAACGACCATTCATTGTGTCACTGAGACATTTGAGATTGCAAAAAGAAGAAGATCTTCAAAGGTAAGGCATTTATTATATGGCTATTTCTGACTTTTGTGTTGCACCTGCCTGGTTGAAATATGTTTTTCATGTGTTTGTATGCGGGCGCTGTCCTCAGATAATCGCATGGTTTGCTTTCGCCGTAAAGTATTTTTGAAATCTGACACAGCGGCTGGATTAACAAGAAGTTAAGCTTTATTTTGATGTATTACACTTATATTTTTGTGAAGGTTGAATATTGATATTTCTGTAGTTTGAATTTGGCGCACTACAATTTCACTGGATGTTGTCAAATCAATCCCGCTAATGGGACTCGAGCGGGATTCACGCTTAAGGGATCCATAAGAGGTTTTAAGACTCTCAGACCATGAGAAACAAGATTATCTGGTCTAATGAAACCAAGATTGAACATTTTACCCTGAATGCCAAGCGTCACGTATGGAGGAAACCTGGCAGCATCATGGTGGTGGCAGCATCATGCTATGGGGATGTTTTTCAATGGCAGGGACTGCAAGACAAGTCAGATTGAAGCCAATATGAAAAGAGCAAAGTACAGAGAGATCCTTGATGAAAATCAGCTCCAGAGCGCTCAGGACCTCAGATTGGAGGCGAAGGTTCACCTTCCAACAGGACAACGACCCTAAGCACACAGCCAAGACAACACAGGAGTGGCTTCCGGACAAGTCTCTGAATGTCCTTGAGTGGCCCAGCCAGATCCCAGACTTGAACTCAATCGAACATCTCTGAAGAGACCTGAAAGTATCTGTGCAGCAACACACCCATTCCAACCTGACAGAGCTTGAGAGGATCTGCAGAGAAGAATGGGAGAAACTCTCCAAATACAGGTGTGCCAAGCTTGTAGTGTCATACACAAGAAGACTCGATGCTGTAATTGCTGCCAAAGGTTCTTCAACAAAGTACTGCGGAAAATGTCTGAATACTTATGTAAATGTGATATTTCAGTTTTTATTTGTAATACATTTGCAAAAATGTCTAAAAACCTGTTTTTGCTTTGTCATTATGGGGTATTGTGTGTAGATTTATGAGGAGGAGAAAAAAACAATTTTAGAAAAAGGCTGTAGCATAACAAAATGTTGGAAAAGTCAAGGGGTCTGAATACTGTACTTTCCGAAGGCACTGTAGGCCTACGGCCGAGACAATAAGAAGACACAGTGGCAGAATAAACAGTGTGAGAATACACCTTTGTTTCATTACGATACCAGAGAGCAGCAAGCCCACAAAACATATGTAACAAAGAGTTACCTGACCTACAGCATTGTCAATCAGGTTAACGTTTGCAACATTTTCAAATTACTAAACAATTATTGATTTAGAACCACGGAGAGTTACCGCAAGTCACAAAGAAAACATGAGCTGCCTCCACTATTCCATCACCATTTCAACTTCAACATCATCAAATCACCTGTGCTTAGTCTAATACAGTAACAACTAAAAGATTCCAAAAGCAATTTAGTTCAATCAACATAAGCTAAATATTATGTGGCTGTCCATGGTACTGATTTGTGTGTAAGTGCGTGCAAGTAGAAAAAGCATGTTGACTCACCCTACTTGTAGAGAAACACCAATGCCATCCTCCTCTCTTTCATTCTGCCGAAACGGTCTATGACTCTGTCATACAGTAGGCTACACACTTTCAGTTTTTGTTGTCCTGGCTAAGACTCTTGCTCGCTAGCCTAACTTCCTTTCATGGGCAATGATGAGCCAGCTAGTTAACATTAGCCTACTATCGACATCTAGCTACATAATGAACTTCCATCCTCTCAGGTCAGGGGCAAAATGTATGAATTTATGGTTAGATCAGAATTGTTGTTATAGTCATTGGCCAGTACGGATAATTAAGTAAAACCACATGTCCAAATCCCTATCTCCATCCATGTCACGGATCCCTGTGGAACTTTCACTGCGGACACCTGGCCCCTATTCCCACAGATTATATTTGTATATATGTGCCCTTTGTTCACCATGGTGCTGTCGATTATTGTTACAATGTCCGTTGGTGCATGTGAGCACCTGTGCTGTATGTTTTAGGATTTCGTGCCCTTGTGGATTGCGCAGATGATTACAGATCATTCGTCCCGTAATGGTGTGAAGCCTAATCCAAACTGGCTTCCCTTGATACTTTGTTTTGATGCTCCAGGAACATTCACAGTTGAGCTCACTCAGTTTCCCTTGCATTCAATGCACCCGGCAGCAACAATATCATAGTCTTTTTGACCAGACAGCACCAGATAGATAGGCTACACATACTGAGGCAGAGGGACGCTATTTTGATCTCTTGGATGCTTTCTCTGCTGAGATACATTCAGCCTCTTGCCAATTGCAAGAAAATTATTAAACACAGAGAGACGAAGATAAATTATGTATGTTTTTTTCTTAGTACATTTTTTGGGGAGGCCTGGCTTCCCTTGACATCCATGAATACATGCCACTGTGGAGCTTGGCGTTTAAGAATTTCACTGTACCTTGCAAATACAGTGAGCTCCAAAGGTATTGGGACATTGACACATTTTGTTGAAATGATAAATGATACCGGCTATGGGGTTAAAGTGCAGAATGTCAGCTTTAATTTGAGGGTATTTTCATCCATATCGGGTGAATCGTTTAGAATATTTTTGTACATAGTCCCCCCATTTTAGGGGACCAAATTATTGTGACAAATTCGCTTATATGTATTAAAGAGGATGCTACCATGATTACAGATAATCCTGAATGAATTGTGAAAGTTACAGAGGCACAAATACCATGCCCCACAAAAATGCTAACCTCCCCTATTATTGTAATGGTGAGAGTCCAGCATGTCTTGGGTGTATGATATTTGTGCATCTGCAATTTTCTCACTCATCATTATTCACAATTCAATCAGGATTATCTGTAATCATGGTAGCATCCACATCAATGTAGAAGTGTTTAGAAACATAATTGATATTCTTATTTACAATAAAAGTGAATCCAAAATGACACAATGCATTATTTACCATTAATTTGTATTGGGCACAAAATAATCGGAAACACAAACAGCAAATGCATCTAACAAATGTGTTAAGTCACACGCTTCATGTAGTCTTTGCGTGCTATGAATATGGGACCAAATACTAAACTTTTTGCTCATTTAAAGCTGCAATACGGTATGTAACTTTTTGGGTGACCCGGCCAAATTCACATAGAAATGTCAATTATAGATCTGTCATTCTCATTGAAAGCAAGTATAAAAAGCAGTAGATCTGCTCTATGTAACCCTAACCCTAACCCTTTTCTACACCAGCTTCAAACAGCTGAAAATACAATATTTGTGGTTATTGAAAATATATTTCACAGCGGTCTAGATGGTACAATGAGTGGTTGTTTTGTCACATTAACTGAAATTAGGCAAAGTATTACAATTTTAGCAACCAGGAAATGACGAAGGGATTCATGCATGTTGCACCTTTACTACACATACAGTATAAGTGAATTTGTCCCAATACTTTTGGTCCCCTAAAATGGGGGGGGGGGACTATGTACAAAAAGTGTTGTAATTTCTAAACGGTTCACCCAATATGGATGAAAATACCCTCAAATTCAAGCTGTCAGTCTGCACTTCAACCTCATAGTCATTGTATAATTTCAATTCCAACGTGCTGGAGTACAGAGCCAAAACAACAAAAAATATGTCAATGTCTGTATACTTTTGGAGCTGTGCATATGACTAATAAAATCACCTATCATCTATAGCATTATTAATTATGCATACACATTCATAAAACATTTAATCTACAACCGCAATAAACCAATTTAGGGATACTCATTAATTGACCCTTGACCCTAATTCAGTTCTATGGCTTGAACTTTTCAGTGTTAAGATGACTTGACATGTCACGCCTGCTCCCGCTCTTTTTTATTTTAATTTTATTTAACCATTATTTAAGTAGGCCAGTCAGTTAAGAACAAATTCTTATTTACAATCACAGCCTCCCGGGGAACAGTGGGTTAACTGCCTTGTTCAGGGGCAGAAGGACAGATTTTTACCTTGTCAGTTCGGGGTTTCAATCCAGCAACCTTTCAGTTACTGGCCCAACGCGCTAACCACTAGGCTACGTGCCGCTTCCTGCTTCCTCTTCCCTCCTGGCGCATGAGGGTGCCGGGCTACCCCAGCATTACGCCCTCCTGCCACCATCATTACGCACACCTACTTCCCTAGTCACGCGCATCAGCAATCATTTGGACTCCACTGGACTCAATCACCTGTGTTATTTCCTTCCCTAGATATGTCTGTCCCCAGCTCTGTTCCCCGCTTCCGCATTAACGTTCGTATGTTCTTTTGTTATCCGTGTGCTGACGCAGTTCCTGTCTTGTTCCTTATTAAATGTTTGACTCCCCGTACCTGTTTCTCGACTCCAGCATCGGTCCTTACATGACATGGTTGTCAGAGCTGCTATTTAACGGGATTACACTGTGGTTGGTGGAGGTTGTACACTGTGTTTGCTGGTAGGGGGTCATTGGTCATAGCCTCTGGTAAATACCAGGTCACTTGATCTGCACTCCATCGATGAGGGGTCAGTTAGATTCCAATTGCTCAAATAATGAGGGTTAGGGTGGACCATTGTATATGTTATGCCTGTTCTTAGATCATTGATCAGTCACCATGTCATCATGATGTCATTGATTCTCTTCCAGGTCACAGAAGAAGGTCAGTCGGTGTTCAGTGTTCAGCGGGTGTGGGGTTACCACCAGAGTCCAACACTCTTATGACTACTACTGTATATAGCCCTGAGAGGGATTGCCATGTAGTTGAAGTGAGAGACTGTGATGAACTGTTCCCCTCTGTTCTAATAGCTCCAGCCCCTGTCAGGCCCTGCTCATGTAGATGGGTGGCAGGCAGTGTGTGACTATGGCTTCAGGCTCCTGTGCCTCATTCCTAAAGTGATGTATTCAGTTACTGCAGTGTGCGTGATTATATATCACCCATTCATCCTCCCTCCGCCAGCCACAAATCAAAGAGTGGTTCTTCGCCTATGAATGAATCACAGTCCATAAGGCATATGAAGGGGCTGCATGCTTATATGATATCAGAGAGGAAGAGGCCAAGCGAGAGGTTTCACTCTCGCCAAAATCTGTACAAAATAAGCCCAATGTGTTTCTATGGGCTTATTTTGGACCTAAGCTTGTCACCTGTCTTCCCGCCTTTTGAACAACGACTCCCATTGTTAGCATCTTATCATTATACACAGATCTCTGATGATATCCTCTCTACTTCCATCTGTAAATATGCCTGTTTGTTTTTAGCCCACAGGGTATTTTGAGTGGCTGTACTTCTTGTCTCGGTCCCTGTCTCCCTGCCTGCCTCTTTCCTTGTGTGTGAGAGAGACTCAGAGGATTTGGAGGGAGGGGAAGCAGGAGGAGTCAGGGTCAAGCATATGGACTCTCTGGGTCCACTTTCAAAATAGGTCATCTGATGGACTAGCAGTGACAGAATGATGGAAAGGGTTCTTGCAGCCTGCTAAGCTTCTCTTCTAATTGGCCTTTATGAATATTTAATGAAATCAAGATGAAATTCAATCATGGTTTTTAACTGCTGAATCGGAGAGTGGTGTGTCGGCCAGGGCAGAGGCAGGGGAAGGCTGGTGCGTTATTAGATTTCTCTGGTCTACTGTGGAAGGAGGACTGCAGGAGTGCAGGTGGCAGAGTTACACTATTGGTCTGAGGGGAGCCGGCGCTCTCTCTCTGAAGGATTTCATATTTTATTTGTTTCATTGTTGTTTTTAACCAAGGGCTCCTGGTCACGCAATAGCATCCCCTGCCCGGACCTGAGATTTTTACACAGTCCTACAGTTTTTAATTGCATGCATACCGAGTGATAGATACATTTTTGCTACACTGGCAGCCATTTAAAATAGAGCCAGATCAATAATTACCCTTGACACCTTTTAATGTTGTTTGTACTAATACAGGTAATAATGAGGTGAAATTGGCAGGATTATTTTTCATTATACACTCTCAAAACAAGTGTACACACTGAAAGAAAATAAACCAATCAAGACTGCCATTGTTTGCAATTGTATGGTTAATATTGATTAATATCTATTCATCTTAAATTACACAAATCCCCGACAGCTATTTCTAGAATACTCTGCAGCTACATGTCAGTCCCATATTCATGAAAGTATATACAGATATGGATAAACCAGAGATGAAAATTGCACCTTTTTGTACAAAATAGTAATACAGAACCAATAAAACAATAGCCAGTATATTTTATGTTTTAGCTTTTGTGCATGTAAATGACTTGTTATTGCCAATGATAAAATTGATGTGGAGCATCTTCCAGAATATCCCGTATTCAATCATGTAATATAACAGGCACTCACAGTATTGACCTGTGAGTGTGAAGGCAAAACCCAGGAGACGATTAGCTCACTATTACCTCACTCCTGTTTCTCCCTTTGGAAGATGAGTAAGAGACAGAGAGGCTTCCCTAACTTGATCTTGTGGTGTGTTAGTGCATCATGATGTAGCAAGCTGGCTACAGACTGGGGCGTGGGGGAGTTGAGCATGTGGCGTGGGGGAGAGATTGGGGGGGAGGCAGTGTGGTTACTCACAGTAGGGGGGAGTTTGATTTGATCTGCTCCTGGTCACGCAACAGAACTCTCAGAGAGAAAGAGATGGGGGCTGGTGGAGAGGTGAGTCAGATTATTGACCCCCCCCCCCCCCCCCCCCCCCCCCTCTGTCTCCTTCCACATCTCCCAGTCCAGACCCTGGTAAGCAGGCGTCAGACGGAGAGATCCTGGGGGACACAAGCAAGGACATTAAGTCCCTGAGCAGGGAAGGAAGCAGACGGTTTAAATAGCTCCCTGCTAATTTCTCTTACTTCAACTGGACAGAGACAGGGTTCACCAGGGTCAATAATAACTGTTCCACAATCAGGTGATAGTTTTGCTTCATGCATTTACTCCCCCTGTGGATGTTCCTGCAAGATTTGCCTCCACAATATTATGTCCTTGGTAATATAACCTTACCTTAGTTTAATTATATTTGCGCTATATCCATCTATATGTTTAAATTGATAACTGGGAAGGGGTGGAAGGTGAAACCTGCTGTAATTGTATAATATTGACCTTTCATTGAATCTGAAATTAACTACAAAATGGTGGGTGGATTTGAAATACTCCCCCCTTTCTTCACTCACATGATAATCATCAGCAAATATGAAAAGTCAATTCAGGGGGAAATATTGCAAATGGGTTTGGGTAGATTGTGCATGAATATTTAATTTAGTCATAAAAGTGAGGTTTAGTAAAAAATGAATGGTTTTACAGACGGCTGTGGTCTCTCCCTAGATTGTTGCTGTGGAGGGAGCGCTCTCCTCTCCTGTCTGCTGGCCTGCTCTGTTAATTAAAGCTGTGCTGCTCATCACTTGCACCAGATTACACCTACATTGGACAGGGGGAGAATCGGACAGATCAAATGAATGACTTTTGGAAATAAAGTTTCAGGTGTCCGTTTTTATTTGCTGATGCTTATGGTGAATCCTGTTCAACAAAACAGAGTGAAATAAGCCAATCACTCAGTCAAGCCAGTCTATAATTGTTTAGCCAGTAGTTTTATGTAGACTGAGTGTACAGAACATTAGGACACCTTTCTAATATTGAGTTGCACCCCCTTTTGCCCTCAGAACAGAATCAATACGTCGGGGCATGGACTCTACAAGGTGTCAAGCGTTCCACAGGGATGCTGGTCCATGTTGATTCCAATGCTTCCCACAGTTGTGTCAAGTTGACTGGATGTCCTTTGGGTAATGTACCATTCTTGATACAAAGGCACTTAAATATTTTGTCTTGCCCATTCACCCTCTGAATGGCACACATATACAATCCAAGATGGAGTAGCAGTCGGACGTGTGTTTGTCTTTGTCTTATCCCGTGTAAATAGTTGTTTTTTGGTATATATTTTAATCTCACTTTCTATCTATGAACTAAATCTACTTTCCTGCAACCCGCCTCACCCAATGTGGTACGGATCTGCTGTTTTTATTCCTTATAACCGGAATCTCCATCAGGAACTAACTAGCTACTAGTCTTTGTTAGCCACTGCTAGCGGTCTTCACCTTTAGCTCAGACACCAGCCAGCTTTAGCCCGGACAATACCTGCCAGTCTTCACAGCACACGATAGCAACCCAGAGCATATCGGACTGCTTCTCTCTACCACATCACCGGATTCCTCCCGCTCTGGATCATTACACCGGATCATCGAAGCTAGCTAGCTGCAAACGAGTGGCTACTGTTAGCTAATGCCTCTGTCCCGAAGCAAACAGCAGTTAGCCTTGAGCTAGCCTCGAGCTAGGCCTATATACCAGCTAATTCTAGGGCTACAATACCTCTTTTGCCAATTGGTCTGGACCCTTTATTGTCGACACGGAGCCCCGCCGATCCATCACGACTGGTCTGCTGACGTAATTGCCCGATGTGATCTCAACAGGTTATTCCGTTACGATGTTCCTGAAGAACCATCTGCTAGCCCCAGCCCCGTAGCTTTCTGAATGCTGTGTTCCACGCTCGCCTGGTGTAGTAGTGACTACCGAACGGCCCCCTGACTCACCTATTGCTGTTCATTGGACCCTATGATCACTTGGCTACACAGCTGTTTCAATAACACGGTACCTCATTTTGTTTATCTGTCGGCCCCAGCCTCGAACTCAGGCCTTTTATGTACCTAACTGACCCGCTCTACCCATTCATCACCATTTACCCGTTTTTGTCTTAGCTCTCCTGATCAACACCTGTGATTGCTTTATGCCTCTCTCTAATGTCAATATGCCTTGTCCACTGTTGTCTCGGCTAGTTCTTATTGTTTTATTTCACTGTAGAGCCCTCAGTCCCGCTCAACAGGCCTTAGATAGCTCTTTTGTCCCACCCCACACACATGCAGAGACCTCACCTGGCTTAACTGGTGCCTCCAGAGATTAAACCTCTCTCAACGTCACTAGGTTTACCTCCACTGTACTCACATCCTACCATACCCTTGTCTGTACATTATGCCCTGAATATATTCTACCATGCACAGAAATCGGCTCCTTTTATTCGCTGTTCCCAACACACTAGACGACCAGTTCTTATAGCCTATAGCTGTACCCTTATACTATTCCTCCTCTGTTCCTCTGGTGATGTAGAGGTTAACTCAGGCCCTGTAGCCCTCAGGTCCACTCCTATTCCCCAGGCTGTCACGCCCTGGCCATAGAGAGGTTTTTATTCTCTATTTTGGTTAGGCCAGGGTGTGACTAGGGTGGGCATTCAAGTTTCTTTATTTCTATGTTGGTGTGGTTCCCAATCAGAGGCAGCTGCCTATCGTTGTCTCTGATTGGGGATCATATATAAGTTGTCCTTTTTCGTTTGGGTTTTGTGGTTGGTTGTTTTCTGTTTAGTGTCTGCACCTGACAGGACTGTTTTGTTATTTTGTTCGAGTGTTTTGAGTATTACATTTATCATGAACACTTACCACGCTGTATTTTGGTCCACACCTTCATACGACGATCGTTACACAAGCGCTATCATTTGTTGACTTCTGTAACCGTAAACGCCTTGGTTTTATGTATGTTAACATCAGAAGCCTCCTCTCTAAGTATGTTTTATTCATTGCTTTAGCACACTCTGCCAACTCTGATGTCCTAGCCGTGTCTGAATCCTGGCTTAGTAAGTCCACCAAAAATTCTGAAATTTCCATCCCCAACTTTTCTGCCAAGATAGAACTGCCAAAGGGGGCGGAGTTGCACTCTACTGCAGAGATAATCTGCAGAGTTCTGTCATGCTATCCAGGTCTGTGCACAAACAGTTCGAGCTTCTACTTTTAAAAATCCACCTTTCCAGAAACAAGTCTCTTACTGTTGCCGCTTCATATATACCCCCCTCAGCCCCCAGTTGTGCCCTGTGAATTGATTGCCCCCCATTTATCTTCAGAGTTCGTACTGTTAGGTGACCTAAACTGGGATATGCTTAACACCCACACTGCCGTCCTACAATCTAAACTAGATGCCTTCAATCTCACACAAATTATCAAGGAACCTACCAGGTACAACCCTAAATCCATAAACATGGGCACCCTCATAGATATCATCCTGACCAACTTGCCCTCTAAATACACCTCTGCTGTGATCTCAGCGATCACTGCCTCATTGCCTGCGTCCGTAATGGGTCCGCGGTCAAACGACCACCCCTCATCACTGTTAAACGCTCTCTAAAACACTAATCTACCTGGCCGGGTATCCTGGAAGGATATTGACCTCTTCCCGTCAGCAGAGGATGCCTGGTTATTCTTTAAAAGTGCTTTCCTCACAATCCTAAATAAGCATGCCCCATTCAGAAAATGTAGAACGAAGAACAGATATAGCCCTTGGTTCACTCCAGACTTGACTGCCCTTGACCAGCACAAAAATCCTGTGGCGTATGGCATACTGCATTAGCATCGAATAGCCCCCGCGATATGCAACTTTTTCGGGGAAGTTAGGAACCAATATACACAGTCAGTTAGGAAAGCAAAGGCTAGCTTTTTCAAACAGACATTTGCATCCTGTAGCACAAACTCCAAAAACGTTTTGGGACACTGTAAAGTCCATGGAGAATAAGAGCACCTCCTCCCAGCTGCCCACTACACTAGGAAACACTGTCACCACCGATAAATCTACGATAATCGATCCTTTCAATAAGCATTTTTCTACAGCTGGCCATGCTTTCCACCTGGCTTCTCCTACTCCGGCCAACAGCTCTGCACCCCCGCACAGCAACTTCCCTTCCCTATATCAATGATGTTGCTCTTGCTGCTGGTGATTCTTGGATCCACCTCTACGCAGACGACACCATCCTGTATACTTCTGGCCCTTCTTTGGAAACTGTGTTAACAAACCTCCAGATGAGCTTCAATGCCATACAACACTCCTTCCGTTGCCACCAACTGCTCTTAAATGCAAGTAAAACTAAATGCATGCTCTTCAACCGATCGCTGCCCACACCTGCCCGCCCGTCCAGCATCACTACTCTGGACGGTTCTGATGTAGAATATGTGGACAACTGCAAATACCTAGGTGTCTGGTTAGACTGTAAACTCTCCTTCCAGACTCACATTAAGGATGTCCAATCCAAATTTAAGTCTAGAATCGGCTTCCTATTTCGCAACAAAGCTTCCTTCACTTATGCTGCTAAACATACCCTCGTAAAACTGACTATCCTACCGATCCTTGACTTCGGCGATGTCATTTACAAAATAGCCTCCAACACTACTCAGCAAATTGGATGTAGTCTATCACAGTGCCATCCGTTTTGTCACCAAAGCCCCATATACTACCCATGACCTGTATGCTCTCGTTGGCTGGCCCTCGCTTCATATTCGTCGCCAAACCCACTGGCTCCAGGTCATTTATAAGTCTTTGCTAGGTAAAGCCCCGCCTTATCTCAGCTCACTGGTCACCATAGAAACACCCACCCGTAGCACTTGCACCAGCAGGTATATTTCACTGGTCATCCCCAAAGCTAACTCCTCTTTTGGCTGACTTTCTTTCCAGTTCTCTGCTGCCAACGACTCGAACGAATTGCAAAAATCACTGAAGCCTTTTATCTCCCTCACTAACTTTAAGCCTCAATTGTCAGAGCAGCTTACTGATCATTGCACCTGTACACAGCCTGTGCCATCTGTAAATGGCCCACCCAAATACCTCATCCTCATATTGTTATTTATTTTTTGCACCCCAGTATCTCTACTTGCACATCATCATCTGCACATCTATCACTCCAGTGTTAATGCTAAATTGTAATTATTTCACCTCTATTTATTGCCTTACCTCCATAATCTTACTACATTTACACACACTGTATATATATTTTTTCTATTGTGGGCACAAGGCAAGACCCAGATGCAGACACGGGAGGCAGATGATTTGAGTCTTTGGTATTTACTGATAATCCAAAAGGGGTAGGCAAGAGAATGATCGTGGACAGGCAAAAGGTCAGGAGGTACAGTGTCCAGGAGGTACAGTGTGGCAGGCAGGCACGAGGTCAGGGCAGGTAGAATGGTCAGGCAGGCGTGTCCAGAGTCCAGAAAAGAGGCAAAACTGGGAGGACTAGCAAAAGAGCCTAGAAAAGGCTTGAGGTCAGGGCAAGGAAAACCACACTGGTTGACTTAGAACATACAAGACGAACTGGCACAGACAGACAGAAAACACCAGGTTTAAATACCCAGGAGATAACTGGGAAGATGGGTGACACCTGGAGGTGGGTGGAGACAATCACAAAGACAGGTGAAACAAATCAGGGCGTGACAGTTATTGACTGTACGTTTGTTTATCCCATGTGTAACTGTGTTGTTTTTGTCCCACTGCTTTGCTTTATCTTGGCCAGGTCGCAGTTGTAAATGAGAACTTGTTCTCAACTGGCCTACCTGGTTAAGGTGAAATTATTTGTTTTTTTCCAAATGTCTCAATTGTCTCAAGGCTTAAAAATCCTTCTTTAACCTGTCTTTGTTTTATTTATTTATTTAACCTTTACTTAACTAGGCAAGTCAGTTAAGAAAAATTGTTATTTACAATGACGGCCTACCCCGGCCAAACCCTAACCCGGACGACGCTGGGCCAATTCTGCGCCTCCCAATCACAGACGGTTGTGATACAGCCTGGAATCAAACCAGGGTCTGTAGTGACGTCTCTAGCACTGAGATGTAGTGCCTTAGACCGCTGCGCCCCTCGGGAGCAGCAAGTGGATTGAAAGGTTACAACAATAAGGGATCATAACTTTCACTAGAATAATAGTGAAGACATTAAAACTATGAAATAACACATATGGAATCATGTAGTAACCAAAAAATATATTTTATATTTGAGATTCTTCAAAGTAGCCACCTTTTGTCTTGATGACAGCTTTGCATACTCTTGGCATTCTCTCAACCAGCTTCATGAGGTAGTCACCTGGAATGCATTTCAATTCAAATAAAATATAGGTCACATACACATATTTAGCAGATGTTATTGCGGGTGTAGCGAAATGCTTGTGCTCCTAGCTCCAACAGTGTAGTAATATCTAACAATTCACAACAATACACACAAATCTAAAGTAAAAGGATGGAGTTAAGAAATATATAAATATTAGGACATGCAATGTCAGAGTGGCATTGACTAAAATACAGTAGAATAGAATACAGTATATACACATGAAATGAGTAAAGCAGTATGTAAACATTATTGAAGTGACTAGTGTTCTATTATTAAAGTGACCAGTGATTCCATGTCTATGTATAGCCTCTAAGGGGTTGAGTAACCGGGTGGTAGCCGGCTAGTGATGGCTATTTAACAGTCTGATGGCCTTGAGATAGAAACTGTTTTTCAGTCTCAGTCCCAGCTTTGATGCACACTTTGGCCTTCCTGTGACCTCGGTTGCTGTAGGTGTCCTGGAGGGCAGGCAGTGTGCCCAGGGTGATGCGTTGGGCAGACCACACCACCCTCTGGAGAGCCCAGCTGTTGTGGGCAGTGAAGTTCCCGTACCAGGCAGCCCGAGAGGATGCTCTCAATTATGCGTCTGTAACAGTTTGTGATGGTCTTAGGGGCCAAGATGAATTTCTTCAGCCTCCTGAAGTTGAAGAGATGTTGTTGCCCCTTCTTCACAACACTGTCTGTGTGGGTGGAGCATTTCAGATTGTCGGTGATGTGTACGCCGAGGAACTCACCTTCTCCACTGCGGTCCCGTCGATGTGGATAGTGGCGTTCTCTCAAGGACATAGTTGCACAGGGCAGGGTTCAGACCCAGGACCCGAGCTTATTAATGATGAGCTTGGAGGATACTATGGTGTTGAAGGCGGAGCTATAGTCAATGAACAGCATTCTTACATAGGTATTCCTCTTGTCCAGATGGGATAGGGCAGTGTGCAGTGCGGTGGTGATTGCATCGTCTGTGGATCTATTGGGGCGGTATGCAAATTGAAGTGGGTCTAGGGTGTCAAGTAAGGTAGAGGTGATATGATCCTTAACTAGCCTCTCAAAGCACTTCATGATGACAGAAGTGAGTACTACGGGGCGATAGTCTTTGCTTTCTACAGGTACAGGACATCTTGAAGCAAGTGGGGACAGCAGACTGGGATAGGAAGAGATTGAATATGTTCGTAAACACTCCAGCCAGCTGGTCTGTGCATGCTCTGAGGATGCGGCTAGGGATACCGTCTGGGCCGGCAGCCTTGCGAAGGTTAACACGTTTAAATGTCTTACTCATGTCGGCCACGAGAACGAGAGCCCACTGTCCTTGGGAGCGGGCTGCTTCGGTGGCAGTGTGTTATTCTCAAAGCGGGCAAAGAAGGTGTTTAACTTGTCCGGGAGCAAGACGACATGGCTGGTCTTCCCTTTGTAATCCATGATAGCCTGCCACATACGTCTTGTGTCTGAGCCCTTGAATTGTTACTCCACTTTTAGTACTGACAGGTGTGCCTTGTTAAAATGTAATTTGTGGAATTTCTTTCCTTCTTAATGCGTTTGAGCCAGTCAGTTGTTTTTTGACAAGGTAAGGGTGGTATACAGAAGATAGCCCTATTTGGTAAAATACCAAGTCCATATTATGGCAAGAACAGCTCAAATAAGCAAAGAGAAATGAAAGTCCATCAATACTTTAACTTCTTTCGGATCAGTGCACCTCGACAACATCCGATGAAATTGCAGAGCGCCAAATTCAAATTAAATTACTATAAATATTTAACTTTTATAAAATCACAAGTGCAATACATCAACATAAAGCTTAACTTGTTGTTAATCCAGCCACCATTTCAAAAAGGCTTTACGGTGAAAGCAAACCATGAGATTAAATTTATTTGGCGCGTTTGGTTAAAAAAAAACACAGGTTCCAACTCACCCAACTTGACTACAAAGTATCTAATAAGTTACCTGTAAACTTGGTCCAAAAATTTGAATCAACTTTCCTAATCCAACCTTAGATATCCTAAAACGTAAATAATCGATAAAATTTAAGACGGAATATACTTTGTTCAATAGCGGATAAAAACAACGTGGAGCGAGCTCCAGTTCACGTGCGCCACACAGAAGAGTCCATTTGGCTTGACACTCACACTGAACAGCCTTACTTCGTCATTTCTCAAAAGGAAAACATCATCCAATTTCTGAAGATCTAGTGGAAGCCATAGGAACTGCAACCAGGTTCCTCATAAATATAGTTTCCCATAGAAAACCAATGACCTCCAATTTGATACAGTGAATTATAAGTGAAATAATCTGTCTGTAAACAATTAGGTTTACAGACAGAAAAATTACTTGTGTCTTGCACAAAGTAGATGTCCTAACCGACTTGCAAAAACTATAGTTTGTTAACAAGAAATTTGTGGAGTGGTTGAAAAACAAGTTTTAATGACTCCAACCTAAGTGAATGTAAACTTCCGACTTCAACTGTATATATATATATATATATATATATATGCACACACTACCGTTCAAAAGTTGGGGTCACTTAGAAATGTCCTTGTTTTTGAAAGAAAAGCACATTTTTTGTCCATTAAAATAACATCAAATTGTTGTAAATGACTATTGTAGCTGGAAATGGCAGATTTTTTATGGAATATCTACGTAGGTGTAGAGTCACATTATCAGTAACCATCACTCCTGTGTTCCAATGGCACGTTGTGTTAGCTAATCCAAGTTTATGATTTTAAAAGGCTAATTGATCATTAGAAAACCCTTTTGCAATTATGTTAGCATAGCTGAAAACTGTTGTGCCTATTAAACAAGCAATAAAACTGGCCTTCTTTAGACTAGTTGAGTATCTGGAGCATCAGCATTTTGTGGGTTCGATTACAGGCTCAAAATGGCCAGAAACAAAGAAATGTCTTCTGAAACTCGTCAGTCTATTCTTGTTCTAATAAATGAAGGCTATTCCATGCGAGAAATGCCAAGAAACTGAAGATCTCGTGCAAGGCTGTGTACTACTCCCTTCTCAGAACAGCACAAACTGGCTTTAACCAGAATAGAAAGAGGAGTGGGAGGCCCCGGTGCACAACTGAGCAAGAGGACAAGTACATTAGAGTGTCTAGTTTGAGAAACAGATGCCTCACAAGTCTCAACTGGCAGCTTCATTAAATAGTTCCCACAAAACACCAGTCCCAACGTCAACAGTGAAGAGGCGACTACGGGATGCTGGCCTTCTAGGCAGAGTTCCTCTGTCCAGTGTCTGTGTTCTTCTGCCCATCTTAATCTTATATTTTTATTGGCCAGTCTGAGATATGGCTTTTTCTTTGCAACTCTACCTAGAAGGCCAGCATCCCGGAGTCGCCTCTACACTGTTGACATCACAGGAGTGATGGTTGCTGAAAGTGGGCCTCTGTGCGCCTATTTCATTAAAAATCTGCTGTTTCCAGCTACAATAGTAATTTACAACATTAACAATGTCTACACTGTATTTCTGATCAATTTGGTGTTATTTTAATGGACAAAAAATGTGCTTTTCTTTCAAAACAAGGACATTTCTAAGTGACCCCAAACTTTTGAACGGTAGTGTGTGTATATATATATACAGTGGGGAGAACAAGTATTTGATACACTGCCGATTTTGCAGGTTTTCCTACTTACAAAACATGTAGAGGTCTGTCATTTTTATCATAGGTACACTTCAACTGTGAGAGACGGAATCTAAAACAAAAATTCAGAAAATCACATTGTATGATTTTTAAGTAATTAATTAGCATTTTATTGCATGACATAAGTATTTGATACATCAGAAAAGCAGAACTTAATATTTGGTACAGAAACCTTTGTTTGCATTTACAGAGATCATACGTTTCCTGTAGTTCTTGACCAGGTTTGCACACACTGCAGCAGGGATTTTGGCCCACTCCCCCATACAGACCGTCTCCAGATCCTTCAGGTTTCGGGGCTGTCGCTGCGCAATACGGACTTTCAGCTTCCTCCAAAGATTTTCAATTGTGTCCAGGTCTGAAAACTGGCTAGGCCACTCCAGGACCTTGAAATGCTTCTTACGGAGCCACTCCTTAGTTGCCCTGGCTGTGTGTTTCGGGTCGTTGTCATGCTGGAAGACCCAGCCACGACCCATCTTCAATGCTCTTACTGAGGGAAGGAGGTTGTTGGCCAAGATCTTGCGATACATGGCTCCATCCATCCTCCCCTCAATACTGTGCAGTCGTCCTGTCCCATTTGCAGAAAAGCATCCCCAAAGAATGATGTTTCCACCTCCATGCTTCACGGTTGGGATGGTGTTGTTGGGGTTGTACTCATCCTTCTTCTTCCTCTAAACACGGCGAGTGGAGTTTAGACCAAAAAGCTCTATTTTTGTCTCATCAGACCACGTGACTTTCTCCCATTCCTCCTCTGGATCATCCAGATGGTCATTGGCAAACTTCAGAAGGGCCTGGACATGCGCTGGCTTGAGCAGGGGGACCTTGCGTGCGCTGAAGGATTTTAATCCATGGCGGCGTAGTGTGTTACTAATGGTTTTCTTTGAGACTGTGGTCCCAGCTCTCTTCAGGTCATTGACCAGGTCCTGCCGTGTAGTTCTGGGCTGATCCCTCACCTTCCTCATGATCATTGATGCCCCACGAGGTGAGACCTTGCATGGAGCCCCAGACCGAGGGTGATTGACCGTCATCTTGAACTTCTTCCATTTTCTAATAATTGCGCCAACAGTTGTTGCCTTCACACCAAGCTGCTTGCCTATTGTCCTGTAGCCCATCCCAGTCCTGTGCAGGTCTACAATTTTATCCCTGATGTCCTTACACCCTCTCTGGTCTTGGCCAATGTGAAGAGGTTGGAGTCTGTTTGATTGAGTGTGTGGACAGGTGTCTTTTATACAGGTAACGAGTTCAAACAGATGCAGTTAATACAGGTAATGAGTGGAGAACAGGAGGGCTTCTTAAAGAAAAACGAACAGGTCTGTGAGAGCCGGAATTCTTACTGGTTGGTAGGTGATCAAATACTTATGTCATGCAATAAAATGCAAATTAATTACTTAAAAATCATACAATGTGATTTTCTGGATTTTTGTTTTAGATTCTGTCTCTCACGGTTGAAGTGTACCTATGATAAAAATTACAGACCTCTACATGCTTTGTAAGTAGGAAAACCTGCAAAATCGGCAGTGTATCAATTACTTGTTCTCCCCACTGTATATATACAGGTAACTGCCAGTAATGGAAGCACTAAGTAAATGAGGGATACAAAGTATACACAGGTGTGCCTCCTGAGTTAATTAAGCAATTAACATCCCATCATGCTTAGGGTCATGTATAAAATGCTGTGCGGGTCATTATTTTGGCTACGATGGCTATGCCCCTATACGATGACAATGTCCCCATCCACACGGCACCTGAGACAGTGTTTTCCACCACCATCAACTAACACCAAATGATGGAATTTCTCGTGGAAGAATGACGCATCCCTTCAGTAGAGTTCCAGACACTTGTAGAATCTATGCCAAGATGGATTGAAGCTGTTCTGGTTCGTGATGGTCCAATTCCCGATTAAGACACTTTATTTTGGTGCTTCCTTTATTTTGGCAGTTACCTGTATGTTTTATTGTCACATACACTGAATAGGTGCAGTGAAATGTGTTGTTTTACAGGGTCAGCAATAGTAGTATGTTGCCCCTGGACCAAATTAGGGTCAAGTACCTTGCACAAGGGCAGATGGACAGATTTTTCACCTTGTCGGCTCAGGTGGTCGAACCAGCAACCTTTCGGTTACTGGCCCCACACTCTAACTGCAAAGCAAGAGCCAGAGGTTACAGAAGTTGCAAGGAAGTAAGATCTGCTAGTAGCCTAGCAGTTGAGAGTTTTGGGCCAGTAACTCTGGTTCGAATCCCCGAGCCGACTAGGTGAAAAATCTGTCGATGTGCCCTTGAACAAGGAACTTAAGTCACTATAGATAATAATGTTTGTTAAATTACTAAAACATAAATCAAAACCCAACCTCTAAGTCCTTTAAACATGATCTTGTGTTTGTTTGCTATGGTGTGACACTGGTACCTTTAGTAGGAACATTGGGAGTTTAGGTGTTACCATGACAGCTGGGTAGGTGTATTGGCAACCTACAGTCTGTTCCCAGCCTCACAGCCATTTAACCTGTTCCACCCACTAATCTTAGACTCTGGCTGGGCCACTGGAAATGATCAGCACTGTCAACTTGATGTACACATGCACACACACACTCTGACACAGTATCATTCTATATCAGGCCTTGGTTAAGCCCTGTGACAGTGTTGGAGCACTGGACACCAACTCCGCGTGGTGGCCGTGCTGGCAGAGAGTGTATTGGGTGGTGTGATTCCACAGCTCTTGGCTGCGTTTGATAAAGATTAATACAATCCTATTTTCTGCCCAGGATTGCCTTTCCTAATGTGATTCTTCTCTCTCTCTCTCTCTCTCTCTCTCTCTCTCTCTCTCTCTCTCTCTCTCTCTCTCTCTCTCTCTCTCTCTCTTCCTGGGAAACACTAAGCACCTTATCCATGTAAGGAGTGACAATGAGAGAGTGATGCGAGCTGTGTTAGTGTGCTATAATACTCTAATTCACTGTAGATTAATTATCTCAGGATAAGCAGCGTCAGGGTACAGGATTGGGCCAGGCTGAAACACTGTTTGGCAAATCTCTTCAGTTCCTCTCCAGGCTGGCCAGTGGCACACAGTAACCCTGTGATATGTACGGGCTCGTTACAGTGACGTACAGTATATGGCAGATCAATATTATTTTACTGAGAGCTGTTGTGAATGGGTTTTCACACCTGTATGAATATGGTTTCTACTCTCTTTATTTCACTGAACTGAGTATTAACACTAACACTAGAATGAATTGTCATGTGACATGTTGATGGATTTTTGTGAATTAGTTACAAGGGAAATGTCTTCATGTACACAATATTCTCTGAATGCGGTATCTGTACTGAATATGCCATGTTGAATGTTTTCAGGGGACTGATTTTAATAACATGGACATACTCCAGTGATTTTGATCACGCAGCCAGCCTTACTTTCCCAAAGAGAGTGTGTCTTGACAAGAGGGAATCATTGTTTTTCTTCCTCCCCACTTTCACTTGCAGAGTAACAGACTGCCAGTAGAGGGCGATACAACGTTCTAAGTAGGAGTTCTGCATGAACATCAGCCTGTTGGTTATTCAAACAAAATCAGTGCGAGGTCATTTCTGAATTAGGATAGAATCATTTCAAAATGACTTTAGTACAGAAATCAATCAATGGACCAAAAAGATCATGTTGGAATTTTGATTGAATCATTTGTCCACTGCGGTATATGTTTTCCTCTTAAATGACATAACATACTTTTTTTAATCCTCAAAGTTGCTTTGAGTTCATGATATGTCTCATGTAATGTAAGCTAAGATAGCATTCTCTGTGTTACAATATCTATATGTAGCAACAGTGAGGTCTAGATCCATCTTTCTGTTTTGATATTGATTCGTGCAGTGGCTCCATATCAAATAAGTGGTGAGTCAACAGCCTACACAGGTGTCTTACTGGGGCTGGTTGCTCTCATGCTGTCACAGTGACCTCTGCTGCCTCGACTACCACTTCCTCCCTCTCTCTATACTCCACAACACTCACTGTGCATTCATCTGAAATTTGTTTAGTGCATCTGAGAGGTTCTGACTCTTGTCCATAGGGTGAGAGTGGACCTGAAGCACTGTTGGCTTTGGAGGGATACATATGTGTGTTTTTGCATTAAGATGCTTGAATCTTAAAGGAGTTGGCTTCATCCTCTGATTACATTTGCATTGATCACAGTCTGTGGCCCAGCAGGTGAACCTATCGTCAGCATCCAATCAAGGCAATGACAAAAATATGTAGCATCGCGTGAATACACAAACATAAACACACACACACACACACTCACACCTCCCTAGCCTGTGGTGCATGATCTGGTTCCTGAGGGACACACAGTGTAAGAGAGGGAGAAGGTGTTGATTAATGCAGCACTCAGGAGCCTGCAGCCTTGGCAGAGGGTTGAAGAGAGGGGTGAGCTAGCACCTCTTCTGGCCCCCCTCTCCAAACTAGAGACATGAAGTGTAAAATTGGGCACACTCTCATAAACACTCCATCACACAGGCCGAGCGGACAGGCAAGGCACATTCCCCTGGCTGCAATAGAGACAACATAGAGAACGAATGTTGGAAATGGATCAGACAAACTATTGCCTTGTGCAAAAATAATAAACTGATGCTGACCAATTTTATGACTGAGATAAACAGTAAATGGCTGTTTGTGTCCAGTCACAAACAGATGTTACTTGCTATATGCCCATAATATAATGTAGCATACATGTTATATATACTCTAATTTGATATTTTATTTGTTTTGGAGAGATTTCGACTTGACCAACCCATTTCCGCCCTAAGACCTTCTGACCTTGCTTCTCTTCTCTTTTCCTTACAGCAACAGCGACGTCTTGACCTCCTAACCATCACCAGCCCTGGTGAGTGCCCAGTGTTTCCTAACTCTACTGATGCTGATGGGGTGTGTGTGAGAGCGAGAGTGAGTGAGTGTTGACATTAGATTGAAAAAAACAGTGGACAGAAAACAACTTCTGTTTGCAGAGCTGATAGTGACTACTAGCACAGAGTACACGTTAAAAGATGAAGGTTCCCTGGATAATGGGGCACTACAGGATCAGTTACCAGACACCCTGGGGTCATTGCTTTGTTCATTTTAGCACCCTGATAGCGTACACTCACATCCACTTTAAACTTTCAAAACGTCTGCACGATGATCTAGCAATGTGAATGAAGACATCAGAATAGCTATTATGTTTATTTTCATTTAATTGGATTTAATGGGAATAACTCTTGTCTATTATTTTCATATTATATGGTATCAATGAAAGAGCATGTGTCTGCTGCTCAGCGGAGCTGCGATGTATTGTGATCTGGAGCGCCCCAGTTGGACTGGTGCTGCTCTTTGCTGGGGAAGGCGAACCCAATGTCTTGTAAAAGCAGCTGGGTGAAAGGCGCAAATTGCAGAGATGGCGAGGGGAAACAGATGGGTACGCCAGAAATGATACAGTGTCTATTATGTCTAAATTATCTGGATGGTCTAATATGCTTTGATTAAAATAATGCTTATGTGAGGGAGGCACGTGGAGCCTGCTAATTTCACAGATTTATTTGGCATCTGTTCCCCATGCCCAGGAAAGACCATCTCTGACCTTGACAACTCTGAAAAGGGCAATCAGACATGCAGAGCATTATATGTCATATCAGGGTCTTTGTTTCTTTTTTAAGTGGCAACTTTTCTGCTCAATGCATTGGCCAGTCTGGTTAGTTTCCTGGTTTTTGATTTTATTTTGGCTGCGTATACAGGCAGGACTGCTGTACTGTACTCCTTGCAGACATATTGTATGGACCTGCACTGTGCTTATTACAATTCACAGTGGGAGAACAATAAGGAGTCAAATATAAAAAAAAAAAAAAGCATTGCTCACTTCCCCCCACCTGTGACTCTTCACTGGGCCCTTGCAGTCTGTGGTAAGGTTATTATGCCAGTTGTATGGAAAACCGCCTGTGCTTTTAGATGAATGAGGCTGATACGGAGGCAACAACAAGAGGACACTCTCTCACTTTCTGCCTCAAGATTAAAGGAGACTTGATCTCTTCTTCTCTCCCTATCTTTTCTCTCCTATCTTTTCAATCCTTTCCTTTCTATCTTCTCTCCAAGACATCTCTCCGCTCTCCTCTTTCTCTTACAGTACATGCAGTCGGGCAGCGGGGCTGCAGACGGTGCTGGAGGTGTGAGGACACTAATAAGATCAAGTGGGGCCATGGCTGGGGGTGTGGGTGTCTGAGGGAAGGTCAGAGGAGGAGAGACCCTCAGTGGTTCACAGGGCCCATGCAGCTCAGTGGGTGATGGTGTATGTGAGAGGGGAGGGCTGCAGGATGCTCCATGGATCAGCATCAGCCATTCTGGCCCCAGCCTCCGTCCAGGGGCCCTCATTAGCCCCTCTGTCTGAAGTGCGCTTCCCCCACAACCTCGGTATTCCGTCTTTAATTGGACACTTGAGCGGAGCGATGTGCATCTGGGTCTATTGAAGTCTGACATTTCAGACTGCTGACCTTTCCAGACCTGCCACAACTAAATAATGATTAGCCCTGGCCATTGTTTTCACCACTATGGTACACTAACACACACACCGCGGTGTGCCCAGGAAGAGAGGAAAGGTGCTAAACTAAACACCTGCAGTATCTACACTCTCTGACCAAAATACACATACTGTACCCAGAAACCTTTATTCACACAAATGCTGGGAGAATACGCTTTGGGTGGTCACAATTTTTTGAGAACATATTGTCAATCTATTGATCTCAATGACCTTTTCATATATCTGGACTCCCTACAATAGTGTTTTGAACTAAATTAACTTAGCTTGGCTGTGTTAAGTCCCTTTTCCCCTTCATATGCTCTGTGCGTTACAGGGGGGAAAAGGTCAATCACATTCATGAGATTTGGATAGATGTGTGAGGCCTCGGAGCAGAGAGATAATAGGCAACCTTCAGATGTCCTCTAATGGTATGGTTGTTTCTCTTCAGTCTCAGTCTTCAATCTCTCTAGGGCTGTGGGACTCCACTCTCTCAGGGCCCTGATATTACTATACACATGTTGGCAGTTAAGCAACAAAAACGATTAACACAACCATGGGGCAAAACAGATGAGGTTGGCTTAGATTGTTGACAACATGTAGGCTACAGTATGTTTTGTCTCCAATGTTTATTGAAAACAGAAATACATTTGCACAATGAGAACTTGTATCCTCTCAAATATATATTTACAGTTGTTGGTTAGCTGGCTAGAGAATAATTATTAGCATTGACATGAAATCAGTCAAAACACCTCAAAATAAGACATGGTGTCAAAGACAAGCTGAACTGAGCCATTTATGATTCCCCACATAGCAGTTTGTCATTCTTGCTTGCAATCTGGCCATCCAGAATCACAACATCTATAGAGCCCCCCCAACGCTTGCTCTTTCCATCTATATTTCCTTCTCTCTCGATCACTCAATACCTTTCAGTTCCTCTTCATTTTTCTCAATCTCACAATTACCACACATGCCTCAGAACAAGGGCCTCATAAACAAATTAGCCCGATGATAGGTGGGCTGTTTGTGGGGAGAAATCTTGACAAGTTCCCTCACACCTCTTATGCATGATGTGACAGTCAGTATGTTTTGCACAATGTTGTATTGTCCTTCAGTTTTCATTTACAGATAAGCAACAGTGTGTCACTTTTTATCTCTGTTTAACACATGCCCCTCCAAGTTAGAGAACTGGAGTCTGGAGTAGACTAGATGTAGGCCTATACAGAAAGCCATTCATTCCTTGTGAAAAGCTGAAACTGAAAGAGCCCATTTGTGCATTTATGTTTCCTAGTGGCATCACATTGTCTCATGACAGATTTCTGAGAGGCTGCATAGCTTTCAGTCCGAGTCTGCTGGTGTGATATCCACTGGTGAGAGGCCTAGTTGCTGGCTACTGGCTAGGCTCCCCAGGACAGGCCTCTGCTCTGTGTGTGGATGGGACTCTAGGGTTTCAGCCAGCAGGGCAGCGGGACAGCTGCACAGGCCTGCTCTCAATACCTGGGCTCTGGAGCTGGAGCGGAGAGATGTGTCTTTAATGGAATGCAGGGACTTAGCGCCTTGCTGAGATAGGGGCATTATCTATAAAACACTATCAGGGCTTTGTATAAATGAGCAGCTGTGAAAACAACACTTTCTATTATTGCCCTAATTATATCCTTTCTCTGTGAATTTGCATATTTTATCTCCCTGAAATTCATTATAGGGGACTTTGCTATCGTTTTAATGAAGGAAAGAATTACAACGCAACAAAGAGACGGCTGAGCAGTGGAGGGGGCTCTCTCTTCTCAGGGTGCTTTATATTGACTATTTTCCAGTAGATTTTTTCGAAACCCTCTCAGAAACGTGGCTAAATAAGCAAGAGCATGCTAATGAATTGAGAATGAGTGTGATAATTCAGCAGGCAAAGACGAGTGAGGTCCACAGTAGGGAAAGATATTTAGAAAATATGCATCATTAAACCATTATTTAAAATCATGTATCTTTCCTACACTCAATATTTCTGACTACTAATGCCGAGAGTAAATATTCCCTGTCTTGCAAATACCACAATTTCACACTCTTCACATAATCAGCCACGGTTTTCATGTTTGGCATTTGAACAACAAAGCTAGAACTCAAAGGACACTAAATGACAATTCACAACATTGCTTTCCGGGTAACTCCCCCTGTCTTATTTGAAGAAAGAAGATGTTGGAAAACGTAAACAACATTTTAACAGCATCTTTGCTCCAACAGGGAAGACAGCTGTGATTATTTCTTTGTCACCAGAGCCACCACTGTTGCTGAGCACTGCTGTGTAGCAAATCCTTATAGAAAAAAAATAGATTGGATTTTTGTTCCTGGGTGCCTTTTGTATCTCCAGTAAGGGAGTGTATAATAGAGGTTGATTCCGCGGTGTCTGTCCTGTGTGGATTGAGTTGGTGGGGGCTGGTGTGGTTGTGTGGAGTTGTGCAGCAACCATAGCACCCATTGAACAGCAGCAGTCTCTGCTCTGCGACCAGCTCAGGCTCTCTTTCACAGCTGCTGGGCTAATATGGTTGATATGGTTACCTGTCGACTAGGCAGGCTTGTTTGCAGGGTCACTTCATTAGCCTTTTCTCAGTCTCTTACTTAGCAGTGGCGTCGTGTGTTGGCTCAATAAGGAGCAGCTAGCTGTCAGGCTGTATCTGCTGCGCCGTGTAGCACCTGGTTATCAGATCATGTCTCCATGTTCCCTTTCCCCTCTGACATTTACATGTTCTAACAGCCCAAGATGAGCTGTTTTCACTGTGTCATATTAACTTGCCTCCATTATCTGGATGTGAAAGGAGATGCTTGTCACCATCAAAAGGGAATCTTGCTCCGTTTGCTCATTTTGAAGGGGCCCTTCTTTACTGAGAATGATCTGTTGTGAAATGTAATGTCTCTTTGCGGTGGGTGTGTTTCATTATGGACCTTTTGTTTCTCTGCTTTTGCAGGGAACAACGGTGCGCCACAAAAAAACGTGTTATTACTCTGATTGAAAATTGACCAAGCCGTTAAACAAATGTGAGTGTCGATTTGAAATAGCCTGTGTGTATTCATTTTGAATTCCAAGAACTTAGATCCCCCCTCTACATTGTAGGCGGCGTACAAACAAATTGCGTTGTATGAGGTAATTCTCAAAAAATAAAACAGCAAGAACCAAAAACATCACTTAGCTCTTTGGACATTAATTCAATCACTCAGCTATCATATCTCATAAGCTCAAAATCAATTTCAAGCTCCAGTTACAGGCATATAAACTGATGCTGAGAAGGTGTTTGTGAGATGACCCTGAGTGTCCTTGACTTGTATATTTGGCTTCAGGATCCTGCTGAATGGCTAAAGGCACAGTTCTTCCTCATATGCCGCCTGTCCCTCAGCGGGCTAACTTCTGTTTGGGCATGGGTTTATCTGCTATTATCTGTCAAACATCACACACGAACGACATTGGCCTCTGGTGCAATCCCACAGGCAAGCTGCTGTCATACCAACACCTTCAATGTGTCACTTGCTGCCTCCATTTGTGGCAGCTCCAGGGGCTGTAGGGATAAGCATTAAACCCTATTCCCTAGGACCAAAGCCTCCCTAACAGCTAGGCCTATGTATTTAGTAGGCTGACAGTTTTTGGACATGGAAAAATATACTGTGAAAAATTATATTTTGTTTTCCTGTTCAGATGGATTAAATAAACCAGAACTTACTTTTATTTGACATTTTCTGTCCATTGTTTGTCATATAGACATGTTTACCTCAGTGAAAATATTTGAAATATTCATCATATATGCAACAAATTGCCAACAGGTTTTAGCTAAGTAACTGTGGTCTTTATAGTCTATATGTCCATACATCCTTGAGAATTCATATTGAGAGAGTGCAGAATATATCCCCATGACCCTCGCCCAGTGGTGTAATGTACTTAAGTAAAAAATACTTTAAAGTACTACTTAAGTAGTTTTTGGGGGGTATCTGTACTTTACTATGCATGTTTTTGACAACTTTTACTTCACTACATTCCTAAAGAAAATGACATTTTTACTCCATACATTTTCCCTGACACCCAAAAGTACATTTTGAATGCTTAGCAGGACAGGAAAATGGCCCAATTCACTCACTTATCAAGAAAACCAAATATATTTAAAACCAAATACTTTTAGACTTTTACTCAAGTAGTATTTTACTGGGTGACTTTTACTTGAGTCATTTTCTATTAAAGTATCTTTACTTTTACTCAAGTATGACAATTGGGTACTTTTTCCATCACTGCCTTCGCCAATCAATACAAAATAACCAGGGTAAAGAGTGGCCCTAATGACCTGAATAGTTTGGAGCTGAAATATGATCACTATTTCTGCGGCAGTCATTTGTTCTTTTAAGAAAAGATCAATGTCCTCTGGCATATCAGTGAGAATACACGGTAGGCAGGGGGAGCAATGATACCTCTCCAAATATTTAATGAAGGAGTTAGACAAAGTTTGTTCGTGCTCTTGCTGTCAGAAGTCTGTCTTTGGGCCACACTAGTAATTAATGTCCCTCAGCCTATTGGGGGCCACTGTTCATTTCATGCGCTATCACTTTTTTAAATTGGAAACGGACTACTTTCATGGCCAATTAATTATTTATGAAGTGCTAATTAAGAAGCAAAATAAAGGAACACTAAGACCATACTTAAAATGTAAAAAACATAATTGTTATGTAAATAGTCCCTTGATCAATAGACCCAAGTTTTTTTTAAATCCATCTTGGATTCACTTCCATACTGTAACGATGTGCGCTGAGAGTCTGGAAGCAAGTTCAGAGAGTGAGTATTTTAATAAATAAATGAAAACATAATACAAAACAAGAGACATGAACAACGCACGTACATGAAACAGAAACAGTGACACCTGGGGAAGGAACCAAGGGGAGTGACATATATAGGGCAGATAATCCAAGAGGTGATGGAGTCCAGGTGAGTGTCATTATGTGCAGATGCGCGTAATGATGGTGACAGGTGTGCTCCATAACTAGCAGCCTGGTGACCTAGAGGCCGGAGAGGGAGCACACGTGACACGTACCCTCATTTCCTGTGAGTGTTTACCTTACACTTGTGATCTTAAAGGGATACTTTTGTTTTTGTTATTTTTTGGTGGTAATGGCGCTGGTGGGAGTAGCGGCCGTTTTACAGGCTCCTGACCAATTGTGCTATTTTGTGTGTTTTTTTGCGCTGGTCTTAACTGTTGTACATAATGTTTCTGCCATCGTTTCCTATGACTGAAAAGAGCTTCTGGACATCAATACAGTTACCATTAACCCCGATTTGGACAAAGACTTCTACTTCAATGAGTCAGAGGTGAAAGACATAATTATTGATTATCCCGGACCAGGCTCAAATCCCTGACAATCGAAGAAGGAGGAGACTTGACTATAGAGGCCGGCGTGTGGGATACCTGATAAGACTAAGTTGGAGGGTGGATTAATCGCCTCTACCCTCTGTTCTATTGGCGCATGTGCAATCACTGGAGAATAAACTGGACTGTGTGATCTGTGATCTGAAGAACTGTAATATCCTATGTTTCTCAGAGTCGTGTCTGAACAAGGTTAAGGTAATATAAAATATAGCTGGTTTTCTATACATCGGCAGGACAGAATGGTGGCGTCGGGGAAGCTCAGGGGAGGTGGTGTATTTGTATTTATTAGGGATCCCCATTAGTTCCTGCCAAGGCAGCAGCTACTCTTCCTAGAGTCCAAACACACCAAAGCACCAACATTACATATTAAACAAGAAATACAATTGTGAACTATGTTTGTACTGAATGAGCTAAAGATAACTACATGATTCCATATGTGTTATTTCATAGTTTTGATGTCTTCACTATTATTCTACAATGTAGAAAATAGTCAAAATAAAGAAAAATCCTTGAATGAGTAGGTGTTCTAAAACTTTTGACCGGTGGTGTAGTTTAGTCACATGATTTCTTAATTTGCAGTACGTTTGCCAATCAGTTGGGCTGCCAGACTTATTTGCCTCATCCCTCTCAACCTTAAAATGTTTCAATTCCTCATCAATCCAAGGAGATTTAACATTCTTTACATTCATTTTCTTAATGGGTGCTTGCTTATTAGTAACTGGAATAAGCTATTTCATAAATGTGTCAAGTGCAGCATCTGGTTGCTCCTCATTACACACCACAGACCAGCAAATATTCTTTACATCATCAACATATGAATCACTACAAAACTTCTTGTATGACCTCTTATACACTATATTAGGCCCAGCCTTTGGAACTTTGGTTTTCTGGTTTTCACAACAAAGTGGTGCGCGATCTCTAATATTAAGGAAGTCTTGAGGTTCTGCTCGCCTAGGTTAGAATAGCTCATGATAAGCTGTAGACCATACTATTTATTTTCAACTATATTTTTCTTCCAAATCATCTTGACTCCTGGACTCTGTTCGCACATTTCAAGGCTGCGTTAAGACAATTACTTATCAATGACCCAAGACCAGCTCAGTTAATCCCTACCATTTTGACAATGAGTCATCATAATGCTGCATCAAATGTACATTATACTAGAGGCATTGGCAGACACAATGTAAGTAACTTAATTTATGTCCCCTAATTGCCCTGAACACCTCTGTTAATCCTACAGCTATTGTATGCAGTAATCGTGAGCCTATGAACCAGATTTATACTGTTAGCACTGAGGCGGTGTGCCCTAGAAGGAAGACCAGTTCGTGCAGCTCACCCTGCACTATCAGCTCCAATATAAATAACATGGCCAAGTCTACTTCGGAATAACTTCCCAATAAAGCATTAAAAACAATCAAGCAACCTAGAAAAGTACTAAAAATAGCCCACATTAACATACGCAGCCTGAGAAACAAGGTCCATGGAGTCAATAACTTGCTTGTAACAGATGCCATTCATATTCTGACTATCTCTGAAACTCACTTATATAATACCGTTGATACAGTGGTAGCAATACATGGTTATGACATGTATTTAGAGATTATCTAATGTTAAATACTGTTGAAGTAATATGGCTACAGGTTCATCTGCCTCACCTAAAGCCCATTCTTGTGGGAAGCTGCTATAGACCACCAAGTGCTAACAGTCAGTATCTGGATAAAATGTCTGAAATGCTTGATAATGTATGTGATATCAACAGAGAAGTATATTTTCTGGGTGATTTAAGTATTGAATGGCTCTCATCAAGCTGCCCACTCAAGAAAAAAATTCAAACTGTAAACAGTGCCTGCAACCTGGTTCAGGTTGTCAGTCAACCTACAGTACCAGGGTTTTTACAAACAGCACAGGAATGACATCTTCAACATGTGTTGATCACTTCTTTACTAGTGCTGCAGAAATGTGCTTTAAAGCAGTATCCAAATCCAAAGGATGTAGTGATCACAATTTAGTAGCCATATCTAGGAAAACCAAAGTTCCGAAGGCTGAGCCTAATATAGTGTATAAGAGGTCATACAATAGGTTTTGTAGTGATTCATATGTTGATGATGTAAAGAATATTTGCTGGTCTGTGTAATGAGAATTTAAAAATGTATGGTTGAGAGGGATGAGGCAAAAGGTATGGCAAATAAGTCTGGCAGACCAACTGATTGGCAAACGTACTGCAAATTAAGAAATCATGTGACTAAGCTAAAGAAAAATAAACTATACTATGAAACAAAGATAAATAATATAAAGAATGAGAGTAAAACGCTTTGTAGCACCTTAAATGACATTTTGAGGAAATGGCCAACTTGGCTCCATCATTCATTCAATCAGATGGCTCATTTATCACAAAACCCACTGATGTTGCCAACTACTTTAATTACTTTTTCATTGGCAAGATAAGCAAACTTAGGGATGACAAGACAGCAACACTACACATCCAAGTATATCTGACCAAATTATGAAAGACAAGAATTGCACTTTTGAATTCCGTAAAGTCAGTGTGGAAGAGGTGGAAAAAATATAGTTGTTTATCAACAATGACAAGCCACCGGGGTCTGACAATCTGGATGGAAAATTACTGAGGATAATAGTGGATGATATTGCCACTCCTATTTGCCACATCTTCAATTTAAGCCTACTAGAAAGTGGGTGCCCTCAGGCCTGGAGGGAAGCTAAAATCATTCTGCTACCCAAGAATAGAACCCCCATTGCTGGCTCAAATAGCTGACCAATCAGCCTGTTACCAACCCTTTGTAAACTTCTGGAAAAAATGGTGTTTGACCAGATACAATGCTATTTGACAGTAAACAAATTGACAACATAATTTCAGCATGCATATAGGGAAGGACACTCAACAAGCACAGCACTTACGCACTTGACAGATGATTGGCTGAGTGAAATTGATGATAAAATTATTGTGGTATGGTCTTGTTAGACTTCAGTGCAGCTTTTGACATTATCAATCATAGTCTGCTGCTGGAAAAACGTATGTGTTATGGCTTTTCACCCCCTGCTATAATGTGAATAAAGAGTTACTTGTCTAACAGAACCCAGCGGGTGTTCTTTAATGGAAGCCTCTCAAACATAATCCAGGTATAATCAGGAATTCCCCAGGGTAGCTGTTTATGCCCTTTGCATTTTTCAATCTTTACTAACGACATGCAACTGGCACTGAGTAAGGCCAGTGTGTTTATGTATGTGGATGACTTAACACTACTGTATACACGTCAGCTATTACAGCGACTGAAATGACTGCAACACTTAACAAAGAGCTGCAGTTAGTTTCGGAATGAGCAGCAAGGAATAAGTTAGCCCTAAATATTTCCAAAACTAAAAGCATTGTATTTGGAACAAATCATTCACTAAACCCTAAACCTCAACTACATCTCATAATGAATAATGTGGAAATTGAGCAAGTTGAGGTGACTAAACTGCTTGGAGTAACCCTGGATTGTAAACTGTCATGGTCAAAACATATTGATACAACAGTAGCTAAGATGGGGAGAAGTTTATCCATAATAAACAATGCTATCAACAAGGCATGTTCTACAGGCCCTAGTTTTGTCGCACCTATACTACTGTTCAGTAGTGTGGTCAGGTGCCACAAAGAGGGACTTGGGAAAATTGCAGTTGGCTCAGAACAGGGCAGCACGGCTGGCCCTTAAAAGTACACAGAGAGCTAACATTAACGACATGCATGTAAATCTCTCATGGATCAAAGTGGAAGAGAGATTGACTTCATCATTACTTGCTTTTGTAAGAGGTGTTCACAAGCTGAATGTACCGAGTTGTCTGTTTAATACTAGCACACAGCTCAGACACCCATGCATACCCCACAAGACATGCCACCTGTAACGGCTCTCGTTTGTAGAAGGAGACCAAGGCGCAGTGTGGTAGGCGTATATCATATTTTTATTGACAACACAAAATAACAAAGACAAAAAAATGAAAGCACACAGTTCTGTCAGGCTCAGATACTAAACAGAAAACAAGATCCCACAAAACCCAAAAGGAAAATGACAACTTATGCAGTATATGATCCCCAATCAGAGACAACGATAGACAGCTGCCTCTGATTGGGAACCACACTCGGCCAAAAACAAAGAAATAGGATACATAGACTTTCCCACCCGAGTCACACCCTGACCTAACCAAACATAGAAAATAATAAGGATCTCTAAGGTCAGGGCGTGACACCACCAGAGGTCTCTTCACAGTCCCCAAGTCCAGAACAGACTATGGGAGGCACACAGTACTACATAGAGCAATAACTACATGGAGCTCTATTCCACAACAAGTAACTGATGCAAGCAGTAGAATCAGACTTAAAAGCAGGTAAAAATACACCTTATGGAACAGCGGGGACTGTGAAGCAACACAAACATAGGCACAGACACATGCATACACACACATGATAACATACACACCATACACACACGTACACATGCATTTTGCAGTGTAGATATGTGGAAGTGGAGTATAGGTCTGAGGGCACACACTTAGTGTGTTGTGAATTCTGTAATGCATGTATAGTAATGTTTTTAAAATTGTATATAACTGCCTTTATTTTGCAGGACCCCAGGAAGAGTAGCTGCTGCCTTGGCAGCAGGATCCATAATAAACACAAATAGCTGTCTATTTACAGTTGAACTCAGTTTTTCACAATTCCTGACATTTAATCCAGTAAAAAATGTCCTGTTTTAAGACAGTTAGGATCACCACTTTATTTTAAGAATGTGAAATGTCAGAATAATAGTAGAGAGAATGATTTATTTTAGCTTTTATTTCTTTCATCACATTCCCAGTGGGTCAGAAGTTTACATACATGCAATTAGTATTTGGTAGCATTGCCTTTAAATTGTTTAACTTGGGTCAAACGTTTCGGGTAGCCTTCCACATGCTTCCCATAAAAAGTTGGGTGAATTCCTCCTGACAGCTGGTGTAACTGAGCCTCCTTGCTCGCACAGGCTTTTTCAGTTCTGCCCACACATTTTCTATAGGATTGAGGTCAGGGCTTTGTGATGGCCACTCCAATACCTTGACTTTGTTGTCCTTAAGCCATTTTGCCACAACTTTGGAAGTATACTTGCGGTCATGGGCCATTTGGAAGACCCATTTGCGACCAAGCTTTAACTTCCTGACTGATGTCTTGAGATGTTTCTTCAATATATCCACATAATTTTCCTGCCTCATGATGCCATCTATTTTGTGAAGTGCACCAGTCCCTCCTGCAGCAAAGCACCCCCACAACATAATGCTGTCACCCCGTGCTTCACGGTTGGGATGGTGTTCTTCGGCTTGCAAGCCTCCCCCTTTTCCCTCCAAACATAACGATGGTCATTATGGCCAAACAGTTCATTTTCATCTGGTTTCATCAGACCAGGGGACATTTCTCCAAAAAGTACGATCTTTGTCCCCATGTGCAGTTGCAAACCTTAGTCTAGCTTTTTTATGGCAGTTTTGGAGCAGTGGCTTCTTCCTTGCTGAGCGGCCTTTCAGGTTATGTCGATATAGGACTTGTTTTACTGTGGATATAGATACTTTTGTACCGGTTTCCTCCAGCATCTTCACAAGGGCCTTTGCTGTTGTTCTGGGATTGATTTGCACTTTTCGCACCAAAGTACATTCATCTCTAGGAGACAGAACGCGTCTCCTTCCTGAGCGGTATGACGGCTACATGGTCCCATGGTGTTTATATTTGCTTACTATTGTTTGTACAGATGAACATGGTACCTTCAGGCATTTGGAAAATGCTCCCAATGATGAACCAGACTTGTGGAGGTCTACCATTTTTTTTCTGAGGTCTTGGCTGATTTATTTTGATTTTCCCATGATGTCAAGCAAAGAGGTACTGAGTTTGAAGGTAGGCCTTGAAATACATCCACAGGTACACCTCCAATCGACTCAAATTATGTCAATTAGCCTATCAGAAGCTTCTAAAGCCATGACATATTTTTCTGGAATTTTCCAAGCTGTTTAAAGGCACAGTCAAGTTAGTGTATGTAAACTTCTGACCCACTGGAATTGTGATACATTGAATTATAAGTGAAATAATCTGTCTGTAAACAATTGTTGGAAAAATGACTTAGAAGTAGATGTCCTAACCGACTTGCCAAAACTATAGTTTGTTAACAAAAAATGTGTGGAGTGGTTGAAAAACAATTTTTAATGACTTCAACCTAAGTGTATGTAAACTTCCAACTTCAACTGTACTTCCGCCAACCGATGCTGGCCGTAAAACCACACTCAACAAGATGTATAGGGCCATAAGCAAAGAAGTAAATGCTCAACCAGAGGCGGCGCTCCTAGTGGCTGGTGACTTTAATGCAGGAAATCTGAAATCCGTTTTACCTCATTTCTACCAGCATTTCACCTGTGCAACTAAAGGTGAAAAAACTCTAGATCACTTTTACTCCACACACAGAGACACATACAAAGCTCTCCCTCGCCCTCCATTCAGCAAATCTGACCATTTCTCTATCCTCCTGCTTACAAGCAAAAACTCAAAGAGGAAGTACCAGTGATGCGCTCAATACAGAAGTGGTCCCATGAATCGGATGCTAAACTACAGGACTGTTTCACTAGCAAAGACTGGAATATGTTCTTGGATTCATCCAATGGCACCGGGTTCATTAATAAGTGCATCGACGTCGTGGTCCCCACAGTGACCGTACGTACATATACCAACCAGAAGCCATGGATTACAGGCAATATCCACACTGAGCTAAAGGCTAGAGCCTACGCTTTCAAGGAGCAGGAAACTAATCCGCTACCACCTCCGACGAACCATCAAACGGGTAAAGCGTCAATACAGGACCAAGATCAATTCCTACTGCACCGGCTCTGACGCTCGTCGGATGTGGCACGTCTTGCAAACTGTCACAGATTACAAAGGGAAACCCTGCCGCGATCTGTCCACTGATGCTAGCCTACCAGACAAGCTAAATACCTTCTATGCTCGCTTCGAGGCTAGCAACACTGAACCATGCATGAGAGCACCAGCTGTTTTGGATGACTGTGTGATCACGCTCTCCGTAGTCGGATGTGAGTAAGACCTTTAAACAGGTAAACATTCACAAGGCCGCAGGGCCAGATGGATTACCAGGACACGTACTCAGAGCTTGCACTGACCAGCTGGCAAGTGTCTTCTGACATTTTCAACCTCTCCCTGACCCAGTCTGTAATACTTACATGTTTTAGGCAGACCACCATAGTCTGTGTGCCCAACAACGCCAAGGTAAGCTGTCTAAATGACTATCGCCCCATAGCACTCACATCTGTAGCCATTAAAAGCTTTGAAAGGCTGGTCATGGCTCACATCAACACCATATTCCCAGACACCCTGGACCCACTCCAATTTGCATACCGCCCCAACAGATCCACAGATGATTCCATCTCTATTGCAATCCACACTGCCCTTTCCCATCTGAACAACAGGAACATCTACCTGAGGATGCTGTTCAGCGTTCAACAACTTCTGTGCTCTCCAAGCTCATCACTAAACTGACCCTAGGATTAAACATCTCCCTCTGCAACTGGATCCTGGACTTCCTGAAGGGCCACCCCAGGTGGTTAGAGTAGGCAACAACACATCCGCCATGATGACCCTCAACATGAGGTTCCCTTGAGTGTGTGCTTAGTCCCCTTCTGTACTCCCTGTTCACCCTCGACTGCACAACTCCAACACCATCTTGACCTGGCAGTATGATGCCAGGAAAATAACCTCTCCTTCGAGCTGAAGAAAGACAAAGGAGCTGATCGCTGACTACAGGAAATGGAAGGCCGAGCACGTCCCCATTCACATTGACGGGGCTGTAGTGGAGCGGGTCAAGTGCTTGAAGTTCCTCGGTGTCCACATCACTAAGGATCTATCATGGTCCACACACATCAATATAGTTGTGAAGATAGCACGACAACGCCTCTTCCCCCTCTGGAGGCTGAAAAGATTTGGCATGGGCCCTCAGATCCTCAAAAAGTTCTAAAGCTGCAACATTGAGAGCATCTTCACCACTTGGTATGTCAACTGCTTGGCAAGGCGCTACAGAGGATAATGCGTACGTCCCAGTAAATCACTGGAGCCGAGCTCCCTGCCATCCAGGCCCTCTCTACCAGGTGGTGTCAAAAGAAGGTCCTAAAAATTATCAAAGACTCCAGCCACCCAAGTCATAGACTCTTCTCTCTGCTACCGCACAGCAAGCGGTACTGATGCACAATGTCTGGAATCAACAGGACCCTGAACAACTTCTACATCCAAGCCATAAGACTGCTAAATAGTTAGTTTGGGTAGCTATTGGTTAACGATTCATCTGCATTGACCCATTTTGCACTAACACTTTTGACTCATCACATACTGTTTATTATCATCCTGTTGCCTAGTCACTTTATCCCTACCTATATGTACATATCTACCTCAATTACCTTTTGAAAGGGCCGTATGTAAGCATTTCACTGTTAGTCTACACCTGTTGTTTACAAAGCATGTGACAAATAACATTTTATTTTATTTTATACTTTGGGATTTTGGCAATTAGGCCCTTTACTTCCCCAGATGCTAGTAGAGTCAGATGCTAGTAGATACCCATAGACTCCCAGCCATTGCACTAATGCTAGTTATGCATTGGCTCACAAAACTACCTCTAACTTTCTTCATACTGGACACAGAGACATAAAAATGGTATCCACAAGTTAATCTGACCCTGGGGAAGGGATGCATTGCCAAAATCCCGAAGTATCCCTTTAACGCATATTTCGATTAGTTCACCAAATTATCCTGCTGTCCCTGCTGTATGCTCATTTGCCTGGCAAAGGCTGTGGCGTTCTGCATGCCAGCCTGCTGGCGTTAAACCCAGCCAGCCATCAGGCACACCTGTGCTAGCGTCTGTCCATCGCACATATTGGCACAGGTGCTTTGTTTTGATTGGCTGTGCTCTAATGTTAATGCATCCCTAGCATCACAGCGTTTTTTCCAAAATCCCATGTCCACTTGAAAGCCCCAGGCGTGAAGGGACTAAAGGCCTGCTGTGAACATATGCGAAGCCCTTTTGAATTCCAGGCACAACGAGATGACGTCCATCTCAGCAGTCTAATTCCATCATCATCATTATTGCTATTATCCCATGTCTCTTTTTAATACAGGGTAATGTATCACCAATAAAGATAAATGAGAGAGGCAGCGAGGAGCTAATTGGCAGGACATGATGTCTGACTCTACACTGACTAAAGTTTACAGTGTTAACTGCTCCCAAAGCTTCAGGAAAATTCAACCTTTATGTAGCCCAACTTCTCTGTTAATACCACTGAGGGGATAGATTTTGTCCTCATTGTATTACCTTCTAACTGTGCTATAAAGGTGTATTTAACATGCTGCTTTTATGTATTTAAGGGTGGGGAAACGTCAGTCTACACAGTTTCTTGTGTAATGTCATTTTTACATATGGCAGCCCTACTTTTGGTTCGTAGTTTTAATGGTTTTAAGTATATCTATTCTCATTCCACAGTGAGTGCAGTGTTTAGAATTAGTGTGCAGATCCGTTAAGGCACATGCTGGGGGTCAGGTTGCTTGAGGTAGGACAGGGGAAGTTCAGTCTTAAGCCTGAGACACTTCAAAACAACAGCTCCTGGAATTGAGCTGTTTTATTGTGCCAGACACAGGCTTGAGGACCTAGCCATTGGACAGTAGATTAGATTAACAGTAATCCTCCATTGGAGACATTGGAGACGAGAAGCTGCTGAAATCTTGCCTACCAGTGCTACTCACTGGTCTAGTTTATTACAAGTGTCCTTTGTCTTTCTAAAAAAAATTGTTTTTCTCATTGTCTTATCCCAGGATGATTGACGTTTAACTCATACACAACTCATTTTCCTATGAATGTTAGCAATTTACACTGAGTGCACAAAACATTAGGGACACCTTCCAAATATTGAGTTGCACCCCCTTTTGCCCTCTGAACAGCCACAATTAATTGGCGCATGGACTCTACAAGGTGTCGAAAGCGTTCCACAGGGATGATAGCCCAGGTTGACACCAACGATTCCCACAGTGGTGTCAAGTTAGCTGGATGGTGTACCATTCTTGATACACACAGGAAACTGTTGAGCATGAAAAACCCAGCCTCTTTGCAGTTCTTGACACTCAAACCAGTATGCCTGGCACCTACAACCATATACCGTTTAAAGGCACTTAAATATGTTGTCTTGCCCATTCACCATTTGAATGCCATACATACACAATCCATGTCTCAATTATCTCAAGGCTTAAAAATCCTTCTTTAACTTGTCTCCTCCCCTTCACTGATTGAAGTGGATTTTACTGGTGGCATCAATAAGGGATCATAGCATTCACCGAGATTCTTCTGATCAGTCTATGTCATGTTTTGTACACTCAGTGTATATCAGTGTATTACTTAGCACTTTATTTTGGTACTGTTTCCCACTCACATGTACACTACAGAAAATATTGTAGCTGCCCAGACAGATCCCCACTGGGGTTACAGCGGTAGTAGCTAGCTACCACATTGAAATAGGAGATCAAACTCTAGTACAACAATTGAAATAGCCAACTGGTTACCTGTCCTCATTCTCTGTCAGAAAACATCTCCACTGGACAATAACTCTCAGAACCCTCAGTAAGAGGAAACTCATAAGTGAAATTACAGCAACCTATGCCCCGAGCCTTGATGTCTGATCTGAATCAAAAAATGAAATTAAATAACAGAGTAGAAAAGGCATCCAAGTTCTGCATCAGTTACTTTTCAATTACGACAGGCGAAGCAGAACGAAATTGTTAGTGCCATTTATCGACTATGCTACTCTCTATTAAAGTACAAGTGAAGAAATCCATTCCATTGTGAAACAGCCGGACTATTTTACTATAACAAAGAGTTTCCTTTCTGTCAGATGGCTTTTGTCATCTAGTGTGAAGAAAAGGTACACCAGGCAACACATTGACTGAGACACACTTGTACGCCCACAGACAAATAGAATCAGAGATCAGACCAGATAATCATCTCTGTGGCCCTTCTTCTCTTCTCTTGGTTTCATTCCAGGGGGTTGAGGACTCAATGGGACCTACAGAGGCAGAATGAAAGTAATAGGTGAATGTATTGATTACAATAATGATTGGTTTGTGGAAATGCCATGTCTTTAACTGGAAGTATCTGGAAAGAAACAACAGGAAAAAAGCTGAAATATTACAGTCAGCTCACTAGGAACCATTTTTCTTGAATATCCCCAGTAGTTTAGAAAGTTGACTTTTATTGTATTTCAAACTATGATTTCCATATGTACAAACACCAAAATAAAGATTCCTTTAGATTAAACTTCTGTGATGACAAATGTGTGATTTATCACAGATAGTCACAATCACAAACAAGGTAATATCCTGCATATCCTTTTGAGTTACAGTAAGGGGAGGACTTTAAATCAATCACGTTTTGTGTCCCCGCCCCCTACAAAAAAAAAAATTTAAATCACTTTATGGCGCAGACTGTCATTTTTCCGCTGTCAGGGTTGAGATGCGGGTTTGACTGAATCCCTGTCCATGCCTTTACTGTAGGATATTATGTGTGCCCTGTGTTGATATGTGTACTCTGTCAGTAAATATATATTTAATTAAATTATTTCATGAATTTATTTTACATTTAATTTTGATGAAGAAACTATTAGTTTATTCTTCTCTCCATTAGCAATGTCTTGTGATGGAGCGCGCGGTAAATATCCTGAAGTGATGTAGACCAGGCCAGAGTAGCAGAGGGCAGAATAGAAACCCTCTCCAATTCCACTTTATATTTGTTTAAATACTTATACTTAGAGGGAAAACTGTCAACCAATCCAAAGTAAAGGACCAAAGAAAAATAATGTATGCTTTTGTGAGGTTCTTGGAAGACGATATGTGCTACGCTTTACCAGCTTCAAATGTGAAAGATTTTAGACCTCTGCACAAAACAGATTTTGATAATCAGGTGTATATGGTTCTCAGAACAGAAGAGAATGGTGCAGGCCAGCCGGGCAAAGCACAGATTCTTGCCCTTGCAGGTAAGTTCGCTTCATGTTCTCTTTGTTTTACTGTTTATGCATTGAAATAGTTAAAATGTTTGAAGTGAGACATATCAGAGAAGAAGATACCACGGTCTTCTGTCAAAAACACTCTTAGCTAGCTAGCTATTAGGCTAACATTGTTCTCGCAATGACGCTATTGCTAACGTTACCTAGTTTGCAAGTTTACAGATATATTTGCTCTCATCACATATGTACAAATGAAAGCTACGTAGAGTTATTGCTGACATTGTTTTCAGCTAACGTGGCTAGCTATCTAAACTAGCTAATGTATAGCTAGTTAAGTCACATCAACGTTAGCTTGTTTGCTAATGTTAGCTGACCCAGCCACTCACACATCCAGCTTGCTTACTAACATTGGATACGTTAGCTAGCAATACACAACACTTCGATACGATAGTTAGCTAGCTACGTGATGTGATGACTGTCACTGTCAGCCGACCTTTGGTAGCTAGCTCGGACAACGTCAAGCCAGCTGCATGCAAGTTAGCCAGCTATCAATATGTATCCAGCACGTCACCGGTTATAGCAAAAACATTTCCCCCTACACATATTTGAGTGGAACGTTTTGTTCATGCGTTCACACTTGCATCGTGTAACAGAGCAGCCACAAGTAGCTAGCTAAGCTTTGCACCATCCATAACTATGGTATTTAGCACGATTATTAATAATCCTCGTGTCTGAACAGTCCCTGGGTTTAAATATCTGAATGATCTCAGGTCCCTGGCTAATGTCAATTGAGTGTGCATTGGTTAGGTTTGTTGTTGTTGTTTGAGATTGTCATAGTGTTGCTCGCTAACCCAACAAGATTTCTCTCACAACAGAATTAGACGTAAATGCACATTCTATAAACGTACAAAAAAATCGAAGTTGCTTGAAACTTCACATTTGGAAGTTTATTGTTGCTCTAGCTTTCCATTTATCCAGACTTAAAATGTAGAAGTTAGGTTTAGGCACTCATTCCGAATGGTTAAGGTTTGGGATAGGGTTTAAACAGAAAATAAAAACCAGTGTAAAAAAAAAACTGTCCACGACCGTGATCGAACATGCAACCTGGCTCACTTTAAGACATTTCTCAACGTCCTCAGGTCATGGAAAGACGTCCAATTTCTATGTCAATCTTGAACGACCTGGCTGAGCTAACCGTATGCCTCTCTAGGTTCACACTGGATAGCTAGGTATGGAGCGAGATAGCAGCCAAAATGTTGAACATGCTTATCTTAAGGAAATCCATATGTAAATTGTTACGATAGTAAACCGATGTCAAAGCTGACTTGCATACCTATATAACGTAGGTAGGCACATGACGTAATGACGCCATGTACAATTGCAACACAGCATTCCTAACCTAGCCCACAATGTCTGCTGTGTGGAACGAGCAGTCAACAAGTTGAGCAGTCATTTGAAAGAGTAAGAACATTTCAGTGAGGCAACTCAAAGGCGAAATCCATTAAAGCCAAGGTAATGGAATTAATTTTAGTTGACAATCAACCTTTCTCTGTCGTGGGTGATGTTGGGTTTCACGACTGGTCGAACACCGGTACACACTACCAAGTGCGCTATTTTTCAGATGTTACCCTACCGGAGTTACACAGTAATAGCGTCACTGCTATTAGCTTCACAACATACTATGGAAACCCGTTGGGTCTTTGCATGTCTAAAAAGGCACATGTCAAATAATACTATTTGACAATAACACTATTTGGCGTGTTAAATAAGCTTTTAATTTGACACGTCAAAATACACAGTTCTATTATAGAATGTTGTGTGTTCTGAATTTGCACATGCAAACCAAGCCGACAACGACCAGACAGCCTATACGGAGGTCAGAGAAGTGGCCGTGTGGTGCCAGGACAACAACCTCTCCCTCAACGTAATCAAGACAAAGGAGATGATTGTGAACTACAGAAAAGAGGCCCGAGCACGCCCCCATTCTCATCAATGGGGCTGCAGTGGAGCAGGTTGAGAGCTTCAAGTTCCTTTGTGTCCACATCACCAACAAACTAACATGGTCCAAGCACACCAAGGCAGTCGTAAAGAGGGCACGACAAAACCTATTCCCTCTCAGTAGACTGAAAAGATTTGGCATGGGTCCTCAGATCCTCAAAAGGTTCTTCAGCTGCACCATCGAGAGCATTGGTTGCATCACTGCCTGGTATGGCAACTGCTCGGCCTCTGACCGCAAGGCACTACAGAGGGTAGTGCGAACAGCCCAGTACATCACCGAGGCCAAGCTTCCAGCCATCCAGGACCTCTATACCAGGCGGTGTAGAAAAGCTGTACAAAAAGTCTGCAAACATCGGCCACAAACGATGTTTGCAATAGCGTATTGGTAATAAGCATTATTTGACCGCAACTTCTGGGGTAGCTAGCTAGCTGTAGCTTGGTACCTAGCTAGCACCAGTACAACCAGTCTGAAAACAATGACCAGTAGAAACTGCAGTCATTTTCAATATTCCTAGCAATGATTTAGGAATCCTTGTAAGTATTAGCTAGGTTGCCACTTCTTGTTCGCCTATTGAAATTGAACTTCAGTTCATGAAAATAAATGGCTAGCCAGCTTCTTAACCATGTTGCAAACCAAGCCGAACCAAAGCTAACGTTATAAGCAGCCAGCTAGCTTCATCTGGCTAGTGAAGCTCGACCGGACCGGGTTATGTGTTGTGAAGCTAGCCATAATAAGGATTAGGCACAATAGTGGAATTTGTGGTTTGCCTTCAAAATTAAAGTACCTCTTTGAAAGTGATGCAGAAGGTTACAGTTGGTGGAATCATTCCATATTTAAAGTAGATGATGTTAAACAAGGTTGGAATGTGAAGCAGTAAAATAGGGTATCAGTCTACTCTGTGACACCCACAGAACACAACTGTGAAGAGTTTACGCAAATATTAGCGTTGTACCTATTGTCGCGGGACTGTGACTGTGTGAAATCACCTCCCCAGTTAGCCTATTGAGTTGTCTCGCTGAAATCTTCTTACTCTTTCAAATGACTGCTCGACTTGTTGACTGCTCGATCCACACAGCAGACATTGTGGGCTAGGTTAGGTGTGTTTCATGCTGTGTAGTGCAACATTTTACGTGGCGTCATTATGCCATATACAGTGGGGCAAAAAAGTATTTAGTCAGCCACCAATTGTGCAAGTTCTCCCACTTAAAAAAAAGAGAGAGGCCTGTAATTTTCATCATAGGTACATTTCAACTATGACAGACAAAATGAGAAAAAAAATCCAGAAAATCACATTGTAGGATTCTTAATGAATTTATTTGAAAATTATGGTGGAAAACTTTGGATATTGACCAAATACTTATTTATCTCAATACTTTGATATATACCCTTTGTTGGCAATGACAGAGGTCAAACGTTTTCTGTAAGCCTTCACAAGGTTTTCACACACTGTTGCTGGTATTTTGGCCCATTCCTCCATGCAGATCTCCTCTAGAGCAGTGATGTTTTGGGGCTGTTGCTGGGCAACACGGACTTTCAACTCCCTCCAAAGATTTTCTATGGGGTTGAGATCTGGAGACTGGCTAGTCCACTCCAGGACCTTGAAATGCTTTGATGCTTGATTTTGTCTGCCATAGTTGAAATGTACCTATGATGAAAATTACAGGCCTCTCTCATATTTTTAAGTGGGAGAACTTGCAAAATTGGTGGCTGACTAAATACTTTTTTGCCCCACTGTACATGTGTAGAATGATACGTTTGCTTCTGTTGGCCATCAAGTAGCCTATTATCTTATAAGCCATTGTAGTCTACCATTGGATATAATACAGTGCATTCGGAAAGTATTCAGACCCTTTGACTTTTTCCACATTTTGTTACGTTAAAGCCTTATTCTAAAATGTATTAAATAAAAAACGTTACTCATCAATCTGCACACTACCCCATAGTGACAAAGTGAAATAGGTTTTTAGAAATGTTCGCAAATTTATAAATACAATTTAAAAAAAGAAATAACTTAAGTATTCAGAGCCTTTGCTATGAGACTCTAAATTGAGCCCAGGTGCATCCTGTTTACATTGATCATCCTTGAGATGTTTCTACAACTTGGAGTCCACCTGTGGTAAATTCAATTGATTGGACATGATTTGGAAAGGAACACACCTGTCTATATAAGGTCCCACAGTTGACAGTGCATGTCAGAGCAAAAACTAAGCCATGAAGTGGAAGGAATTGTCCTTAGTGCTTCGAGACAGGGTTGTGTCTAGGCACAGATCTGGGGAAGGGTACCAAAAAATGTGTGCAACAGTGAATGTCCCCAAGAACACAGTTGCCTCTATCATTCTTAAGTAGAAGTTTGGAACCACCAAGAATCTTCCTTGAGCTGGCCGCCTGGCCAAACTTAGCAGTCGGGGGAGAGTCCTTGGTCAGGGGGGAGAGTCCTTGGTCAGGGAGGTGACCAAGAACCCTATGGTCGCTCTGACAGAGCTCCAGAGTTCCTCTATGGAGATGGGAGAACCTTCCAGAAGGACAACCATCTCTGCAACACCAATCAGGCCTTTATGGTAGAGTGGCCAGACGAGAGCCATTCCTCAGTAAAATGACAGCCCGCTTGGAGTTTGCCAAAAGGCACCTAAAGGACTCTGACCATGAGAAGCAATGGCTTGAATACAAAGTGTCACATATGGAGGAAACCTGGCACCATCCCTACTGTGAAGCATGGTGGTGGAAGCATCATGCTGTGGGGATGTTTTTCAGCGGTAGGTACTGGGAGACTAGTCAGGATCGAGGGAAAGATGAACAGAGCAAAGTACAGAGAGAACCTTGATGAAAACCTGCTCGGACCTCAGACTCGGGCGAAGGTTCACCTTCCAACAGGACAATGACCCTAAGCACACAGCCAAGACAATGCAGGAGCAGCTTCGGGGCAAGTCTCTGAATGTCCTTGAGTGGACCAGCCAGAGCACGGACTTGAACCCAAAAGAACATCTCTGGAGAGACCTGAAAATAGCTGTGCAGCGAGGCTCCCCATCCAATCTGACAGAGCTTGAGAGTATCTGCAGAGAAGAATGTGAAAAACTCCCCAAATACAGATGTGCCAAGCTTGTAGTGTCATACCCTAGAATACTCGAGGCTGTAATCGTGCTTCAACAAAGTACTGAGTAAAGGGTCTGAATACTTATGTAAATGTAATTTTATGTTTTTTATACATTTGCAAAAGAATGTAAACACCTGTTTTTGCTTTGTTATTATGGGGTATTGTGTGTAGATTTAAGGAGAAAAAGCACTAATCAATTTTAGAATAAGGTTCTGACGTAACAATGTTGAAAAACTCAAGGTGTCTGAATACTTTCCGAATGCACTGTACCATACCCCAATGTGCCTTATTGCTTAATCGACATCCATTGATGGAAAAATGACCTGCCGAGCTTAATAAGGGTAAATTATTTCTACTCTTGCTACATATTCAAATTCCTTTATTACGTCATGTCATAGCTCGCAAAAATTATTTTTAGGTCAACCTAATTTTGCTTTAAACGTCATTACAAGTTACTACGATATTCCTTAGTTGGCTCGATAATGTTATGGGAAAAGGGTTTATTGTATAAATATTGGAACTCCTTATCTTGCTGTGGAAAATAATTGGCCTAGATTTTAGGCCTTTTGGGTGGGTTTTGAGTGGTCATTGGCAACCTTGGGAGTAATAGAGAATGGAGACTTAACTTGAAAATGTGCAGGATACCTCTTTCCGTGTTCCCTGACTTCCGTTTATTTTAGACTGTGTTATGCTTGTTCACATCCTCATAGGCCGTTTGGTGTACGTTTTTTTTGTTTGTTGGCGAGATGAAACTACCAAAACTCTGAAAGGTTTTATTGTACATCAGAATTGCAGCACAAGATTTGTTCAAGCCTAAAAAATGTGTCTTTAATCGTAACATGTTTGTATGTTCAAGATAAGATGGCATTTTATGTTTCACGCATGGCTTTTCTTACGATTTTAACAATTTACGTATGGATTTTCTCACGAGCCTAACGATACGTATGTTCAACCTTTTAGCAGGTATCTTGTTCCAAAGCTAGGTAGCTAGAAAACACTCACTTATGTGAAGTTTTCCACAATAAGGAGTAGCCACAATAGTGGAATTTGCTATCCCCTTAAATTAAAGTTACTAATTGAAAGTATACAAAAAGTGGAATCATGCCATAGTTGGACTAGATAATGTTGGATTGTTATATCAATTCTTCAAAAGACCGTAATTAGTTCATGTAAAAAGGTAGTTGGGAAAATATAGAACTTTCTAAATGCAGATCTAAAATGGTTCTTATGAAGCTGTTTTCTGCCGAATATGTTGCACTAATGTACACTGCTCAAAAAAATAAAGGGAACACTTAAACAACACAATGTAACTCCGAGTCAATCACACTTCTGTGAAATCAAACTGTCCACTTAGGAAGCAACACTGATTGACAATAAATGTCACATGCTGTTGTGCAAATGGAATAGACAACAGGTGGAAATTATAGGCAATTAGCAAGACACCCCCAATAAAGGAGTGGTTCTGCAGGTGGTGACCACAGACCACTTCTCAGTTCCTATGCTTCCTGGCTGATGTTTTGGTCACTTTTGAATGCTGGCGGTGCTTTCACTCTAGTGGTAGCATGAGATGGAGTCTACAACCCACACAAGTGGCTCAGGTAGTGCAGCTCATCCAGGATGGAACATCAATGCGAGCTGTGGCAAGAAGGTTTGCTGTGTCTGTCAGCGTAGTGTCCAGAGCATGGAGGCGCTACCAGGAGACAGGCCAGTGCATCAGGAGACGTGGCGGAGAGCAACAACCCAGCAGCAGGACCGCTACCTCTGCCTTTGTGCAAGGAGGAGCAGGAGGAGCCCTGCAAAATGACCTCCAGCAGGCCACAAATGTGCATGTGTCTGCTCAAACGGTCAGAAACAGACTCCATGAGGGTGGTATGAGGGCCCGATGTCCACAGGTGGGGTTTGTGCTTACAGCCCAACACCATGCAGGACGTTTGGCATTAGCCAGAGAACACCAAGATTGGCAAATTCGCCACTGGCGCCCTGTGCTCTTCACAGATGAAAGCAGGTTCACACTGAGCACATGTGACAGAGTCTGGAGACGCCGTGGAGAACGTTCTGCTGCCTGCAGCATCCTCCAGCATGACCGGTTTGGCGGTGGGTCAGTCATGGTGTGGGGTGGCATTTCTTTGGGGGGCCGCACAGCCCTCCATGTGCTCGCCAGAGGTAGCCTGACTGCCATTAGGTACCGAGATGAGATCCTCAGACCCCTTGTGAGACCATATGCTGGTGCGGTTGTCCCTGGGTTCCTCCTAATGCAAGACAATGCTAGACCTCATGTGGCTGGAGTGTGTCAGCAGTTCCTGCAAGAGGAAGGCATTGATGCTATGGACTGGCCTGCCCGTTCCCCAGACCTGAATCCAATTGAGCACATCTGGGACATCATGTCTCGCTCCATCCACCAACGCCACGTTGCACCACAGACTGTCCAGGAGTTGGCGGATGCTTTAGTCCAGGTCTGGGAGGAGATCCCTCAGGAGACCATCCGCCACCTCATCAGGAGCATGCCCAGGCGTTGTAGGGAGGTCATACAGGCACGTGGAGGCCACACACACTACTGAGCCTCATTTTGACTTGTTTTAAGGACATTACATCAAAGTTGGATCAGCCTGTAGTGTGGTTTTCCACTTAAATTTTGAGTGTGACTTCAAATCCAGACCTCCATGGGTTGATACATTTGATTTCCATTGATGATTTTGTTGTCAGCACATTCAACTATGTAAAGAAAAAAGTATTTAATAAGAATATTTCATTCAGATCTAGTATGTGTTATTTTAGTGTTCCCTTTATTTTTTTGAGCAGTGTATTTTCTGTGAAGGAAAACTAGTTGCACACCCCTGATCACTCTATTACAGCAAACAAAACACAGTTCACTATCAATATAAAACGCAGGTGAAATGGTATAAAACAGATTTAAAATTTTTTGTCTGCGTTTTGAAATGCAGATTTCTGAACTCTTAACGAGACCGACTGAATGTATTGGATTTCAGAATTGTATTGGGGGCATACTTATACACTGCACGACTAAAAGTATGTGGACACCTGCTCATTGAACATTTCATTCCAAAATCATGGTCATTAATATGGAGTTGGTCCCCCCCCCCCCTTGCTGCTGTAACAGCCTCCACTCTTCTGGGAAGGCTTTCCACTAGATGTTGGAACATTGCTGCGGGGACTTGCTTCCATTCAGCCACAAGCATTTTAGTGAGGTCCGGCACTGATGCTGGGCGATTAGACCTGGCTCGTAGTCCACGTTCCAATTCATCCCAAAGGTATTTGATGGTGTTGAGGTCAGGGCTCTGTGCAGGCCAGTCAAGTTCTTCCACACCAATCTCGACAAGCCATTTCTATATGGACCTCGCTTTGTGCACAGGGGGCATTGTCATGCTGAAACAGGAAAGGGCCTTCACACAAATTTGTGTTCAATGTCATTGTATGCTGCAGTATTAAGATTTCCATTCACTGGAACTAAGGGGAGCTAGCCCCAAAAACGTATTCTTCCTCCACCAAACTTTACAGTTGACATTATGCATTGGGGCAGGTAGCGTTCTCCTGGGATCTGTCAAACCCAAATCCGTCCGTCGGACTGCCAGATGGTTTTTAAACAAAGAGTTCAGAAAGAAGTAATCAATGACACCAAAACCCATGTCTTCATCACACTCCTCTGACCCCTCCATATAGTCCTCCTTCAACACGGAGTTTGGCTACATTTTCTGGAAACATTTAAATTTTTTGGACATGAGTCTGTAGCCAATATGCATATCACCTACACTTTGACATGTAGGCCATTTTTTTCTCCTTCAGACAAGTAAAGAAATCAGTTACCTTGTCTGAAGAACAAGTGGCTAAAAAAGTTAATGTCAAGCCCTGCAATACACATAGGTTGACTAGTAAGCTTAATGTGGCTCCTTTCTGTGCTTTTGAGTCCTGCAATAAGAGCTAGTTCATTAATAGTTGTGTAAACTCAGTTGTGTTGTCGGTCACCCATTTCATTGATCAACAATCCATAGGTAAGGCTGTACAGTGATAATCCAAGATGGCGTAGCAGTCGGACGTGTGTTTTGTCTTGTGTAAATTGTTTTCCTTGTTTGTTTTTTTCATATACGAAATATGTTAATCTCACTTTCCATCTACGGACTGAATATTGTCTCCTGCAACCCGACTCGCCCAATGTGGTACGGATCTGCTATTATACTTTAGAACCGGATACTCCCATCATGAGCTAGCCAGCTATCTAGCCAGTAGTCACTTAGCCACTACTAGCGGTCTTCACCGTTAACTCGGACACCAGGCAGCCTCCGCTCGGTCAATACCTGCCAGTCTGCACAGCGCGATATCAACCCAGAGCATATCAGACTGCTTTTTCTCTACCACATCTCTGGATTCCAACCGCAAGCTCTGGACCATTTATACCGGATCATCGCAGCTAGCTAGATGCAATCCGAGTGGCTAATCCTGGCTAATGCCTATGTCCCGAAGCAAGCACCAGTTAGCCTTGAGCTAGCCTCAAGCTAGGCCCATCTCCCGGCTAGCCGTAAAGGTCTACAATACCTCTTTTGCCAATTGGCCTGGACTCTTTATTGCCGACACGGAGCCCCGCCGATAAATCCCGACTGGTCTGCTGACGTAATCGTCCGAGGTGGTTTCAACATGCTTTTCCATTGCAATGTCGCCGAAGACCCATCTGCTTGCCATGGCCCGCTAGCTTTCTGAATCACCGTGTCTCCAGCTCGCCTAGCGTAGTAGCGACTACTGAACGGCTCCCTGACTCACCTATTGCTGCTCATTGGACCCTATGATCACTTGGGTACACATGCCTCTCCCTAATGTCAATATTCCTTGTCTACTGCTGATTTAGGGTAGTTATTATTGTTTTATTTCATTGTAGAGCCCCCAGCCCCACCCTAAATGCCTTAGATAGCTCTTCTGTCGCACCCTCCACACATGCGGAGTCTTGACCTGGCTCAACTGGTGCCTCCAGAGACCCAACAGCTCTCATCGCCACTCAATGCCTAGGTTTACCTCCACTGGATTCACTCACAACGGGTGTCCTGACTCTCTGAGGTCATTAAAGATCCCATGGCACTTATCGTAAAAGTAGAGGTGTTAACCCACCAAACTTTGTTCTGGCTAATTTCCCAAGCTGTCCCTCATACCATCATGGTCACCTAATCATCCCCAGCTTACAATTGGCTCATTCATCCCCCTCCCCTCCCCTGTAACTATTCCCCAGGTCATTGCTGTAAATGAGAATGTGTTCTCAGTCAACTTACCTGGTAAAATAAATCCTACCATACCCTTGTCTGTACATTATGCACTGAATCTATTCTACTACACCCAGAAATCTGCTCCTTTTATTCTCTGTTCCCAACGCACTAGACGACCCACTCTTATGGCCTTCAGCCGTACCCTTATCCTACTCCTCCTCTGTTCCTCTGGTGATATAGTGAGCCCTGTAGCCCCCAGCACTACACCCATTCCCAAGGCGCTCTCATTATGTTGACTTGTGTAACCATAAAAGCCTTGGTTTCATGCATGTTAACATCAGAAGCCTCCTCCCTAAGTTTTTATTTTATTCACTGCTTTAACACACTCCGCCAACCCTGATGTCCTAGCCTTATCTGATTCCTGGCTTAGGAAAGCCACCAAAATGTCCATCCCCAACTACAACATTTCCTGACAAGATAGACCTGCCAAAGGGGGCGGAGTTGCAATCTACTGCAGAGAGAGCCTGCAGAGTTCTGTCATGCTATCCAGGTCTGTGCCCAAACAATTTGAGCTTTTACTTTTAAAAATCCACCTTTCCAGAAATAAGTCTCTCACCGTTGCCGCTTGTTATACACCCTTCTCAGCCCCCAGCTGTGCCCTGGACACGACATGTGAATTGATTTTCACCCCCATCTATCTTCAGAGTTCGTACTGTTAGGTGACCTAAACTGGGATATGCTTAACACCCCTGTCGTCCTACAGTCTAAGCAAGATACCCTCAGTCTCTCACAAATTATCAAGGAACCTACCAGGTACAACCCTGAATCCGTAACCATGGGCACCCTCATAGATATCATCCTGACCAACTTGCTCTCTAAATACACCTCTGCTGTCTTCAACCAGGATCTCAGCGATCACTGCCTCATTGCCTGTGTCCGTAATGGGTCCGCGGTCAAACGACCACCCCTCATCACTGTCAAATGCTCCTTTTAAACACTTCAGCGAGCCAGCCTTTCTAATCTACCTGGCCCGGGTATCCTGGAAGGATATTGACCTCTTCCTGTCAGTAGAGATGCCTGGTTGCTCTTTAAAAGTGTTTCCTCACCATCCTAAATAAGCATGCCACATTCAAAAAATGTAGAACTAAGAACAGATATAGCTCTTGGTTCACTCCAGACTTGACTGCCCTTGACCAGCACAAAAACATCCTGTGGCGTACTGCATTAGCATCAAATAGCACTCGCGATATGCAACTTTTCAGGGAAGTAAGGAACCAGTATACACAATCAGTTAGGAAAGCTAGCTTTTTCAAACAGAGATTTGCATCCTGTAGCACTAATTCCAAAGAGTTTTAGGACACTGTGAAGTCCATGGAGAATAAGAGCACCTCCTCCCAGCTGCCCACTGCACTGAGGCTAGGAAACACTGTCACCACCGATAAATCTGCGATAATCGATCATTTCAATAAGCGTTTTTCTCCAGCTGGCCATGCTTTCCACCTGGCTTCCCCCCGCTTCTCCTTCACCCAAATCCAGACAGCTGATATTCTGAAAGACCTGCAAAATCTGGATCCCTACAAATCAGCTGGGCTAGACAATCTAGACCCTCTCTAAAATGATCAACCAAAATTGTTGCAACCCCTATTACTAGCCTGTTCAACCTCTTTCATATCGACTGAGATCCCCAAAGATTGGAAAGCTGCTGCGGTCATACCCATCTTCACAGGGGGAGACACTATAGACCCAATCTGTTAGACCTATATCCATCCTGCCCTGCCTTTCTAAAGTCTTCAAAAGCCAAGTTACCAAACAGATCACCGACCATTTCGAATCCCACCGTACCTTCTCCACTATGCAATCTGGTTTCCGATCTGGTCATGGGTGCACCTAAGCCACGCTCATCATCCTAAACGATATTGTAATCGCCATCGATAAAAGACGGTACTGTGCAGCTGTCTTCATCGACTTGGCCAAGGCTTTCAACTCTGTCAATCACCGCATTCTTATCGGCAGACTCAACAGCCTTGGTATCTCAAATTACTGCCTTGCCTGGTTCACCAACTACTTCTCTGATAGAGTTCAGTGTGTCAAAACGGAGGGCCTGGGGGTGCCACAGGGTTTAAATCTCAGGCCGACTCTTTTCTCTGTATATATCAATGATGTCCCTCTTGCTACTGGTGATTCTCTGATCCACCTCTATGCAGACGACACCATTCTGTATACATTTGGCCCTTCTTTGGACACCGTGTTAACAAACCTCTAAACGAGCTTCAATGCTATACAACACTTCTTCTGTGGCCTCCAACTGCTTGTTTACTGTAATGCTAGTAAAACTAAATGCATGCTCTTCAACCGATTTGCTGCCCGCACCTGCCCGCCTGACTAGCATCACTACTCTGGATGGTTCTGACTTAGAATATGTGGAAAACTACAAATACCTAGGTATATGTTTAAACTAAACTCTCCTTCCAGACTCCCATTTAAGCATCTCCAATCTAGAATCAGCTTCCTATTTCGCAACAAAGCCTCCTTCACTCATGCTGCCTAACACACCCTCGTAAAACTGACTATCCTACCGATCCTTGACTTCGGCGATGTCATTTACAAAATAGCCTCCAACACTCTACTCAGCAAATTGGATGCAGTCTATCACAGTGCCATCCGTTTTGTCACCAAATCCCCATATACTGCCCACCACTGCGACCTGTATGCTCTCGTTGGCTGGCCCTCGCTACATATCCGTTGCCATACCCACTGGCTCCAGGTCATCTATAAGTCTTTGCTAGGTAAAGTCCCGCCTTAGCTCAGCTCACTGGTCTCCATAGCAACACCCACCCGTAGCATGCGCTCCAGCAGGTATATTTCACTGGTCATCCCCAAAGCCGACACCTCCTTTGACCGCCTTTCCTTCCAGTTCTCTGCTGCCATTGACTGGAACGAGTTGCAAAAATTACTGAAGCTGGAGACATATCTCCCTCTCTAACTTTAAACATCAGCTGTCACAGCAGCTTACCGATCACTGTGCCTGTACACAGCCCATCTGTAAATAGCACACCCATCTACCTCATCCCCATGTAATTTTGTTGTTGTTTCTCTTTTGCACCCCAGTATCTCTACTAGCACATCATCTGCACATCTATCACTCCAGTGTCAATGCTAAATTGTAATTATTTAGCCTCTATGGCCAATTTGTCTTACCTCCCTAATCTTACTACATTTGCACACACTGTACATATACCTTTTCTATTGTCTTATTGACTGTACGTTTGTTTATCCCTCTGTGTTGTTTTTGTCGCACTGCTTTGCTTTATCTTGGCAAGATCACTGTTGTAAATGAGAACTTGTTCTCAACTACCCTACCTGGTTAAATAAAGGTATAATAAATAAAAAATATAAGTACCCTGTGCAATTCTGAAATCTAATACATCACAGTGCGATTTAACAGATGTTATTTATTTTTGTCAAATTAACTTGTCTTTTGTTAAAATGTACTAAAAACTTGTTTTAGCATTATCAAGTCAAAACATGGCGCAATTCCACTATTTGTAACTAATGGATTTCTTTCAATTAGGGACTTTTATTTTGAATGCGAACCTCAAATTTCAATATTGTGGATAATTCTTATTGTGGCTAGCTTCACATAAGTAAAACAAACTATATGCAGCTTGTTTACTGAAGATGGGTGAAACTCATATGCCAGATGGAGAGGTCTTCAAGCTGGCTCATTTTATGGAGGGTGATCAGTGCCAGTTCAAAATGTATTATTTTATTTTATCTTTATTTAACTAGGCAAGTCAGTTAAGAACAAATTCTTGTTTTCAATGACTGCCTAGGAACAGTGGGATAACTGCCTGTTCAAGGGCAGAATGACACATTTGTACCTTGTCAGCGAGGGGGTTTGAACTTGCAACCTTCCGGTTACTAGCCCAACGCTCTAACCACTAGGCTACCCTGCCTCCCCAATGCAATGTTTAAATGCCCAAATGATAAATGCATTTATATTTTCATAGCAGTGGGCGTGCCACAATGAAATTGCAATGTTAAAATGGTTAATTGAAAATTGGTAAATGTAAACAGAAATGGAAAAGGGGCTATTTTCATTACCAAATGCTCAATTTTAACATTTTTTTTCTCTCTTAATTTTCCATGTTCATGCAAATTGCTTCCTGGATGCGTGAACCAGGAGAGCAACACAACACCACCATGCATTGGTACATTCTAGCCATGTCAGGCTTTTGTTGCAATGATTTTAACTGCTGTAACCGACGGGGTTTGAACCTGGTGTCCTGTACACTAGAATAACATATTGGCCTGCTAAGCCAAAGCCTAGGCAATTTAGATTGCCTGAGCCCAGAAAAAGTACAAAGTTAACCAAACACTAGGCTGAGTTGCTCATCACGTGCACAGTCACCGAGCCACTTCTTCCTGGTTAGTTGTTCGCATGATGAGTACCCTTGCATGATACCTGACGGGTTGCATTGGTGATAGACTGGTTTAGTGGGATAATGTGCACTTTTTCATTTTTATTTAAAATTAAGCATATCCATTTACCATTTTCAATTAACATTTTTCTATTTTCATTTTAACTTTGCAATTGAATTGTGGCATGAATCATGCACACTGTTTTGAAAATAAAAACACATTTGTAATTTTCACATACCAATTTAGAATCTCGAACTGGCACTGATCACCCTCCATAATATTTGCCGTAACACAACAAATTCACTCTGATTTTTGAGAATCTTTTTTTCTCTTATGTAACCTTTTACTTCTCTGAAGAGTTTATATATTTGATTTCAGCTGACACTAAGCTCTATTTTGCAGATAACATTGATGAGTTTGAACACAATATAATGCAAAAGAAGATGAAAATTCCTAAGATGTCGACAAGGAATATGGGAATTTCAGTTGAGAACCACTTTGGGGAGGAACGACTGCCATTGAGACATAAAAAGGTAGGTGCAACAAAGCAAGGTAGTCAAAACTAGTCATGGTTTTCAAACTGTTAGAGCATTTCTGTGTTTTTTGTGCTCAGTGAATTTGATGGTGCGTAAGTAAGTATTTGACTGTTAGTCAACACCTCTTTATGAAGCATGTGACAAATAAAATTAGATTTGTGTGATTCAAAATCTTCACTAATAACGCTGTTCTCCAGGAATATGAAGAATACTTATGGTAATTTGTCTTTTTATAATTTAACAAACTGTTACTATGAGTTTGGACGTTCCCCAAAAATCCCCCTGCTTTTTGTTTAACCATATGCTGGATTAACACATTCAGCACTCTGGACAGCTGCCCTTTTAACAGGCAAGTCCTCTGAGTATCTCATCAAATAACCCCGCTATGGATATATGAACATCTATTCAACATTTACATTTTAAACCATTTTATATATATATATATATATAAATGAAACTGAGGAATAGTTCTGTCTGTAATAAAGTTATTTTTTGGGGGAAAAACTCTGATTCTGATTGGCTGGGCCTAGCTCCCCAGAGGCCCACCCATTGCTGATCCTTTGCCCAGTCATGTGAAATCCATAGGGGCTATTGAATTTATTTAATTTGACTGATTTCCTTATATGAACTGTAACACAGTAAAATCATAGAAATTGTTGCATTTATATTTTTGTTCTGTATATAAATATATATAGTCACATGTATTACAAAAATTTTACTGAAAATATGACATTTATGACACATCAGATCACTCTTATCACATGAAATGATGACGCAGGCTCCACTTCATTATTATCACATACATAACCCTTGTGTTGTAAACAATGATAACCTGCATTAAATCCTATTTGATTCTACAGGCCCAGACACAGGACCATGGGCGTCCCACAGCCAACTCCTCGAAGAGCCTGGCAGCGGTGGTGGCCCGCCTGGAGAGGAACGCTGTGAGTTCCTGCATAGAGGGAGATGATGACCTGGAGGAGGACAGGCTGGCTGAGTTGGAAGAGGAGGAGGAGGGGGACTCTGGACCTGAGAAGGCGGTGGTACCGCGGGTTCTGTATGAGGAGCTGGTCCACAGCTACAGGCAGCAGGAGGAGGAGGTGAGGAGGCTACAGCAGGAGCTGGAGAGAACCCGCAGGCAGCTGGTCCAGCAGGCCAAGAAGCTGAAGGAGTATGGCAGCCTGCTGACAGAGGTGAAGGAGCTGCGTGACTTCAACAGGAGGCTGCAGGACGTACTCCTCATGAGGCTCGGCAGCGGTGAGAGTCACACACTCTCCAGTCACCTCTCACTGCAGCCTGCCTTGCACATCTGTTCAGGTTAAGAAAAAACTGTTTTACTAGACTAGTGTCACCCACATTGAGTTCATCGATTTAAAAAAAATAATAATAATATCTGTAGGTTTGGGTACTGTCATTATATGCTTTTTAGCAATCCGCTGCAGAGTTGATAAGTTAATCGGAATGGCCAATTTAATTAGGGACGATTTCAAGTTTTCATAACAATCGGAAATCTGTATTTTTGGGCGCCAATTTAGCCTTTTTTCTTTAAAAAAGTGTTTATACCTTTTTTATTTAACTAGGCAAGTCAGTTAAGAACACATTCTTATTGTCAATGACGGCCTAGGAACGGTGGGTTAACTGCCTTGTTCAGGTGCAGAACGACAGATTTTCACCTTGTCAGCTCGGGGGACCCAATCTTGCAACCTTACAGTTAACTAGTCCAACGCTCTAACCACCTGCCTCTCATTGCACTCCACGAGGAGCCTGCCTGTTACGCGAATGCAGTAGAAGCCAAGGTAAGTTGCTAGCTAGCATTAAACTTATCTTATAAAAAACAATCAATCATAATCACTAGTTATATCTACACATGGTTGATGATATTACTCGTTTATCTAGCGTGTCCTGCGTTGCATATAATCGATGCATCGCTGGGGGATGATTTAACAAAAGCGCATTTGCGAAAAAAGCACAATCATTGGACGACTGTACCTAACCATAAACACCAATGCCTTTCTTAAAATCAATACACAGAAGTATATATTTTTAAACCTGCATATTTAGCTAAAATAAATCCAGGTTAGCAGGCAATATTAACCAGGTGAAATTGTGTAATTTCTCTTGCGTTCATTGCACGCAGAGTCAGGGTATATGCAACAGTTTGGGCAGCCTTGCTCAATGCGAACTAATTTGCCAGAATTTTACGTAATTATGACGTTAACATTGTAGGTTGTGCAATGTAACAAGAATATTTAGATGCCCGTTAGATAAAATACCGAACGGTTCCATATTTCACTGAAATAATAAACGTTTTGTTTTCGAAATTCTAGTTTCCGGATTCGACCATATTAATGACCAAAGGCTCGTATTTCTGTGTGTTATTATGTTATAATTAAGTCTATGATTTGATAGAGCAGTCTGACTGAGCGATGGTAGGCAGCAGCAGGCTCGTAAGCATTCATTCAAACAGCACTTTCGTGCATTTTGCCAGCAGCTCTTCGCAAACACAGCGCTGTTTATATGACTTCAAGCCTGTCAGCCTAATGGCTGGTGTAACCGACGTGAAATGGCTAGCTAGTTAGCTGGGTGTGCGCTAATAGCGTTTTAAATGTCACTCGCTCTGAGACTTGGAGTAGTTATTCCCCTCTGCAAGGGCCGTGGCTTTTGTGGAGCGATGGGTAACGCTGCTTCGAGTGTGGCTGTTGTCGATGTGTTCCTGGTTTGAGCCCAGGTAGGGGGAGGAGAGGGACGGAAGCTATACCGTTACACTGGCAATACTATAGTGCCTATAAGAACATCCAATAGTCAAAGGTATATGAAATAAAAATGGTATAGAGAGAAATAGTCCTATAAATACTATATTAACTACAACCTAAAACCTTTTACCTTGGAATATCGAAGTCTCATGTTAAAAGGACCCACCAGCTTTCATATGTTCTCATCTTCTGAGCAAGGAACTCAAACGTTAGCTTTTTTACATGGCACATATTGCACTTTTACTTTTCCAACACTTTGTTTTTGCATTATTTAAACCATGTTGAACATGTTTCATTATTTATTTGAGGCTAAATTGATTTTTATTTATGTATTATATTAAGTTAAAATAAGTGTTAATTCAGTATTGTTGTAATTGTCATTATTACAAATACATTTTAAAAAATCGGCCGATTTAATCGGTATCGTTTTTTTTGGTCCTCCAATAATCGGTATCGGCGTTGAAAAATCATAATCGGTCAACCTCTAGTTGTTATCATTAAAGTCTTTAGTGTGTTTATGTTGTAAATCATAGTATTTGCTTGATACTACAGCTATTTGAGGCGGCAGGTAGCCATAGTGGTTTGTGGTTGGACTAGTAACCGAGAGGTTACAAAATTGAATCCCCGAGCTGACAAGGTTAAAATCCGTCGAACACTCGCATTTGCGACCCTTTTGACTTGGCAGTGTGACACCAATTTGTAATTGGACCCTAGCGTGCTAGTGAAAGTTTTTTATAGCTTAGTTTAATGTTGCTTAGTATAGGCCTACCAAAACTTTGGTACGTTTTCGATAATAGAACATACACTTTTTGTTACTTTTGGTACTTCTGTGAAATGTCTCACGTCGTCTACTGATTGAGAGAGGATCAAGTCTGTCAGCGCAGCCTATGTCCCCTTATAGCACGACAGCACCGTGCCTGCTCCACTTACTCATTGCTAGCTGTAGCCTGTCCTGAGGAACCACTGCACTCACTGGGAGTCTAGGCTGCATCATGTTAGCTCCCCACTCATGCTGCACAGAAGTTAACACACTTGAATAATGCAACACGGCATGTAGAAATATTGCAAATGATATTTACAGTTCGCAAAACTGTGCATTACAGGCTATAACACTTTACAATGCAGGAAGATACCAGTAGCTTCCAGCTATGTAGGCTAACATTCCTTGCTAAAGGGGGGTGTAATTATTATTTTTTTGCTTTGGGAAGTACAAAAACAAAAAGTTTTATCAGTTATAGGGTAGTGTGTTGTTTTTTCTCCCCTGGTTTACATTTTGCAGGTTTGACTATATAATTTCTTCCATCCTAGCTAAATTTAATCTGCTAGCATGCGCCTCCCCTATATCAAGGTGTTTTGGTACTTCCCTTATGTTCTACGCTTTTCCGCATGCTTACTAGACCACAGGTCGATATAATCTACCAGTCTCTCTATTCTTCCCTCTATCCACCATTCATAGTGACAATAGTGGTAGGTGGATCGTTTGTCCAGATCTGCAATAGGCTAACTAGCGATCATACCACAAAATCATTCAAAGCTGTACCAATGTTGTATTTATTTTTTATTCCACAAGAACATGGCGGTATAGCTGATAGGCAGTGGAGAGGTCTGGTGCCTCATTGCGGATGGAAGAACAGTGAAGACATGAGACACGCAGCTCATAATGCTCCCCTAATTATCTCTTTTAGGGACATTACAGTTATCCTACCTAGACTCCTACAACACCACAATCAATGAATAATTGCATTACTGTTTTCGAGAGAGTACACAATTCTACTCTAGGCTGTAAACTGCAGTGAAAATTACATTTCATTAACGGCGTAAAAGCCCTGTAATTTGAATGTTTCATTCCTTTTGGATCAGTTGTAGGTCAACTCTCAACAGTTTTATAAGGTTTGGAAAAACACAGCAGCACACCAGTCTGGCTGTATTTTTACTTCTGATACTGAGATGCGCTGTCTGTTGCTATGCTCCCAGCAGGCCCAGTTATTCATCAAAGCTGAATGCTCTGCCTCGTCTCTGATCCGAGCGGCTATTCCGCTATTTTGGCAGTGTGTCAAGAAGCAGTACGGTTTGGCAGGGTCGTGTTACAGAGAACGCATAGCTCTCGACCTTCGCCTCTCCCGAGTCCCATCGCTGCAACTCCCGTACGGACAAGACTAACTACCAATTGGATATCATGAAATTGGGGGGAAAAGGGGGTATAAAAAAAATATATATATAGCTGAAGTCGGAAGTTTACATACACCTTAGCCAAATACATTTAAACTCAGTTTTTAACAATTCCTGACATTTAATCCTAGTAAAAATTCCTTGTTTTAGGTCAGTTTTCTATGGGTTTGAGGTCAGTGCTTTGTGATGGCCACTCTAATACCTTGACTTTGTTGTCCACAACTTTGGAAGTATGCTTGGGGTCATTGTCCATTTGGAAGACCCATTTGCTACCAAGCTTTAACTTCCTGACTGATGTCTTGAGATGATGCTTCAACATATCCACATAGTTTTCCTGCCTTATGATGCCGTCTATTTTGTGAAGTGCACCAGTCCCTCCTGCAGCAAAGCACCCCCACAACATGATGCTGTCACCCCTGTGCTTCACGGTTGGAATGGTGTTCTTCGGCTTGTAAGCCTCCCCCTTTTTCCTCCAAACATAACAATGGTCATTATCACTGTGGATATAGATACTTTTGTACCCGTTTCCTCCAGCATCTTCACAAGGTCCTTTGCTGTTGTTCTGGGATCGATTTTTCGCACCAAAGTACGTTCATCTCTAGGAGACAGAACGTGTCTCCTTCCTGAGCGGTATGACGGCTGCGTGGTCCCATGGTGTTTATACTTGCGTACTATTGTTTGTACAGATGAACGTGGTGCCTTCAGTCCTTGGAAATTGCTCCCAAGGATGAACCAGACTTGTGGAGGTCTACAAATGTTTTTCTGAGGTCTTGGCTGATTTATTTTTATTTTCCCATGATGTCAAGCAATGTTAAGCAATGAGGCACTGAGTTTGAAGGTAGGCCTTGAAATAGATCCACAGGTACACCTCCAATCGACTCAAATTATTTCAATTAGCCTATCAGAATTTTCCAAGCTGTGTAAAGGCACAGTCAATTTAGTGTATGTAAACTTCTGACCCACTGGAATTGTGATACAGTGAAATAATCTGTCTGTAAACAATTGTTGGAAAAATTACTTGTCATGCACAAAGTAGATGTCCTAACCGACTTGCCAAAACTATAGTTTGTTAACAAGAAATTTGTGGAGTGGTTGGTAAATGAGTTTTAATGACTCCAACCTAAGTGTAGGTAAACTTCCGACTTCAACTGTATCTGAGAATATCCATGGGGCTGAAAATATAATGCTAAATTAATAATAATCTCTTTGTTTAAAAAAAAAAAAAGATTTTGGAGATTTTGTTTTCAAATAAGGTAAAATGAATGAGGAAAAAGGACATTCTTGAACATGGGGTGAGACATTGTTACTAATTTGTAAATAAAGCTAGTTTGTTATTTAGAATTATTTATTTATGTTTTTAGAGGGAGAGAAGTCATCTCATTGGTCTCCCAGTTGAGGTTGGCACGGGTATTGAACCAGCATCTGTAGCAACACAGAGTACACTTGCAATTGTAGTCTTAAATTTCTCTCAGAATAAAAACCTTAGTGTAACAACAGTTTTAGTAAGTAATACTGAAGTTGTGCACAATTGTCTGTTTTTATTTAGGTTTATGTCACCCATTCATTGTCAGTTAGAGACACGGTAGTGCCTTGAGACCCAAAAGCTGGTTCTTGTGGAAGGCTGGTCCTTCCACATGCGCAGATCAAAAACACAACTGGAACGCTGATTTTAAGGTGTTAAGGTTTTAAGGTGTAGCTCTTAAAGAGAGTGCACACTTTTATAAAATAATAGTTTGCTTCTTCTATGCAAATGTTGTTGATCACTAGTGGCTAGAGCGTTGGGCCAGTAACCGGAGGGTTGCTGGATCGAATCCCAGAGCTGACAAGGTAAAAATATTCCTCCCCTGAGCAAGGCAGTTAACCCACTGTTCCCCGGGCTCCAAAGACGTGGATGTCAATCAAGACAGCACCCCGCACCTCTGTGATTCAGAGGGGTTGGGTTAAATATGGAAGACATATTTCAGTTGAATACATTCAGTTGGACAACTGACTAGGTATCCCCCTTTTCCTTTACAGTACAATAAAATAACTCCCAAATGGAAGGGAAACATTGTTTTTCATCTGTAGCCCCATGAAATCAGCCAAAAGAAGCCCCATAACTCAATGCATGCACACACTCCTTTTGAATATGCATCCACCTGTACTGTGAATAGGCCTAGGGTATTTAATCTGTTTATCAATAGAGATTTACCATTCAAATAAATGATTACCATTATGTAGTCAGAGTGGTAAAAACAAAGTCAAATTGATTGTATAATTGATTGTATAAACGGACACAGGTCAGGTCACAGCTGTGAAACATTGGTGCGACCAAAATCGTGCTGGTTGTCATCAACTGAAAAAGTAGGTGCCACCAGTGGAGAAAGTTAGTCTAGAACCCTGAGACTACTGTAGTGTGGAAGTGCAGCCCTCAAGCCAGTTCCATGGCCAGCTCCGTGTGTTTTGCATTGGTGCCACTGGAGTGTGATATGGGAGCCAGGCGGTGTAATGGATAGGCTAAAGATTAGACTGGCAAGTGTGCTTTCGGGTCAGGAATGTATTGCGCTGACCAATATTAAAACTTATCATCTACATTAGCTCTTAGTGTGGCGAACCACCAAGCCAGCTTACTGGGTTAAAATAGCCCCATAGTCTTGAGGCACAGTGAAGCCTTGCTGCAGGCGCCGGTCCAAAGCTAAGACTACAACTCCCTAACCACATACTGTTGTGGATGAGTCAAGGCCTCTGTCAGTGTTCTAGGCTTGTTGTCACCTGAGAGACTAACAACACTATACAATGTTCCTAGAGATATGCATCTCAACATTACTTTTGATTTTGCACCTTATACAGAGCCTATGCATGACAATGGCACTCAGACAATCAAAGCAGAGGTGGTGGAGCCCGTCGTTGAGCCACAGGAAGTGTGCAAAGAAGAGGCCAATACCAGCTCCAGCCACTCACCCTCCCCTAGAACAGTCTACACTTGTAATGATGGCAAGGTGAGTGTCACCGGCCCTGGTCTCACCCCCTTTCTTTCTTCCGCTCTGTGGTTGCTTTGATGGGGTGGAAGCATTCTATTTTCCCTTACACGGGAACTTGTATTGCACAAGCGTTCACCTCTCCTTGAGGGTAAACAAGGCTGAGATGATTGTCCGTATAGCTTAGACATCAGTACTGTTTATTGCCCTGATAGTGGTTGCAGGGCTATACACGTAGTAATTCTGCTTGCTTCACATGACAGGGGGGAATTTGTGTTACAAGCAAAGAGCCTCTCAGTTCAAGCGTGAAGAACAAAAGCAAATTAGAACTCTCTCACATTGCCCGCTATTAATTATTTCTACCAGTGGAATTGAAGTGACTGACAGGTAGCCCTAGAAAGAAAAAAGAGAAAGGGTTCCTCTAAGTTAAGAGCAGTGAAAAGCTTGTCTGCTGGCAAGGGGCCTAAAGCACATTAGCTGCAAAGGGAAAAGCCTTTGGATGCCAGCCTAAAGACTTCTCAGCGATAAAGGCAGGACGGCACACATGGCGCTCTCTGCATTCACTCACCTTTAACCCAGGGCAGGCCTGTCTCTGTGGTTCTATGCCAGTATAAATACTCATTGCAAGTCATCCACGCTGGAAACAATTGCCTCTTACTTATTAATGTAGCTGCTGAAACATGGCTCTTTTGATTTCTAATTTGGGCTGAATAGTTGTGGGATGGGTTGCTTTGCTGCTGTTGGTTATAGTCCAGTGTGGTCACAGGTCTGGGTGTAGGTGACCCTCACTACATATCTGTGCTGTGTTGCTGCAGGTGCACCTGGGCGGGGGCATCTGGGTGCAGGAAGAGAAGTGGCACCAGCTACAGCGGACACAGGGAGACTCCAAGTTTACCAAGAACCTGGCCGTCATGATCTGGGGCACTGAGACCCTCAAGAACAGGAGTGTCACTGGCGTGGCCACCAAAAAGAAGAAAGATGCCCTTCCCAAGCCCCCGCTCTCCCCAAGCAAGCTGAAAATAGTCAGAGGTAGAACTGTGTAGGCCTGCTTTCAGATGTTTTAGGCACTGTTTGCAACTCACAAAGTTTGGAATATCGCTTCATTTTTGGGGATGAATAATGCACTCTTATTTCCTTTTTTCCAGAGTGTCTGTATGACAGAGTGTCTCAAGAAACAGCAGACAGCACAGAGATCACACAAAGATTGTCCAAAGTGAACAAATACATTTGTGAAAAAATTATGGATATCAACAAATCCATCAAGAACGAGGAGAGGCGGGAATCGAAGCTGCTCATTAGACAAACTGTCAAGAACGAGAATTTTACCTATGATGGCATGTAGTGTCGTAAAGTTGTCACCATACTGTACATCTCATTTTTTGGTGGGTAGGATCATGTGTGCCAGCACTAGAGGTTTTCAGTGAGGGCCCAAGGCCCTAAACAATCCATCAGCTGTAAGACAGCTTTACCTACCAGTCAATGCCATGAGTGGTTGAGTGCTTTGGTATGAGTCATATGAACGGGTGTGAGTATTTTTACAAGCTTTAAGTAGGACTTTCTTGAACTGCACTGTTGGTTAAGGGCTTGTAAGTAAGCATTTCACGGTAAGGTCTACATGTTGTATTCGGCGCATGTGACCAAGTTTGATTTGGCTGGGTGGACCTGGGTTTTTAGAGATGTTTTTGTGTGGAGAGATTCTTAAAGCAATCTGGTTGTAGAGAATGCAGTCGCGCTCAAACCAAATGTTCTGTGTCAGAACATTACATTGAGTACTGATATTCTCAGTGATTTCCCTTGAAAAATAAGTATTCTGGTTGTAAGAAGATATTTTGGAATAATCATGTTCGTGTGTGTGGTGGAAAGGTTAGCCATGACGAAGGCCTTAGTGTTGAGGTCTCTGTGTGTGCTATTGGTACTTAATGTGTTTCGGGGAGGATGGCGAAGATGCACTTTTACAACAAGGTCTTAATTGATCGAGGCCACATTGCACAGATATTCTGTTGCCCTAGAGATTATTGCTGTGTATCTTCCATGGAAATATGGATTTCCATAGTATAGAGCACCAATGAACATTAAGAGTTTGGTTCAGAGGTTTATCATTGTTTCAGTGCGGTGCTTGTCCACGTCAGACTGGCAACGGTCTTGAGAAGATACAATATGTTATTTTCTGGATACTTGGTTTACAGTATTTATCTATCCTACTTGAGAGATCCAATTTAAGAGTTTATTTTAAGAACGGGAAATGTCAGAATAATAGTAGAGATTTATTTCAGCTTTTATTTCTTTCATCACATTCCCAGTGCGTCAGAAGTTTACATAAACTAAATTAGTATTTGGTAGCATTGCCTTTAAATTGTTTAACTTGGGTCAAATGTTTCGGGTAGCCTTCCACAAGCTTCCCACAATAAGTTGGGTGAATTTTGGCCCGTTCCTCCTGACAGAGCTGGTGTAACTGAGTCAGGTTTGTAGGCCTCCTTGCTTGCCCACACTTTTTCAGTTCTGCCCACCCATTTTTCATGGGATTGAGGTCAGGGCTTTGTGATGGCCACACCAATACCTTGACTTTGTTGTCCTTAAGCCGTTTTGCCACATCTGGGGCGGCAGGTAGCCTAGTGGTTAGAGCGTTGGACTAGTAACCGAAAGGTTGCAAGATCGAATCCCCGAGCTGACAAGGTAAAAATCTGTCGTTCTGCCCCTGAACAAGGCAGTTCCTAGGCTGTCATGGAAAATAATATGAATTTCTTCTTAACTGACTTGCCTAGTTAAATAAATGTAAAATAAAAAATAAAAAATTAAACGTTGGAAGTTCATTGTCCATTTGGAAGACCCATTTGCGACCAAGCTTTAACTTCCTGACAAATGTTGCTCCAATATATTCAAATAATTTCCCCCCCTCATGAAGCCATCTATTTTCTGAAGTGCACCAGTCCCCTCCTGCAGCAAAGCACCCCACAACATGATGCTGCCACCCTCGTGCTTCATGATTGGATGGTGTTCTTCGGCTTGCAAGCTTTTTCCTCCAAACATAACGATGGTCATTATGCCAAACAGTTCTATTTTTGTTTCATCAGACCAGAGGACATTTATCCAGAAAGTACGATCTTTGTCCCCATGTGCAGTTGCAAACCGTAGTCTGGCTTTTTTATGGCGGTTTTGGAGCAGTGGCTTCTTCCTTGCTGACCGGCCTTTCAGGTCATGTCGATATAGGACTTGTTTTACTTTGGATATAGATACTTTTGTCTCTTTTTCCTCCAGCATCTTCACAAGTTCCTTTGCTGCTGTTCTGGGATTGATTTGATCTTTTCACACCAAAGTACGTTCATCTCTAGGAGACAGAACACGTCTCCTTCCTGAGCGGTATTACGGCTGCATGGTCCCATGGTGTTTATACTTTTGTACTATTGTTTGTACAGATGAACGTGGTACCTTCAGGCGTTTGGAAATTGCTCCCAAGGATGAACCAGACTTGTGGAGGTCTGCAATTGTTTTTCTGAGGTCTTGGCTGATTTTCTTTTGATGTTCCCATGATGTCAAGCAAAGAGGCACTGAGTTTGGAGGTAGGCCTTGAAATACATCCACAGGTACACTTCCAATCAACTCAAATTATGTCAATTAGCCTATCAGAAGCTTCTAAAGCCATAACATAATTTTCTGGAATTTTCCGAGCTGTTTAAAGGCACAGTCACCATACTGTTTGTAAACTTCTGACACACTGGAATTGTGATACAATGAATTATAACCGAAATGATCTTGTCAGTAAACAATTGTTGGAAAAATCACTTGTCATGCACAAAGTAACCGACTTGCCAAAACTATAGTTTGTTAACAAGAAAATTGTGGAGTGGTTGAAAAATGAGTTTTAATGACTCCAACCTAAGTGTATGTAAACTTCAACTGTAAATGTCATTGTTGTAGAAGTTATCTTTATTCAAACTGTCCTGCAGGTCATTAAACTGTTTTGGAGAAAGGCCTTAGAATATGGCAATTATTGGGGACTGTGTCCTTTTTTTTTATTTTTTATTTTACCTTTATTTAACTAGGCAAGTCAGTTAAGAACAAATTCTTATTTACAATGACGGCCTAGGAACAGTGGGTTAACTGCCTGTTCAGGGGCAGAACGACAGATTTGTACCTTGTCAGCGAGGGGGTTTGAACTTGCAACCTTCCGGTTACTAGTCCAACGCTCTAACCACTAGGCTACGTCCTCAAGTTTTCTAGTAAGCTGTGATTGTAAAGTAAAGCTGATATAGCTTTAAACTGCACTTTGGTGTCTGAATGTGAAAAGTTGCCAGATACTGTGTGTGGCTGTAGGTAAAGCTGTCTGCAGCGGCCAGTGTTAGTCTTGATCCCTGTGGGCCTGGATTAAGCCAACTTCCTGCTCTCTCACAGCCCTCTTTTTTGAGGCACACCACTTGGAATGAAATAAGGTATAGTGACAACTTCCAATGACATGCCATCAGAACTTTTCAAATGTCTTCTTTGTTTTTCCCCAAACGGCTTGTCTGGCTGTCTGCGATCTGGAATGAAATGCTGCAGATTGAATTCTCAACTGTGACCATGTGGCTAACTGTGAATCACCTGCAGGTCTGCCTGTCAAGCCTTTTTGTCTCATCACTTTCTATTTTTGTTTGTGTGTCTGTCTATGGTTTTTCTTTATAGTTCTTACCATTCGGTCAACCTTTTAAGCTACCATATGTGGGGATATTTTAGTGTGTATATAACTAGTATTTTTTTTCACAAATCTGGGATTTTCAGTTTTTAGTCCGACTTACACGTACGTTACCATGGTAAATACCTTTTCGGTCTTTGTCTGGTTCGTTAATTGACATTGCAATTCCTTTGTTACTTGGTGAATTATTTTTATGTTTGTTTCTTTTCGTAATCATTGTTGGCTTTAAGCTTGATGTTGTATCCAAAATGTATATCAGGAGCATCTAAACTCAAAGAAATGAAGTGTCTCTCGTGTGACCTCAAGACAAACCACAACACTCTGACATATCTTCTGTTTCCCCTGTTTTAAGGATTGGTCAGACTAGCAAATCAATCATTGAATGCACTTTAAATCTCTTGTGACCGATTGTCTATTTCCAAAGAAATGGATTGTTTGCAAAATGGAAAAAAGACAACTAACAATCAATGTATTATATATTTGAGTTCTGGTTTGCTATTTGTATGAACTGAATAAGTGTGAAGAGTGGTCCTTAGTAAGCAATGCCACTGGCACTTACTGCTTTATATTCCCCAGGTTTAGCCTATTCCCTGCCACTCCACAGATATTGGAATACGTTTTAGACCTCAAACTAATGTGTAAAACAAAGATGTTTTGTTTTTTAAAGCAACTTCCTTTGAGCCAGACGATATAATTCTACAGAGGAACTGCATAATAGTTGTTCAAAATGTTAAGATAATCTTGTCTGCTGCTCTCTTGTCCCGTTGTTTCCATGTTTGACAGTTATTTTGATGTGCTTTGAATTGACCCTATTATTTAAATGATGTGATTGTTTAAGACGCAGACTAGGGAGTGGGACGCTGGGAACACTGGAAGTTCTGCTGGAATCATATCCTGGTTGAATGATTGCCAAAAAATAATCTACAGCCCTTTTCAGTCCACTGTTATTTGTGTCAAACAAATGTTCAAATCTGAGAAATTGCGCATTCCCTGTATTTTGTGGTGCGGAGGAGTAGTTAAGAAAAAAGCCCAGTTTTATAACCGGCCCCTCCCTCTCTGTTTGGACAGCTAATGGTTAAGGTGGGCACGGCCATTTACTATACAATACATGGCTTGTCGTCACTCAGCCCTCACAGCCATTGGTCCCTTTATGGCCCGCCATGTCATGTTGCAGCTTTGCTGTTATTGACAGTAGAATCACACTGAACCCTAGGCTGCACTAGATGCCAAGCTATCGCTAGTGGTTAAACATGGGATCCATCTGTGTTACCAGACAGGATAATGTGTTGGAATGGCTATAGAGCAGGGAAGGGCAGCTCTGAGCCACAGGGATGGCAGACTCCATCAGCTCAGTACAAACAGATAGCATGGGAACTGACTTGGGATGGGGAATTGGGTGGGTTGACATATCAAACAAACAAGGACTGTACTGTGCTGTTTCATCTAATGTGATTCACAAATTCAAGGACCTTGGCAATGGAGATGTGCATTTACGAATGGATTGTGTGCTCTTAACTGAATGTGTAGCGGTGCTGGATATATTGAGTGTTGTTGTGGATGAGTTGTAATAGTAAGACAAAGTATTGAATGCTGACGATGTAGCGGGGAAGCTGGTGAGGAAATAGGCTGGGTTTGAACTTGCACAAAAACGACCCTTGCCAAGTTTAGTCCAGAGTTATCTAAGTTACCACAGAGACTGGATATATATATATATTTTATATATTTTTTTTATTCTCCCTAATGTAGATGTCCTGCTATCATTTATGTAGTAATCAACATGGTCCTGTCGAGTCCTTATGCACACTATGTATTACAATGCATACGTTTTAAAGCTTTTAGGTTGTGTGTGAAACTGTTCTGCTGTGTGGACTGCGATGAATTCCTGTGACATGTTATTGTTGTTTACTCATTTGTTTTCTGATGCCAAAACAGGGTGTGTGGTTAAACAGTGATGAATATTGGACTATATTGTCACCTGACCAGTTCATGAAAAGATGTTATGTCTCTGATGCTGAGGACCAGTCCAGGTTTAACCCTCAACTACCCAGTGTTCCTACTACAGTACAATCACTGCCACTAGACGTAGTGACAACACTTCCTTAGGTTTGAAGTGGATATGAGGTTTTACAAAAATACGATTAATTTGTCATATCCTCACTATGGCAGTGAGTCATGGACTGTCAGCATGTCTTACTGCACTCTCGGTCTGTCTGTCTGTCTGATTCATGAGGCCCAATGTACTCACCTCAGATAAAATGTCAAGCTTACACTAAATTAGATGTTTTTTGTTCTGTAATTTAAAAAAATGTATTCTTGCTCATCTTTACATGTAGCTTTATTCTACAATCCATTAGCCAGGTATACTTCATCTAGCATCACCGCCCTACCTCATTGCTACTCTTGTGTCTGTGTGTGATGTGTATATATTTAAAATACTATAGGAAAATACCTTACTGGTAACTCCTTTCCACATGTATATGTAAACTCGTAACCTCAATACTACACAGTTGATATCATTATTGGGAAATCTGTTTTCTAACCTGCTTACTAAAGATGCGACTGTCAAGGGATGCCCAGTTGTCTCCAAATATATATTTCAAATCATTGCTATGCTGTAACTTTGATGGGTGTTTTACGTCACTTTCTGAGATTTTCACGGTTGATGGTGCTACCAGCAAACAGATTAACTGATCTGTGTCTCTTACCTCAAATGGTGCTAATTTTTTCTATGTTTTTATTCTCATTAAACTGTTTATTCAGGTTGGTGATCCCAAAATCAACGACAAGTCAAATTTCTTATTCTTTAAATCATACATTCTGGTTGTAGCAAAATCAACTCTGGTGTTGTTTTTAAGTCAAGTACTTCATAATTCCTAGTTCATCTTAAAATATATATTTTTAGCAGTTATCTGCATACTTAGGAATTGGACAATTTGAGCTTGCTTCAGATTTTGACTTGATCTCAGATCACCATTTAACCAAATACTGCTATTAGCTTGTTGCATATTGGCTTCATGGGCAGTTGTGCTAAAACCATTTTCTAACTGGACTGGGCAGTTCTATAAGAGAGATTTGGTCCTCAGTAAATGTTTGGTTATCCACAGGTCAATGCTGTGACAACACTTTTACAGACAGATTGCAGTTACAGTCCAAGGTTATTTCTAAGCAGTGTCTAGTATTTAGCAGAAAATTCAATATTGGCTTGGATGGGATTGTGAATTTATCTCAGAGAATATTAAATGTACTCCTAATTTTTTTTAATCTTGTAAAAATATTTTATAGATGGGTGTGAACTGTCCTGACAACCTCTTGTTGATATGTGACAATTTGAAAAATGTCAAAAATGCATCAATTTCACCTCTAAAAATTGTAATCGCAATCAATCACAAGTTTTTTTTCACTTCTTGTTGATCTTCATTCTTGCTACTCTTCCTGACCCCAGGAAGAGTAGCTTCTGCAAAAGCTAATAGGGAGCCAAATAAACAAATTCATAAAAAATATATATAAATAATTGCGAACATGCTCAATTGCTGTGAACCAGAACCATAGATCTATGAACAGTATATGTACTCCATCTGTGGCTCTGCTGTAGTCATGTGGTCTTTTACATCCCTCTTTTCTTGGAGTCAGAGATACAGGTTTCAGGAACAGTCTAGTTTTTGAGATCATACATATTCTTGTGTAAGGTGGTGTGCGGAGCCAAGCTCTGTGAATTTGTCCTTGGGGAGGGGGTGTGGCCTCATCAGTGTGTCCTAGGGTGGGACTGAGACCCTCAGTCACCATCCCCAAAAGGTGTCATACAGAAAGAAAATGTTATAAATATACATGTCCTTGCAGATCGGTCACACCTCTGCCATGCAACCGATTTTGACGCTTAGCATAATTTTGTGTTTGATGCGGTCCAGGTACACCTGTTCAATGTACAGATCAACAAAATAAATCCAGACTTTTATTCTATCAGAACATTTGACTCATGGCTCTTTTTCCATTGCACATCGTTGCCCTCAGGCAGCAGAAAACCTTTAAACTCCTCACAACCCCCCCCGATTGTTTTTAAAGGTCCAATGCAGATGTTTTTATCCAAAGATCAAATAATTTCTGGGTAACAATTATGTACCTTACTGTGATTGTTTTCAAATAAAATGGTCAAAAATAAACAAATTACTTACTTCTCAAGCAAGAATTTTGTTAGGACTGTCTGGAAATGGTTTGAGTGGGGAGGGGAAAACTAGCTGTTATTGGAAGAGAGTTCTGTAACTCTATTGGTCTATTAACTAATTTGTCACCTGATGATTACACCAGGCAAGCCCAAACTTAATCTCACCAAACAGGAGAAATTTCAGGCAGACTTTTCAAACAGCTCCTGAGCGGCGCAGCGGTGTAAGGTACTGCATCTCCATGCTAGAAGCGTCACTACAGACACCATGGTTCAAATCCAGGCTGTATCACAACCAGCCATGATTGCGAGCCCCATGCGGCGGACAATTGGCCAAGTGTCGTCTGGGTTTGTTCGGTGTAGGCTGTCATTGTAAATAAGAATTTGTTCTTAACTGACTTGCCTGGTTAAATAAAACGATCAAATGGATCCATTCCACTAATTGCACTCCAGCAATTACCATGAGTTTATCCTTCCCAATTAAGGTGCCACCAACCTCCTGTGGTTCAAAGGCACTTAAATCTTTTGTCTTGCCCATTCACCCCCTGAATGGCACACATACAAAATCCATGTCTCAATTGTCTCATTTAACCTGTCTCCCTTTCATCTACATTGATTTGAAGTAAATTTAACAAGTGACATCAATAAGTGATCATAGCTGTTGTATTCACCTGTTCAGTCTGTCGTGGAAAGAGCAGGTGTTGCAGGTGTAGAAGCACGGTGGCTAGGAAAAACTCCCTAGAAAGGCCAAAACCTAGGAAGAAACCTAGAGAGGAACCAGGCTATGAGGGGTGGCCAGTCCTCTTCTGGCTGTGCCGGGTGGAGATTATAACAGAACATGGCCAAGATGTTCAAATGTTCATAAATAATAATAATCACAGTAGTTGTCAAGGGTGCAACAGGTCAGCATCTCAGGAGTAAATGTCAGTTGGCTTTTCATATCCGATCATTGAGAGTATTGGATAGGTAGCATGTCCGGTGAACAGGTCAGGGTTCCATAGCCTCAGGCAGAATAGTTGATACTGGAGCAGCAGCACGCCCAGGTGGATTGGGGACAGCAAGGAGTCATCATGCCAGGTAGTCCTGAGGCATGGTCCTAGGGCTCAGGTCCTCCTAGAGAAAGAAAGAGAGAGCATACTTAAATTCACACAGGACACCAGATAAGACAGGAGAAATGCTCCAGATATAACAGACTTACCCTAGCCCCCCGACACATAAACTACTGCAGCATAAATACTGCAGGCTGAGACAGGAGGGGCACAACCTGAGGGGCACAACCCAGACAGGAAGACCACGTTAGTGACTCAACCCACTCAAGTGACGCAACCCTCCTAGGGACGGCATGGAAGAGCACCAGTAAGCCAGTGACTCAGCCCCTGTAATAGGGTTAGAGGCAGAGAATCCCAGTGGAGAGAGTGGAACCCGCTAGGCAGAGACAGCAAGGGCGGTTCGTTGCTCCAGTGCCTTTCCGTTCACCTTCACACTCCTTGGCCAGACTACACTCAGTCATAGGACTTACTGAGGAGATGAGTCTTCAATAAAGACTTAAAGGTTGAGACCGAGTCTACGTCTCTCACATGGGTGGGCAGACCATTCCATAAAAATGGAGCTCTACAGGAGAAAGCCCTGCCTCCAGCTGTTTGCTTAGAAATTCTAGGGACAATTAGGAGGCCTGCGTCTTGTGACCGTAAAGTATGTCTAGGTATGTACGGCAGATCAGAAAAGATAGGTAGGAGCAAGCCCATGTAATGCTTTGTAGGTTAGCAGTAAAACCTTGAAATCAGCCCTTGCCTTAACAGGAAACCAGTGGAGGGAGGCTAGCACTGGAGTGATATGATCATCTTTTGGTTATATTTAGCATTCTAGCAGTCGTATTTAGCACTAACTGAAGTTTATTTAGTGCTTTATCCGGCTAGCCGGAAAGTAGAGCATTGCAGTTGTCTAACCTAGAAGTGACAAAAGCATGGATACATTTTTCTGCATCATTTTTGGACAGAACATTTCAGATTTTTGCAATGTTACATAGATGGAAAAAAGCTTTCCTTGAAACAGTCTTGATATGTTCGTCAAAAGAGAGATCAGGGTCCAGAGTAATGCCGAGGTCCTTCACAGTTTTATTTGAGACGACTGTACAACCATCAAGATTAATTGTTAGATTCAACAGAAGATCTCTTTGTTTCTTGGGACCTAGAACAAGCATCTCTGTTTTGTCCGAGTTTAAAAGTAGAAAGTTTGCAGCCATCCACTTCCTTATGTCTTAAACACGGGCTTCCAGGGAGGGCAATTTTGGGGCTTCACCATGTTTCATCGAAATGTACAGCTGTGTGTCATCCACATAGCAGTGAAAGTTAACATAATGTTTTTGAATGACATCCCCAAGAGGTAAAATATATAGTGAAAACAATAGTTGTCCTAAAACAGAACCTTGAGGAACACCGAAAGTATTATTGCGTCAGGTCAAGTGCAGTTAGGCTACTTTTTTGTTGTTGCTTCAGGACAAAGTTGTGCAGTTAGCCTACTTTTCAGGACAATATCATATAAAATTTGATGTAAAATGATGGCCTTTATCAATGTTTATTCCAACATATCCACTGAGATTCACAGGGTCATAAATTCTATGGGCCAAAGGAGCCTAATTGAGCAGTTAGGATCATACCCTCTGATAGTGAGGACAGTTAGCTTGAGGACAGTGACAGCGAGGAAGAATGGGCCCCAAGAATCAGGTTTGAGAGGCAGTGAAATACTAGTTTATGCCCAACTTGTATTATCTTATGAAATGAGTGCTTGTTTATACCAGGTTCACTTAATAAATGTTCTGAAAATATCTGATTGTCCTTGGTATTTTAGTACCCTCATGGTATAGCATTATCAGAATGCCTATATCTTGGAAAAACCTAAATGTGTGGAGTAGAGTTAAAGATTTCATTTTATTTAACGTTCTGTCTCTAACTTATTGCCTAGTTAAATAAAGGTTAACTAAATGTAGGCCTACTGTATGTTTATGAAAAAAACAAAAATCTGTTAATCGCTTAAAAACAAACCTACCCGAGTCTCAAGCTCAGAAAATAGTCTAACTTTGTCAGTCTTTTGTTGTTGACAGCAACTTTGACTGGAGTTGTGAAACCAAGCAGGCAGACAAATAGAGATGAGCCCAGTGATACATCACAGCTCTGCTGAGCGTAGCATACGCAAATTAGACACCTTGTTTGGTATTTAGATTAGCATTATGGCATTTTACAGTAGATCACACATAAGCTCTGTATGCACTCTGAATTCTTTTCCTATCATCGCTGAGATCAATCCTCGCTCCCCATCTCTTCCTGGAGCTTTGACTTTGGATATGGGACACAGGCTGGCGGGCTGTGTCTGATGTGCTGGTTTCACACGAGGCGGAGTGGGCTGGGGATTAAAAGGCAGATTGATCTGGGTGTCAGCCAGAGATAAGCGGACAGGGGCTCTCTGATTTATTGGGGAGACGGGAAGTTAATATCAGCCCACATGCTGCAGTGGCACACAAAAACAAGAAAATCTGGCAATACTAGGGGTTTAGAATGTATGACAATGTCAAAGCTCCAGTGTAATATTAAACAAGCAATTATTACAGCGATTGAGAATCTCAATCTTTTACAATGTTGTGTGTGGTGGTGGGGGGGACAGATTTTTGTCTGTTTTGCATTGAATTAGTCTTTTGTATATTGTTAAATATGGTGGTGAAATGGCACTCCTTGTGAGCAAGCCCTTTCTGTTTGCCTCATAATGCATTCCATGTATTATTGCCTTACTAAGCAATGTGTTGTGCAGCTAGGCTTTTTCTCTGCCCAAGGGGGCTGCTCAATGTCATTAACGCTAACAGTTGCCACATGCCTGTAATGTATTGCTGCATCCGTTATTGACAATGAGATGATTCAGTGTAGTAATGATGGATTGGCCTAGGAGGAACAGCCAGGGCTGGGCTCTGCCTCCTGCAACCAAGCGTCGGTATACTGTGTCCTTTTAGTCACCGCTGCAGTACTAGAGACACATTCATCTTAAACACTGTTTACATTACACATTGTAGGGTATTCATTTAAATCCCTTTATATTGCTGTTGGTTTTAAAAACCTGTGTTTAAGACAACAGTGACAACAGGTCTACATACTATACCTTGCATTTGAACAAATATGACCACATACTCCATTGCCACAGTCTTGACCAATACATTACATGATATCTGCAGTATAATCAACAGGATCTGAAAAGAAATTGTGCTAGGCCTTTGTTCCCTCTCAGAAACCGTTGCCTATTTGGATATCTAAATTAACATTCACAATAGTAGGAAGAGGCTGATGTGACATTTGCTATGAAAGCCTGAGTCTCATTCTACCATCAGCAGTTCTCAAGATAATGAGAGTATGAATAGAAACCTGGCAGCGGTGATCAGCTCCACTGTTCTATTTAGACCAGGCCTCATAGAGGGAAGTTCAGTCATATGGTTTAATTCTGTTTGGCCAGTTTGGTGTGACCTGTCTGCTGCCTTTCAGTTAGACCACCCAGTTGAAGGATCCCTTATTCATTATTAGTGAAAATAGTGACAGAAGGAGTCTATTATTATTTCTAAGCACACTGTGTGTGACCACTGGAATCCTTAGCTTTGGCGGTTAAATCATGCTATTTTGAGACAATTGGAGAAGGAGAGAGGGGGTGTTATAGAGCAGAGGGGTGAGTGGCACCTCAAAATGTATGCCTGCTTTCACATCATTAAAAACCTTGGTGACCCTGAACACTATTTCACTCTCAGCGCTTGAGCTGCCATTGGTGACGGGTGGGAGTCTGGAGAGGTGTCAGCTCCGACACGGACTGGTTTAATCAGCGCTGCTGCTCCCAGGCTAACGTCCATCAGACTCCCTTTGATGTGCTGTCAGATAGCTAGGCCCCGGCCGCCTACTTCAGTCAGCACCTACCGACGCTTCACATTTCATCCCTTACCTGGGAGTGGGCTTAATTGGGCCGATTCTGGGACAAATGCTCTAGCCGGAGGGGGACACAAGTTATGGAGACACGAGTTATGGAGACAGAAGGTAATGGAGAGTGTGTAGAGATAAATAGTCCTGCAGGCATCTATTTAGAATTCCTCATGTGAAGAACCCACTCCATAATAAACTGGTGGTCTTTTGACAGTCTTGAAGCACAGCAGTGTCTCTGCGTGTGGAGTCAGTAGAGCGGTTAATACTATGTATCATATGGGAGACTATTACTGGCTACACAGACGTAAGTAGTCATGCATCTGCCATACCGTTGAAAAAGCCTGTAGGAGAGGAATCTGTTTTTGTCCAATTTGCAGCCCTGGTGAGGTACATACCCCATGTGTCCATATTGTTACTGAACCTACAGACAGCTGCCGCCTTCTCCTATGGTTCTGATCTCAACTATCCAGTTGTTTCAAACTCAATGCTCAAGATTCCATGTGAAAGACTTCCCCATATGTTGTCTTTGTTTTGTTTTTTCCCCAATATAATCAAAATCCCTCAAAGTAATCTGTATGAGTGCACAGTAGAGGGGTTTTAGCTCTAAGTACTATTGTGGATGATTGGTATTCACTTATAGTATTTACCGACAGGTATACATTACTTTTCCAGATCACAGTGACTAATCATTGAGTGAAATCTTGCAACAGTAAATGTTATTTTATGGTTATACTATATTGATGCGTACACATTGATCCAGCTAATGTTGTCGAAGCGTTTGCTTTTTGTTCTGAGTAATTTATTTTTGTGCTGCTCTTTTTTTCATGTTAGTAAATAAACTCCAGGGTTAAACAGACAATGAGATTCTTATAATGAATTCTGCCATTGGTCTTCAAAGTCATCAAATCATTTGCATGGTTAAGCATGCCAATCAAGCAATCAGGTTAAAATATCTCACTCTCTCCCCCAATCCATCCATGGTGGTCCTGGTGTCCATGGAAGAGGTGTCTGGAGACGTTCTGCTATGGGGGCCAGTGTGACTGAGATGCCCTCTAGTCAGCCTCTCATCCCCGGAGGGTAACAGAGAGGACGTCAGTCTTAACACTACCTCCCGCAGCGCCATGGACACAGTCTCTTGTGTCTCATATAATATTGAATACAGAGAATGATGTAAAAATGAGATGTTCTAAAAAGATGAGTCTCTTATGCTTCTCTCCCTCTTCCACGCGCGCACATACACACACACACACACACACACACACACACACACACACTAGAATGAAATGTTGAGGAGGTTTGGCGTCTGTGCGGGACCATATGTCCATGGAGTCTCACATTCTCACAAATTGGCCTTATTTAAAAGGAAATGGGTAAGGTGGCTCAGACACCTTACCTTCCTTTGGATTACTCTCTCTTTTTCTTGAGCAGAAGGCTTTAAAATGGCTTCGATTAATGCATAATGTTCCCTCAATTAAAAAATCCAAAGTGATCATGAATTTTTCATTCTTGGAGCGTTTAAGCTAATTATGGCACAAATGAAGAACATTGTGGTGAAACTCCACAAAGGGGTCTGACATTGACGGCCAATGTCACTGTCACGGGGCCACTCTGCTGCGATGCTAATCACCACAGCTGTTTAATATTCCTGCCTGTGTATTCTCCTCTCTACTGTCCTCTATCAACGCTCTCTCACCCTCCATCAGTCTCTCTCACCCACCCTATTTCTCACTCTCTCTCTCCCTCTCTCTCTGTGGATGGTGTTTATAATGGAAATTAACTAATTGTTGTAATATAATTTTAATGATTATATTATATAATGCAGTAAATATAGCTTGTTACTTGCTAAGCAATTTTGTCACATTTCAAGGGCAATCAATTTGTATAAGATCAAATCTGCCCGCCTCTGTCATGAGAGACAAAGGGAATATTGGGCTGCTCCCCCGACTAGATATTCATGACAACCCACTGACAGCCTCAACAATGACTCTAATGATAGACAACGTGTCAGCCATATGGAGGTCACTTACTGCCTGCCTGAATATTTGCTGAATTGATGATACATTGATGGGAAGTTGATATACACTACCGTTCAAAAGTTTGGGGTCACTTAAAATGTCCTTGTTTTGAAAGAAAATCACATTTTTTGTCCTTTAAAATAACATCAAATTGATCAGAAATACAGTGTAGACATTGTTAATGTTGTACATGACTATTGTAGCTGGAAACGGCAGATTTTTAATTGAATATCTACATAGGCGTACAGAGGCCCATTATCAGCAACCATCACTCCTGTGTTCCAACGGCACATTGTGTTAGCTAATCCAAGTTTATCATTTTAAAATTCTAATTGATCATTAGAAAACCCTTTTGCAATTATGTTAGCACAGCTGAAAACTGTTGTGCTGATTAAGAAGCAATAAAACTGGCCTTCTTTAGACTCGTTGAGTATCTGGAGCATCAGCATTTGTGGGTTCGGTTACAGGCTCAAAATGGCCAGAAACAAAGAACTTCTGAAACTCGTCAGTCTATTCTTGTTCTGAGAAATGAAGGCTATTCTATGGGGTTGAGGTCAGGTGATTGTGAAGGCCAGATCATCTGTTGCAGCACTCCATCACTCTCCTTCTTGGTCAAATAGCCCTTTTACAGCCTGGAGGTGTGTTGGGTCATTGTCCTGTTGAAAAACAAATGATAGTCCCACTAAGCGCAAACCATTGCTGCAGAATGCTGTGGAAGCCATGCTAGTTAAGTGCGCCTTGAACTCTAAATAAATCACATACAGTGTCACCTTCAATGCACCATCACACCCCCTCCATGCTTCAGGGTGGGAACCACACATGCAGAGATCATCCGTTCACCTACTCTGCGTCACAAAGACATGGCGGTTGGAACCAAAAATCTCACATTTGGACTCATCAGACCAAAGGACAGCTACTACTGCATCAATATGTTTTGACCATGACAGTTTACAATCTGGGGTTACTCCAAGCAGTTTATTCATCTAAACTTGCTCAATTTCCACATGATTTATTACAAGATTTAGTTGAGGTTTAGGGTTTAGTGAGTGATTTGTCCCAAATACAATGCTTTTAGTTTTAGAAATATTTAGGGCTAACTTATTCCTTGCCACCCACTCTGAAACTAACTGCCGCTCTTTGTTGAGAGTTGCAGTCATTTCAGTCGCTGTAGTAGCTGACGTGTATAGTGTTGAGTCATCTGCATACATAGACTGTCATGTACTGTCATGTTGTCTTGTCTCTGTCCTTTCCCTTCACCCTGTCTCCCTCTGCTGGTCGTGTTAGGTTACCTTTTCTCCCCCGCTTTCCCCCAGCTGTCCCTTGTCTCCTCTAACTACCCATTCACCCCGTTCCCCACCTGTTCCCTTTTTCCCTCTGATTAGGTCCCTATATCTCTCTCTGTTTCTGCTCCTGTCCTTGTCGGATTCTTGTTTGTTTGTGTCATTCATGCCTGAACCAGACTGCCGTCATGTTTGCTGTAACCTTGTCCTGTCCTGTCGGAATCTGCCGGTCCATCTGAGCCTACCTATGTTTGGTAATTAAAGAAGCTCTGTTTAAGTTGATTCGCTTTTGGGTCCTCATTCACGCACCGTAACAGAAGAATCCGACCAAGAATGGACCCAGCGACTTCGGATCCTCTCCACTCAGCCGTCGAGATCCAGGGAGCGATGCTAGGCAGACACAAGCAGGAATTGTCTGCTGCTCGACATGCCGTTGAGACCCTGGCCACCCAAGTCTCCAACCTCACAGAACAGGTTCACCATCTCCGCCTCGATCCACCGGCCACTTCCAGGGCTTTCGAATCTCCGGAGCCCAGAATCAATAACCCGCCGTGTTACTCTGGGGAGCCCACTGAATGCCGCTCGTTCCTCACCCAGTGTGATATTGTGTTTTCTCTCCAGCCCAACACTTACTCCAGGAGCACTGCTCGTGTCGCCTACGTCATATCTCTCCTTATTGGACGGGCTCGTGAGTGGGGCACGGCAATCTGGGAGGCAAGGGCTGAGTGTACTAACCAGTATCAAGACTTTAAGGAGGAGATGATACGGGTTTTTGATCGATCTGTTTTTGGGGAGGAGGCTTCCAGGGCCCTGTCTTCCCTATGTCAAGGCAATCGATCCATAACAGACTACTCTATTGAGTTTCGCACTCTTGCTGTCTCCAGTGGCTGGAACGAGCCGGCCTTGCTCGCTCGTCTTCTGGAGGGTTTCCGCGCAGAGGTAAAGGATGAGATTCTCTCCCGGGAGGTTCCTTCCAGCGTGGATTCCTTGATTGAACTCGCTATTCGCATTGAGCGACGGGTTGATCTTCGTCACCGAGCTCGTGGAAAGGAGCTCGCGCTCTCCGTCGCCTCCCTCTCCGCATCACTACCATCTTCCTCTGCCGGCTCGGGTGCTGAGCCCATGCAGCTGGGAGGTATCCGCATCTCGACTAAGGAGAGGGAACGGAGAATCACCAACCGCCTCTGTCTCTATTGCGGTTCCGCTGGTCATTTTGTCACTTCATGTCCAGTAAAAGGCCAGAGCTCGTCAGTAAGCGGAGGGCTACTGGTGAGCGCTACTACTCCTGTCTCTCCTTCAAGATCCTGCACTACCTTGTCGGTCCATCTACGCTGGACCGGTTCGTCAGCTTCCTGCAGTGCCTTAATAGACTCTGGGGCGGAGGGCTGTTTTATGGACGAGACCTGGGCTCGGGAACATGACATTCCTCTCAGACAGTTAAAGGAGCCCACGGCCTTGTTCGCCCTGGATGGTAGTCCTCTCCCCAGGATTCAGCGTGAGACGCTACCTTTAACCCTCACTGTTTCTGGTAATCATAGTGAAACCATTTCTTTTTTAATTTTTCGTTCACCTTTTACACCTGTTGTTTTGGGCCATCCCTGGCTAGTTTGTCATAATCCTTCCATTAATTGGTCTAGTAATTCTATCCTCTCCTGGAACGTCTCTTGTCATGTGAAATGTTTAATGTCTGCTATCCCTCCTGTTTCCTCTGTCTCTTCTTCACAGGAGGAGCCTGGTGATTTGACAGGGGTGCCGGAGGAATATCACGATCTGCGCACGGTGTTCAGTCGGTCCAGGGCCACCTCTCTTCCTCCACACCGGTCGTATGATTGTAGTATTGATCTCCTTCCGGGAACCACCCCCCCCCGGGGTAGACTATACTCTCTGTCGGCTCCCGAACGTAAGGCTCTCGAAGATTATTTGTCTGTAGCTCTTGACGCCGGTACCATAGTCCCCTCCTCCTCTCCCGCCGGAGCGGGGTTTTTTTTTGTCAAGAAGAAGGACGGGTCTCTGCGCCCCTGCATAGATTATCGAGGGCTGAATGACATAACAGTGAAGAATCGTTATCCGCTTCCTCTTATGTCTTCAGCCTTCGAGATCCTGCAGGGAGCCAGGTTTTTCACTAAGTTGGACCTTCGTAACGCTTACCATCTCGTGCGCATCAGGGAGGGGGACGAGTGGAAGACGGCGTTTAACACTCCGTTAGGGCACTTTGAATACCGGGTTCTTCCTTTCGGCCTCGCTAACGCTCCAGCTGTCTTTCAGGCATTAGTCAATGATGTCCTGAGAGACATGCTGAACATCTTTGTTTTCGTTTACCTTGACGATATCCTGATTTTTTCACCGTCACTCCAGATTCATGTTCAGCACGTTCGACGTGTCCTCCAGCGCCTTTTAGAGAATTGTCTTTTTGTGAAGGCTGAGAAGTGCACTTTTCATGCCTCCTCCGTCACATTTCTCGGTTCTGTTATTTCCGCTGAAGGCATTAAGATGGATCCCGCTAAGGTCCAAGCTGTCATTGATTGGCCCGTCCCTAAGTCACGCGTCGAGCTGCAGCGCTTTCTCGGCTTCGCGAACTTCTATCGTCGTTTCATCCGTAATTTCGGTCAGGTGGCAGCTCCTCTCACAGCCCTTACTTCTGTCAAGACGTGCTTTAAGTGGTCCGTTTCCGCCCAGGGAGCTTTTGATCTCCTCAAGAATCGTTTTACATCCGCTCCTATCCTTGTTACACCTGACGTCTCTAGACAGTTCGTTGTCGAGGTTGACGCGTCAGAGGTGGGAGTGGGAGCCATCCTTTCTCAGCGCTCCCTCTCTGACGACAAGGTCCACCCATGCGCGTATTTTTCTCATCGCCTGTCGCCGTCGGAACGTAACTATGATGTGGGTAACCGCGAACTGCTCGCCATCCGGTTAGCCCTAGGCGAATGGCGACAGTGGTTGGAGGGGGCGACCGTTCCTTTTGTCGTTTGGACTGACCATAGGAACCTTGAGTACATCCGTTCTGCCAAACGACTTAATGCGCGTCAGGCGCGTTGGGCGCTGTTTTTCGCTCGTTTCGAGTTCGTGATTTCTTATCGTCCGGGCTCTAAGAACACCAAGCCTGATGCTTTGTCTCGTCTCTTCAGTTCTTCAGTAGCCTCCACTGACCCCGAGGGGATTCTCCCTGAGGGGCGTGTTGTCGGGTTGACTGTCTGGGGAATTGAGAGGCAGGTAAAGCAAGCACTCACTCAAACTCCGTCGCCGCGCGCTTGTCCTAGGAACCTTCTTTTCGTTCCCGTTCCTACTCGTCTGGCCGTTCTTCAGTGGGCTCACTCTGCCAAGTTAGCCGGCCACCCTGGCGTTCGGGGTACGCTTGCTTCCATTCGCCAGCGTTTCTGGTGGCCCACCCGGGAGCATGACACGCGTCGTTTCGTGGCTGCTTGTTCGGTCTGCGCGCAGACTAAGTCCGGTAACTCTCCTCCTGCCGGCCGTCTCAGGCCGCTTCCTATTCCCTCTCGACCGTGGTCTCACATCGCCTTAGATTTTGTCACCGGACTGCCTTCGTCAGCGGGGAAGACTGTTATTCTTACGGTTGTCGATAGGTTCTCTAAGGCGGCTCATTTCATTCCCCTTGCTAAGCTTCCTTCTGCTAAAGAGACGGCACAAATCATCATCGAGAATGTTTTCAGAATTCATGGCCTTCCGTCAGACGTTGTTTCGGACAGAGGTCCGCAATTCACGTCTCAATTTTGGAGGGAGTTTTGCCGTTTGATTGGGGCTTCCGTCAGTCTCTCTTCCGGCTTTCACCCCCAGTCTAACGGTCAAGCAGAACGGGCCAATCAGACTATTGGTCGCATCTTACGCAGTCTTTCTTTTCGCAACCCTGCGTCTTGGTCAGAACAGCTCCCCTGGGCAGAATACGCCCACAACTCGCTTCCTTCGTCTGCGACCGGGCTATCTCCTTTTCAGAGTAGCCTCGGGTACCAGCCTCCGTTGTTCTCATCTCAGTTCGCCGAGTCCAGCGTCCCCTGCGCTCAGGCTTTTGTCCAACGTTGCGAGCGCACCTGGAAGAGGGTCAGGTCTGCACTTTGCCGTTATAGGGCGCAGACTGTGAGAGCTGCTAATAAGCGTAGAACGAAGAGCCCTAGATATTGTCGCGGTCAGAGAGTTTGGCTCTCCACTCAGAACCTTCCCCTTAAGACGGCTTCTCGCAAGTTGACCCCGCGGTTCATTGGTCCATTCCGTATCTCTCAGGTCATTAATCCTGTCGCAGTGCGACTTCTTCTTCCGCGATATCTTCGTCGCGTCCACCCGGTCTTCCATGTCTCCTGTGTTAAGCCCGTTCTTCGCGCCCCCGCTCGTCTTCCCCCCCCCCCCCCATCCTTGTCGAGGGCGCACCTATCTACAGGGTCCGTAAAATCTTGGACATGCGTCCTCGGGGCCGTGGTCATCAGTACCTAGTTGACTGGGAGGGGTACGGTCCTGAGGAGAGGAGTTGGGTTCCCTCTCGGGACGTGCTGGACCGTGCGCTGATTGATGATTTCCTCCGTTGCCGCCAGGTTTCCTCCTCGAGTGCGCCAGGAGGCGCTCGGTGAGTGGGGGGGTACTGTCATGTACTGTCATGTTGTCTTGTCTCTGTCCTTTCCCTTCACCCTGTCTCCCTCTGCTGGTCGTGTTAGGTTACCTTTTCTCCCCCGCTTTCCCCCAGCTGTCCCTTGTCTCCTCTAACTACCCATTCACCCCGTTCCCCACCTGTTCCCTTTTTCCCTCTGATTAGGTCCCTATATCTCTCTCTGTTTCTGCTCCTGTCCTTGTCGGATTCTTGTTTGTTTGTGTCATTCATGCCTGAACCAGACTGCCGTCATGTTTGCTGTAACCTTGTCCTGTCCTGTCGGAATCTGCCGGTCCATCTGAGCCTACCTATGTTTGGTAATTAAAGAAGCTCTGTTTAAGTTGATTCGCTTTTGGGTCCTCATTCACGCACCGTAACATAGACACTCTGGCTTTACTCAAAGTTAGTGGCATGTCGTTAGTAAATTTGAAAAATGCAAGGGGCCTAAACAGCTACCCTGGGGAATTCCTGATTCTAACTGGATTATATTTGAGAGGCTTCCATTAAAGAACACCCTCTGTGTTATGTTAGACAAGTAACTCTTTATCTACATTATAGCAGGGGGTGTAAAGCCATAACACATATGTTTTTCGGGCAGCAGACTATGTCAATGTCAAAAACTGCACTGAAGTCTAACAAGACAGCCCCCACAATCATTTTATCATCTATTTCTCTCAGCCAATCATCAGTCATTTGTGTAAGTGCAGTGCTTGTTGAGTGTCCTTCCCTATAAGCATGCTGAAATTCTGATATGTAGTGCCTTATACCGCTGTGCCACTCGGGAGCCCGACAGCAACTTTGACTGGAGTTGTAAAACCAGGCAGGCAGACTAATAGAGATGAGCCGTGATAAACTCAGCAAAAAATAAACGTCCTCTCACTGTCAACTGCATTTATTTTCAGCAAACGTAACATGTGTAAACGTGTAACCTTTCAGGGTATGTCGATATAGGACTCGTTTTACTGTGGATAAGGATACTTTTGTACCTGTTTCCTCCAGCGTCTTCACAAGGTCCTTTGCTGTTGTTCTGGGATTGATTTGCACTTTTCACACCAAAGTACGTTCATCTCTAGGAGACAGAACGCGTATCCTTCCTGAGTGGTATGACGGCTAGTGTCCCATGGTGTTTATACTTTCATACTATTGTTTGTACAGACGAACGTGGTACCTTCAGGCGTTTGGAAATTGCTCCCAAGGATGAACCAGACTTTCAAGTCAGTAGAAAGGCCTCTTGGAGTGGGTTCTTCACACGAGGAATTCAAAAGAGAGGTCTTGGCTGAGGTCTTGGCTGATTTATTTTGATTTTCCCATTATGTCAAGCAAAGAGGCACTGAGTTTGAAGGTAGGCCTTGAAATACATACACAGGTACACCTCCAATCTACTCAAATGGTGTCAATTAGCCTATCAGAAGCTTCTAAAGCCCTGACATAATTTTCTGGAATTTTCCATGCTGTTTAAAGGCACAGTCAATTTAGTGTATGTGAACTTCTGATCCACTGGAATTGTGAAACAGTGAAATAAGTGAAATAATCTGTCTGTAAACACTTGTTGGAATAATTACTTGTGTCATGCACAAAGTAGATGTCCTAACCGACTTGCAAAAACTATAGTTTGTTAACAAGAAATTTGTGGAGTGGTTGAAAAACGAGTTTTAATGACGCCAACCTAAGTGTATGTAAACTTCCGACTTCAACTGTAACATGATTCAACAACTGAGACATAAACTGAACAAGTTCCACAGACATGTGACTGACAGAAATTGAATAATGTATCCCTGAACAAAGGGGGGTCAAAATCAAAAGTAACAGTCAGTATCTGGTGTGGCCACCAGCTGCATTAAGTACTGCAGTGCATCTCCTCCTCATGGATTGCACCAGATTTGCCAGTTCTTGCTGTGAGAGTTTACCCCACTCTTCCACCAAGGCACCTGCAAGTTCCCAGACATTTCTGGGGGGAATGGCCCTAGCTCTCACCCTCGGATCCAACAGGTCCCAGACGTGCTCAATGGGATTGAGATCCGGGCTCTTCGCTGACCATGGCAGAACACTGATATTCCTGTCTTGCAGGAAATCACCCACAGAACGAGCAGTATGGCTGGTGGCATTGTCATACAGGAGGGTCATGTCAGGATGAGCCTGCTAGAAGGGTACCACATGAGGGAGGAGGATGTCTTCCCTGTAACGCACAGCGTTGAGATTGCCTGTAATGAAAACAAACTCAGTCCGATGATGCTGTGACACACCGCCCTAGACCATGATGGACTCCGAATCGATCCCGCTCCAGAGTACAGGCTTCGGTGTAACGCTCATTCCTTCGACGATAAACGCGAATCTGACCATCACCCCTGTTGAGACAAAAACGTAACTCGTCAGTGAAGAGCACTTTCTGCCAGTCCTGTCTGGTCCAGCGACGGTGGGTTTGTGCCCATAGGTGACGTTGTTGCTGGTGATGTCTGGTGAGGACCTGCCTTACATCAGGCCTGCAAGCCCTCAGTCCAGCCTCTTTCAGCCTATTGCGGACAGTCTGAGCACTGATGGAGGGATTGTGTGTTGGTGGTGTAACTCGGGCAATTGTTGTTGCCATCCTGTACCTGTCCCGCAGGTGTGATGTTCGCATGTACTGATCCTGTGCGGGTGTTGTTAGACGTGGTCTGCCACTGCAAGGACGATCAGCTGTCCGTCCTGTCTCCCTGTAGCGCTGTGTTAGGCGTCTCACTGGACGGACATTTCAATTTATTGCCCTGGCCACATCTGCAGTCCTCATGCCTCCTTGCAGCATGCCTAAGGCACGTTCACGCAGATGAGCAGGGACCCAATCAGTAGAAAGGCCTCTTTAGTTCTAAGTTTTCATAACTTTGACCTTAAATGCCTACCGTCTGTAAGCTGTTAGTGTCTTAATGACCGTTCCACCGGTGCTTGTTCATTAATTGTTTATGGTTCATTGAACAAGCATGGGAAACAGTGTTAAAACCCTTTACCATGAAGATCTGTGAAGTTATTTTGGATTTTTACTAATTATCTTTGAAAGACAGGGACCTGAAAAAGGAACGTTTCTTTTTTTGCTGAGTTTACATCACACATTTCTGGGATCTTTTATTTCAGCTCATGAAACATGGGACCAACACTTTACATTTTACGTTTGAGTTTAAATTTTTGTTCAGTGCAATAACTAAGGGGCTATAACATTGACACAAGACCCTGATAGGAGGACTTATGATACAAGAACAACAACTAACTTGAGTAAGGAAGTAATCTGGAAAGAAATCAAAGCAATCAACAAAGAGAAACTCCATAGCCCTAGTAGGCCTACAGATCATCAGTACTGTCTGCGTGTGTATATCAGAAGCCTATACACAAACAGAATCCCTGTGTCCTTTGAAAAGGTCTGTAGTGAACTGTGATGCTTTATATTAATAGCATTACTACGTTTCTGGAAGCAATGCTGATTAAATATTCATTGACTTTGATTACAGTGAAATTAAGACTGAAGCCTCGTCTCAAATCCAGAGGAATAATGGCACTGTAAATAATGCATTGTTCCTAAATCGAGAACAGCAGATTTGACGCCCCTACCCTGATTGTTTAGCCATTTGTCTGAGGCAGTCATTCTCTGTGTACATATTTAGATATCACTGCAGTGGCACTCTGACAGCAAGATGGCTCTCACAGGCTGTCTTGACTTTGGAAAACTTAGTGGAGAGGTATGAGCACACTGGGCGAGGTTAGGCTGACTGATATTATAATTGTACTGTAGTTTGGTTGTATGACCATGTCATCAATAATCAAGGGTCTTGCTGTCCATTTTGTGTCCTTTTTGCGGGCGGACGGGCGGGTGTGCGTGCGTGCGAGTGGGTGGGCGGGTGTGCGTGCGTGCGTGCGGGTGGGTGGGTGGGTGGGTGGAGTTCTCAACAGAACAGCCCCGTTTAATGTCTACTTAACTTTCTGAGTCATATACATTGTCATCAGTTAGTGATTAGATGTATACCTTTTAAGTAAAGATTGGAAATGCATTCATATTTATATTCCTTGGCACATCAACTGTTTTCTCAGCTTAACACAAACTCATATGATGAGGAAGGGTTAGAGTAGAAAGGGAGAGTGAGGAAAAAAACTATTTATTTCCTCTTTTTAAGTTTCAGCATCGGTCATTTAGCTGGCTTGTTTATTTAAATGTTAATGTGCCGCAAGTGAAACATGCATTGCAAATCGAGTTGAGAAGAAAGTGGACTTCAAATAAGAAGTGGCAAGCGCTTGCTTTTGAAAGAGCCTGCGTGAGTTTATCTTTGTCCTTTTCTCGGGTTTTAAGAGGGCTACAAAGTTGGGAGTTTTGTGTGAAGATGACATCTCCCCTGTGACTGTGAATAATTAATGATAAATTATTCCATTCTCGACCAACACTACCGCCACCATCACCATCCACACCAATCCCTTTGTGCCAGATAAGTATTACAATTTCAGTCTTATCAGTCTTCTAGGACTTGAGATGTAGAAGTTCCTGTCAGTCGGCGAAAGCTGTGAAGTGTCAGCCTTGTGACATTATGTTAAAATAAACCATAAACCTTGATTAACTGTGACCTGACACGCCACCACTCTCCTCTCAAATAAAGAGGCTGCTATTTTTTGGGGGGAGGGGTGGGCAGACACAAGAAGAAAGTTACAGAAAGGGTTTTATACATTCACGTTTTATTAGCCTCGTGTATGGGATACGCATGGTATACATTGTCCAAAGAAATGCTTACTTGCAGGTTTCTTCTCTGCAATGCAACAACAATAAGAAATAATACAAGATGAGGATACGAACATAAAGTAAATGGCTCAGTAGAATATCATATATTTTTTAGCATACGTATAATACAGAAAGGAACCATTTATAGTCCAATATTTATACATGAATTGGGGAGGGGGGATTGGGTGGCAGAGTCTGGGAGCAGCAGTTGTGTTGTGTGTGTAGCATGAATGTACAGTTGGAGTCATTAAAACTAGTTTTTCAACCACTCCACAAATTTCTTGTTAACAAACTATAGTTTTGGCAAGTCGGTTAGGACATCTACTTTGTGCATGACACAATACATTTTTCCAACAATTGTTTACAGACAGATTATTTCCCTTATAATTCTCCGTATCACAATTCCAGTGTGTCAGATGTTTACATACACTAAGTTGACTGTGCCTTTAAACAGCTTGGAAAATTCCAGAAAATGATGTCATGGCTTTAGAAGCTTCTGATAGGCGAATTGACATCATTTGAGTCAATTGGAGGTGTACCTGTGGATCTATTTCAAGGCCAACCTTCAAACTCAGTTCCTCTTTGCTTGACATCATAAGAAAATCAAAAGAAATCAGCCAAGAAAACAAATTGTAGACCTCCACAAGTCTGGTTCATCCTTGGGAGCAATTTCCAAACGCCTGAAGGTACCACATTCATCTGTACAACCAATAGTATGCAAGTATAAACACCATGCGTCCAACCAGCCATCATACCACTCAGGAAGGAGACGCGTTCTGTCTCCTAGATATGAACGTACTTTGGTGCGAAAAGTGCAAATCAATCCCAGAACAACAAAAAAAGGACCTTGTGAAGGTGCTGGAGGAAACAGGTACAAAAGTATCTATATCCACAGTAAAATGAGTCCTATATCGACATAACCTGAAAGACCCCTCAGCAAGGAAGAAGCCACTGCTCCAAAACCGCCATAAAAAAGCTAGACTAAGGTTTGCAACTGCACATGGCGACAAAGATCGTACTTTTTGGAGAAATGTCCTCTGGTCTGATGAGACAAAAATAGAACTGTTTAGTCATAATGACCATCGTTATGTTTGGCGGAAAAAGGGGAATGCTTGCAAGCTGAAGAACACCATCCCAACCGTGAAGCACGGGGGTGGCAGCATCATGTTGTGGGTGTGCTTTGCTGCAGGAGGGACTAGTGCACTTCACAAAATAGATGGCATCATGAGGGAGGAAAATTATGTAGATATATTGAAGCAACATCTCAAGACATCAGTCAGGAAGTTAATGCTTGGTCACAAATGGGTCTTTCAAAATGGACAATGACCCCAATCATAATTCCAAAGTTGTGGCAAAATGGCTTAAGGACCACACAATCAAGGTATTGGAGTGGCTAGTTTTGGCAAGTCGGTTAGGACATCTACTTTGCACATGACACAAGTAATTTTTCCAACAATTGTTTACAGACAGATTATTTCACTTATAATTAAATGTATCACAATTCCAGTGTGTCAGAAGTTTACATACACTAAGTTGACTGTAAACTTCTGACCCACTGGAATTGTGACACAGTGAATGTAAGTGAAATAATCTGTCTGTAAACAATTGTTGGAATAATTACTTGTGTCATGCACAAAGTAGATGTCCTAACCGACTTGCCAAAACTATAGTTTGTTAACAAGAAATTTGTGGAGTGGTTGAAAAACAAGTTTTAATGACTCCAACCTAGTGTATGTAAACTTCCGACTTCAACTGTATGTCACTCCCTTTGGTTTCTTCCCCAGTCGTCATTGTTCCTGTTTCATGTCGGTTCGTGTTTCTTTTGTTCATTTATGAATGAAATGTATTCACTCGCTTCCCGACTCTCAGCGTACATCGTTACATTCCTTTGTTAGTATGAATTATTTTGACCTAAATTGTTTTTGTTTTATAGATGAGTACTGAATTGCATAGTCTCCAAAGGCACATTTGAAAGTGTCCATACAATAAGGGGATCTGTTGTACCTACACTATCGTTCAAAAGTTTGGGGTCACATAGAAATGTCCTTGTTTTTGAAAGAAAAGCAAAACATTTTTTGGTCATTAAAATAACATCAAATTGATCAGAAATAGTGTAGACGTTGAATGTTATAAATGGCTATTGTAGCTGGAAACGGCTGATTTTGGGGGGGGGGGGGGTTTTGTTGAATTTCACCTCCCTTTCTCCTCAATTTCGTGGTATCCAATTGTTATTAGTTACTATCTTGTATCATCGCTACAACTCTCGTACGGGCTTGGGAGAGACGAAGGTCGAAAGCCATGCTTCCTCTGAAACACAACCCAACCAAGCTGCACTGCTTCTTAAGACAGCGCGCATCCAACCCGGAAGCCAGTCGCACCAATGTGTCGGAGGAAACACCGTGCACCTGGCGACCTGGTTAGCGTGCGCTGCGCCTGTCCCGCCCCAGGAGTCGCTAGTGCACGATGAGACAAGGTTATCCCTACCGGCCAAACCCTCCCAAACCCGGACGACGCTAGGCCAATTGTGCGTTGCCCCACGGACCTCCCGGTCACGACCGGCTTGCGACAGAGCCTGGGCGCGAACCCAGAGTCTCTGGTGGCACAGCTAGCACTGCGATGCAGTGTCCTAGACCACTGCGCCACCCGTGAGGCTGGAAACGGCTGATTTTTAATGGAATATCTACATAGGCGTACAGTGGCCCATTCTCAGCAACCATCACTCCTGTGTTCCAATGGCACGTTGTTTTAGCTAATCCAAGTTTATAATTTTAAAAGTCTAATTGATCATTAGAAAACCAGTTTGCAGGGGGCCTCCCGGGTGGCGCAGTGGTTAAGGGCGCTGTACTGCAGCGCCAGCTGTGCCATCAGAGTCCTGGGTTCGCGCCCAGGCTCTGTCGTAACCGGCCGTGACCGGGAGGTCCGTGGGGCGACGCACAATTGGCCTAGCGTCGCCCGGGTTAGGGAGGGCTTGGTCGGTAGGGGTGTCCTTGTCTCATCGCGCACCAGCGACTCCTGTGGCGGGCTGGGCGCAGTGTACGCTAGCCAAGGTGGCCAGGTGCACAGTGTTTCCTCCGGCGCATTGGTGCGGCTGGCTTCCGGGTTGGATGTGCGCTGTGTTAAAGAAGCAGCGGCTTGGTTGGTTGTGTATCGGAGGACGCATGACTTTCAACCTTCGTCTCTCCCGAGCCCGTACGGGAGTTGTAGCGATGAGACAAGATAGTAGCTACTACAACAATTGGATACCACAAAATTGGGGAGAAAAAGGGGTAAAATTCAAAAAAAAAAATATATAAAAAATAAAAGAAAACCAGTTTGCAATTGTTAGCACTGTAGCACTGCCTTCATTTCTCAGAACAAGAATAGACTGACAAGTTCTTTAATCGAACCCACATGCTGATACTCAAGTAGTCTAAAGAAGGCCAGTTTTATTGCTTCTTTAATCAGTGCAACAGTTTTCAGCTTATGTTGGGATAAGTCAGTTATATATTTTTCTGGTCTGATTAAAAACAAGTGGTCATCCAATCGGCTTTGGTTACATTTCCAATATCCTCGCCCACGTGGAAATTCTGTAAGAGTATACAGTATATATACAGTATATGCCAATCATTTGATAGTCCGACCACATTCTGTACCCTATCAACACTTTATAAACTTTTGGTGCAAGTGAGAATGACATAAGAAAGTCAAGATGACTAGCTTGATTGAGCCTTTTTTTTTGTTGTGAGAATACTTGATTTTTTTTTTTTAATTATTCCTGGTGTTTCTACATTTAATTTTTTTATTTTTACCAAAAACAAAAATCCTCCCACAAAAATAACATTAAAAAACATTTGGAGGGTCCAAAAAATTATCCCGTGGGCTGGTTTTGGCTCGCTGGTTTTGGCCTGTTACCAACTCCCGCTCTAGTGGCTCCGATGCAATCATTTATTAACCAACATTTAGCCAGCAAACTGTCCTAATCAGGGTTTCATGACTAAAATAAATGAAATGGGCTCATGAGTTCATCCTTTTCTTGCTTCGGACAGGGTTCTGGAACTTGCCAGGAGGTTCTGACGACAGCAGGGCCAGGCAGGGAGGTAGGGACGACAGGCAGGCACGCATAGAGGATGGAAGTGTGTCTGGCATTGGGGGCCAGAGTAGATGGAGGTGATGATGGCTCCAGTCAGAGCTGCTCAGCATGAGCTGAGGGCCGGCAGAGAGAAAGAGGGAGAAAGAGAGAGAGAGTAGAAAGAGAAGGAGAGAGAGTGCCAGTGCTCCCCAGTGCAGTTGGGCAGCATGACTGTGACTTCCTGCTGGCCGCCTGTCTGTCTGTCTGTCTGGGAGCTGAAGCGGCGACCCAGCTGCTGTCAGCTCGCCTCTGTGTCCCCAAGAGTGGGACAGGCACGCTGGCTGTCAACTCCACACTCGTCTCTCCTTACCAGTCTCCTCCATACTCCTCTCTACTCCTCTCCTCTGCTCCTCTCTTCTCTCCCTCTCCCATTGTTAACACAGCACCACAGCCTCCTAACGTATCACACTTCCCTATGTGGATGACAAAATAAAAGATGGATATATGGGGGGAATATTTCCATTGTTGACAGTTATTTACACTTTGTACTCTGGTATCATCTGAAATCAGATCTGGTTCGAATGACCCTCTGGCCCCAGTCTGTGCTTCAAGGTAGCCACCACAGGCACGTTTGAGTCTGACTGTTCTGGTGCGCTCCTGTGATGACAATAAGGGGGAACAGTGTTAAAGCCAAGCTGAGAGAGTTTGACTGTGCGTGTGGCTAGTGAAAACTCATCCCGACAGCTAGCCAGCAGCCGTGTACCTGCACACAGCAAGGTGTTGGCCAAGCGGTGAGGCGTGAGGCTTTTACTGGAAAATAACACGAGCTGAGAGGGCCTTGTCACCCATTGAGGATTCCCTGCTCCTGCTGCTGTGTGACAACAAAAATAGAGGAAGAGGCAATTGGATTTGACACATTCTTTCTTTTTTAACTTGTGGGTGGTTTGCAGTGCCAGGACTTCATTTGTCAGACTTAAGGAAATAGTGTTAAACTGTGACGGTGTCACACTTAAAGAGCTATCTGTTCCACTGCCTCTGGATGCCTTTTGTTGAGGTCATAATTAATGAGAAGTGTAAAGAGCTGGTAGCTATGGTTTCCAGATAGCTGTTTGCCATGTGTCAAGGCTCCATCGGGGGGAGGGGTTGTGTTTGTGTGGGTGCTTGTTGGCATGAGTGCATACAGTGATTATATACTTACTGTTCAGTATGATTGCCAACAGTGAATCACATCTTTTTCGGTTAGCGAGCATCCATATAAACAAGATAGGCCTATTCATGTTGAATATATTAAGATAATGTATTATGTGCTGCTGTCATTATTACTTACCAATGGCATGCTGATGAAGAGGAATTGTTCATCAATCGTCTGTATTGATGACATTTTCTATGATATCTGTAAATTATATGTGTTTCCTGTTCTATAGTATGAAAGTGAGAAAATGAAGTGAGTTGAAGTGACATGGTCCCGAGCTAGTATCCCAGCTGGAGTTCCTTTCCAGCCCATATGTTTCTGCCGGGACTCTCATGGTGTTTGGCTGGGTAGGGATATAGGGCTGGTAGCTGGTGACACTCTCGTCACCGGCTGTGTGACGGCAGAGATCGCAGCCATTCTAGTGTGGAACCCCAGAGCACATCTGAGACTAGTGTCTGTCTGTCTGTCAGGGAAGGAGCAGTATGGTCCCACCAGGGGACATGGGGGTGTCAGGGGGCTTTGGGCCTCATCCCCACACCCCTCCATCTGACAGCAAAGGTCAGTGGCTTCTCCTGCCTATCTCTCTCTGCTCCTGACAGGCCTTCCTGTGGGACCAGGCCGGGCCCCTGCTCCGGGCCCCTGCTCCGGGCTCCTGCTTGCTGACACACGCTGCGTACAATTAATATTTCATCACTGTTTTCCCTTCTCTTTTAATCCACCCACAGAGTTCCTGATAGGGGCACTTCTGATGAGAACACCTTTTCACACCCCTGATCTTCACCAAACCTGCAGAAAGTTAGCCCAGGAAGTCTAGATGTGACGTACATGCTAAAGCAGGGGGAGGGGTCAAATCTACAGCCCGTGGGTGGCTTGAGTAAAAAACATAACTCATTATACTTTAAAATAAACTGTATAGAGATTATAATGAACCTACATTTATACAGTTTCTTGGCTGTGTTCGGTTCGCTAATAGTCACCGCAATGAAAGCTAGACAGTCGGGGACGATCAAAAATTCAAAAACGATGGATAGAGGACTATCTTTGGTAAATTTTGACGGCGAGGAAATATAACACATTTTCAGTGCGTACCTCGTTGAAGACCGAATGCGGCCACCGGAGCAAAATGTGTTTTACACCCCTGGGCTAAAGGATTTGGAGAGTATTACTGCATCACTTTGCATATACAATTGATTATAGATTCTACTATTCTCTTGAGAATTGCAAATCACTGAAGACAGAGCATGGTGTGTTTTTTGCTTCTGACTGGGAGGTTCATTTTCCTGGTTTAGAGTGTTTGTTGGAGTGATTTGGAGTGTTAGTCAGAGCTATTGAGAGCCTAAATGCAGAAGAGACTTGTGTTGTGCATAGAGCATGTCCGTCAGCGGAGTGATCATATCAAACAGAGATATTTGAGCCATTAATAATACATTAGCCTATCTGATGCTCCTGCTATGCAATAATCACCCATTCATCTCCCACCCTGCAGACCTGACAGACAGTCAAATGAGGGGGGAAGGTGGCACTAATGCCGTTCTGGAAACACATACAGGGGGGAGGAGTGGCAAACACATATCACCTACAGCTTATTATAGAGACAGATCCTCTATAAAGGCCTCTATGGAACAGTCTGTACTGCTGAACGTTAATAACATGGCATTATTTCATCCACTATACCCAACATAATTCTGTTGTTCCAAGTTTAAAAAAATAATAACTAACAACATCCATCCTTGGGGCACCGTGACTCACAACGACATAATGGCAGTGTAACAGTTCCACTTTGGCAAGCACACAGCCCCAACTAGGCCTGAGAAATATATGACCTTTGTGCCTGACTTGTTCGAGTAATGTGGTTTCTGCTCTGAGAATAGCCACAATAAAGTGTGACTTGGGGGACATGGTTGGTTGGGAGCGGGAGCGCCGGCCTATGCATTTGTCTGAATCATTGCCCCCAGCCCGGGTCCTGACTGCCGTGCTCTGCCACAGCGTGATGGAGGAGCACTGGGGCCCTGTGTCACACCCTGAGCACTAAAGCACTCGCCCTGCCTCCGGTGAGCCTACATGGCTTTACACTTTGCCTGCAGGGAAGCACGCGCCATTCATCCACACAGCATACACACACACTGAATTGGCCTCTAGTTTGCCTACGGACCCCTTTACTTATTCCACATTTTGTTACGTTACAGCCTTATTCTACAATGTATTCAATTGTTTTTTTCCCTCATTAATCTACACACAATACCCCATAATGACAAAGCAAAAACAGTTTTTATGTTTTAAACTAATTTATTAAAAATTTAAAATAAATATATCACATTTACAAACAGTATCAGTCAAAGGTTTGTACACACCTACTCATTCCAGGATTTTTCTTTATTTTTTTTACTATTTTCTACATTATATAATAATAGTGAAGACATCACAACTATGAAATAACACATATGGAATCATGTAGTGACCAAAAAAAGTGTTAAACACATTATTTATTCAAAGTAGCGACCCCTTGCAGTCGCAAAAGCCAACAAGCGGTATGATGAAACTGGCTTTCATGAGGATCACCACAGGAAAGGAAGACCCAGAGTTACCTCTGCTGCAGAGGATAAGTTCATTAGAGTTAACAGCCTCAGAAATTGAAGCCCAAATAAATGTAACAGACACATCTCAACATTAACTGTTCAGAGGAGACTGTGAATCAGACCTTCATGGTCAAATTACTGCAAAGAAATACTACCAAATGACACCAATAAGAAGAAGAGACTTGATTGGGACAAGAAACACGAGCAATGGACATTAGACTGGTGGAAATCTGTCCTTTGGTCTGATGAGTCCAAATTTGAGATTTTTGGTTCCAACCGCTGTGTTTTTGTGCAACGCAGAGTACGTGAACGGATGATCTCTGCATGTGTGGTTCCCACCGTGAAGCAATTAAAGAGGCGGTGTGATGGTGCTTTGCTGGTGACACTGTCAGTGATTTATTTAGAATTCAAGGCACACTTAACCAGCATGGCTACCACAGTTCTGCAGCGATATGCCATCCCATCTGGTTTGTGCTTATCATTTGTTTTTCAACAGGACGATGACCCAACACACCTCCAGGCTGTGTAAGGGCTATTTGACAAAGAAGGAGAGTGATGAAGTGTTGCATCAGATGACCTGGCCTCCACAATCACCCGACCTCAACCCAATTGAGATGGTTTGGGATGAGTTGGACCGCAGAGTGAAGCAGCCAACAAGTGCTCAGCATATATGGGAACTCCTTCAAGACTGTTGGAAAAGCATTCCAGGTAAAGCTGGTTGAGAGAATGCCAAGCGTGTGCAAAGCTGTCATCAAGGCAAAGGGTGGCTATGAAAAACATAAAATATAAAATATATTTAGATTTGTTTAACACTTTTTTGGTTACTACATTATTCCATATGTGTTATTTCATAGTGTTGATGTCTTAACTATTATTCTACAATGTAGAAAATAGTAAAAATAAAGAAAACTCTTGAATGAGTAGGTGTGTCCAAACTTTTGCTGGTACTGTAAGTATACAGATGCTTTACTCAGTTCTTTGTTGGAAGCACCTTTGGCAATGATTACAGCATCGGTTGTTCTTGGATATGAAGCTACAAGCTTGACACACCTGTATTTGGGGAGTTCCTCACATTCTTCTCTGCAGATCCTCTCAAGCTCTGTCAGATTGGATGGGGTGTGTTTCTCACAGCTATTCACAGGTCTCTCCAGAGATGTTCGATCGGGTTCAAGTCCAGGCTCTGGCTGGGCCACTCAAGGACATTCAGAGACTTGTCCCAAAGCCGCTCTTGCGTTGTCTTGGCTGTGTGCTTCGTTGTCCTGTTGGAAGGTGAACCTTCGCCCCCAGTCTGAAGCCCTAAGCTCTCTGGAGTACATTTTCATCAAGGATCTCTCTGTACTTTGCTCCGTTCATCTTTGCCTTGATCGTGATTAGTCTCCTAGTCCCTGTCGCTGAAAAACATCCCGGCAGCATGATGCTGCCACCGCCTTGCTTCACCATAGGGATGGTGCCAGGTTTCCTCCAAACGTGACGCTTGGCATTCAGGCTAAATAGTTCAATCTTGGTTTAATCAGACCAGAATCAGACAGAGAATCTTGTTTCTCATGGTCTGAGAGTCTTTAGGTGCCTTTTGGCAAACTCCAAGTGGGCTGTCATGTGCCTTTTACTGAGGAGTGGCTTCCACTCATTTTTTGGTAGCATTCCCCAGATATGTGCCTCGACACATTCCTGTCTCGGAGCTCTATGGGCAATTCCTTCGACCTCATGGTTTGGTTTTTGCTCTGACATTCACTGTCAACTGTGGGACCTTGTATGGACAGGTGTGTGCCTTTCCAATTCATGTCCAATCAATTGAATTTACCACAGGTTGAGTTCAATCAAATTGTGCAAATAATCTCAAGGATGATCAATGGAAACAGGATGTACCTGAGCTCAATTTCAAGTCTCATAGCAAAAGGTCTGAACACTTATGTAAATAAGGTATTCCTGCATTTTATATTTAACAAATTTGCTAACATTTCTAAAAACCTGTTTTTGCTTTGTCATTATGGGATATTGTGTGTAGAATGATGAGGATTATTTAATTCTTAAATCCATTTTAGAATAAGGCTGTAACCTAACAATATGTGGAAAAAGTCAAGGGTTCTGAATACTTTCCGAAGGCACTGTGTGTAATGTTATAGCAGAGACAAGGCCCATGTGTGTCCTGTCTTATAGAAGATTACATGGGCTGATAGACAGACAGATTGTTAAGTGTTCAAGGTAATTGTGAAGGTACTGACTGTGATACGGACTGTGAGCAGAAAGACTGGTGACCCAGGATGTTCTCTCTGCATGCACAAATGAGCCTCAGTACGCCCCGTAGCGAGCCCCCTTCTGAGCCACACCCCAGGACTAGTGTGTAATGAGTACTATAACCAGCAGACGATACCAAGGCCAGCTCGGCTTGTTCTTATAGCTTCCCTCTAACCTTGAGTGTCACGAGCAGCACTTCATGCAAATCTCTCTCTCCTGTGAATGAGCCTTTCTTCCCATTAGAGAGAATGGACTGTAACAACACATTCTACCAGAGGACTCATAATCATTAATGCCTAACCCTGTGTGTGTGTGTGTGTGCGTGTGTGTGTGTGTGTGTGTGTGTGTGTGTGTGTGTGTGTGTGTGTGTGTGTGTGTGTGTGTGTGTGTGTGTGTGTGTGTGTGTGTGTGTGTGTGTGTGTGTGTGTGTGTGTGTGTGTGTGTGTGTTGAGCAGTCCCACTATTACTGTACAATGGCATGGAGGGACAGCGCAGGCATTTCCATGATTCAGGGCCTTTCAGTTGGAGACACTATAAAACACCATCAGCCATGTAGCTTATTCTGTGCCCTCCAGTATGTGTACATTGTCTTGTGTTTTCTGTGTAAAGAAAGGTGGGGAGCTGGGAGACAGTTTCCTCGAGTGGTTACTCTCTCTCTGTTTTCCCTGTTTTCTTCTCTCAGTCATCTACATAATAAAGGGAGTGATTATCAGTTAAGGGAGCTGGCAGTCGTGGATTTTTAAAAGCTGCCTTCAAGACAGGACTATATTCCACAGATAACTAGTTTCTCAGAAGCCCTGTTTGTTCTTGAGGTTTGCCCCCACTACAAACATTTTCTTGATCAAAGTGCCTGCCACTTCAAACATGGGCCCCCATTCCTCCATATAGGTCTGCCTGCTCATCGCCATGGCAACTCCATAATCCTCCAACCTCTATGGAGCAGGTAGCCAGGAGTGTGAAGGAAGTGACAAAGGCCTCATTTAAATTAGCTCAACCCTTTTTCCATCTTATTTAATTGATTTCAAAGGTGAGCTGTGTGGCATTACTGAGGTGCAGCATTAGACTATTGATATAGTGAGTAGCCCACACACACACACACACACACACACACACACACACACACCCTAATCGTTCCGTTTGTGTATTCATTGGGAAAATCCAAATTAGGTCAAGCCAATTAAATCAAAAGATAGCAGCTTTCCTTAGGGTTCAAATCATTCCCTCAACAGAATCCCAACTGAGCAGCCAGCTCAGCCCTCTTTAAACTAACATGTGGAGTTATTTATCAAGTAAATTTGTTTCAAAGACAAGTAGCGATATAATCTCACACTTTTGATGTTCATTTTATTAGTGGGTTATAGTAACAGCGGGTATTAAGGTGTGTATTAATGTCTTTTATGTAAAGTTACAAAGGAATTAGAATGAGGGAAAGGACTTAATCATTCCACTGGAGTGAAAAGCTATTCTCAAAGTTAACACAAAGATCAAACTTTACCTCATCTTTGAGGGATTCTCAGATACTTTTGTATACTTTTTAGCCAGTAGTTCGGAAAGTATAAGTAGCTAACTAAATATTACTTGTGTAGTTGTACTGACTCTAAATCTCTGTATGTCCCTAACTATGGTTACGGTGCATGTCCCTGTAAATTGCGTACTACGTCACGTGCAGATATGTGCACCACATCATTGCTTTCTCTCTCACTCTGTTGTGTATGCATGACGTGCCTCTTGCAAGCTGTCACTGAAATGCTGAGGGACAGAAACTCATTGGTTGAACTCAAATTGCTCGGGGGCTGGCCCACATGGGAGGAAATGTAGGGAAAATGGCGCGGCACAGGCTCGCGAAAAACAATCGCTTTCAAACTAGATATTTCGTGGCTAATTGAGGTAAAACAGTAATTCTGCTCAGAGATTATGCATGTATGAACTACACATTGACATATCCAGCCCAAAGCGGGAGGTTTAAAAAATAGTTGCCAAAGTTACGGAGCATCTCTTTAATATGTTGTCAGTGACAGGGCTCTATGTGAGCTGTATCTTCATGCTGCATGCATTCATCATCATTAGGGATTGGCTACCCAAGGTTTTTTATATTTATTTCACCCAGCCTATCAGGATTCCCCAGAATTAACGGACATTTCATTCATCTCTATCAAAGTCTGGCTAACTACATCCTCCATTATTGCTGTTGCAATAAAGCCTACAGGGCATTATTACATTTCACAGCATCATTGTAAAGGAAATGGCAAATGCATTCAAGTAAAAGGGCACAGAGGATGTGTCTCTTTAAAAGACAAACCCCAATGAAATTAGAAGTGCTCAGTTGGACATACCCAGCACAAACCACGTCTCTGCCCTTTTACTGCTGTGTTTGATACATTCTTCAAATGTCTACTCCACAGGGAGCAGCAAAGCACCCTTTAGCTTCTAAAAAGCACACAGAATTCCACACCCCTTTAATATGTGCTAATGATTATGATAATTTTAGAGTCTCATCTTTTCCCAAGTCTGGAGATTAATTTAAGATAACTGTGTAGTATTTTCTCCTGAAAAGTTAGCTAACTAAATAGTACTTGTGTAGTTGTACTGACTCTAAGTCTCTATGTGTCCCTAACTATGGTTATGATGCAGGACTGTAGAACTGATTGGTTGTTTTGTGCTGATCCTCTGTTGCAGAATGTGAGTGAAACAGTAAGTGGATGTTAATGACAGAAATGTGGCTGTGTTTTTAAATAGCAGCAGCCTATTAGTGTGTTATTAACAGGGTAATGGCCTGTTACTAAACTGCAGTGTGACATTGCTGCTCAGGCTGCCTGGGAAGCGGCATGCCGCCCTCTCGCTCCCCTCCTGCTCCCCCTCCTGCTCCTCACTGAGACTGCAGCAGAGATGGAGAGACAGGAGGTGGAGGAGAGGAACTCCACACACATGGACAGAGACAGAGAACAGAGAGGAAGAGAAGGAATAACGCCCAGAGCTTTGATCTCTGGTAAAATGATCTTCAAAGAGAACCATTGATACCCAATTTGAACCCACATACAAGTCTTGAACATTCAATGTTTGAACAGATACATGTCCCCAATAGAGATACACTCTATGCCATGGCAAAATGTTTAAAGTAAATTGAGTTAGATGTGTTGAAAGCATCTGCTTCATCCGTGAATGATCCAGTTGTCTCATTCAAATAACAAAACTTTATTGAATGCTCTGTGTGAATGCACATCCACTACTCAAAGCTTTTTTATCAAAGCTCTTATTGTAGTCTGACATTTTTGATGTGCCCGTGTTGAACCTGAGCCTTCTGTTCAAGAGGTCTCACTTCACTGATTAGTGTGGGAGAAAGACAAAACCACTGCTCCTCTTCTCACACTGCTTAATCAATATTCCTCAGACAGACAAGCGGGGCGTGGCAGTGGAAAACGCAAGGCTCACAAGAAAATGGTTTGCCATCCACAATTGAAGCCCCGGGCCAAAAGCAAGGGGTTGTGTGTCGATATATTTTTTGAGAGTATGAGATAGAGATTGACAGTGAGAGAGAGCAAGGCTGTAAATTGAGTGTCAGTGATCTCACTCAACTTCTACGCAGTGGGAGATAAGATGAGAGAAATTAAACCTCAGAGCTGTAACAGAGTAATAAAGCAGGATGGGGTTCAGTGTCTGGACTTTGTTGCTCTCAGAAATAATTTAGAACTCCGGGGAGAGGAACTAATAATATATATTAAAACGGCAAGCCTTTCTCTTTCCACTCTGTTTATAGTCCAGGGTTCAGAGGGGTTTGCTTCATGTGCTGCCAGAAATAACCTCTGATCTCGCGTGAACAACAACTCTATATTAGGGCCTCATTGGCCTTTAGAGAACAATAATGAGATCCCTCATTTTAAGTTGAGATTGGTAGGTTCAAGTATAGTGCAGACGCAGCAAATGTTGTCTGTCTCTGGATCAGATCACTGTGAATAGAGAACACTAGCAGTGTAAAGCTGCGGTGTTGTTGGAGCACATGCACCAGGTGAGTTAGTGTATTAGGAGTCCCCTCCATGTTTCTCACATTGACTGCTCTGTGGTCTCCCTCAGGTGTGTTCCACCTGTTTGGCCCCGAGCCCCTGTTTGGCCCTGATCCCCAATGGCTCATGGGAGGTTGCCTTGTGTGTGCACCGGCTTGTGGCTTCAGGCCAGTTGCCACGGCAGCAATGTGTTCCCCCATTCCCCCCACCCCTTAACCACACAACCATGCAAGGATAGGGCAGCGCAGTGGGGTGTATTTCCCTGGGGAATCATTTCTTCCTCTTCTTTCTTGTTATTTGTAACTTGTCCTTTCAAGCAAGACAGCCCTAAAGTTCAGTGGCGCATTCTTCAAGAAAGGCTATTACTGCTTCCTTCTGATTCTGTATCATGCAGTGCACAGACCAGTCATCCCTCTTTTTTATCTGCCTTTCTTCCTGTCACATTTTTGAAGCGAAGAGGAGAAGTCAGAGTTTGAGGAAAGGACTATGACCAATGCCTTTAAATGGAAAGCGGGCTTCTCCTCTGAGTTTGCACAAGTCATCCAATACAGTGAAAGTGCTTTGCGCTTGACAGAGCTGTCTCTCTCTTTATGTTTTTGTCCCTTTATGGTAAGAGTGTGCTTACTTACATATATTTTCTCCCATTGGCAAAGACATTCAAAAGGGGTGATGATATTAACAGTCATTTTGATCCAGATGTGCCAATTGTCCAAACAGATCCTCAAGGTAGATGGATTATTTTAAATATGTTATTGGACAATAAACAGATATGGCTTATTAACCTATACGGTCCAAATAATGAAGCTTCTTTGAAAATATATATAATAATTTATCAACTCTACAAGCAACACTAGACTCTATTATTATGGTGGGAGATTTTAATATGGTCTTAAATACCTCTATGGACCGGAAAGGAAATCACACTACAAACTATCACCCTCAGGCACTTAAGGAAATCATGAATGTCATGGATATATTGGAATTAGTGGATATATGGAGACTTAAATACCCTGACCTAGTGAGATATACATGGCGGAGGCTTAATCAAGCTAGTCGCCTTGACTACTTTCTTATACCATTCTCTCTGGCAACAAAAGTTTAAAAAGTGTTGATAGGGGACAGAATGCAGATGGATCATCACATAATTGGCATATATATTACTCTTACAGAATTTCCACGTGGGCGAGGATATTGGAAATGTAATCAAAGCCTACTAGATGACAACTTGTTAGGACAGAATCATTTATAACGGACTTTTCCCGACATAACATAGGTACAGCACATCCCCTTATTGTATGGGACACTTTTAAATGTGCCTTTGGAGGCCATGTGTAACGATGTGCGCTGAGAGTCAGGAAACAAGTTCAGGGAGTGAGTGTTTTAATAAATAAAAACTAGCATAAAACAAAACAAAAAGCACTAACATAAAACAAAACAAAAAGCACTAACATAAAACAAAACAAAAAGCACTAACATAAAACAAAACAAAAAGCACTAACATAAAACAAAACAAAAAACACTAACATAAAACAAAACAAAAAGCACTAACATAAAACAAAACAAAAAACACTAACATAAAACAAAACAAAAAGCACTAACATAAAACAAAACAAAAAGCACTAACATAAAACAAAACAAAAAGCACTAACATAAAACAAAACAAAAAGCACTAACATAAAACAAAACAAAAAACACTAACATAAAACAAAACAAAAAGCACTAACATAAAACAAAACAAAAAGCACTAACATAAAACAAAACAAAAAGCACTAACATAAAACAAAACAAAAAGCACTAACATAAAACAAAACAAAAAACACTAACATAAAACAAAACAAAAAGCACTAACATAAAACAAAACAAAAAACACTAACATAAAACAAAACAAGCAACACGAACAATGTACAAACATGAAACAGAAACAATGACGCCTGGGGAAGGAACCAAAGGGAGTGACATATATTGGGCAGGTAATCAAAGAGGTGATGGAGTCCAGGTGAGTGTCATAATGTGTGTAACGATGGTGACAGGTGTGCGCCATAACGAGCAACCTGGTGACCTAGAGACCGGAGAGGGAGCACACTTGACCCCATGCAATTCAGTACTCCTCTATAAAACAAAAGCAATTTAGATCAAAAGAGTCCATATTAACAAAGGAAATTGAAGGACTAACAGTACAGTTAGATAGCAATTAAAACTGTACCATTGTCACGTATACTCCCTCTCCGGCCTCTAGGTCATCGGGCTGCTGATTATCGCGCACACCTGTCACCATCGTCTTGCGCACCTGCACCTCATGACACTCACCTGGACTCCATCACCCCCTTGATTATCTTCCCTATATCTGCCACTCCCCTTGGTTCTTTCCTCAGGTGTTATTGACTCTGTTTCATGTTGGTACGTTGTTTTTGTTTTGTGTTTATGGTTTTGTTTATTTATTAAAACACTCACTCCATGTACTTGCTTCCCAACTCTCAGCGCACTCGTTACAACCATAGAGGCACAGAATAAGTTAGAGGAAAAACAAAAAGAAATGGAGGAACTTATTCAAAAAAGATACAGTGTAATATATTATAAAAATAAAGCGAACTGGATAATATGGGGAAAATGCACCAAATTATTTTTCTATCTTCAACATAGTAATGCTACATTTGTTTTCGTTGAAACTTCTTACAAATAATGGAGTCAGGCATGATTCACAGAATGATATTTTGAAAGAGGAAGTAAAGTACTTTAAGAATATGTTTTTGTTTCAGTCTCCATCTCCACCAACAAACGCTAAATTGTATGTTTTTTTTTCTCCTATTAATAATGTAAAATTAACATCTGTACAGAAAGACTCATGTGAAGGCCAAATTAGAGGAACTTGTTGATGCAATTAAAGCCTTTAAGTCCAGGAAAACTCCAGGACTGGATGGCATACCAGTGGAAGTATACCACACTTTTTGTATATACTCAGAGGACCATTATTAGAATGTTTTAACCACTCCTATATAAATGGTAGATTATCGGTCAAGCAACAAGGTCTGATTTCATTATTACTGAAACAGGATCCAAGTGGTGGATATATAAAGATCCAGTCCTGTCAAGAGGAGTAAAACAAGGTTGTCCACTATCGGCATATCTATTTATTATTGCCATCGAAATGTTAGATCCAACAATATTAAGGGATTAGAAATCTGTGCTAACCTCTCTGGATTATAACCAAATTGTGATGTGTACTATATTATGTATTGGATCACAAAAAAATGAAACTTTTACATTACCGTGTAGTTTACCAATAAAATGGTCTGACAGGGATGTGGACATACTCAGTATACATATCCCGAAAGAAAGAATTGATCTCACTCCAATAAATTTGAATAGAAAGTTGGCAAAAATAGATAAGATCTTTCTACCATGGAAAGGAAAATACCTGTCTAAAAGTTTTAAAAAATCACCCTGATTAACTCTTTAGTCATATCACATTTGACCTATTTGCTTATGGTTTTGCCTACACCTACTGACCTGTTTTTTAAATTATATGAACAAAAAATATTCAGTTGAATTTGGAATGGCAAGTCAGGCAAAATTAAAAGAGCCTATTTATGTATATAATGAATATGAATTCAGAGGGCAGAAATGATTAAATATTAAAGGATTAGACCTCTCACTAAAGGCATCAGTCATACAAAAGTTATACTTAAATCTGAAAGGGTTCTCAAGTAAATGAGTAAGAATGTCTCACCTCATGTTCAAGAAGGGTCTTTTCCCCTTTATTCAGATTACACCTGCTCACTTTCGGTTATTTGAAAACGAAATCTCCAAAGTATTGTAATTTTTTAAACAAGCCTTAGAAAGTTGGTTGCAATTTCAGTTTTATCCACCAGAAAACACAAAACAAATAATACAACAAATAGTGATTCAACTCAAATATACTAATTTATAAAAAATATATATATTTTTAGTTAAAAACATTTTTAAAGGTATCATTTTTGTAAATGATATCATAAGTAGGACTGGTGGAGTTATGTCACACATGCTGCTAACACAGACATATGGAAATGTCTGCTCTATCTAAAATTACAACCAACAAATTGCAGCATTACCCCAGAAATTGAAGAGGCAAGTAGAAAGGGGAAAAAGTAAGGAACTTGTATGTCGGCCCTGTAGTAAAGAACATAAATGGTTAAAGAAAGGTGTGATAAATAAAAATATATACCAATATCATTTAAAGACCAAAAAATTGACAGCTGTGCCATACAAATTCCAAAATAGTTGGGAAGAGATTTTCGATGTACTGATTCCATGGCACATGGTTTATGAATTGACACGCAAAACAACGCCGGATTCAAAACTTCTCATTTTTAAATTTAAATGATAATACAAATTCTTGCAACCAATAGAATATTATACAGTGGCTTGCAAAAGTATTCATCCCCCTTGACATTTTTCCTATTTTGTTGCCTTACAACCTGGAATTAAAATGTATTTTTGGGGGGAGGGTTGTATCATTTGATTTACACAACATGCCTACCACTTAAAAGATGCAAAATATTTTTTCTTATGAAACAAACAAGAAAACAGAAAACTTGAGCGTGCACAACTATTCACGCCCCCCAAAGTCAATACTTTGTAGATCCACCTTTTTCAGCAATTCCAGCTGCAAGTCTCTTGGGGTGTCTCTATATGCTTGGCACATCTAGCCACTGGGATTTTTGCCCATTCTTCAAGGCAAAACTGCTCCAGCTCCTTCAAGTTGTATGGGTTCTTTAAGTCATACCACAGATTTTCAATTGGATTGAGGTCTGGGCTCTGACTAGGCCATTCCAAGACATTTAAATGTTTCCCCTTAAACCACTTGAGTGTTGCTTTAGCAGTATGATTAGGGTAATTGTCCTGCTGGAAGGTGAACCTCTGTCCCAGTCTCAAATCTCTGGAAGACTGTAACAGGTTTCCCTCTAGAATTTCCTGGTATTTAGCGCCATCCATCATTCCTTCAATTCTGACCAGTTTCCCAGTCCCTGCCGATGAAAAACCTACCCACAGCATGATGCTGCCACCACCATGCTTCACTGTGGGGATGGTGTTCTCGTCGTGATGAGAGGTGTTGGGTTTGCGCCAGACATTTTCCTTGATGGCCAAAAATCTCTCTTTTAGTGTCATCTGACCAGAGTACCTTCTTCTGTATGTTGGGGAGTCTCCCACATGCCTTTTGGCGAACACCAAATGTGTTTGCTTATTTTTTTCTTTAAGCAATAACTTTTTTTCTGACCACTCTTCTGTAAAGCCCAGCTCTGTGGAGTGTATGGCTTAAAGTGGTCCTATGGACATATACTCCAATCTCCACTGTGGAGCTTTGCCGCTCCTTCGGGGTTATCTTTGGTCTCTTTGTTGCCTCTCTGAATAATTCCCTCCTTGCCTGGTCTGTAAGTTTTGGTGGGAAGCCCTCTCTTGTTAGGTTTGTTGTGGTGTCATATTCTTTCCATTTTTAAATAATGGATTTAAATTGTGCTCCATGGGATGTTCAAAGTTTCTGATATTTTTTTATAACCCAACCCTGATCTGTACTTCTCCACAACTTTGTCCCTGACCTGATTGGAGAGCTCCTTGGTCTTCATGGTGCTGCTTGCTTGGTGGTGCCCCTTGCTTAGTGGTGTTGCAGACTCTGGGGCCTTTCAGAACAGGTGTATATATACGGAGATCATGTGACAGATCATGTGAATCTTAGATTGTACACAGGTGGACTTTATTTAACTAATTATGTGACTTCTGAAGGTAATTGGTTACACCAGATCTTATTTAGGGGCTTCATAGCAAAGGGGGTGAATATATATGGTGCATATATATATATATATATATATATATATATATATGCACCACTCACCACTTTATTCTTTAAACAAGTTATTTTTTTTCATTTTCCTTCAACAATTTGGACTATTTTGTGTAAGTCCATTACATGAAATCCAAATAAAAAGCCATTTAAATTACAGGTCGCAATGCAACAAAATATAAAAAGCCAAGGGGTGTGAATACATTTCCAAGGGACTGTATATATGGGGGATACAATCTTCCCAGCTCTGCAGATTTTTCTGCAAGGAGGCAGAGTCATTAGATCATTTATTTTGGTACTGTCCATGTGTAGCTCGTTTTTGATCTCAGGTCCAGGAATTGCTAAAGAATTGCAACATTTACCTAGAACTAACGCTGCAGATAGTAATACTGGGTGATTTGAAAAGTCATAGTCAATCATTCAATAAAATAATAATTATTTTAGCAAAATATTTTGTCTTTAATTTACAATTGGATGGACATCAGAAATAGAGGACAAAATATAGAGGACAAACAAAATATAACTATTGTAAAATAGATTTCATCTGTAAAATGTGTATAATATGTATAAACTGAAGGTAGAAGCCTAAGTGTTATTGTTTAATAGGTTACTCCATTTAGGGGAGGGGTGGTAGGGTTTGCGGGAAATAATAAAGGTATATTCTAAAAAAAAGTGTGTATATGTATGTATGTATGTATGTATGTATGTATGTATGTATGTATGTATGTATGTATATATGTATGTATGTATGTATGTATGTATGTATGTATGTATATATATAGATATATACATTTACCCAAAAAATATATGGGGGATTGGAAATTATGCAGATAATTACATTGATGGAAGCAACAATCTATCCGCAAACAACAATCTATCTGCTTACTCTAATCTGTGGAAAAAGATCTTCAGTCCTCCATTTCTCTAGAAATATGTAATATTGTAGTGCTATAAGAGATATGTGGATCTGCATTTGAAGGCATTATGACAAAAGGGAGTGTTTTGTTTGCCTGGAAAAACACAGTCCATTGCTTTACATGAAAAAGGAAGCTGATGGGGTACCCTAGCTAAGCTGACCTTGTCTAACGCCTGCACAGAATCATCTGTTGGAAAAGAACACAAAGGAACTGCAGGCTTACATGGTCAATTGTTGCTGTGGGCCATATCTCAGGTCGGCCTCTCACCATTTACATAATTAGGAGCCCTTCATCCAAGAAATTTGTGATAGCGCCTCTTTAAAGAGAAAATTCTCCACCCTCAATCCTCAGCCCCTGCCTCGGAGCTGTCACTTCAAATCGCCCATGACCTCAATTGTCATCACTCTCGCCCTTGAAGTGGAGAAATCTTTTCATTTCACAGTGAAAAGGCATAAGGGCCTTGATTGCAGCAAATCGATCTGTAATCACACTGCGCTCAGTTCTTTTATCCTATGGGCTTCATCTCCACTTGAGAGGCCGAGGTTATATTTACATGCTGCGTTCTCAAGGGTTTCTCCCTCGCCGTGATTCTGATATGAGTGTCACAACATGCCATTCTAATCCTCTTTTCAGGTCATTTCTCACACAAGGCTGACTGTGAAATATCCTTTACTGATTGCCCACTTCAGCTGTCCTCTCATCAGCTCAGTTGGGACAGGGGAGCTGTGTTTTAGAGTGGTCAATCCGCACCTTCGACCAATGTCAGCATCGCACATCATACTGTCCTCTGTTACCTTTTCCTGGTCCTAGAATATCATGAAATATGAGTCTGCGGTGGCTATCTGCTTTGCTTTTTCATTTTGTGGAGTCAGAGAGGGAGTTGGCATTTGGTGGAATCTATATTTGGCATGACTGTGAGCTCTGTAGTCTGTATGTGACAGTAGGGATGTTGTGAGAGCCAAGGGTATCTCTCTCCGGGAGTGGATGTGTGTGGCCTGTAGTGGGGAGTGACGGAGGATGGTTTATTAGTGTTTCAGAAGGCCTTGGCACCAACATGCCTCCAAAATAAGATGAGCTGAATAAATCTGAGCGATACCAGAGGCTTTGTGTTCCCACAATCTTATATCCTGTCATGACCAGACCTATTCAGGAGGAAGAAAACAGTGCCATAAAGTTCTATTGCTTTTAAAGCCCTCTCTCTTCCTCTCTGCCTGTCCTTGAGGAGCAGAGGGTGGCAGGGGGGGGGCAGAGAGGGGGGCTCTGATGGTTGTTCGGGCTCAATCGACTGGGCAGAACAACCTTCTGAATCTTATACCAAGGGCCTGTATACATTTAACGTGAGTGACAATTATTATTATTATTTTTTTCAAATCACATTTTATTGGTCACATACACGTGTTTAGCATATGTTATTGTGCGTGTAGCGAAATGCTTGTGCTTCTAGCTCCGACAGTACAGTAATATCTCAAATTTTCACAACATTTACCCCAAAAACACATAAATCTAAGTAAGGAATGGATTAAGAATATATACAGTGCCTTGCGAAAGTATTCGGCCCCCTTGAACTTTGCGACCTTTTGCCACATTTCAGGCTTCAAACATAAAGATATAAAACTGTATTTTTTTGTGAAGAATCAACAACAAGTGGGACACAATCATGAAGTGGAACGACATTTATTGGATATTTCAAACTTTTTTAACAAATCAAAAACTGAAAAATTGGGCGTGCAAAATTATTCAGCCCCCTTAAGTTAATACTTTGTAGCGCCACCTTTTGCTGCGATTACAGCTGTAAGTCGCTTGGGGTATGTCTCTATCAGTTTTGCACATCGAGAGACTGACATTTTTTCCCATTCCTCCTTGCAAAACAGCTCGAGCTCAGTGAGGTTGGATGGAGAGCATTTGTGAACAGCAGTTTTCAGTTCTTTCCACAGATTCTCGATTGGATTCAGGTCTGGACTTTGACTTGGCCATTCTAACACCTGGATATGTTTATTTTTGAACCATTCCATTGTAGATTTTGCTTTATGTTTTGGATCATTGTCTTGTTGGAAGACAAATCTCCGTCCCAGTCTCAGGTCTTTTGCAGACTCCATCAGGTTTTCTTCCAGAATGGTCCTGTATTTGGCTCCATCCATCTTCCCATCAATTTTAACCATCTTCCCTGTCCCTGCTGAAGAAAAGCAGGCCCAAACCATGATGCTGCCACCACCATGTTTGACAGTGGGGATGGTGTGTTCAGCTGTGTTGCTTTTACGCCAAACATAACGTTTTGCATTGTTGCCAAAAAGTTCAATTTTGGTTTCATCTGACCAGAGCACCTTCTTCCACATGTTTGGTGTGTCTCCCAGGTGGCTTGTGGCAAACTTTAAAAAACACTTTTTATGGATATCTTTAAGAAATGGCTTTCTTCTTGCCAGTCTTCCATAAAGGCCAGATTTGTGCAATATACGACTGATTGTTGTCCTATGGACAGAGTCTCCCACCTCAGCTGTAGATCTCTGCAGTTCATCCAGAGTGATCATGGGCCTCTTGGCTGCATCTCTGATCAGTCTTCTCCTTGTATGAGCTGAAAGTTTAGAGGGACGGCCAGGTCTTGGTAGATTTGCAGTGGTCTGATACTCCTTCCATTTCAATATTATCGCTTGCACAGTGCTCCTTGGGATGTTTAAAGCTTGGGAAATCTTGTATCCAAATCCGGCTTTAAACTTCTTCACAACAGTATCTCGGACCTGCCTGGTGTGTTCCTTGTTCTTCATGATGCTCTCCGCTTTTAACGGACCTCTAAGACTATCACAGTGCAGTGCATTTATACGGAGACTTGATTACACACAGGTGGATTGTATTTATCATCATTAGTCATTTAGGTCAACATTGGATCATTCAGAGATCCTCACTGAACTTCTGGAGAGAGTTTGCTGCACTGAAAGTAAAGGGGCTGAATAATTTTGCACGCCCAATTTTTCAGTTTTTGATTTGTTAAAAAAGTTTGAAATATCCAATAAATGTCGTTCCACTTCATGATTGTGTCCCACTTGTTGTTGATTCTTCACAAAAAAATACAGTTTTATATATTTATGTTTGAAGCCTGAAATGTGTCAAAAGGTCGCAAAGTTCAAGGGGGCCGAATACTTTCGCAAGGCACTGTATATACATATATGTCAGAGCGGCATTGGACTAAGATACAGTGGCATAGTATAGAATACAGTATATACATATGAGATGGGTGATGCAATATTTACACACAATTAAAGTGACTAAGATACCGTAGAATTGTATAGAGTACAGTTTATACATATGAGATGAGCAATGCAAGATACGGAGACATTGATGAGCAAGTGAGCAAGTGTAGTGGCTAGTGTTTCATTTCCTTAAAGTGGCCAGTGATTCCTAATCTATGTCTATAGGCAGCAGCCTCTGATGTGCTGCTGGAGCTGGCTGTTTAACAGTCAGTGGTGTAGTATAGAATACAATACAGTATATGCAATATGCTAACACGCTTTAAAAGTGACTAAGATACCATAGAATAGTGTGGAGTGCAGTTTATACATATGAGATGAGTAATGCAAGATATGTAAACATTATTAAAGTGACTAGTGATCCATTTATTAAAGTGGCCAATGATTTCGAGTCTGTATGTAGGCAGCAGCCTCTCTGTGTTAGTGATGGCTGTTTAACAGTCTGATGGCCTTGAGATAGAAGATGTTTTTCAGCTTTGATGCGCTTGTACTGACCTCGCCTTCTGGATGATGGCGGGGTGAACACGCAGTGGCTCAGGTGGTTGATGTCCTTGATGATCTCTTTGGCCTTCCTATGGCTTCGGGTGCTGTAGGTGTCCAGGAGGGCGGGAAGTTTTCCCCCGGTAATGCGTTGGGCAGACTCTGGAGAGCTTTGCGGTTGTGGGTGGTGCAGTTGCCGTGCCAGGTGGTGATACAGCCCGACAGGATACTCTCAATTGTGCATCTGTAAAAGTTTGAGGGTTTTAGGTGTTAAGCCACATTTTTTTAGCCTTCTGGGGTTGAAGAGGCGCTGTTGCGCCTTCTTCACCACACTGTCTGTGTGGGTGGACTATTTCAGTTTGTCAGTGATGTGTACGCCGAGGAACTTGAAGCTTTCCACCTTCTCCACTGTGGTCCCGTCGATGTGGATAGGGGGGTGCTCCCTCTGCTGTTTCCTTAAGTCCACAATCATCTCTTTAGTTTTGTTGACGTTGAGGTTATTTTCCTGGCACCACACTCCCAGAGCTCTCGCCTCCTCCCTGTAGACTGTTTCATCGTTGTTGGTAATCAAGACTACTACTGTTGTGTCGTCTGCAAACTTGATGATTGAGTTGGAGGCGTGCTTGGCCACACAGTCATGGGTGAACAGGGAGTACAGGAGGGGGCTGAGCACGCACCCTTGTGGGGCCCCAGTGTTGAGGATCAGCAAAGAGGAGGTGTTGTTTCCTACCTTCACCATCTGGGGGCGATCTGCCAGGAAGTCCAGGACCCAGTTGCACAGGGCGGGGTTCAGACCCAGGGTCTCCAGCTTGATGATGAGCTTGGAGGTTACTATGGTGTTGAATGCTGAGCTGTAGTCAATGAACATCATTCTTACATAGGTATGCCTCTCGTCCAGATGGGTCAGTGCAGTGTGCAGTGTGGTGGCGATTGCATCGTATGTGAATCTATTGGGTCGGTAAGCAAATTGAAGTGGGTCTAGGGTGACAGGCAAGGTGGAGGTGATATGATCCTTGACTGGTCTCTCAAAGCACTTCATGATGACAGAGGTTAGTGCTACGGGGCGATAGTAATTTAGTTCAATTTTCTTTGCTTTCTTAGGTACAGGGACAATGGTGGCCGTCTTCAAGCATGTGGGGACAACAGGCTGGGATAGGGAGAGATGGAATATCTGTAAACACACCAGCCAGCTGGTCTGCGCATGCTTGCGAGGGTTAACACGCTTAAATGTCTTTATCACGTCGACTATGGAGAAGGAGAGCTCACAGTCCTTAATAGCGGTCTACATCGGTGGCACTGTATTATCTTCAATGCGAGCAAAGAAGGTGTTCAGCCTGTCCGGAAGCAATACGTCAGTGTCCTCGACGCGGCTGGTTTTCCTTCTTTAATCCGTGATTGACCCTGCTACTGTACGTCGCGAATATGACGCACATGTCGTGCTTCCACTTCCACGCAAAGTGAAGCAAATTTATTCTAGTGCATTCATAGGGAGTAGGGCCTTGGTAGGGCCAGAGGCTTGGTTAATAAAGTCTTCGGGCAGTGGGAGGCAGCACTGGTCTCTCCTCACAGACTCCCAATCATGGCCGGTTGTGATATAGCCTGGATTCAAACCAGGGTGTCTGTAGTGACGCCTCTAGCACTGATATGCAGAGCCTTAGACCGCTGAACCAGGGTGTCTGTAGTGACACCTCTAGCACTGATATGCAGTGCCTTAGACCGCTGAACCAGGGTGTCTGTAGTGACACCTCTAGCACTGATATGCAGTGCCTTAGACCGCTGAACCAGGGTGTCTGTAGTGACACCTCTAGCACTGAGATGCAGTGCCTTAGACCGCTGAACCAGGGTGTCTGTAGTGACGCCTCTAGCACTGATATGCAGTGCCTTAGACCGCTGAACCATGGTGTCTGTAGTGACGCATCTAGCATTGATATGCAGTGCCTTAGACCGCTGAACCAGGGTGTCTGTAGTGACACCTCTAGCACTGATATGCAGTGCCTTAGACCGCTGAACCATGGTGTCTGTAGTGACGCATCTAGCATTGATATGCAGTGCCTTAGACCGCTGCGCCACTCGGGAGCCGTAGTAACAGACATATTAATACATGAATACTGAATAATGCCAGAAGTATCCAATAAAAAACTGTACTCTGCAGAATGTGATATCCCATGAATCCAGCTCAAGAAAACAATGACCTCAGTTAATTGTATTATGTCAGAAGCCTTTCCAAGTCTTATCTGTCTGAATTAGAAGTGGTGAGACTGTCATGGCAAAAACGCTGAACTGCACAATCAGAGTGACCTTCAAATTTCATTAGATTTAGGATGTTTGTCAAAGACACTTTTCTTCTTTGATGGAATTTACATATTTATCAGACCTGATCGTAATATGACATCTTAAAATGTTTTCAAGCTCTGAGCGCTAATGTGGCGTATGTGACTTTCTCAGGTGAGAAATATGCTGAGGGAGCAGTTTGATGCTAAGGTGTGGGCAGACATTTTTCTCCCTCTATTTCTCTCTCTTGCTCTCTCGTTCGCTACCATTAGTTCTCTCTCTCCCTCTCTCTCTCTCTCTCTCTCTCTCTCACACACACACACACACACAGTCTCCCTCTTACACTCACTTATACTTTTTCCTCCCTGACTCTTGTGACTTTCCTAATGTAAGGTCCCTCCTTATCTGCAGTGCTGTGACAGGCCCATTGAGGTCTGTGATGATGGTAGTGTTAAGAGGTTCATTACATGGAGACCTGCTCAGTAAGAAACTCTCAAAGCTCTCCTCTTATCACCACTCCACTCTGCTTATATGGCACTAAGGAGATGGGGCAGAGCCATTGGTAAAGACTAGATATCCATAACAAAATATCTGCTTTTCAAACTTAAACAAGAAATGGAAATTCATGTTTTTCAAGGCTAACTGACAGTGCTGAGTGTATTTGTTTAACAATGAAAAGTGTAGTTTGACTCATTGACTCTGTGGTTGCTTTATTTTGATTCCTTATCCTGTATCTTGAGTGTTGCAATATCATATGTCAGTGTATAAGCCTGGAAAGCATACATCACACACATGCATCAGACTGTCTTTCCAATGCTTAACCAAAATAAAGTGAGCAAATAACTCAATGATGCTGCAGGAGAATTTGCCTCTACAGCATATTTCTATTATTTTAAAAGGTTGTATTTCACTCCCTCCTGTTTCCATGTATCCGGATGTGTGGGGGTTACAGCGCCCCCTGCTGATCTTTAGCGGCACCTGCTGGCCAGCATGTGCCACTGCAGCTGTGTGCTGTGCTCTGGGGGCTGGGAACCTGTGGTGCTGTTTGGCTGAACGCTCGGCTGGGCAGAGGCATGCAGGCAGATAGACAGAGAGTTGCAGGCAGGGGAGTGCTTTGGCTGAGGAGGCAGCAGGGATCCTAGGCACTCCCTATACACTGCACTAAGATAAACGGTAGATCTTCTCTAAGCTGCAAGCCTGGTGGAAATTGCACTGATGAAGCGCAATGGCAAATTAGCATAAAACATATATGTACAAGAGCATTATTTTTTAATCCCACACAGATTTCTGTTGTGAGGTGGCTGTTATTTCAAGGTTGTTGGTTTTAATGTGAAGGGGCTTTGTGTGCATGCTACGTTTACTCCATAAGTCCTCTCTGAATGAAGCGCTCCCTGTGCTCGCCCACGGCACTATGTGGGCACTGCTCCATTGTTGTGCATCAAGAGCCATGTCGCGTCGGGTCGAGGCCAAGGTGGAATTTATAACTGATGGAATTTCACACCCAAGTGAGCGCTGGGCCTGGTGAGCACTCACATTTACAACCAATGCCCCGGCGGCTCTGCCGAGACTCCTGAATGGCAAAGTCATTTGTCTCTGTGAAGGGCAAAGAGAGAAAGCGAGGGAACTATCTTTTTTTCTTCTCCTTTAAAAACAGAATAATACTTTATGTTTACGCACACCCCCTCACACCACAACCCATGTTTTCCAAAGCCCTTAGAATCGTAATTGGAATTAAAGAGAGGAAAAGGTACGCAGCCCATTTCCAATTAGCATTTTCTCTGCTCAGGAGACGCTCAGGGGGATCAATAGGATATTAAGTTTGTGTACATAGAAATAAGGCACACAATTACTTCCAGCCATTAGCAACACTAAACATGTGGAGAAATGTCGACCTCCGATGGCTGCCTGACCTGTGTTCTGTGACACTCATTTGCCAGTTTTCAAGCTTTACTGAAGTGCATTGGTACAGTTTGCTTCTATTGAGCAAAATAGTATTTGGCCCTGACAAACAGTAGCGATCAACACAATAAGGCTCATGTGGAGTTCTGCTAACAGGTCTGGCTTCCTCTCAGCAGTGGCTATAAACTTCTTAAGACCATCTTTCCAAACATAGTGATCATTTGAGGTCAAGCTGCAGAGTAACATCTGTTATCACTGAGTGGCTCTCTGATACCTGCTCTCAGGCTAAAGTTGCACAGCCCTCTAGCATCTCACAACCCTCCAGCATCTCACAACCCTCACAACATTAGCCACAGTCCCCTCTTATCACCCACGGAACCCTCAAATCTCCCCAAGCCTGGGGCTATCCTATGGAGACCAAAGCAAGAGCCATTATGTATTAGGTCATGCTTGTTTTTACAGACCGTGATATATGTATATATAATTCAAAGAGTGTGCTGAATAATCCATGCTCTTACTTAATGATTCATGTGCGGGGCTGAGAGTGAGGGGGACATTTTTGTGGGTTGACTTGGGTACCAGTGATACCCCCTCCTCCATACCGGCCAAGGTGTCAATCCATCCTCTTCTCCATTGTGCTTGGCGTCTCTCTATCACTTATTCATCCAATGGACGCCCTGAAGATTCAAAATGCATTCCTCTATGTGACCACTGGAATATATACATTTATCATCATCTAGTTAAATATAATCTGCTATATGGAATGTAATCATCTATATTGAATAAGAGACAAAGCAAGTGAAGACAGGCTTGACCTGTATGTGGTAAAGTATGGTGTGTGAGTGAGGTCGAGGGGTCCATTGTGAAGGCAGAACAGATCCAGGGATATAGGGGGACTTTTTCTGTGTTTCTGGTGAATACCAGCGCTCCATTCAGCAGGTAACCATGTTGATGGTAATGAAACCTGCCTGCTCTCTTTGGAAATGAGAGGCAGGGCCTGGTGTTTGGACAGCCCATCATGTAGTTGATAACGAGGGGAACATTGTGCTACATGAACAAAGGCTGCTGCTGTGCCAGAGCCCCCTGTCTCCCCGTCCCCCACACAGAACAGAACAGAACAGAGCAGGCAGGAATAGAAATGAGCGTGACTCGCAGCAGGTGGAGGCAGATCAGCATTTTAAAAGAGCTTTTTGTCCAGCAGCACCAGTATTCATCCAAACGATTTTATTAGCCTGAATGCAATTCTTCCTAATTTCCCATACAGCCTGGTCCTTTCACAGAGAGAAAATAGCAGGCAGATTTGATTTATGGTGCATTAAGCTGGGCAGTCTATCATGAACATCATGTAGATTGTGAAAACATACCTCCAGCAGAATACCTCCAAATGGATCTGGAGGTCATTGTAGCATCTTTAGTGGGGAAAACTGCACATGGAATTGAATTTTCTGCATTACAAAGAGCCTGTCCTTACACAACATGGGTTAGAGCAGCCTCACGAGCACACACATCACATCATTTCCAATGGGCCACAATGTCCCTTTTTAACAATGATAAATATATATATACTGTATGTTCCTTATTACACCCGTGTGTAGTAGTCACTGAATGTTTTATCCACTTTATCCTGTTTTCTGGGTGATTATCCCTTGGCTGAATGCTAATTTACAGCACATACTTGTGAAGTGTGTTTAGTGACCAATTCATTCTGACAGCGGGGCGCCCCTGTGCTGCCCTGTTGTCCGAATATGCATGCATCTATCTAACCTGTGTGTGTTTCATCTCCAGCTCAACAGAATCCAGAGAAGGTGAAGAAGCTAGTTGTCCTCACAGCCCGTGTACACCCTGGGGAGTCGCCTGCATCCTTCATCTGCCAAGGTAGGTCTCTGTCTCCAACCTGGTGCTCTATACACATCCCTAATACTTATGTGTGCACACGGACACACAGCCCAGGTGGAGCATCTCACCAGCAGTTTATCAAGTTCTCGTAGAATTACAGGGAAAAAAGTGGCAAAGGAGCAGATTCTTCAAAAGAGCCTTGGGTTCCACTCATACCTCTCTTAACATGTCTGGCATTGTCAGGCTATTATTAAGATTAGCTCTCACCTGAAGAGCCTCTTATTTTGTCGACAAGTAACTGAACTCCTGGAGAGTTTCTCTCCTCAAAATCAAGGACATCTGAACTGTGAAGAAAGAGTGAGTTACAGTTAATGAGATGACGGTTGAAGAGGTTTTACATAAAGCATGGACACAAGACTAACTTCTTAGAACAAAAGTTGCCATCTAGAACCTAAAAGGGTTCTTTGGCTGTTCCCATAAGATAACTCTGAATAACCATTTTTGGCTCCAGGTAGAACCCTTTTGGTTCTAGGTAGAACCTTTTTGGGTTCCATGTAGAACCCTTTCAATAGATGATTCTACATGGAACCCCGAAGGGTTCTGCCTGGAACCAAAAGTGGTTCTACCTGGAATCAAAAAAGGTTATCCTATGGGGACAGCTAAAGAATCCTTTTGGAACCCTTTTTTCTAAGAGTGTATGTAAGACTATTATACTAGCCTGTTTGTAGCTTGGGTTTTGGGGACAAGGGTTAGGCTTAGGGTCAGGGTTAGGGTTGAAGTCTGGGCTTAACTGGTCTTTACAGTTTGAGCTAATATCATAGTTTAAGTTAAAGATCCTTGGATCTTCTTTACTTTTCCATTGCCAATAGAGCACAGGAAATCGTTAAAAGCTCCCAGTCTGTAGAGTAGTGTTTGGTCACCCCAGAGCCCTGAGAGCAGACAGCCCATGTAGCTCAATGTGACTTTAAGCTCCACAAAGGACCAGCCCCAGCTCCGACACGCAGATGTGCATGAAGTAATCTCAGGAAGTCTGAGTAATTAGATGGCACACTCTGTGGCCTGTACCTGTGTCCCACGCTCCATCTCTCCTCCTGCCTGCCACATTGACTCAATTAGAGAGCTTGTTATGCCTCCATTAATGGTAACGAGCAGGACAGAGTGGGGCGGGCGGCTGTAGTGGGATGGGGAGGGAGGGCTACAGGCTGGCTGTCGGCCCTCTTTGCTTCTTATTTACCTGTCAATTATCCTGCTTCAGTCTAGGGCTGTGGATGGCTTTCAGTAGCCGGTATGTATCTATCTCTCTCTGTCTCTCTCTTTCCAACTCTCTCACTCTCGCTGTCTCATCTGTGGCAGATAGCATTATCTCCCTCACTCAGTGGCTGAGGCCCTGTGGGCTAATTAGGTCCGCTGTCTGTTTTTATCCCACTGTCAGCTCCATTCCATTTCTATCGATTGTGGACGGATGTCTCAGATTTCCCCTCAGATTTATATAATGCCCTCTTTTTGTCCTTTTCTTTTTGTTACTCAAAACTCAATTAACTGGGGCCTTGAGTTTTCCATTAAAGTCCATTTTACTGGGAGTGTGTGCGGGGGTGTGTGTGTGTGTGTGCGTGGTTGTCCATGCTTGCTTCTGGGTGTGAGTGAGAGAGAATAGCTTTGAGCATGATGCTTTCCAGTTATAGAGTGAAATAACCCTGACAGTCTCTCTTGTGTATCTCCATGTTTTATTGTTTAGGAGTGATTGACTTCCTAGTCAGCCAGCACCCTGTGGCCCAAACCTTGCGTGACCATGTCATCTTTAAGATTGTACCCATGCTCAACCCTGACGGCGTCTACTTAGGCAACTACAGGTAAGCTCTACTATCAATATATAAAATCACCCGTTTCTTCATGGACTAAAAGAGCTGTTCAGTTGTTTTATGACATTTACTGCTGTAGTAATTTCCATCATGTTGCTTGAGGTCTACCTCTGAAAAGTTGTACATTTGATGGATTCTGATAGAGATATCTGACTAGGCTGCATCACGTTGCTAGAGCTAAGGAGAGATGATGTGTTTGGTAATGCCCACTGTGTAGGTCTCCTACCAGAGGATTGATAGATTCTGCTGTTACTGATATGAATTAAACCAAAGGCCATGTGTGGGTATATCTGGATGGGCAACCGCACCATCTCTGGAATATGACCTGCTGGCTTTCTGATTTTGCCATCTCTTTTCTCCTCTGTTGACAGTTCAGATCATTGTAATAGCTGCAGTAGTCAATTCCCCCTCTTATTCTCCAGTGGTTGTTGTCAATCAAATCGTGTGTGTAAAGCCAGACACACACACATTTACCAGTGGGGGATGTGTTAGAGTATTTGTGTCACAGGCATATAAACCCACATCCACTCTCCTTTTACTCGTCTACATATATTTATTCCTTTCTATACCTATTTCTTGTGTGAGACACATCTTGCCTGTGCCATCTTGCCTGTTCTTGCCATGCGGTGTCTCATACACTCTGCTGAGCGTGTTTTCACAGGGTTTAGTTGTAGTGCTGCTGTTTCTGAGGCCATACGTTCCAGCCTCTGTTTAGCACTGAGGCACAGGCTCCATGGGCATCATTTCCACCTCCCTCTCCATAATTGCCTTTTACTTAATGGGTTGGACATAAGGAATACAAATGTGCTGAGACTCTGGTGCTGCCAATAAAAGTGTTTGTGGCTGCCATCTCGTGGTCGCTTCCCTGCGCTGCACCCAGTCTGTCAATGGTACATCACATCTGCTATGATGATGACAGGGGTTAAAAACATCTTGTTGCTGATTGTTGACCCTTAAAGGTTGTTTTCATCAACTCTGGAAAATTATGCGGTCGGCCTGGCTGAATGGTGATAAGCTCCATATTAATATGAAGTGAATAAGAGTGTCTCTCTCTGCCCCTCCCAGTGAGGCCTGATTGGCCTTTCTGTGGGCTCAGCAGCACACTGCATCTGGAGGGCGATCGAACAGATGCATGCAGGGATCAGAATCAATCAGTGCTGACCACAGATTAGTATTTCAGGCATGCCTGCTTGCACATTGGCATTGACACGCAGACACAGGCCCCCATGAAAGTCATGGATACTGAGCAGCAGCAGCTCAATAGCCCAGCTACCTTCCTTCCACAGCCACTCTGGAATAGACGAGAGTTACTTTATTTTTCCAGAAGGAACTTCAGTTGTGGCATGTCAGATAAGATAAAGATGTATAGTAAACATATACACGACATGACCAAAAGTATGTGGATACCAGCTCATCGAACATCTCATTCCAAATTCACGGGCATTGCAATGGCGTTAGTCCCCCCTTTGCTGTCATAACAGCCTCCACTTTTCTGGGAAGGCTTTCCACAAGATGTTGGAACATTGCTGGGACTTGCTTCCATTCAGCCAAAAGAGCATTAGTGAGGTCGGGCACTGATGTTGGGCGATTAGGCCTGGCTCGCAGTCGGCGCTCCAATTCATCCCAAAGGTGTTCGATGGGGATGAGGTCAGGACTCTGTGCCGGCCAGTCAAGTTCTTCCACACTGATCTCGGCAAACCATTTCTTTAGTGACCTCGCTTTGTGCACAGGGGCATTGTCATGCTGAAAGAGAAAAGGGCCTTCCCCAAACTGTTCCCACAAAGTTGGAAGCATAGAAGCGTCTAGAATGTCATTGTATGCTGTAGCGTAAACATTTCCTTTCACTGGAACTAAGGGGTCTAGCCCAAACCATGATAAACAGCAACAGACCATTATTCCTCCTCCACCAAACTTTACAGTTGGCACTATGCATTTGGACAGGTAACGTCTCCTGGCATCTGCCAGATCAGATTCGTCCGTCGGACTGCCAGATGGTGAAGCGTGATTCATCACTCCAGAGAACGCGTTTCCACTGCTCCAGAGTCCAATGGCAGCGAGCTTTACACCACTTCAACCGACGCTTGGCTTTGAGCATGGTGATCTTAGGCTTGTGTGCGGCTGCTCGGCCATGGAAACCCATTTCATGAAGCTCCCGACGAACAGTTCTTTCGCTGACGTTGCTTCCAGAGGCAGTTTGGAACTCGGTAGTGAGTGTTGCAACCGAGGACAGACGATTTTTATGCACTACACACTTCAGCACTCTGCGGTCCAATTCTGTGAGCTTGTGTGGCCTACCACTTCGCTGCTGAGCCGTTGTTGCTTCTAGAAGCTTCCAATTCACCTTAACAGCACTTACAGTTGACCGGGGCAGCTCTAGCAGGGCAAACATTTGACTAACTGACTTGATGGAAAGGTGGCATCGTATAAACGGTGCCACATTGAAAGTCACTGAGCTCTCTCTAGAATATTCTGACTCGTAAGGGAGCCAAACCAGGCAACTACACTAAATGTTAAGACAGGCTCAATAAAACATCTGCAACCTGCAACCTCTGACTAGATGTACTGGCTTTAGCTGCTCTTTGACTGCAGTAGAATTACTTTCTAGTGAAATACATTGGATCTTAGATCTCCGATAGGGAAGCTAAAGCTAATTGATTGTTCATATAAAATAAAGATCTGTGTTTCTTGGGAAGGTTTGATTGTTGATTTAATTGATTAGATATAAACACATACAGCCACAGCATCAGTAGTAATGTTAGGTATCTGCAAATGTTCAACTCACGTGTGTGTGTGTTCATTCCCAGGTGTTCTCTGATGGGCTTTGACCTTAACCGTCACTGGCAGGAGCCATCCCCCTGGGCCCACCCCACCCTCCACGCCGTGAAGCAGCTCATCGTCCAGCTCAGTCAAGACCCAGTGAGTCCCAATCTCCAGCCCGCGACCAACACCTGTATTACACACTTCGTACTGTAGTTACTGTGTGGGCTGTCTATTCCTCACCCTGCAGCACAAAACATGCAACACAGTATCAGAGTCAAGAATATGCATACATTCCACAGATACTAGCTATATAAAACACCTGAGTTGAGGTTTGAACACTGTTCTGAATCTAAACTCTGTTTCCAGTTGACTTAGTTCAGAAGGTTATGCACTCATGTGGTTGAGAACTACTGTATAGAAAGGTGTGCTGTAGGATTGATACTCAGCAGCTCTCTGCAAAGTGTAGGTCTCTGTGACATTAGATTCTACTGAGAGGCCAGTGTCTGTAGTGTACTCTATATTCAGCTTGCACTTTCTTTGTTAGAGGAACGGGCCCTTGTGTTTTTTTGCCTTCGTGTTAATTATAAGTGGAAACGCAGGTTGTTAGATTACTGAAGGTCAGAGTCTGTCCTGGGAATCGTCTGCCCTTTCTTACACTTTCTAATCCTGATAAGACCAGGGTGTTCTGCTGAGCAAAGGGGCACGGCTCTCAGCTTAACCTTTTCCCCCAGCGCTGACATGCTGATCGATGGGCTCCTTCACGGCAGAGTGATCCACTCATGTCCCTCACACTTCTGCAAACTACACACTCCCATCCAAACACACACCACACATAGGTACTCTCGCTCTCTCACTCTCTTACACACACACACACACACGCACACACACACACACACACACACACACACACACACACACACACACACACACACACACACACACACACTTGCATTCAGTGTCATACTCACACGCATACATTGTTTTCCCTCACAGTCCCACTCTAATGCACTCCAACTCCCATAGAGAACATGCACATGTAGGTTAGTGCAGAACCAAGGTCTGAGGGAGAGAACCTCTGTCTGCCTGCCCACATGTGTAATTATGATTCCACTGGCTGATCCAGTGGCTGGAAGGAGAACTCTTGTTAAGCTCTCCACCTCTCCACCACCTCACAGTCTCTGAACCCCCCAGCACCCTCAGCACTACATTCACCCATACAGTGCAATCCCAAGCAGGGCCATGTCCCCACATGTCATCAGCCCCACTCTCTCCATCCCATCCTCTGGCCTGGCTGTGGCCGACTGGCCCTGTCAGAGGAGAGACCTGGGCCGCTTCTCTCCAGCTAATCACATCAGACACAGCACTCAGATTTGGGGCTCCCAGATGCCAATCCCAGTGCCAGCTCTATGGCCAGGGGCCTGGCCCTCCATCCACTGCTGTCTCACACTGTGCACATCCACTAATGAGGTTACAAGGTCACGGTCTGAGGACAACAGGAGGAGATCAGTGCCGGGCTAGCATGTTACTCTTTATTTGTCCGCTTCCCTCTAGCTGGCAGATGGTTGCAGACACAGAGGATTTCAAGCTGTCAACGGCCATTTGACTCTTGAAGAATGTCAAACCAAAGCCATTTCTCTAGCTTTAGGAAAGGGCTCAGTGACAGTCAGACTGCAACAACATTTATTTAATCCCTTTTAGTAATATACACGTTTAGTTTTTTATCTTTGAAAATCTGTGATTGAATCTGTCTTTCATTCGAGAAAGATCCCTCCTTTTTGATAATCTCTAAAAATCCATCTAAGCCTGATTGACAAAGATTTATTTTCATTAATTACAGATTTTAATTGCTTTTTAAAATACCTCAAAGCAGTCTAACACCTTATGTCCTTATTATAGCGCTGAATCCATCTGAATTTTAGGACATTGGAACATAATCTGTTCCCAAGCTCCTTGGTGTTTGTTTTAAAAAAGGAAGAGTGAAGAAACAAATGAACTCATCTCCCACCTAAAGCAATGCTTTTCCAGACCATTTATCAAAGGAAAATAAGATTTATTTTTGATTGGCTGATTACTCAGAACATTCATCATAGTGAACGTATCCTCAGCAATCTGACAGCGCCATTTTGGATAATTTGTTAAGGATGACAAAAGGGCCAGTATTGCCATGGTTCATTTCTGACCTTTTTAATATTAGAAAATTAATTTTCTATCTGAAACAAATGTATTAGGTGCGGTCATACCGGTTAGATGAATATTGCACCTTGAAAATCCCCCCTCCTCCTCCTGGCTGTACTTTCTGTCATGTACTGTCATGTTGTCTTGTCTCTGTCCTTTCCCTTCACCCTGTCTCCCTCTGCTGGTCGTGTTAGGTTACCTTTTCTCCCCCGCTTTCCCCCAGCTGTCCCTTGTCTCCTCTAACTACCCATTCACCCCGTTCCCCACCTGTTCCCTTTTTCCCTCTGATTAGGTCCCTATATCTCTCTCTGTTTCTGCTCCTGTCCTTGTCGGATTCTTGTTTGTTTGTGTCATTCATGCCTGAACCAGACTGTCGTCATGTTTGCTGTAACCTTGTCCTGTCCTGTCGGAATCTGCCGGTCCATCTGAGCCTACCTATGTTTGGTAATTAAAGAAGCTCTGTTTAAGTTGATTCGCTTTTGGGTCCTCATTCACGCACCGTAACAGAAGAATCCGACCAAGAATGGACCCAGCGACTTCGGATCCTCTCCACTCAGCCGTCGAGATCCAGGGAGCGATGCTAGGCAGACACAAGCAGGAATTGTCTGCTGCTCGACATGCCGTTGAGACCCTGGCCACCCAAGTCTCCAACCTCACAGAACAGGTTCACCATCTCCGCCTCGATCCACCGGCCACTTCCAGGGCTTTCGAATCTCCGGAGCCCAGAATCAATAACCCGCCGTGTTACTCTGGGGAGCCCACTGAATGCCGCTCGTTCCTCACCCAGTGTGATATTGTGTTTTCTCTCCAGCCCAACACTTACTCCAGGAGCACTGCTCGTGTCGCCTACGTCATATCTCTCCTTATTGGACGGGCTCGTGAGTGGGGCACGGCAATCTGGGAGGCAAGGGCTGAGTGTACTAACCAGTATCAAGACTTTAAGGAGGAGATGATACGGGTTTTTGATCGATCTGTTTTTGGGGAGGAGGCTTCCAGGGCCCTGTCTTCCCTATGTCAAGGCAATCGATCCATAACAGACTACTCTATTGAGTTTCGCACTCTTGCTGTCTCCAGTGGCTGGAACGAGCCGGCCTTGCTCGCTCGTCTTCTGGAGGGTTTCCGCGCAGAGGTAAAGGATGAGATTCTCTCCCGGGAGGTTCCTTCCAGCGTGGATTCCTTGATTGAACTCGCTATTCGCATTGAGCGACGGGTTGATCTTCGTCACCGAGCTCGTGGAAAGGAGCTCGCGCTCTCCGTCGCCTCCCTCTCCGCATCACTACCATCTTCCTCTGCCGGCTCGGGTGCTGAGTCCATGCAGCTGGGAGGTATCCGCATCTCGACTGAGGAGAGGGAACGGAGAATCACCAACCGCCTCTGTCTCTATTGCGGTTCCGCTGGTCATTTTGTCACTTCATGTCCAGTAAAAGGCCAGAGCTCGTCAGTAAGCGGAGGGCTACTGGTGAGCGCTACTACTCCTGTCTCTCCTTCAAGATCCTGCACTACCTTGTCGGTCCATCTACGCTGGACCGGTTCGTCAGCTTCCTGCAGTGCCTTAATAGACTCTGGGGCGGAGGGCTGTTTTATGGACGAGACCTGGGCTCGGGAACATGACATTCCTCTCAGACAGTTAAAGGAGCCCACGGCCTTGTTCGCCCTGGATGGTAGTCCTCTCCCCAGGATTCAGCGTGAGACGCTACCTTTAACCCTCACTGTTTCTGGTAATCATAGTGAAACCATTTCTTTTTTAATTTTTCGTTCACCTTTTACACCTGTTGTTTTGGGCCATCCCTGGCTAGTTTGTCATAATCCTTCCATTAATTGGTCTAGTAATTCTATCCTCTCCTGGAACGTCTCTTGTCATGTGAAATGTTTAATGTCTGCTATCCCTCCTGTTTCCTCTGTCTCTTCTTCACAGGAGGAGCCTGGTGATTTGACAGGGGTGCCGGAGGAATATCACGATCTGCGCACGGTGTTCAGTCGGTCCAGGGCCACCTCTCTTCCTCCACACCGGTCGTATGATTGTAGTATTGATCTCCTTCCGGGAACCACCCCCCCCCGGGGTAGACTATACTCTCTGTCGGCTCCCGAACGTAAGGCTCTCGAAGATTATTTGTCTGTAGCTCTTGACGCCGGTACCATAGTCCCCTCCTCCTCTCCCGCCGGAGCGGGGTTTTTTTTTGTCAAGAAGAAGGACGGGTCTCTGCGCCCCTGCATAGATTATCGAGGGCTGAATGACATAACAGTGAAGAATCGTTATCCGCTTCCTCTTATGTCTTCAGCCTTCGAGATCCTGCAGGGAGCCAGGTTTTTCACTAAGTTGGACCTTCGTAACGCTTACCATCTCGTGCGCATCAGGGAGGGGGACGAGTGGAAGACGGCGTTTAACACTCCGTTAGGGCACTTTGAATACCGGGTTCTTCCTTTCGGCCTCGCTAACGCTCCAGCTGTCTTTCAGGCATTAGTCAATGATGTCCTGAGAGACATGCTGAACATCTTTGTTTTCGTTTACCTTGACGATATCCTGATTTTTTCACCGTCACTCCAGATTCATGTTCAGCATGTTCGACGTGTCCTCCAGCGCCTTTTAGAGAATTGTCTTTTTGTGAAGGCTGAGAAGTGCACTTTTCATGCCTCCTCCGTCACATTTCTCGGTTCTGTTATTTCCGCTGAAGGCATTAAGATGGATCCCGCTAAGGTCCAAGCTGTCATTGATTGGCCCGTCCCTAAGTCACGCGTCGAGCTGCAGCGCTTTCTCGGCTTCGCGAACTTCTATCGTCGTTTCATCCGTAATTTCGGTCAGGTGGCAGCTCCTCTCACAGCCCTTACTTCTGTCAAGACGTGCTTTAAGTGGTCCGTTTCCGCCCAGGGAGCTTTTGATCTCCTCAAGAATCGTTTTACATCCGCTCCTATCCTTGTTACACCTGACGTCTCTAGACAGTTCGTTGTCGAGGTTGACGCGTCAGAGGTGGGAGTGGGAGCCATCCTTTCTCAGCGCTCCCTCTCTGACGACAAGGTCCACCCATGCGCGTATTTTTCTCATCGCCTGTCGCCGTCGGAACGTAACTATGATGTGGGTAACCGCGAACTGCTCGCCATCCGGTTAGCCCTAGGCGAATGGCGACAGTGGTTGGAGGGGGCGACCGTTCCTTTTGTCGTTTGGACTGACCATAGGAACCTTGAGTACATCCGTTCTGCCAAACGACTTAATGCGCGTCAGGCGCGTTGGGCGCTGTTTTTCGCTCGTTTCGAGTTCGTGATTTCTTATCGTCCGGGCTCTAAGAACACCAAGCCTGATGCTTTGTCTCGTCTCTTCAGTTCTTCAGTAGCCTCCACTGACCCCGAGGGAATTCTCCCTGAGGGGCGTGTTGTCGGGTTGACTGTCTGGGGAATTGAGAGGCAGGTAAAGCAAGCACTCACTCAAACTCCGTCGCCGCGCGCTTGTCCTAGGAACCTTCTTTTCGTTCCCGTTCCTACTCGTCTGGCCGTTCTTCAGTGGGCTCACTCTGCCAAGTTAGCCGGCCACCCTGGCGTTCGGGGTACGCTTGCTTCCATTCGCCAGCGTTTCTGGTGGCCCACCCGGGAGCATGACACGCGTCGTTTCGTGGCTGCTTGTTCGGTCTGCGCGCAGACTAAGTCCGGTAACTCTCCTCCTGCCGGCCGTCTCAGGCCGCTTCCTATTCCCTCTCGACCGTGGTCTCATATCGCCTTAGATTTTGTCACCGGACTGCCTTCGTCAGCGGGGAAGACTGTTATTCTTACGGTTGTCGATAGGTTCTCTAAGGCGGCTCATTTCATTCCCCTTGCTAAGCTTCCTTCTGCTAAAGAGACGGCACAAATCATCATCGAGAATGTTTTCAGAATTCATGGCCTTCCGTCAGACGTCGTTTCGGACAGAGGTCCGCAATTCACGTCTCAATTTTGGAGGGAGTTTTGCCGTTTGATTGGGGCTTCCGTCAGTCTCTCTTCCGGCTTTCACCCCCAGTCTAACGGTCAAGCAGAACGGGCCAATCAGACTATTGGTCGCATCTTACGCAGTCTTTCTTTTCGCAACCCTGCGTCTTGGTCAGAACAGCTCCCCTGGGCAGAATACGCCCACAACTCGCTTCCTTCGTCTGCGACCGGGCTATCTCCTTTTCAGAGTAGCCTCGGGTACCAGCCTCCGTTGTTCTCATCTCAGTTCGCCGAGTCCAGCGTCCCCTCCGCTCAGGCTTTTGTCCAACGTTGCGAGCGCACCTGGAAGAGGGTCAGGTCTGCACTTTGCCGTTATAGGGCGCAGACTGTGAGAGCTGCTAATAAGCGTAGAACTAAGAGCCCTAGATATTGTCGCGGTCAGAGAGTTTGGCTCTCCACTCAGAACCTTCCCCTTAAGACGGCTTCTCGCAAGTTGACCCCGCGGTTCATTGGTCCATTCCGTATCTCTCAGGTCATTAATCCTGTCGCAGTGCGACTTCTTCTTCCGCGATATCTTCGTCGCGTCCACCCGGTCTTCCATGTCTCCTGTGTTAAGCCCGTTCTTCGCGCCCCCGCTCGTCTTCCCCCCCCCCCCCCCCATCCTTGTCGAGGGCGCACCTATCTACAGGGTCCGTAAAATCTTGGACATGCGTCCTCGGGGCCGTGGTCATCAGTACCTAGTTGACTGGGAGGGGTACGGTCCTGAGGAGAGGAGTTGGGTTCCCTCTCGGGACGTGCTGGACCGTGCGCTGATTGATGATTTCCTCCGTTGCCGCCAGGTTTCCTCCTCGAGTGCGCCAGGAGGCGCTCGGTGAGTGGGGGGGTACTGTCATGTACTGTCATGTTGTCTTGTCTCTGTCCTTTCCCTTCACCCTGTCTCCCTCTGCTGGTCGTGTTAGGTTACCTTTTCTCCCCCGCTTTCCCCCAGCTGTCCCTTGTCTCCTCTAACTACCCATTCACCCCGTTCCCCACCTGTTCCCTTTTTCCCTCTGATTAGGTCCCTATATCTCTCTCTGTTTCTGCTCCTGTCCTTGTCGGATTCTTGTTTGTTTGTGTCATTCATGCCTGAACCAGACTGTCGTCATGTTTGCTGTAACCTTGTCCTGTCCTGTCGGAATCTGCCGGTCCATCTGAGCCTACCTATGTTTGGTAATTAAAGAAGCTCTGTTTAAGTTGATTCGCTTTTGGGTCCTCATTCACGCACCGTAACACTTTCTCTCTTTTCCTTTATTTCTGTGGGGAGCCATTGTCTGCTGTATTCAGGGCGCTTGAGGAAATGGCTCTTTCTGTCTGTCTGTCTGTTGAGATGTCCTCTGGTGTCATCGGCCCATTTCTTATCCATTTCTGAGATTTACGGGCAATTTGTCTCCATCATTACTCCCCCTTTTCAATTCCTCAACCACTTCTCCTCCAGTTTGAGGCAGAACTGTCTGGCTCTCACAGGCAAAAAACAAGAAAATGACACCGCGGAGGAACCCATTTGGGGTGTCTTTCTGGTGTGTGCAGTTTGTACTCAAGATGCTTTGGTGACACAATGGGAGCATAGATCCACCAAACAGACCCAGGGTGTGTGAATTGTTGGGAGGTTGGTAGATGGAGTAACAGACTGTGACTGTGGCCAGCTCTTTGACTGACGTTGGTTCAATTACTTGAATTCCATTTAGTGCGTTTTTTTGTGCCCAACGCGCTGTTTCTCTAGAGATAAATCATCTCATTCACGAGAGAAATCGGAGAAATCAAGTCAATAATTATGTGGGACGCTGGGCTGAAGGGAGTTATAGTTTTCAACCTAGTTCAGGGCAGAAAGTGGTATTTAACTATAATGACCATAATCCATTGCACCAGTTTTTTCCAGCTCAAAGACGATCAGAGAGGAAGAGGCGAAACAAGATGTTTTACTCTTGCCAAAATCTGTCCAAAATAACACAATGCGTTTCTATGGATTTATTTTGGAGCTAACCTTGTCGCCTTGCCTTCCAGTGTTTGAGACAACGACTCTCATTGTTAGGGCATAGACATTAGCATCTTGTCATTATATACAGATCTCTGGACGGATACACTTCACGTTAGGTTAGATACACACAGACTGGATAGACCACACGAGAGAGGAATGTACACAACACATCTAGGAGAAGGACAGAGACAGTTTGTGAAATTATACCTTATCTACTTTGAATAACTAGTAAAATTATTTTTTTGTCAGACAGCTCTGCAGCATACTTAGGCAGGCAAGCTAAATAGGATGACTAAAGACAGTAAAGTATGGCGTGGCTGGTTGACTGCTACTGCTTGAGCAGAGATGAGATGATTACTTTATATAATAAACTTATAATAAATATATAATAAAGTAATCAAATAAAAACTAAGTAATATACACAACTGAAATATTTTATTATTTCATAGTCATTTCCTATTTTTCTGTTGATGTCTACCCAATGTGCACCTGACAGAGACAATGGAATATTTTCAATTAAACATCTCAAAAATAATTGTAACATCATTATTTCATAATGCATTTCATGTATAAAAAAAAAGAAGAAGAATAGAAACCGAAATCGAAAACCGTGATTATTTATTGATACTCGAACCGAACCGACCTCATACAGCTCTAATCTCCCAGCACTATTCCAGACAGATGCAGCTGCTTATGAAGCGCTAACAGCCACAGAGTGCTGTCTGAGTGCCCGTTTAGCTTGATTACATGTCACCTCTGTGTTAAAAAGGGCCAAATATGTCCATCAATTAGTCTGTGGCAGAGAGAGAATGAGGGGCTTACGGGCTTGAACACTACCGCGTCTCCTCTCTCTCTCTGCAGCACATCTGGACTCACCCACCGCTCCGACCACACTGCATCACTCATTTCTCTGCTCTCTCTCTGCAGCACATCTGGACTCACCCACCGCTCCGACCACACTGCATCACTCATTTCTCTGCTCTCTCTCTGCAGCACATCTGGACTCACCCACCGCTCCGACCACACTGCATCACTCATTTCTCTGCTCTCTCTCTGCAGCACATCTGGACTCACCCACCGCTCCGACCACACTGCATCACTAATTTCTCTGCTCTCTTTCTGCAGCACATCTGGACTCACCCACCGCTCCGACCACACTGCATCACTCATTTCTCTGCTCTCTCTCTGCAGCACATCTGGACTCACCCACCGCTCCAACCACACTGCATCACTCATTTCTCTGCTCTCTCTCTGCAGCACATCTGGACTCACCCACCGCTCCGACCACACTGCATCACTCATTTCTCTGCTCTCTCTCTGCAGCACATCTGGACTTACCCACCGCTCCGACCACACTGCATCACTCATTTCTCTGCTCTCTCTCTGCAGCACATCTGGACTCACCCATCGCTCCGACCACACTGCATCACTCATTTCTCTGCTCTCTCTCTGCAGCACATCTGGACTCACCCATCGCTCCGACCACACTGCATCACTCATTTCTCTGCTCTCCAGTCATACAGGCATACTTACAGACTTTATCAAATTAAATCAAGGTTTATTTGTCACGTATACAGATTTACAGGTGTTATAGCAGGTGCAGCGAAATGCTTAAGTAACTAGCTCAGACAGTGCAGTAGTATGTCTCACAAATACAATACAAATGCAGAAAAAAAGTATCAAGACAAGAAACCAAGAAATTACAGAACGAGTCCAATTAACAATCCAGAGTAGATATATTATAGTGATCATGTGTCAGAATTCAAAATATAAATAAGTGCTGTGTATAGACAATAGGTAAATTATTCTGCATTTATAAACACTACTTGCCCTGGATGATGGAGTACCATTTTAGCATGTTCAGCTATATGGTAATAATGTTAACAGAGAGCAAAAGTTAGCAAATGCTAAATGCTTTGTGAGAGAATCAGCTAGTCTGTAATCTTGCTTAAATCAGCAGCATTTTTTCTGTGTTAAGATAAGCGAACCGTTTATGGCCCTTATAGGCCCAGACTAATTAATATGCAGCAGATAAGTACTTGTCGGACAAAATTCATTTGACCTTCCGCTTTAAACTAAACTGCAGCAACACCAGTTCAGATGAAGTTGAGCCCGAGTCCTTCTATTGAGTTGTAGGGAGCTTCTGCCGGAACAATCCGTTCTCTGCATCTTTCTCTGAGAGGTTTAATTTGTAATACTTCTACACTCAGATTGTCTTTTGACTTTCATTCTCTACATTTCTTAATTGTCTCTAATTGCTTAATTACAATTTCATATGAACAATTCTCTAGGTCAAGGTGGGTTGTTAATGAAACAATCCATCACTGCTTCAGCCTCACAGTCCTGTCTGCCTGTGATTGACAGCGCATTAGGAGGCTGTTATGCTGGCTCTCAGTTGACATTGTGGGCTGGATTGCACTTCACTGTATCATTGTACTTCCATTGTCCTTGACATTTTAGGGGGAATCACCATAGTGACGTTTTGTTTGGAGACTAAGAGATTCTGTTGGAGATTCACTTTGGCTTCCCAGATTGAATCTTTTATATAATTCCAGAGAAAACTTCTGGAGCACGGCCATTTAAGTGACCCAACGCTGTGCGACCATTTCATTTAGATTCTTAATTACATTGTTAACAGAAGAAAAAAAAGCGGGTGAGCCAATCCAACTCCATCGTTGCAGGACCTCTGCGCCAGATCAAATTGCACCATTACATACAGTACCTCATCATTCGAGCTGTGCTTTAACAAGGGGTGGTTCCCAACTACCTCCTCCCCTTTAGCTTGGCGAGCGCTGCCGATTAGAGGGCTTTCTGCCTCTATTAGACCCTGGGAACTCCTTCAACTGCGTGATGGAGCTGCCTTAATGGCGGCTGCGTTTTGCTTTCTTTTTCTATTTTTTTGTTGTTGTTTCCCCTTCTTCCGCTTGGGCTCCATCCATCAGGCTGCCAGAGCCTGCTGCCGGCCCACTCCCAGCCACAATATTTCACAGCTAGCCATCAGAGCAGCTGACAGCACCGCGCTTGCCAGGAAATTGCTTTGGCTGTGAGCAGAATTTCAAGCATCGCGTCGCCCTCTCCACCCTCCACCCTCCTCTTCTCCCTCTCCATCCCTCCCCACTCCCTGACGACCCCCGGGAACTGAGGTGCGCTCTGGAATGTGTAACAAGAGTAGGAGAGATAGGGAGGGGAAGGAGGCTGTGCTGAGCTGGGCTGGAGAGTGAGGGGTCAAGGGGAATGAGAGTGAGAGAGGGCCCATTACACCTGATTCGCTGTGTCCAGGGCTAGAGAGAGAGCAAGAGCAAGCCTGAGCTTTATACACTGGCCACAGTAGCATGTGATTGGCCTTGAATCCTATTCTACAATTCAACTGGATAAAATGTAACTGAACTGTTATTCCCCACTGTGTCACCCCTGCTATGCAGCCTTGTCAACTGATAGAGATTTTCAGAAGACTGTCCCTAGAGAGAATGCCTATCACCATATTGCACTGTTAAAGCCAAACTTTTGAAATAAAGCTTGGATTAATGATTTAGGGAGTGTGTTATTTTTGTAAAAATGTTTATTAGGGGGTAGATCAGCTTTAATAATACACAATAACCCCTAATGACAAAGCAAAAACAGGTTTTTAGAAATGTTTGCTAAATGTATTAAAGATTAAAACAGAAATACCTTATTTACATAAGTGTTCAGACCCTTTGCTATGAGACTCGAAATTGAGCTCAGGTGCATCCTGTTTCCTTTGATCATCCTTGAGATGTTTCTACAACTTGATTGGAGTCCACCTGCGGTAAATTCAATTGATTGGACATGATTTGGAAAGGCACACACCTGTCTATATAAGATGTGACTAAGGACCCGATGGTCACTGACAGAGTTCCAGAGTTCTTCAATGGAGATGGGAGAGAGAGCCTTCCAGAAGGACAACCATCTCTGCAGCATTCCACCAATCAGACCGTTATGGTAGATTGGCCAGATGGCAGCCACTCCTCAGTAAAAGGCACATGGCAGCCCACTTGGATTTTGCCAAAAGGCACCTAAAGGACTATCAGATCATGAGAAACAAGATTATTTGGTCTGATGAACCAAGATTGAACTCTTTGGCCTGAATGCCAAGTGTCACATCTGGAGGAAACCTGACACCATCCCTATGTTGAAGCATGGTGGTGGCAGCGGCATCATGCTGTGGGTTTTTCACCGGCAGGGACTGGGAGACTAGTCAGGATTGAGGGAAAGATGAATGGCACAAAGTACAGAGAGATCCTCAATGAAAACCTGCTCCAGAGCACTGAGGACCTCAGAGTGAGGTGAAGGTTCACCTTCCAACAGGACAACGGCCCTAAGCACACAGCCAAGACAACGCAGGAGTGGCTTCAGGACAAGTCTCTGTGGCCCAGTGGCCCAGCCAGAGCCCAGACTTGAACCCGATAGAACATCTCTGGAGAGATCTGAAAATAGCTGTGCAGCGACGCTCCCCATCCAACCTGACAGAGCTTGAGAGGATCTGCAGAGAAGAATGGGAGAAACTTGCTTGTAGTGTCATACCCAAGAAGACTCGATCGAGGCTGTAATCATTGCCAAAGGTGCTTCAACAAAGTACTGAGTAATGGTCTGAATAGCTATGTAAGTAAGGTATTTCTGTTATTGTATTTTTTATAATTTTGCAAACATTTCTAAAAACCTTTGTTCATTTTGTCATTATGGGCTATTGTTTGTAGATTGATGAGGGGGGGGGTGATTTAATCCATTTTGGAACGAGGCTGTAATGTAACAAAATGTGGAAAACGTCAAGGGGTCTGAATACTTTCCGAATGCACTGTATGTCCTATTTGCTGTGTTTTTATCCCTACTGTGTTGAGAACTTTTGTGTCCCAGTTCCTTTTAAACTCATCAAAAAAAGAAACGTCTTCTCACTGTCAACTGCGTTTATTTTCAGCAAACTTAACATGTGTAAATATTTGTATGAACATAACAAGATTCAACAACTGAGACATAAACTGAACAAGTTTCACAGACATGTGACTAACATAAATTGAATATGTCCCTGAACAAAGGGGGCGTCAAAATCAAAAGTAATCAGTATCTGGTGTGGCCACCAGCTTCATTAAGTACTGCAGTGCATCTCCTCCTCATGGACTGCACCAGATTTGCCAGTTCTTGCTGTGAGATGTTACCCCACTCTTCCACCAAGACACCTGCAAGTTCCCAGACATTTCTGGGGGGAATGGCCCTAGCCCTCACCCTCCGATCCAACAGGTCCCAGACGTGCTCAATGGGATTGAGATCCAGGCTCTTCGCTGGCCATGGCAGAACACTGACATTCCTGTCTTGCAGGAAATCATGCACAGAATGAGCAGTATGGCTGGTGGCATTGTCATGCTGAAGGGTCATGTCAGGATGAGCCTGCAAGAAGGGTAGCACATGAGCGAGGAGGATGTCTTCCCTGTATCGCCCAGCGTTGAGATTGCCTGCAATGATAGCAAGCTCAGTCCGATGATGCTGTGACACACTGCCTCACACAATGACGGACCCTCCACCTCTGGAGCGGGATCGATTTAGAGTACAGGCCTCGGAGTAATGCTCATTCCTTCGACAAGAAATGTGAATCCGACCATCACCCCTGGTGAGACAAAACCGTGACTCATCAGTGAAGAGCACTTTCTGCCAGTCCTGTCTGGTCCAGGTTTGTACCCATAGGCAACGTTGTTGATGGTGATGTCTGGTGAGGACCTGCCTTACAACAAATCTACAAGCCTTCAGTCCAGCCTCGCTCAGCCTATTGTGGACAATCTGAGCATTGATGGAGGGATTGTACGTTCCTGGTGTAACTCGGGCAGTTGTTGTTGCCATACTGTACCTGTCCCGCAAGTGTGATGTTCGGATGTACCGATCCTGTGCAGGTGTTGTTACACGTGGTCTGCCACTGCGAGGATGATCAGCTGTCCTTCCTGTCTCCCTGTAGTGCTGTGTTAGGCGTCTCACAGGACGGACATTGCAATTTATTGCCCTGGCCACATCTGCAGTCCTCATGCCTCCTTGCAGCATGCCTAAGGCACGTTCACGCAGATGAGCAGGGACCCTGGGCATCTTTCTTTTGGTGTATTTCAGAGTCAGTAGAAAGGCCTCTTTAGTGTCCTACGTTTTCAGAACTGTGACCTTAATTGCCTACCATCTGTAAGCTGTTAGTGTCTTAACAATCGTTCCACAGGTGCATGTTCATGAATTGTTTATGGTTCATTGAACAAGCATGGGAAACAGTGTTAAAACCCTTTACAATGAAGATCTGTGAAGTTATTTGTATTTTTTCCGAATTGTCTTTGAAAGACAAGGTCCTGAAAAAGGGAAGTTTCTTTTAAAAAGGGAGTTTATTTTAAGATGTATTATTTATCTAATTAACCTTTCTTCTAATGCTGTCTTATCTATTTATAAAATACTATAAATAGAAAGTTGAATATTAATTATTTTACAACATTCTCTATCTTGAATGGTATAGTGTAGTTGTAGTTTACTTCTTTATCAATTGTTGTATTTAATTTTTTATATATATTGTGTTATTACAATCCCTATCATTCATAGTATTGGGTGTTCCATTATTCTAATCCTCTATGGGAAATGTGTAATATTTAGAATAGCCATGTAGTCTTGGTGTCTCTGTACATTTGGTTATCAATATACAGTTTATCGACTACAAGAGCTACACGTTTCTCTTTTAATCTATTCTCCTTGAAGAGTGGTTACAGAACTTTGCACAGTTCTGCAATTTCCTTCGGGATCATATCATTCATGCCACTGGGTCTTTTACCCAGACTTTTAACCATTATTTTATCATTGAAGGATGCAAATTTGGGATGCATATTTCTGTCTGAAAAGGTGTACCCGTTCGAGTTGGATTTTATCGACGGCATCGCCTGAAATTCTTTCACCACACTTTCAGGACTTCGCCCGCGTTTTCTTTTGATACCAGTACCAGATTTTCTCTCATAGATCTAGTCTGTATGTCAAACAGTGGCGACCTGTCATTCAGGGCAGGTGGGGCATTAGCTCAGTATTCTGTCAGTCATAGGGATTTGCGCAATCGCCAAGCTTCAGTCCTTCAGTAAATGGTAGACATCCAAAATTTCAGCCCTATGAGATTATATTACAAGTGCCCTTCCAAGAAGGCTCAAGGTCATTGGCCACAGAAATCACGTTATATGTACAGTAGTTTTGATTGGACTGATCATTTCAACATCTTACTTTCACAATCTTAGCTAGCAGTCATCATTATGAATCCTGTCTACTGGCAAATAGTTTTTAATCCTTGTCATATGAAGAGAAATAATGAAGAGAAAATATAGATGAAACGTATCGGTGCTCATCGGCCATTGGACATAAACATTACACAAGTTGTAAATAGTAAAATCGCAAATTCAACAATGAGTTGTTTGGAAGGAATCGGTGACAGTGGCTAACCACAAGCATTGCAACTGGGAAGTCAGACTGGGAAAATACGTTTTGAACGGTCATACAACTCGGAATTGTAAATATTTTTCTTTGATGACAAAATTTGCCAAGGACAGACCGCCGTGCACAACAAGGTCCAAAAATGTTTTATATGCTGCTGCATAAATTATGTAATATGCCAGGGAGATATGTTCAGCCATATCAGCTGTGTGTGTGTGTGTGCGTGTGTGTGTACCTTGTAACCTAGGATGGGTCCGAAATGCCCCTGTGCACAAAGTGAGGTCCATTCAGAAATGGTTTGTCAAAATCTGTGTGGAAGAACTTGACTGGCCCGCACAGTCCTGACCTCAACTCCATTGAACACCTTTGGGATGAATTGGAGCGCTGACTGCGAGCCAGGCATAATCGCCCAACATCAGTGCCCAACCTCACTAATGCTCTTGTGGCTGAATGGAAGCAAGTCCCCGCAGCAATGTTCCAACATCTAGTGGAAAGCCAGAAGAGTGGAGGCTATTATAGCAGCAAAGGGGGGACAAACTCCATATTAATGCCCATGATTTTGGATGAGCAGGTGTCCCCATACATCTTGTCATGTAGTGTATGTGTGTGCGTGTGTGTGTGACAGCTGGTTCTCATAGTGTTTTCCTCTCAGCTCCTCAGCCTGCTGTGTGGGAAGCAGTGTAGCTACAGTAACTGATAGTCTGAATAAAGCCTGATTGTGTGTGGGCTACTGTATTGTAGTGCAGCTGTATCTGGAAGGCTCTCCCCAGCAAGTCTCCACATCTCATCTGTGTGGGGCCACCAAGCCAGTCTCCTGGGCTCTCCTCTCCTCAGCTCTGTCCCTGGGCTCTACAGGGGATAAAATATGACTAGTATCATCATTATTCCCTCCCTCTCTCTCTCACTGTCGCTGTGGGAGGTTTGCTAGCTCTTCTGTGATTCTCCTCTGGTGCTCTGCCACCTCGGAGAGTCATCTTTCACTAGGAAGATGCCCTCCACAGCCAAACAAGGCATTTGTGTGACACAGCTTGGTTGTTGTTGTTCCCAATGTTTTTGTAGAATACATGACGTGGGCCTTTGAAAAATATGTAGCCAAGGAGTCTTAGTCAAATCAAGATCTTTACATTTTGATAGAAATGGCAATGGCTATGAAATTTGTAAATGGTGTATATTCGGCAGGTTTGTGACACCCCTGCCCTGTGCCCCTTTCTCTCTCTCTCTGTGTGTGTGTGTGTGTGTGTGTGTATGTGTGTGTGTGTGTGTGTGTGTGTGTGTGTGTGTGTGTGTCATGTATTCATAAGGTAGGGCTGGAGTTCTACATTGATGTTCATGCCCACTCCACCATGATGAATGGTTTCATGTATGGGAACGTGTTTGAGGAGGAGGAGAGAGTCCAGAGACAAGCCGTGTTCCCTCGCCTGCTCTGCCAAAACGCCCCAGACTTCTCCTTTGTAAGTCCATCACATCAACTGTACCAGGGACAACTTTAGGGCCCAGAGTTGTCCCTGGTCAGGCCATATCAATCCTGACCATACTCATCTCACATATGTTCCACAGGAAATACACCCCACATATTAGCAGGTGCTAGTTGGCTATGCTACAGTAGTTACTGTATCACCCACAGGGTTAACTGAGATCTATCGTACAGCTGGGTGTGGAAGCTATATTTTAAAATTCTGTGTTCCCTTTCACCTCTCAGCCACATTGACCTTCAGCGCTCAGCCAATGTGACATTTTGTATCAGTGCCAGTTACATATAGCCAGAAGAATAACCTTTTTTTGTGCAGTGACACATTCACAGCTCTCATAGAACTTTCTTCACCAGTACACAAGGAAAGTCTTTCAACAGCCAAAATGACTTTAGCCAACCAGCATACATAAAGAATGTCACAGATTGTCCACCACTTATTTATTTTGCTGGCTCAATAAAGAGCTAACCTTTTGTTGTGAGTGTATACAGACGTGTGTGCCTGCATGAGTAAAATAAAATGTTATTTGTCACTTGCTTCGTAAACAACAGGTGTAGACTAACAGTGAAATGCTTACTGATGGGCCCTTTCCAACAATGCAGAGAGAAAAAAGATAAATAATAGAAAAATAATAACACAAAAATACAGAATGAGTAACGATAATTTGGCTATATACATCGGGCACCAGTACCGAGGCGATGTGCAGGGGTACGAGGTAATTGAGGTAGATATGTACAAATACAGTCCCCATAATGACAAAGCAAAAACAGTTATTTAGAAATGTTTGCTGATTTTCAAAAAAAATTCAAATTGAAATTATATTTACATAAGTATTCAGACCCTTTACTCAGTACTTTGTTGAAGCACCTTTGGCAGTGATTACAGCATAGATTATTCTTGGCTATGACACTACAAGCTTGGCACACCTGTGTTTGGGGAGTTTCTCCCATTCTTCTCTGCAGATCCTCTCAAGCTCTGTCAGGTTGGATGGTGAGCGTTGTTTCACAGCTATTTTCAGGTCTCTCCAGAGATGTTCTATCGGGTTCAAGTCCGGGCTCTGGCTGGGCCACACAGGGACATTCAGAGACTTGTTCTGAAACACCTGCGTTGTCTTGGCCATGTGCCTAGGGTCGTTGTCCTGTTGGAAGGTGAACCTTCACCCCAGTCTGAATACCTGAGCGCTCTTAGCAGGTTTTAATCAAGGATCTCTCTGTACTTTGCTCTGTTCATCATTCCCTCGATCCAGTCCCTGCCGCTAAAAATCCTCCCCACAGCATTATGCTGCCACCACCATAGGGATGTTATTGGCCAGGTAAGCAGTGCCTGGTTTCCTCCAGACGTGACGCTTGGAATTCATGCCAAAGAGTTCAATCTTGGTTTCATCAGACCAGAGAATCTTGTTTCTCATGGTCTGAGAGTCTTTAGGTGCCTTTTGGCAAACTCCAAGTGGGCTGTAATTTGTATTTTACTGAGGAGTGGCTTCCATCTTTCCGCTCTACGATAAAGGCCTGATTAGTGGAGTGCTGCAGAGATGGATATCCTTCTGGAAGGTTCTCCCATCTCCACAGAGGAACTCTGGAGCTCTGTCAGAGTGACCATCAGGTTCTTTGTCATCTCCCTGACCAAGGCCCTTCTCCCCCGATGGCTTAGTTTGGCTGGGCAGCCAGTTCTAGGAAGAGTCTTGGTGGTTACAAATGTAATCTTGGGGACCTTCAATGCTGCTGACATTTTTTGGTTCCCTTTCCCAAATCTGAGCCTCAATTTGTATTTTTTTTTGCTTTGTCATTATGGGGTATTGTATGTAGATTGAGGATTTTTCTTTATTTAATCAATTTTAGAATAAGTTAACGTAACAAAATGTGGGAAACGGGGGTCTGAAGGGGTCTGAATACTTTCCGAATGCACTGTATACTGTCCATACCATCTTTATATGTATACATGACACATTCAGATATTTCCTATGTGTGTATTGTTGTTTTTCTGCTTGGTATCACTGCACTGTTGGGGCTGGAAACACAAGCATTTCGTTGCACCTGCAATTACATCTGCAAATATGTGTACGCGACCAATAAACTTAATTAATTTGCCCAGCCTTTCAAAGCATTTCATGGGCACAGATGTTTATTTAAAAAAAATGTATTTCACCTTTATTTAATTAACCAGGTAGGCAAGTTGAGAACAAGTTCTCATTTACAATTGCGACCTGGCCAAGATAAAGCAAAGCAGTTCGACACATACAACAACACAGAGTTAAACATGGAGTAAAACAAACATACAGTCAATAATACAGTAGAAAAATAAGTCTATATATAATGTGAGCAAATGAGGTGAGATACGGGAGGTAAGGGCAAAAAAACACACAAAAAAGGCCATGGTGGCAAAGTAAATACAATACAGCAAGTAAAACACTGGAATGGTAGATTTGCAGTGGAAGAATGTGCAAGGTAGAGATAGGAATAGTGGGGTGCAAAGGAGCAAAATAAATAAATACAGTAGGGGGAGAGGTAGTTGTTTGGGCTAAATTATAGATGGGCTATGTAGAGGTGCAGTAATCTGTGAGCTGCTCTGATAGCTAGTGCTTAAAGCTATTGAGGGAGATAAGTGTTTCCAGTTTCAGAGATTTTTGTAGTTCGTTCCAGTCATTGGCAGCAGAGAACTGGAAGGAGAGGTGGCCAAAGGAAGAATTGGTTTTGGGGGTGACCAGAGAGATATACCTGCTGGAGCGCGTGCTACAGCGAGTTGAGATAAGGGGGCACTTTACCTAGCAGGGTCTTGTAGATGACCTGGAGCCAGTGGGTTTGGCGACGAGTATGAAGCGAGGGCCAGCCAACGAGAGCGTACATGTCGCAGTGGTGGGTAGTATATGGGGCTTTGGTGCTACGATGTGAGATGTGAGTGCTACGGGGCGATAGTAATTTAAACAGGTTACCTTGGGCACGGGGACTATGGTGGTCTGCTTGAAACATGTAGGTATTACAGACTAGGTCAGGGAGAGGTTGAAAATATCATGAAGACACTTGCCAGCTAGTTAGCGCATGCGCTGAGTACGCATCCTGGTAATCCGCCTGGCCCCATAGCCTTGTGAATGTTAACCTGTTTAAAGGTCTTTCTCACATTGGCTACGGAGATCGAGATCAGAGTCATCCGGAACAGCTGGTAATCCCATGCACGGTTCAGTGTTGATTGCTTCGAAGCAAGCATAGAAGGAATTTAGCTCGTCTGGTAGGCTCACGACACTGGGGAGCTTGTGGCTGGGTTTCCCTTTGTAATCTATGATAGTTTGCAAGCCCTGCCAAATCTGACGAGTTTCAGAGTATTAGGACTCAATCTTAGTCCTGTATTGATGTTTTGACTGTTTGATGGCTTGTCAGAGGTCGTAGGGGGATTTATTATAAGCGTCCGGATTAGTGTCCCGGTCCTTGAAAGCAGCAGTAGCTTTATCCTTTAGCTCAGTGCGGATGTTGCCTGGAATCCATGGCTTCTGGTTGGGATATGTGAGGACGGTCACTGTGAGGACGACGTCGTCGAAGCACTTATTAAATTAATGAAGCCGGTGACTGTGGTAAACTCCTCAATGTCATCGGTTGAATCCCAGAACATATTCCAGTCTGTGCTAGCAAAACAGTCCTGTAGTCTGCTTCATCTGACCGCTTCCATATTAAGTGCGTCACTGGTTCCTTTTTTTTGAGTTTTTACTTGTAAGTAGTAATCAGGAGGATAGAGTTATGGTCAGATTTGCCAAATGGAGGGCAAGGGAGAGCTTTGTATGCGTCTCTGTGTGTGGAGTAAAGGTGATCTAAAGGTGAGCTCAAGCCTCGGTGCTTGTGCACTGCTCCTGTACTCCATCTCCTTTCCAACTGCTCCACTAAAACCCGCTCCAAATTCGCTCCATTCATTAAAATCACAATTTAAATACCCATCTATTTTTGTGACTACCTGGACCTACCAATAGGTATTGAATTATTGAAACGAAACCATATGATTTGAATGAAAAGTATTTTAGTAAACAATATGAAAGGTTGACCGTTTGAAGGCTACATGTGGTATTAAACAGCATATAAACACTCTAAAAAGGTCAAGAGCCAGACAGGTAGCCTAAGAAATGAAAATTAATTACTTAGACTATTAGCCTATTACATCAAGGTTATAGCCTACAAATAAATACACTGAGTATACCAAACATTAAGAACGCCTTCGATTCATCAGGGCATGGACTATACAAGGTGTCGATAGCGTTCCACAGTGATGCTGGCCCATGTTGACTCAAGTTGACTGGGTGTCTTTTGGGTGGTGGACCATTCTTCATACACATGGGAAACTGTTGAGTGTGAAAAACAGGGTGGTAGTAGGTGTGCCGGGCACCTACTATCACCCTATTCAAAGCCACCTAAATCTTTTATCTTGCCCATTCATTCTCTGAATGCTACACATTACACAATCCATGTCTCAATTGTCTTCAAGGCTTAAAAATCCTTCTTTAACCTGTCTCCTCCCCTTCATCTACACTGACTGAAGTCGATTTAAGGAGTGACATCAATAAGGGATCATAGCTTTCCCCTGGATTCACCCGGTCAGTCCATGTCATGGAAAGAGCATGTCTCCTTAATGTTTTGTATACTCAGTGTTAATTGTAAAACATTTGCGAGTGCGACACACTAGGCTGGCAGGAACATTAAGCACTCCGCATTTAAACAACATTTTGTTGTATTCAATTAGTATAGTCTATAAATTGTGCATATAGGCTGTGAATTGAATGAAAAATGCCTAATTAGGCTCAGTCTATAATGCGTTTGAATTCACTTTTGGAATCAGTAGTTTGTCTAAAGTCTGGCTTTAGGCTCATGCGATGGTGCCTGGAGAGCAGGCCACCAGCGGAGAATACACTCTCCGCTCTTGCAGAGCCACTGGGAATGCTAAACACCCATCCGGCCACTCTTGCCAGGCTGGGTAGGGATGCGGAGATGTTTTTACATTTTTCTATAGGTAGTTTTAAAGGTTTTTAGGCAAAATAACCCTAGCAAAACGTAAAGCTCCTTGAAAGAAGTAAAATGTCAGGCCCATTGGGCCAAAATCAATGTGGGCGAGAAGGCTGACGCTCCAGCCTTTGGGAAACTCACCAGTCAAATTGGGCATGCTCTGCTCCTCATCTGCTCTGCTCACATACTCTGATTCTAACTGAGGCCAGCAAAACCTTGAGACTTAACATTAAAGATTGTGCAACAGCTGTTGTTAACAAAGAGACACACCTCCCCCTTAACCTTATCCGAAGCTGCCGTTCGGTCTTGCTGATGCATAGCAAAATCATCTAGATGTATATTACCCATGTCCATGTTCAGCAACGACTCCGAGAAACATAGGATATTACAGTTTTTCATGTCCGTTGATAGGATAGTCTCGTATGGAGTTCATCTAGCTTATTCCCTAGTGGTTGTACGTTCATCGAAATAAGCAGTACATCCACAGCTGCCGACTCGTTGAAGTAGAAATCGTCACCCAAATCGAGGTCAGTGATCGCTGTTCTGATGTCCAGGAGATGTTTTTGGTCATAGAAATGATGGCAGAAATATTACAGTTGAAGTCGGAAGTTTACATACACTTAGATTGGAGTCATTAAAACTCGTTTTTCAACCACTCCACAAATTTCTTGTTAACAAACTATAGTTTTGGCAAGTCGGTTAGGACATCTACTTTGGGCATGACACAAGTAATTTTTCCAACAATTGTTTACAGACAGATTATTTCACTGTATCTCAATTCCAGTGGGTCAGAAGTTTACATACACTAAGTTGACTGTGCCTCTAAACAGCTTGGAACATTCCAGAAAATTATGTAATGGCTTTAGAAGCTTCTGATAGACTAATTGACATCATTTGAGTCAATTGGAGGTGTACCTGTGTATGTATTTCAAGGTCTACCTTCAAACTCAGTGCCTCTTTGCTTGACATCATAAGGAAATCAAAAGAAATCAGCCAAGACCCCAGAAAAAAAATTGTAGACCTCCACAAGTCTGGTTCATCCATGGGAGCAATTTTCAAACGCCTGAAGGTAGGGGTGCTTTGCTGCAGGAGGGACTGGTGCACTTCACAAAATAGATGGCATCATGAGGCAGGAAAATTATGTGGATATATTGAAGCAACATCTCAAGACATCAGTCAGGAAGTTAAAGCTTGGTCGCAAATGGGTCTTCCAAATGAACAATGACCCCAAGCATACTTCCAAAGTTGTGGCAAAATGGCTTAAGGACAACAGAGTCAAAGTATTGGAGTGGCCATCACAAAGCCCTGACCTCAATCCTATAGAAAATGTGTGGGCAGAACTGAAAAAGTGTGTGCGAGCAAGGAGGCCTACAAACCTAACTCAGTTATACCAGCTCTGTCAGGAGGAATGGGCCAAAATTTACCCAATTTATTGTGGGAAGCTTGTGGAAGGCTACCTGAAACGTTTGATCCAAATTAAACAATTTAAAGGCAATGCTACCAAATTCTAATTGCATGTATGTAAACTTCTGACCCACTGGGAATGTGATGAAAGAAATAAAAGCTGAAATAAATCATTGTCTCTACTATTATTCTGACATTTCACATTCTTAAAATAAAGTGGTGATCCTAACTGACCTAAAACAGGGAATTTTTTACTAGGATTAAATGTCAGGAATTGTGAAAAACTGAGTTTAAATGTATTTGGCTAAGGGTATGTAAATTTCCGACAACAGTATGTAAAACAAGTTAAGATCAGCGTAAAAAAAACACACATAATATCAGAATTGGTTAGGAGCCCATAAGACGGCAACTATCCACTGCAGCACCATCTTCACCACACCGTTTGTGTGTGTGTGTACTTCTGCATGTGCATGCTCGCGTCGAGTGTGAGTGTATACCATTGGGGTGTGTACAGTAGTGGTGACAGCAGGCCAGAAGTCATGTCCCTTACTCTGCTCTTTTTTTTCCTGCCCATTCAGCACTGCCCAAAGCACATAGAAATAAATAAGTGAAAACTGCCAGGAGTGAAAGCCAACCCTGCATTTACGTTACAGGGGTCAAGTTCCATTCATGTTGAGTGGACTACTAGAGTGCAATGGAAACTAAATTGACTTAATCATGTATTACACTGAAGCTGACTGAAAATACATGTCATATGGAGGGTGTCCACCCACTCTGACCAGAGTAGGTGAAAACACGCTTTGGTGATGAAATTTCACTTCCTTATGTTATATTTTATAACATTTTACCAAGACAAATACGATTATTCATGTTCTGAATCGTTCAATATATCCAAAATGTCGGATTTTGTAACCTATTAAACGGTCGGTTGTTTAGCAACAAAACCAACACATGCGCAACTATGGGGTTAAACAGACAGCGATGGCTTAGATTGTTGACAACACAAACTACAGTGCCTTCGGGAAGTATTCCTGAGCCCTTGACCATTTCCACATTTTGTTATGTTACAGTCTTTTTCCGAAATTGATTATATTGATAAGGGGGGGGGGGGGGGGAACTATCTACACACAACCCATAATGACAAAGCAAAAACAGGTTTTTAGAAATTTTGTATAATTTATAAAAAATATAATTGACTTTGAAGCACCTTTGGCAGTAATTACAGCATTGAGTCTTGGGTATGATGCTACAAGCTTGGCACACCTGTGTTTGGGGAGTTTCTCCCATTCTTCTCTGCAGATCCTCTCAATCTCTGTCAGGTTGGATGGGGAGCGTTGCTGCACAGCTATTTTCAGGTCTCTCCAGAGATGTTTGATAGCATTCAAGTCCGGGCTCTGGCTGGACCACTAAAGGACCATAAGACACTTGTCCCGAAGCCAATCCTGCTTTGTCTTGGCTGTGTGCTTAGGGTCATTGTCCTGTTGGAAGGTGAACCTTCGCCCCAGTCTGAGGTCCTGAGTGCTCTCGAGCATGTTTTCATCAAGGAGCTCTCTGTACTTTGTTCCCTTCATCTTTCCCTCAATCCTGACTAGTCTCCCAGTCCCTGCTGCTGAATAACATCACACAGCATGATGCTGCCACCACAATGCTTCACCATAGGGATGGTGTCAGGTTTCCTTCGGACGTGACACTTGGCATTCATTTCAAAGAGTTCAGTATTGGTTTCCAGAGAATCTTGTTTCTCATGGTCTGAGAGTCTTTAGGTGGCTTTTGGCAAACTCCAAGCAGGCTGTAATTTGCATTTTACTGATGAGTGGCTTCAATCTGGCCACTCTACCATAAAGGCCTGATTGGTGCTGCAGAGATGGTTGTCCTTCTGGAAGGTTCTCCTATCTCCACAGAGGAACTCTAGAGCTCTGTCAGAATGACCATCAGGTTCTTGGTCACCTCCCTGACCAAGGCCCTTCTCCCCCAATTGTGAGGTTTGGCTGGGCGGCCAGCTCTAGGAAGAGCCTTGGTGGTTCCAAACTTATTCCGTTTAAGAATGATGGAGGCCACTGTGTTCTTGGAGACCATCAATGCTGCAGACATTTTTTGGTACCCTTCCCCGGATCACAGATTACTGCACCTGTACATAGCCCATCTATAATTTAGCCCAAACAACTACCTCTTCCCCTACTGTATTTATTTTGCTCCTTTGTACCCCATTATTTCTATTTCTACTTTGCACATTCTTCCACTGCAAATCTACCATTCCAGTGTGTTACTTGCGATATTGTATTTACTTTATTTTGCTTTTACCTCCCTTATCTCACCTCATTTGCTCACATCGTATATAGACTTATTTTTCTACTGTATTATTGACTTTATGTTTGTTTTACTCCATGTGTAACTCTGTGTTGTTGTACGTGTCGAACTGCTTTGCTTTATCTTGGCCTGGTCGCAATTGTAAATGAGAACTTGTTCTCAACTTGCCTTTCTGGTTAAATAAAGGTGAAATAAAAATAAATTAAATATATCTGTGCTTCAACATAATCCTACGGACAATTCCTTCGACCTCATGGCTTGGTTTTTGCTCTGACATGCACTGTCAAAAGTGGCTTTCCAAATCATGTCCAATCAATTGAATTTATCACAGGTGGACTCCAATCAAGTTGTAGAAATATCGCAAGGATGATCAATGTGGACAGGATGTACCTGAGCTCAATTTCGAGTCTCATAGCAAAGTGTCTGAATACTTATGTAAATAAGGTTTGTTTTTTATTTTTATAAATTTGCAAAAATGTCTTAACCTGTTTTCACTTTGTCATTATGGGGTAGTGTGTAGATTGATAAATATTTGTATTTATTTAATCCATTTTAGAATAAGGTTGCAAAATTACAAAATGTGGAAAAAGTCAAGGGGCCTGAATACTTTCCGAAGGCACTGTATATGTCTCTCCAATGTTTATTGAAAAGATAAATATAAATAAATATCTAAATATAAATGCAACAGAAAACTATTTCAAAGATTTTACTGAGTTACAGTTCATATATGTAAATCAGTCAATTTAAATGAATGTATAAGGCCCTAATCTATGGATTTCACATGATTGGGAATACAGATTTGCATCGGTTGGTCACAGATACCTTAAAAAAATAAGTACAGGCGTGGATTAGAAAACCATTCAGTATCTAGTGTGACCATTTGCCTCATGCAGCATATCTCCTTCGCATAGAGTTGTTCAGGCTGTTGATTGTGGCCTGTGGAATGTTGTCCCACTTCAATGGCTGTGCAAAGTTGCTGGATATTGGACGGAACTGGAACACGTTGTCGTACATGTCGATCCAGAGCATCTCAAATGTACTCAATCGGGACATGTCTGGTGAGTATGCAGGTCATGGAAGAACTGGGACATTTTCAGCTTTCAGGAATTGGGTACAGATCCTTGCAACATGGGGCCGTGAATTATCCTGCTGAAATATTAGGTGATGGTGGCGGATGAATGCCAAGACAAGGGGCCTCAGGATATTGTCACATTATCATTGTGCATTGAAATTGACAAAATGCAATTGTGTTCGTTGTCCGTAGCTTATGCCTGCCCATACCATAACTCCATCGCCACCATGGGGCACTCTGAATTAAACGTTGTGAACAGCAAAACGCTCACCCACACGTCGCCATGCACGTGGTCTGTGGCTGTGAGGAAGGTTGGATATACTGCCAAATTCTCTAAAATGACGTTGGAGGCGGCTTATAGTAGTGAAATTAACATTCAATTATCTGGCAACAGCTCTGGTAGACATTCCTGCAGTCAGTATGCCAATTGCACACTCCCTCAACTTGAGACATCTGTGGCATAGAGTACCACAGTATGAGTCATAATACCCATAAACCCTAGTGGTCAAACAAGAAAAAGCTCCAATTGTTCCCCCCCCCATAGGGGATTTTAGAAACTCTTAAAATAAAAGCTGTGTTTCGTGTAGGCTTACCCTGGCGTGACATTTTGATAACCGTGTCAATCTCTCTAGGACAAGGTGACTTATCAATATATTCATCTGTATTTACCCCACAAAAATGAAATGATAATTAGCTGATAATGTGGCTATCATAAAGAGCTACAAATGCCATGGTGATCTGGACAAGACTGCCGAATCAAGGCAAAGGTAAGAATCTCTGGATTAACTATCTAATGTTAGGTAAATTTAGTAATACATTGGTTAAATGTCTTTAAATTTAAAATTTAGCAAACTGTCTTGTGCAAGTTTTAAATTGACACTACATGTTAACAAAGGTGTCAGCTAGAGATGACATTCAGGAGCTTGCAGAGATTTGTAGTCTTGCATGATGTCTCCTTTGATTCTAATTAGCATTTTCCAATCTGTAAATAGAGACAAATATATTGATGACAGTAACCTTGTCCGAGTGTCACGTTCGTTTGTAGAGAAGGACCAAGGTGCAGAACAAACACTACTTAAATATGATCCCCAATTAGAGACAACGATTACCAGCTGCCTCTAATTGAGAATCATACAAATCACCAACATAGAAACATGAAAACTTGAACACCCACATAGAAATAATAAACTAGACTAACCCCCCAGTCACACCCTGACCTACTCCACCATAGAAAATAAGGACTCTCTATGGTCAGAACGTGACACCGAGAGAGATTTACATTGTTATCATAATGTCACGCCAGGGTAAGCCTACAAGAAACACAACCCTTATTTTACTGGTCTAAAATTCTAAAATTCCCTATGGGAAAATGAATGGTGGAAAAACGATTGGAACCATTTCCCTGTTTGACCGCTAGGTTTTATGGGTATTATGACACCACTGTGGGGCTCTATTGTGTTGTCTGACAAAGTTACACATTTTAGTGGCCTTTTATTGTCCCCAGCACAAGGTGCATCTGTGTAATGATCATGCTGTTAAATCAGATTCTTGATACGCTACAACTGTCTGGTGGATGGATTATCTGGGCAAAGGAGAAATGCTCACTAACAGAGGTATAAACAAATGTGTGCACAAGATTTTTGAGAAATAAGCTTTTTGTATGTATGGAACATTTCTGGGATCTTTTATTTCAGCTCATGAAACATGGGACCAACATGTTGCATTTTATATTTGTTCAGTGTACATTTGCAGCAAGTCTGGAACCAACAGGACCCTGAAAATATTTTACCCCCAAGCCATAAGACTGCTAAATAGTTAACCAAATACAGTGCCGTGAAAAAGTATTTGCGCCTTTCTGATTTTCACTTATGTTTTATATTGAATGTTAGCAGATCTTCAACCAAAACCTAATATTAGATCAAGTGATCCTGAGTTTACAAATAACAAAAATGTATACTTAATTAAATAAAATAACGAAGTTATGCAACACCCAATTCCCCTGTGTGAAAAGGAATTGCCCCTTACCACTCAATAACTGGTTGTGACACCTTTAGCTGGTTGACACTTTACCCCTACGCTAAGTTGTCGTTACTCATTGTGTATTTATTTGTGTTATTATCTTTCTATTTTTCTCTCTGTATTGTTGGGAAGGGCCCATATGTAAGCATTTCACTGTTAGTCTACACCAGTTGTTTACGAAGCTTGTGACAAATACAATTTGATTTGATTTTTGATTTGACAATGAGTACTTGTCTCTCAAATACATCGTTACAGTTCATGGTTAGCTAGCTAGTGAATTTTTTCCATATTAGCATAGAAGTGACATCAGTAAAAACACCTCAAAACAAGACATGGTATCAAGGACAAGATAAAACTAGCTGAAACGAGACATCTACAATTCTCCACGTGGCAGCTTCGTGTCATTATTGCAAGCTATCTGGCCATCTAAAATCTAAAAACTGATTGGACTTCTGCCCACATTGAAGCGCGCAAATTGCTTTCAGCTAACCTGTCTATATCGAGCTCTGTTGACATGGCGGTGCAGGTTTGTCGTAACAACTTTTGATAATTTAACATTTTGAGGTTGTCGTGGGTAGCATGTTGTTGCCGTGGGTAGCAAAATGCTAAATTAACACGACGAGCTGAATTAACTGTAAAAGGCTTTGAAAATAAAAATCTTGGTTTACACTCAGTGCTCCGTTGACATTTCAGATATTATTTTCGTGAGAAATTTTCGAAAACAGGAATTTATAATTAATGTGAAAAGTGTATAATAAAATATGAAAATAATACATGTCGTGTATTCAAAATCGATATCCATCTTACCTCTATATTGTTTTATGTCCTGTGGAGTTGAGGAGAAAGATGACGAGTTCAATGGGAAAGTGAGCCTGTCAGGTAACGTTAACCAGTAGGCTTAATTCTTGCACAGAATCCATTCAAATTGACGCAGTTCAATTTTCCAGATTTTTGACCATGTGTTCTCTGGCCTCCATTGATTTAGTCACCCTAATTCTGTCAATCCAAAAGTTTATAAACTCCAATAACTTTTTAACCGATTATAATAGAGACATTAAGTTTGGACCATTGGTTTTCTTAGAAGTATATTAACACAATTGTCCCATTGTTCAAAAATGCTCTTTTGATTGGACATATATGCATTACAACAAGACCACAATGAGTTGTGTGGGAATTATTAGAATTAAGCATTGAAATTCACCAACATACACCAAAAAAAAGGAGGACTAAGGCACTCTTCATATAATGAATTAAAATACCTTTATTTGAATGGCATGTTCAATGGAAACAAAGTTTAAAAACTCTGACGTGTTTCGGCTTCTATACACATATACTTTGTCACTTGTCTGACTAATTATTGATTTATAATGTTGGTATAGTAGAATATATTCTGTATTAACAGTGTTTCACTTCACAGTCCAACACGTCGTTTAACCGTGACGTGGTGAAGGCTGGCACCGGGAGGCGCTTCCTGGGTGGCCTGCTGGACGACACGTCCTACTGCTACACCCTGGAGGTGTCCTTCTACAGCTACATGGCAGCGGGGAGCACGTCGCCCGTTCCCTACACAGAGGACACCTGTATCCTTCTCTCTCATTGTCATCAGGGTTCCCAGGGAGCCTGGCCGGGCCCCCGCCTCCTTCTGCCCACGCCTTCCCAGCCTCCCCCGCTGGCTGATGGAGGAGAAAGGAGAGGAGGCATCAGGGGGAGAGACAGAGATGGAGCACACAACACGTGTACACGTGTATGTCTCCTCCCTCCCTCTCTCCCTCCACTAACTTCCCCAAACTTCAGAGCTTCACATATCATAGAAAGCATGCTGTATTGGTGTCAGAGTTGATTGATAGTTACATCAATACACCCTGTCCATCCATGTAGGACAAGATATGCAACAGGAACAGAGGGGATTGTATGTTGTGGTGCCTGGGACTAGGGTTGCAAAGGGAGGGTATATTACTGGTGCCTGGGACTTGTGGGATGCAGGCTGCAGCACAGATTGGTTTAAAGGGAAATTGAGTGAGAGGTTCTGTTGTATATTGAAAGGCTCATGTCATTGAGCCAGCAAATCAGTGTACAAACACTAACAGTGTTTTGTGTTTTTGTGGACACCAACACGCATCGAAAACAGAATCCGATTTCTCCCTGAGAGCCCAGTCTGTGCGCAGCGATTGGGCACTGTGGGCAGATTGAATTTGTGTCTTCTTGAGGGAGATACTCTGGACTACAAAAGGTCTGATTCTCCAAATCAATGCTACTCCTGAGTAGACAAAAGCCAGACCTGTGCAGATGTCTTGGCCAGTGAAATTATCTGGGCCGTGTCTGTACACCATGCAACAGAAAATCCGTCTGTAGAGCCCACTAATGAGGGCTGATGGTGATAATGTCAGTCTATTGTACTGGTTCTCCATCCCCCAGCGTTTATCCACACTGCCTGCCCCTATAGTAACAACCTCATTTAGGGCCAGACGAGAGCCTATTGATTTCCTAGTCATTATTGGAGGCCTGGCTCGATCGACAGGCAGTACAGGGCTGAGATGTAGACGAGTCAGGTCAGCCCTTATCCACCTGAGCGCTGCCTTGCTCTTTTGTTCAGCCAGATACGTAGTGACAGTGGGAAGGCAACACCTGCCCCATTGATTTTGTTTACAAAAGAGGTAGAGAGCATGTGTGTTCTGCTTTTGTTGTGATGAAGAATAGAATACAGCAGGCCTGTTAATTGCATAGTCTTTTGTACACTCCAAATGCATTCAGGGTTAAATGTGTAACCTTTATTTAACCAGGCAAGTCAGTTAAGAACAAACTCTTATTTACAATGACAGCCTACTCCGGCCAAACCCAAACTACGCTGGGCCAATTGTGCGCCGCCCTATGGGACTCCCAATCACAGTCGGATGTGATACAGCCTGGATTCAAACCAGGGACTTTAGTGACTTCTCTTGCACTGAGATGCAGTGTCTTAGACCACTGCGCCACTCGGGAGCCTTAAAAAATAAATAGGCATTAAATAGACATTCTCTATAGACTAAAATGTTCCTTCAGATTAATTTGTTTTTAACCATTTTAACAAACTTTGTTGGAAAAGAGGAGACACGTCTCAGATCCATGGGATAGAGATGAAGCAGAAAACCAGAGTGGTGTGGAGTCAGCCTACAGGCATAAAAGTGTACTTACTATACAGTGCCCATATTCCCTGTTTTGAGATGAGAGGAGATGTTCTGTGTACCGTAAGTGCCCTCTAGTGCCAGGAGGGTGAGGTGTCTGTGTGTGGCTCAGCTCCATGTGGCTCTGTCCCTGCCTGCCTTGTATCACTCTGTCACACTGTAGACAACCCACTGCCAGCTACCCTTATATACAGGGCATCCATTCACTTCTTTGTTTAATTATTTATTTATCTTGTGTTTATATCAAAAGGGCTGTAAAGCCTTCTCATCTCACTCAATGTTTTTCCCCAACCCAGTGCTCCACTGAACTGTCAAGTCCAAGGCCTAGTTGGCTGGCTCGCTATAATAAGAAACCCATTCATGTAGAATTACACTGCCTCCAGGACATTCTTTTCCCTTAGTGTCAGAGAGGGGATGGAAACAAAAAAAATATCTTTACTGTGTGTGGAAAGAGTCATAATTTACCCGTGATGCTCCTCTCCTTGAAAATGTTCCTTTCTTTGTTTCCCCACATAAAAGAGCTGTGCTGTACAGAGGAGACAGTTGGAACAGAGAGGCTGCTGTAATATGTATGCACATAGCATAACCACGGTGATAGCCACACACTGCAAGTGCATAACAAGTCCCTTGATTATTTGTCACTGTGCAGTGGGCTTAAAGAAAGAGATAAGAAAACAGAACAGAGCTGCTGCGGTCCGTCACACCCCCTTTATGCTTCTGGAGTAGCAGTGTTTACTGGCTGTCTTTGTTGGTCTCTCTGCGCTAAAGTATGCTGGCTGAAAGCAAGATGGATGAGGTGAGGTAATAATGTAAATGGAAGAACATTATATAGGAATACCATGGAGGCGAGCCTAGTGGGTGATCGGGATGTGGAGGGGGGACTGAGTAATGGTAGGGGGCCCTGCTGGAGGCAGGCAGGAACAGGCCTGGGGGATGCGTGTAGCTGGGCTTGGGGAGGGGGAGTGTCAGCACTACGCAGGGAGAGGGCAGCGGGGACTTCGTGTAGAGCAAAGATTGGGGTCAGACAGGTTGAAGGAACCAGCCATGTCGCTTTTTACTCCCTGGTGATCTGGTCTATTGAGCGTGCAAATCATCAACAAAGACCTTTATGCTTTGCAACCCCCCTCCCGCTCTAAAAATGAATGAATTATAAATAAATAATTACCTGGACACCCAAATGAATCCCCCCTTCTCCTGTTTAAAGCCTGTTATATTAAATGAAGTGCCCATTTTGACTCGTCCCTCTGTGCACTCTCTGTGACGTCTATTAAGATTTAACACACTTAACCCCCCCCCCCCCCAAAAAAAAATGTCTCAAGGTTTCACCATCATTGGAAAGCCCTAGTTATTTGGTTGCTTTGACAAAGTAATTTCTGAAGGCTATTATTTATTTCATATGATTAGTGATACATTTTTAAGGTAAAGAAAAAAAAAACCTGTCCTTACGTTGTCCACCCTATTACGTGAACTGAATTCTCATTTTAATATGGTGAAACTATTCCTTTAAAAAAAAAAATTAACAAACAGTGAACATCTAATAGTCAAATCATAGTGGAAAAGCAGATGAGCTAGTTCTACTCTTTTTGGCCATTTTCTGGTGTTTTGGGGTGGGTCAAGCATAACACGTCAACCCTGTTACCTATAATTTTACCAATACATTTTTTTTTTGTTAAGCTTGCATTCAGTTGCCCCTCCCTGTTGCACACAACAAGCTTCTATTCCCCCTGTCTCAAGGGGATGTATGGCTGATTTAAGAGGAAATCATCAACCCTGTTACGGTCAACCCAGTTACGGTCAACCCTGTTACGGTCAACCCTTTTGCTTTATTTATTTGGCACTTAACAGGAACTTACTAAAGTCTTTTTCTTTCTTTTTTTAACCTCGAGGTGGAAACAAAGTGTTTTTTATTAAGTTGAACATGTGCTCTTCATGACAGAATGTAATAATTTGGTGACATCAACAACACCAAAATCACCAAGTTACGCTACCCAAAATGGACTAATTTGATGGAAGGACCTTGTAATCACCATAATTGAAATCTTAAAGGGCAATTCTGCCACTTTTCAACATCATATTCATTATCTCCTGCACAATACTAGTATCTACATATGTGAAAATGGCCCGTTTCTGTGATTAAAAAGATAAGATGAAAGATCCTAAAAAAAAGCTTCACTGTTTCATCACAGGGTAGGATCAAACTTAAGAAAAACGGTTATTTTCAAAAACCTGCAACAGGTTTCCAGCCAGAGAGAGGGTCTTTTCTTGCTCCCCACGTCAATGCGTATTTCATATTTTTCAAATTCACAGATTTTTCCTTACTTTCCTTCCCCCGTCTATGGTCACCCAGGTCTAAAAGGCTCATTATATTGAATGAGCAAGCTGTGAATGTTCCACGCCAGAGCAGTTGGAATATTCTCGGTCGTTTAATGATTTCACCACCTGTAATCTTGCACGAAATGGAGAGAAACAATGTTTCATGCTGAGAATTCACTGAGGCATTTGCTTTGTTCTTAGACTGATGTCCTATTGTGAAGATTCCACTGTGGCTTCATAGGACTGGTGTCCCTCTGAGTCTATAGTCTCTGTGTGCTGGTCTGTTATGGCTCTCCATGGATAGGGATTGGCAACATTGTGAAGAGATGAGCACTCAAACAGAGGAAGGTACAATACCAACCTCTTGTTTAAAGACTTTGTGATGGAGCTGTTTTCTTAAAATAACTTCAAAAAATACATTATTCAAAATGTTATGTCTTACTTCAAGTATGTAATTTGTAATATATCTGAAGTAGGACGGAGCAGACACATTTGGTCTACCTTTCTGTCAAGGTTATTCTATTTTCTCATTTAGGTCATTGTGGAGGTTTTCAGGTTATTCTAATTTCTCAATCAAACTTGATCTTTTTCATGAGGTATACACACTGTAATGTCAGAGCATCATTAACAGGGAGACCAGACAGTGTGAATGTTGAAAGAATCTGGGACCTTATTCAAAACCCAGCTTGATGCTTTGACTGGGAGAGCAAGTAATCTGTGACTTTCATGTCTTCCCACTTTTAGTTATTTTTTATAGAACTTTACACAATGCCTTCCATCTATTTAAAGTAAGATGATGAGGGTTGATTGGACAATGGACTCCAGTGCTAGCTATGTCATGTGACCAGACATGCCAGTGGTGAGAGGGAGCTATGCGTTGCCCTTTTTACTCTTGAGTTAACAAGTCCAGCGCTGGACTGAAGAGAGACAGCTCCTTGTCCCGTCGGTGTGCCATTTCCCCCTGTCCTTTAGGCTCCAGTCCAGACGGCTACTGAAAGACCTATAAAAGTCTCACTCAATCAAGCATGGCCATGTTGTCAAACCCTTAGTTTGGTATCACTGCTTCACTTAAGTGTTGTGCTGTCCTGAACACGTTCCATACACATAAATTGATACAGCACGAGGAGCACAATGTGGAACCGGACAGCTCGGTGGTTCCTCCTGGCTTCAACATCAATCACCAGCCCACAGAAGACGGCACGGCCTGACAGCTAGCTGCAGTCTGGGAGATCACTCTGACAACAGCAATACATTGACACACGCAAAGTATGGGAGCGTGACTCACACAGGGACATTTGAATACCAAACCTGCCAATTGAACATTTCAGGCTTCGCTAATCATGACACTTAGTTGATGGACAGTGACAAGTAGGCAAATATTCTCCCACAGTTGCATTAATATGCTCCTCAGATCATCATTAGACGTGGTAGGATTCTCTCAATTGTTGACTTATTTTCTTTCTCCTTTCCATTAAATCACAGGGTAGGCTTACTTTTATCCACAAACAAATATAATTAGGAATTTCATGCCATTCAAAACCCTATTAGTTGACTTGCGTGACAGTATACATGGAGTCTTAAATTAAGTTTCCTTCATCATCCCTACTGGCTTTTAGACAGACAGATTAGATAGAGGTCATCTGATGCTGCTCAGCCAGTGGCTCTGAGAGCTTTATGGCATGAGATGTACGTACTTACCAATCTAGCCACTGGACATATCTGCTGCCTGCCCTCTGCACCTCTTAAGTGACGGACACTGGACAGACTCCAGACCTGCAGCACTCAGGGCTACTCCTTATCACTGCTGTCAGTCCCCATTAGGAGTCTGCTGAAGATGAGGCCCTATCTGATAGCTGTGTGTGTGTGCGTGTGTGTGTGTGTGTGTGTGTGTGTGTGTGTGTGTGTGTGTTCATGCGTGTGTATGTCTTTGTTACTGCATGGATGCCTGTGTTTTGTGTCTGGATGTCTTTAAGGGGGAGAACAGGTGTTGGATGTCTAATGAATGAAGCATTACACATTAGCTACAAAGTTTCTTATAGGAAAAGGACACAAGGTCTTTGAACATAGTTTAGCTGCGGGGGGAAAACATGCTCCCTTTGTGCACCGCTGTTTACTGTTTTAATTAGCATTGTTAATTGGCTCTTTGTATCACCCTGGTGACAGGCCTGTCACTTGATGGTATTGATGGCGCTGATGTCCCTAATTTGTCTTCTTGTTAGGGATGGTCTGCTGTGGACGCTGGTGTTTTGTTCCTTGTCATTGGGGCATCATTGTCCGTCTGTCTGTTTAGACTGGGCACATGACACTGAAAGCAGATAAACAGCTTGGTAAACAAATCATCTGTCGTATCTGCTGTGGAGTGTCCATTTTCCCATTGTCTCATCACCTCATCAGCCCCATGGTGGCTTGTCCTTGAGTCACAACAAAGGCCTTTATCGATCCTACAAGAGGGTAGAGGAGATATTAAAGCCCCTCATGCTCCAAAGCTGCTGCAGTATCCTCTCTGCCATACTGTAGATCTGGCAGGCCAGAGCACCCAGCACAACTCTCCTCTTCTCATTGACCTGACATTCCAATGTACCAAAAGTTGAGTTCCTATCACCTTACCCAACAAGCACCACAAAGAGGTCCTCTCTGAGCTTTACTGTAGTCTACCTCCGCTGTCCAGTTCTCCATCTGATAACACAATGAAGCACACCCTAATTTACCACCAAATTTCTTGCCATGTTTCCCGAGGACATCCTGTATTCCCTGGCCTGTCCTCTTTGTGAGTTACAGTAGAATGGACTGCTATTGAGTTCAGAGCCAGCTGTCTAGTGTCCAGTCGTTTAGCCTGATGTCCTGTGTTTGTCTCCAGGCAGGGAGATTTAGTATAGAAATTATCCTGAGAGGAAGATATTGTCCATCTTGGCAGGGAAGGTCCTTCAGGGAAGGCTTATTTTCTGCCTGACTGTGCCAATGGGCCTACTTATATTGGGCAGCCTTGTTTTCTATGGAGACAAGGAATTGGAAGGAACTTTGATAGTAATATAGAAATTCTGATGTGCACCTTCATTCTGAAAGGGAAAATGTACTGTCTAGGTGGAATGTGACATTTGTGTCAGTAAAATACTTACATATTGCCAACTGCATACATTTGTTTCTTTATGCACCATTGCAGGAAGGGCTGCCAAACTTCCACCCCCCTTGATTATGCAACACCTTTCCCTCCTGCCTGGTGTGTTGAGTTGATGTTTTGGAACTTTCCGCCCTCCTTCGCGAGCTGCCCTCAGGCTGTGCTTTGGCAGAGTCCTCACTTCCTGCCGCTAGCAGCTCATCCCGACTGCTCTGGTTGCCCTTGGCAACAGGTCAGTAGCCAATCAGGGTGTTGGAGTGTCCCGCCCGCAGCTGTGATGCAGATGAAGTATTTTCCTTCCGAAGCGGCCATCCATCACCAACTTCCTGTAATAGATGTGAGATGTGACATCACAAGCTGAGAGGCCATCTGCACTCCACGGGTTTCTGGGATATTTCTGTCATTGCTCAGAGCATGCGTTTGTGCTGGCACCGTTTGATCACGGGGTAACACAAAACTTTCCCAAGGTCAAAATGAAGATGTCAGGGATACATGAGGGATGGTGGTCTATCAGTGGCTGGAGAGGCTGGTGTAGGATAACCTTATGGAGAGCACTCTGGATTAAAACAGACCTGTATTGGATTATAACAGTCTGGAGGACAAGTATGATGTACTGCATCATGTCTTCAGAAGAATCCTCAAAATTATGGTACTCACTTCAGAGGATGGTCAACATGACATAAGGCTGGAATTAAGATACTGCATGTTACCCTTCTAAAATAACTAGAGAAGAAGATTAGTGTAACGATAGATGCATAGCAGGTTATGAGCCTAAAATAGTTAATGGCATGATGCAGAGGTTGTAGCGCCAGACAGATGGGTGTAAATACAAGAGCTGGAGCTGTGCGGAGAGTGCCCATCGACCGGCAGAGTGACGAATGGAGGCTCACAGAGACACCACCTTTCCAGGCTAAGTTGACTGAGTAGCAACAGTGGGGTATGGAAGGGGGATGAGGAAGGTGCTGGCACTCAAAGCCAAAATAGGGCAAATGGGAGGCACCCTATACAGACAGTGTGGTGAAGAAGGTGCAACAGCGCCTCTTCAACCTCAGAAGGCTAAAAAAATGTGGCTTAACACCTAAAACCCCCAAACTTTTACAGATGCACAATTGAGAGTATCCTGTCGGGCTGTATCGCCACCTTGTACGGCAACTGCACCACCCACAACCGTAAGGCTCTCCAGAGGCTAGTGAGGTCTGCATAACGCATCACCGGGGGCAAACTACCTGCCCTCCAGGACACCTATAGGAAAAAACATCACGACAACACAACACTACATAAAGAGAGATCTAAGACAACAACAGCATGGTAGCAACACAACATAACAACATAGTAGCAGCACAAAACATGGTACAAACATTATTGGGCACAGACAACATCACAAAGGGCAAGAAGGTAGAGACAACAATATATCACACAAAGCAGCCACAACTGTCGGCAAGAGTGTCTATATTCTATACCATCTATTGCATCTTGCCTATACCGCTCAGTCATCGCTCATTCATATATTTATATGTACATATTATTATTCCGTCCCTTTACTTAGATTTGTGTGTGTTGGGTGGTTGTTGTGGAATTGTTACTTGTTAGATATTGCTGCACTGTCAGAACTAGAAGCACAAGCATTTCGCTACACTCACATTAACATCTGCTAACCACGGGTAGGTGACTAATACAATTTGATTTGATTTGTCTTCTTTGTTAATCTATGACATGTTAGCTTCCATACAGTGTGATGTGTGTGCACGTGCATGTGTTCACTGAAAAGACACAAAGGCATGGACCTCCACCCAGACACTCAATTCAGCCCAAGGATGGATTGTTTATGAGTTAACAGCTTTGGATAATGGGATTTCACCTACAAGGCCTTGGATTTATGTTTCCTAGGTAATATCTGAGCGTTGAAAGGAATAATAATACAAAAAATACACAATTTATTTTTATACGGGCACTTGTTTCAATCATAGAGGTGTGACAGATAGACAGGTCATATCTGAACATCAACAAGGAAATGACAAGAGGTGAACAATTATGTCTCTGTGTCATTTCATCATTTTGGTCTGTCTGGTAAAGAATATATTCATAACAGCACCTTCACTGGGGAACCTATGTGTCCATCTTTGATGAAATATGGATTACTGGTAGTTGTCACTCATTTTTTTTCTTGTTCTGGTCCTATGAATTATAATCGTACATGAGGGAATTTTTTCTCATCGTTTTCCCTATTGTCTTAACAGTATTTATGTGTGTAGTGATTCGTCTAGATTGACCAGCATTTAAAAAAAAAAAAATCTACATTTTGCCTTAATCTAAATCATTTTGTTATTATCTGTGTTTGTGATCTAATCCAGCTCGGCGTCATGGCAACAGCATGCAGAGTAACCACACAGTTTTATGATCAAGTGTCTCAAGTTATTGATGCCTTCCATAATGTGGTGGGGGCTGGGGGCTAGACTTGTGAATTTTTAAAAAGCCGGGGCGGTAAGTAATTGCCACTGTGATGCCTTCCACCTTCGTGTTTTGGGCTGATGCAGTTGATTTACCCCCACTAAGTGCGGAACACAGTGTGTTGTAGCCTGGTAATTTATACTCCACATTTCTCTACTGGTTATTGCTTAGTTATTTACTGCAAATGGTTCTATTTTTTCTGTGAGGAAGAAACTAGGGCTTTATTTATTTATTTATTTAAATTAATAGTAGAGCGTCAGAGGCAGGATTTAGAGGCTTTGTGAAATGAAACAGTGTAACTCCAGTAAATGCCTCCCAGCCAGGGAGAAATTGCCTTGTTGTTGACTAAACTAAAGGCTAACAGCGCCATATGTTCATGTTATAGGGAAGAACCTTAACATGGTCCCCTCAGACATGAAGCTGGGAAGAAATGTTGCCCGCACCTTCCTCGACTACTACAGGCACAACAACTTCATTGATGACAACAAACTACAAATCCCAAATCACATCAACAGGTAGTATTTCTAATAACACATTTCAATAACTTGTCCAGTTTACATCCTATTTGTTTAACTTGATAATATTCACTAATGTTTTTGTGTCCTCAGTATGGAGGTATTGTCCCAGGGTCGACAGGGGAATGGAAATGGGAATGGGAGGACTTCTGGGAGTGAGAGAGGAAGAGAGAGGAAGAACCAGAGTATCACAGGAGAGTACTAGACACCTGGCAATAACATACTGGAGAGACCAGTCCAGTCTGACCACTGTATAAGGCTCCTGACTCATACACTATATCCACACAGCCCTACACTATATCCACAGCCCTACACTATATCCACACAGCCCTACACTATATCCACACAGCCCTACACTATATCCACACAGCCCTCATGAAAATTAGATGCATCAGCCCAAGACAAAGGATGCAATTTCACAAACGGATCACTTTTGGATAACATGTTAATTGGAGGATATTTACCCATGGAACTTCATTAGAGCAAGTTGCTCTGACTGTATGAAATGTATGGGACGAATCAAGCTGACACATACATCTCACGGTCCATTTGAGGCCTTCATACGTCATTCATATATTTTACCACAATGTGCTTTTTCCATTTTAGGTATTGCTTTTTATTCAAATGTATTCACGCATGTCATTGAAAATAAGTGCATGTGTTTTCTCTTGTAAGTAACTTATTTTGTGTTTATCTTGCCGCTCTGTATCCTACATTATTTGGAGGGGTGTAATGGGAGGGGTAACCCATTTTTGTTTAGTCATGACCTTATCGGTATCTAAGTATTCTGTTGATAAAACGATGAAATATAACACACATTTGTAAGTTTGTGAAATTGATGTTCAGTCATTGTCAGTGCATTAGTTTACACAGGTGTTTGCGATTTAAAGGAAGCAGACTTAGGGTCAATTTGATTTCAACTGAAGTCATTTCATGGATTATAATATAGAAGAAAATTCATGAATTTGAAATCCCTCTAGAAAATGATGGGTATCTATCAAGTATGAACTTGCCCTGAATTGACTGATATCCATTAATTTCCATATCTTACTGCAATGTAAACATCTATTCAACCTATCTGTTCAGAGCACAGAGTGCTTTTCACTGCATTATGTAAAACACCATCTATGGGACTTGCTCAACACAAAGGCATAAGTAGGAGAGATAGAGAGAATGGTACATTAGTCAAGTGTGGCGTGAAGAACAACATGTAATTTTCAGACCAGTCATTTGGAATAAGTGAGGCAATCTGTCAGCATAAAAGCATACACAAAGGACTTTTACATGGTTGACGAGAAGATGGAGAGGCTGTACGAGAATGACGAAAGACATTTGTCTTTTGATGCTTTCACTGAACATGTGTCAGACCTGGACCTGTCCAACACTAAAGTGCATGTTAGCGCATCTCTCTCTCTCTCTCTCTCTTGCACATGCACACACACGCACACACACACACACAAACAAACTGCATGCACACACACAGGAAAATGCTTCCTTCTATTTAAAGTGCACGGTCCCCACTGTGCTGCTATCATTTTAAGCTTTATCTAGATATATTATTCTCTATTGCTTTCTCAATGAGACCGGGGACATTACTTTCTAATTAATTGTACACAGCTATGCATGCGAGAATTGTTAATACATTTTCTCTTCAATAGTCAAGAAAATTATATTTCTAATTAGCCGTCCTTACATTTGTTATGCATTATTTAGCCTCTTACCAAATCCCAGAGGCTCTTGTTTATCTAAGAGGATGGTTAATTGCAGCTGCAGGTAGCTTAATGGTTAAGAGCAGTGGGCCAGTATCTGAAAGGTTGCTGGTTCAAATCCCTGAGACAACTAGGTGAATATCTGTCAATGTGCCCTTGAGTAAGGAACCTTAGTTGCTCTGGATAAGAGCATCTGCTAAATTACTCAAATGTAAAAGCACTGCAAACAAGTCTGTTTAGAGCCCCGCTGTGGTCAGTGTCACCCTGTATATAACAAAGCCAGTAGAGGTTGGTGTGTATAACTTCTCATCTAAAGGATGATCATGAATGCAAGACTAATGTGTGGTAGGACTGGAAGTTTGTTTTTCTAAGCATTACTCAAATAAAATAAATGCGTGGCATGATCTAAAGTCAACTTATTTGATCGCTCTTCAGCTCATTCAGCTTCATCATTTATCAGGACATTGTAACTATTTATTCTCAATCTGCCCAATAAATGGTTTTGGACTTTTGTTGGATCCACTGAACACAGTCTACAAAATGCAGATTGATTGAATTCCAGTTTTATTTTCCCCCAAGAGTCACATGACCACCAATATCAGAGTAGCGCAGAAGGTGTTGTATGCTGAAGCAGTGCAGACAATTGAGAAGGATGGGTCCAAGGATAAGGGATCCTGTGAGTAGTAGGTCTGTGCCAGCACAGAGGGATAGGTTAATGAGTAATATATGCTTCAGTATGGTTGGCTTCTCTGCGTTCATAGCAATGGTTATCAACTGTGCTGCAGAAATGGAACATAAATCGCAGAAAATGGATGTTGTGGTGGCAGCTCCAGGGAAGTATTTGGGTATACGAGACAAGATTTGACTTTAGAAGAGTTACTTACTGGATGTGTTGAGTGGTGGTGTCCCTTTCTTCCAGGCCATTTGCATGGTACAGGAACAGATAAGGTCAAGGTAGTGGAATGGGTTTTTAATGTTTTAGTGTAGGGTTAGTTGGAAGAGTGTCCTTTTGTATATACAGTACCAGTCAAAAGTTTGGACACACCTACTCATTCCAGAGTTTTTCTTTATGTTTTATTATTTTCTACATTGTAGAATAATAGTGAAGACATCAAAACTATGAAATAACGCATATGGAATCATGTAGTAACCACAAAAGTGTTAAACAAATCAAAATATATATTATATTTGAGATTCTTCAAAGTAGCCACCTTTTGCCTTGATGGCAGCTTTGCACACTCTTGGCATTCTCTCAACCAGCTTCATGAGGTCACCTGGAATGCATTTCAATTAACAGGTGTGCCTTGTTAAAAGTTAATTTGTGGAATTTCTTTCCTTCTTAATGCGTTTGAGCCAATCAGTTGTGGTGTGACAAGGTAGGGGTGGTATACAGAAGATATCCCTATTTGGCAATAGACCAAGTCCATATTATGGCAAGAACAGCTCAAATAAGCAAAGAGAAATGACAGTCTATCATTACTTTATGACATGAAGGTCAGTCAATCGGAAACATTTCAAGAACTTTGTTTCTTCAAATGTAGTCTCAAACGCTATGATGAAACTGGCTCTCATTAGGACCGCCACAGGAAAGGAAGACCCAGTGTTACCTCTGCTGCAGAGGATAAGTTCATTAGAGTTACCAGCCTCAGAAATTGCAGCCCAAATAAATGCTTCACAGAGTTCAAGTAACAGACACATCTCAGTATCAATTGTTCAGAGGAGACTGCGTGAATCAAGCTTTCATGATCGAAATGCTGCAAAGAAACCACTACTAAAGGACACCAATAAAAATAAGAGACTTGCTTGGGTCAAGAAACACGAGCAATGGATATTAGACCGGTGGAAATCTGTCCTTTGGTCTGATGAGTCCAAATTTGAGATTTTTGGTTCCAACCGCCGTGTCTTTGTGAGACGCAGAGTAGGTGAACAGATTATCTCTGCATGTGTGGTTCCCACCGTGAAGAATGGAGGAGTAGGTGACACTGTCTGTGATTTATTTCAAATTCAAGGCACACTTAACCAGCATGGCTACCACAGCATTCTTCAGTGACACATCATCCTTTCTGGTTTGCGCTTAGTGGGACTATAATTTGTTTTTCAAAAGGACAATGACCCAACACACCCCCATGCAGTGTAAGGGCTAGTTGACAACGAAGAAGAGTGGTGGAGTGCTGCATCAGATGACCTGGCCTCCTCAACCCCATTGAGATGGTTTGGGATGAGTTGGACCGCAGAGTGAAGGAAAAGCAGCATATGTGGGAACTCCTTCAAGACTGTTTAAAAAATAATAATATTTAGTTAGGCAAGTCAGTTAAAAACAAATTCTTATTTACAATGACAGCCTATCACAGCAACGCTGAGCCAATTGTGCACTGCCCTTTGGGACTCCCGATGTGATCTAGCCTAGATTTGAACCAGGAACTGTAGTGACACCTCATGCACTGACTTAAACCACTGCGCCACTCAGGAGCCAGTTTGAAAAGCATTTCAGGTGAAGCTGGTTGAGAGAATGCCAAGAGTATGCAAAGCTGTCAAGTCAAAGAGTGGTTACTTTGAAGAATCTCAAATATAGAATATATTTGCCTCCTGAGTGGAGCAGTGGTGTAAGGCACTGCATCGCAGTGCTAGCTGTGCCAATAGATATTCTGGGTTCAAGTCCAGGCTCTGTCGCAGCCTGCTGTGACCGGGAGACCCATGGGGCAGTGCAAAATTGGCCCAACGTCGTGAGGGTTTGGCCTGGCAGGGATTGCCTTGTCCCATCACACACTAGAGATTCCTGTGGTGGGCTGGGTGCAGTGCATGCTGACATGGTTGCCAGGTGTCTGGTGTTTCATCTGACACATTGGTGCGGCAGGCATCCAGGCTTAGTGGACATTGTGTCAAGAAGCAGTGCGGCTTGGTTGGGTTGTGTTTTGGAGGACACTTGGCTCTCGACATTTGCCTCTCCTGAGTCTGTACGGGAGTTGCAGTGATGAGACAAGACTGTAACTACAAATTGGATACCATGAAATTGGGGTAAATCAAATCTATATTTGTTTAATACTTTTTTGGTTACGACATGATTCCATATGTGTTATTTCCTAGTTGTGATGTCTTCATTGTTATTCTACAGTGTAGAAAATAGTAAAAATAAAGAAAAACCCTTGAATGAGTAGGTGTGTCCAAACTTTTGACTGGTACTGTACATTTTTTTGTTCATTTTAGTTTTTTCTTTTCCCATTTTGTATCAGAAAGTATAATGGATGTATATTATACTCCCGTTGATGGCAGTAATGCAACATATTGTATGCTAACCGCCTTTAAATCCCAAAGAAGAAGAATCTCTCCGCTCCCTGTTAGTGTTTGGCAGCTATGACAACGAAGTTTGAAAATGGGTGGTTTGACACCTCAGAAGAAGAAGCTCTCATCCTCTAAAATGTCTCAGAAAGCTCTGAAATGCACCGTGCAAATTAAAATCCAAGCTGTAAGTACAACCTGATATGTTATTTTCTCTCACTAAGTTTTTACTTGATCCATAATGCTAATACTATATTCGCAAATGAGCTAGCTAAGCTAACCCAAACCGCACACTCAATAATCTACGCTAGCAAACGTTAGCTTGCTATCCATCTTCCAACCATCAATATACACACACAAATGCCTAAAACTACTGCAGCCAACTGCTCCCACTGTGCACAAAAGTGAACTCCCAAGCAAAATAGTTAGATCAATAACGTTAGGCTTGCCAGCCCATTGTTGGATTTGTCTTTTAACGTTAGCTAATAATAGCTACGAGCTACGGTAGCAATTTGTTGCACAAAGTAAGCAATTGCTATCTAGCCCAGTAGTGATCTACAATTTATTTGTTTGATTACAGATTACTTGTCCAGGGGTTGTGTTACCCAATCAGGAAGACATATACCTGAGTGTCTGCGTCATGGGACAGTTCAAGAAGACTCTCTGTCTGCCGCCTGCCTTCCCTCTTCTATTCCATGAGAACATGGTATTTGTGAAGGTAAGAAGGATAGAAACACATACTATACCCCGACCCACAACATTGCTTACAGTAACACAAAACAATCATGTTGTCACCGTCAAACTTGCTTTCATATGTTCTTTATCTCCATCGGAAGACGTTCACAGGAGCTGCTGACCCAGGTCACATTGTGGACCTCCTTGAAGGTAGTCATTTTCTCATTTTGAGCCTTTTTGTGATATAATTTCACAACATAAAATATCTTATGTCTCTTATCTTCCCATAGCTGACACAACATCATTTGAACTGATTCAGCTTGTGCCTCCAGGTATGACTTTCCAGAAGAAAAAAATGAAATGTCTTAACAGATCATGGTTTTTAAGCATGATAGGGACATGCATTTCATTATTTCTAAAAGTAACCTGTTTACAAATCATCTCTTGACTTGTTTTTTTCACACTACCTACGCCGAGTAAACAAAACATTAAGACCACCTGCGGAATGCTTCCGGCACCTTGTAGAGTTCATGCCCGACGAATTGAGGCTGTTCTGAGGGCAACTCAATATTAGAAATGTGTTCCTAATGTTTGGTATACTCTGTGTACTCTGTGTTGTAAATTAGCATGGCTATACAGTACATAGAACAATGGACTAATGAAACAAATACCAAAAACTACACTAAACAAAAGTATAAACGCAACATGTAAAGTGCTGGTTTCATGAGCTGAAATAAAAGATCCCAGAAATGTTCCATATGCACAAAATCTTATTTCTCTACAATTTTGTGCACAAATGTGTTTACATCTTTGTTAGTGAGCATTTTATCCTTTGTCAAGATAATCCATCCACCTGACAGGTGTGGCATATCAAGAAACTGATTAAACAGCATGATCATTACACAGGTGTAGACCACGTGTAACCACACCAGCCCAGGACCTCCACATCTGTCTTGTTCACCTGCGGGATTGTCTGAGGGGTTGGGGCGGGATGCTCATTCTGATTGGCTGGGCCTGGTTCCCCAGTGGGTGGGTCTATGCCCACCAATGGTTGCGCCCCAGCCCAGTCATGTGGAATACATAGATTAGGGCCTAATTAATTTATTTCAATTGACTGATTTCCTTATATGAACTGTAACTCAGCAAAATCTTTGAAATGGTTGTGTGTTGCCTTTACATTTTTGTTCAGCATATCTTTTTGTATTTCTTTCATTAGTCCATTGTTGATATAGTCCCAAAATGTTTTTCATGTCAGCAATCAAATTTTGAAGATATATAACTTTGGAAATACAGCCTGCATCATGATGCAAAACACTGCATCATACCGTCTGTATTTTGAAAGTTATATCTTTAAAACTTGCTTGCTGACATGCAAAACATTTTGGGACTATATCAACAATGGACTAATATTTTTTGTGTGGAGTATTACTTTAAGCTATATATTGCTCTGTGGTTTTAGAGGGGGATATTTTGGCCACTATTGAAGAGAAGACCAGAGAATTCCTCTATCCAGGCCCCAAGCTGACACCTAGAGCCGATGGTCCTGAGAGAGAGATGCTGATGAGGAGATCTATCTGTTTCCCTGTGGGTGCACCACCTCCTCCACATGCTTTGTCATATGTTAAACATCTCCAAAGCCAATTTTCTTTCATTTTGTTTTCTTGAATGCAATGATTGTAGATTTTGTGTTTGCAAATTGATCTTGCAAGCGATGTGTTATCTGAAGTCACTCTCTGGTTGGGTTTCCAGCTCCTTGTTAAAGGCTTTTGTTTTCTACTGTCCCCTCAGGGAATCTCTCCTAAAGTGGAGTTTGCAACCATGTCTGTCATTGAGGAATGTGATGGGAAAGATAGCCAGCCTCAGCCTGCCTCCCCTGTAAGTGTCCTCTCCTTACTGCCCTCATCACACCCAGTGTTTCCGTGTTCACAATGAATTCTGTTCAGCTGAGAGATTTGAATGATACCCAGACAGCCATAGTTAAGAGGAAGGAGATGAGGGTTTCTCATTTCCAGACAAGACAGTGATCTAAATGGTTATTTGGTTTTAAATCCTGTCTTATAGCATACAGTGGGGCAAAAAAAGTATTTAGTCAGCCACCAATTGTGCAAGTTCTCCCACTTAAAAAGATGAGAGAGGCCTGTAATCTTCATCATAGGTACACCTCAACTATGACAGACAGAAAATCCAGAAAATCACATTGTAGGATTTGTAATTAATTTATTTGCAAATTATGGTGGAAAATAAGTATTTGGTCACCTACAAACAAGCAAGATTTCTGGCTCTCACAGACCTGTATCTTCTTCTTTAAGAGGCTCCTCTGTTCTCCACTCGTTACCTGTATTAATGGCACCTGTTTGAACTTGTTATCAGTATAAAAGACACCTGTCCACAACCTCAGTCACACTCCAAACTCCACTATGGCCAAGACAAAAGTGCTGTCAAAGGACACCAGAAACAAAATTGTAGACCTGCACCAGGCTGGGAAGACTGAATCTGCAATAGGTAAGCAGCTTGGTTTGAAGAAATCAACTGTGGGAGCAATTTTTAGGAAATGGAAGACCTACAAGACCACTGATAATTCCCTCGATCTGAGGCTTCACACAAGATCTCACCCCTTGGGGTCAAAATGATCACAAGAACGGTAAGCAAAAATCCCAGAACCACACGGTGGGACCTAGTGAATGACCTGCAGAGAGCTGTGACCAAAGTAACAAAGCCTACCATCAGTAACACACTACGCCGCCAGGGACTCAAATCCTGCAGTGCCAGACGTGTCCCCCTGCTTAAGCCAGTACATGTCCAGGCCCGTCTGAAGTTTGCTAGAGAGCATTTGGATGATCCAGAAGAAGATTGGGAGAATGTCATATGGTCAGATGAAACCAAAATATAACTTTTTGGTAAAAACTCAACTCGTCGTGTTTGGAGAACAAAGAATGCTGAGTTGCATCCAAAGAACACCATACCTACTGTGAAGCATGGGGGTGGAAACATCATGCTTTGGGGCTGTTTTTCTGCAAAGGGATCAGGATGACTGATCCGTGTAAAGGAAAGAATGAATGGGGCCATGTATCGTGAGATTTTGAGTGAAAACCTCCTTCCATCAGCAAGGGCATTGAAGATGAAACGTGGCTGGGTCTTTCAGCATGACAATGATCCCAAACACTCCGCCCGGGCAACGAATGAGTGGCTTCGTAAGAAGCATTTCAAGGTCCTGGAGTGGCCTAGCCAGTCTCCAGATCTCAACCCCATAGAAAATCTTTGGAGGGAGTTGAAAGTCAGTGTTGCCCAGCAACAGCCCCTAAACATCACTGCTCTAGAGGAGATCTGCATGGAGGAATGGGCCAAAATACCAGCAACAGTGTGTGAAAACCTTGTGAAGACTTACAGAAAACGTTTGACCTCTGTCATTGCCCACAAAGGGTATATAACAAAGTATTGAGAAACTTTTGTTATTGACCAAATACTTATTTTCCACCCATAATTTGCAAATAAATTCATTAAAAATCCTGCAATGTGATTTTCTGGATTTTTTTCTAATTTTGTCTGTCATAGTTGAAGTGTACCTGTGATGAAAATTACAGGTCTCATCTTTTTAAGTGGGAGAACTTGCACAATTGGTGGCTGTTAAAGGTACCAAATACGTTTTTGCCCCACTGTATTTCCCATTATCTTTGCTCTTGTGTACTTTTGAATTGATTCAAAAGTACACAAGAATTGATTCACTATAGACTTACTTAACAGTGGGAGTACTACCTAACATATTTTGTGTAGTCAGTTTAGGTTTACAGCCTATATTGTATTGTACGGTAGGCTCCACATTTTGTGAGCTGAACATGTATAAACATGTTTCAATTATCCTTACACTCGTCAAGACTCTTGTCTTGTAGACAGTTAAATGATATGTAAATTGCTTTATATGTTATCATTCAGATTGTATGTCCTTGATGAAATACAAAAACAGCCTAATACTGTATAGTGCTACTATATCAACATTGGTACCTTTAACAGCTAAAGGCAGAGGTTGATTGTGGCACATATAAGAGCTCAATAATCACCCTAGTTTGACATTGACTAATTATATCTGGATTTCTACAGAATTTATTTTTCTATCATTCTAGTCACTTTCCACCATATACCTATTTTGTTGCCGTGGCTACTGACATCCCGGTAGTTTAGCAGCACATTTTAAGGTATCCTCTCCTTGTGAAGTTAATTATAGAGAAGCAGATCAGTGGAATTGATATCCAGGCCCGGTTTCTGGTGTCTTTGTGCTTTGTTTAGAGGAACAGCCAGTCAATCAGCGTTCGTATCCGTTGTTCTCACCTGGCTTCTCCTCACTGTGTCCGTTGGATTTAAAGGGCAAGTTGTGCTCAGATGCATAATATTTCCATTTACTTTTCAAACTGAAGATTTGCAGCTCCTTTTAGGATTTGTGTTTCATAACGGGTGCTATCAATTTTTCTAGTGTAATCCGCTCTGATGGCTATACTTTAAAGGGGTATTTGGCAGACAGACTGCAGGAGAGCGAGAGCAAGGTAGTCATCCATTTTCCCTGAGAACTTAAAAGCCCCTGCAGAATCAGACCAAAAAATAGATTTTTTTATTGTTCCAATAACAAATTACAAACCTCAGGCCTTTGAGTATTATCTATCAAGTCAGTGTTGTGAAATGTAGGACTGTTCTCCAGGTGCTGTTACCAGAGCCATTTATTTTAATGGCCATTATTGACAAAATAGCTGAATTTGGATGGGTGTAGGTATTCTGTCGTGACCCCCAAGGAGATGTGAATCAGAGTAAAGTGATAGGGAGAAGCATCATTGATGCTGCCTTTAGCCTTTCTTCATATGATGCTAATGGTTACTCAGGATTCTCATTACCCTGGCAGGTTGAGCAATGCACTAAGGCTCCTCTTTTCCACTTTTACAATAGGAACCCTTTAAAATGTCTTGCCCTGTAATGGAGAATTTAGTAATTCTCTTCTCCCTCTCTCTTGTATCTAGTCTCTCAGACAGCTGTCTTGTCTATTTCCACTGTTGTCACTTCTTTTTTTGTCCGTGTTTGTGTGCATGTCACTCTTTGTGAAGTCTCATGGTGTGGACTTGACATGGCATTCTTTTTAAATGGGTTTTCTCGACATGATTTGCATCCGTTTGAATGGGTCTCGTTTCTTGTTTTATACGCTACTTGTGGCTCAGGCTTTGTTGTTTCAAGGACACCCTGCTTTATCACCCATTACCAATACCACCAGGCCCACTAATCATATCAGACAAGCACAACTCATGGTGGAAAATGGGCCTTTTGTGTTTAACCAAAAAAGAGAGAAAATAATTGGGGAAAAAACGACTTAGTTTCATTTCATTATTGTTCCACTCCAAATCTCAACCAGGATTTATTTATTCCATTTCCTAAAAATGTGTTAATATGCCAGGATGTCCCAATTAGCATTTAAATTATATTTATTATACAACCATGTAATTATATTATTAGTCTGAAGCTGGCCATCAAATAACATAAAAAATTACGTATTTATCTGGGCATTGCCCACAGAAACTAAGATATTGCTTCTCAGAATTATGTTGTTAGCAACCATTAGAATCATTGAAGACATTTTGCAACCAAGGTGATATCCAAGCACAGAGGTGTTATTTACGTTGCATAGTTTTAATGGAGGGAATCACATATTTTTTTCTAATATAGCAATTTATGCTTTTTGTCCCCCCACTTTATCTGAAATCACCATCACCTACTGATTAACTTGTCCGTTTTGCAGATTCAAATTGTTTTGAGCTCGTACTGTGTCAGTAATTATCTTTAGAAAGTAGCATGGCATTCAATATAATGCAGCCTTTTTTTTTTTTACCTCGTCTCAAAAGTGAATGGTTTGGAACTTTAAGGAGAGCTTCTCCCACTCTGATAATGAATGTGACCATGCGCAGCTCACAAAAATGATTGCTTACCTTTATGAAATTACTCTGTTCATGTAAAAAGGACCAAAAATATATATATATATATATATACTGACTGTTTTAAAGCAAAATTACCAAAACTATTTACTTATGGTGAACAATCTAAATAAAATCTGAATGATTGGGGTTTTCAATCAGCAGCTGGGTGTTAGTTGTGTCCACTCCGGTAGGCTAAAATCCAATTTTCTACAGGGCATTTGGTAACATTGACCCAGCAAGTTACATTGGAGGTCACTCAACTACTAAAGCCTATGATTTGACATTGCGAAAGACATTTTACAAGCATCTGAATGCTGAAGGTGTCGTGCAGATGTCCAAATAGCCTATTAGAACAGGGCCTGTTAGCCTGTTTGCAGTTGTTAACCAGTTAAATGTAACTAAATGTAATCTACGTAATCGCCAAAAGTACTTATTTATCATTAGAGGGCCATAAACAATAACTAGTAATGCTGCATACTCAAAGGTTAAAATCTTACTTTTCTGGTTAAAAAAACAAGTTATAAATTGGTGGTCACTTTTAAGGACACGGGCTCAAGTACGCAGTACAAATATGAAATCTTTTATGTATTTCCTATTCAACAAAACTGTATAAGGCTTGAAATGACAAGCTTTCTACATATAGCATAGTCAAGTGATAAAATGGCTAAGATTTCACCTTATAACTGTAAAATACATTTGTTTAGTGTTAGAGAAAATGGGCATATTTTCTAAAGGTCTTTCTTGATCAAAACATCTGCCCCCTTCACTGTGAACGTCTCACAGAGCTCTTGCTTGGCTTCCTGAACTCGTTAGGAACTCGCCTTTCGTCTCATATTGATCTATGACAAGCGGAAAGTGTTTTGTTTCAAATCTATTAATTATTTTAGATTAATGGCTATAAATTGATCTCTGAATGTGCTACTGTGATGAAACCACTTATTATTAACCCTTTATTTTTTACCAGGTAAGTTGACTGAGAACACATTCTCATTTACAGCAACAACCTGTGGAATAGTTACAAGGGAGAGTAGGGGGTATGATTGAGCCAATTGGAGTCTGGGGATGATTAGGTGGCCAGGTTGGATGGGAAGCGTCGCTGTACAGCTATTTTCAGGTCTCTCAAAATATATTAGATCGGGTTCAAGTCCGGGCTCTGGCTGGTTCACTCAAGTACATTCAGAGACTTATCCCGAAGCCACTCCGACATTGTCTTTGCTCTGTGCTTAGGGTCTTTGTCCTGTTGGAAGGTGAACCTTCGCCCCAGTCTGAGGTCCTAACCTGTTCCAGAGTGCTTTTCATCAAGGATCTCTCTGTACTTTGTTCGCTTCAGCTTTCCCTCCATCCTGACTAGTCTCCCAGTCCCTGCTGCTGAATAACATCCCCACAGCATGATGTTGCCACCACCATGCTTCACCGTAGGTATGGTATTGGCCAGGTGATGAGTGGTGCCCGGTTTCCTCCAGATGTGACGCTTGGTATTCAGGCTAAAGACTTCAATCTTGGTTTCATCAGACCAGAGAATCTTGTTTCTCATGGTCTGAGAGTCTTAGAGGTGCCTTTTGGCAAACTCCAGGCGGGCTGCTGTGCCTTTTACTGAGGAGCAGCTTCTGTCTGGCCACTACAATAAAGGCCTGATTGGTGGAGTGCTACAGAGATGTTTGTCCTTCTGGAAGGTTCTCCCATCTCCACAGAAGAACTCTAGATGTCTGTCAAGAGTGACCATTGGGTTCTTGGTCACCTCCCTGACCAAGGCCCTTCTCCCCCAATTGCTCAGCTCTAGGAATAGTGTTGATGGTTCCATACTTCTTATATTTAAGAATGATGGAGGCAACTGTGTTCTTGGGAACCTTCAATGCTGCAGAAGGTTAGATCGGTGTCTCGACACAATCCTGTCTCGGAGCTCTATGGACAATTCCTTCGACCTCATGGCTTGGCTTTTGCTCTGACATGCACTGTCAACTGTGGGACCTTATAGACAGGTGTGTTCCTTTCCAAATCATGTCCAATCAATTGAATTTGCCACAGGTGGACTCCATTCAAGTTTGTAGAAACATCTCAATGATGATCAATGGAAACAGGAAGCACCTGAGCTCAATTTTGAGTCTCATAGCAAAGGATAAGAATACTTATGTAAATAAGTTATCTGTTTTTTTAATTTGTAATACATTAACAAAAATGTCTACAAACCTGTTTTTGATTTGTAATTATGGGGTGTTGTGTGTAGATTGAGGATAAAAAAGGGAATTTTTATACATTTTAGAATAAGGCTGTAACGCAACAAAGTGGAAAAAGTGAAGGGATCTGAACTTTCTGAATGAACTGTGTTTTATCAACAAACAAATCAATCAACCACAATATTTGAAATATCAAGAAGTAGCTTATTTGTGCAATTGCAGTATACAGCCTAGTTGCAGTTGTGGTCACATGATTCTTGTGGACTCCAACCTGTTGCCTCTCCCTTTGCAGCCGTGTTGTAGACCATCCCCAGCCAAACAGTCCCCAGCAAGGCGTAGACCAGTCAGAGGGGCTGTTGGGAGCCCTAGACAGACGCTGAAAGGGAAGGATCTGAGTCTGATTGGTCCATCCAGTGGTTATGAGCAGCCCACTGTGGCCTCCCAGGCTCGTGCTCTCTCTCCCTACACCCACCGCAGGATGTGCCAACTGTCTGAGGAAGCCAGGCAGAGACTCAGCTACCTCCAACTTGGGCCCTACAAGTTCAAGAAGGAAACAGAGGCCCAGATCCCCTTTGTGGTTGGTGTTTACGTCTCGTGCTCTCTGACTGTGTTTGTGTGTAGATATATAGCCCAGTTTTCAATGTCCTATTATCTTACTTCTCAGTTAGGCTATTCCATCAGCACTTATTTCACTCTCTTTCTTTAAGGATCTCTGTAAGTATAAATAGTTTGCCCTTGTTTGCTGCAAACATTGTAAATGTACCAGGTTTGAAGGATATGGATATCTTTTCATAGGGAGGTTATTGCTATGATCAAAGCCAATAGATTCCAAGCCCCTGGGCATGGCTTGAGAACAACTGGAAGGCCTTTCACTGGCTCCTCCTGTTTCTGTTTGATTGTTAATTTAAATAACATACAGTTCCTGAGGTGTAAATATCAAAGCTGTCATGTCATTAAAGTTAAGATTGGGATTTAGCTGTGATATCAGTGTGGCATTTTCCAGCAATGCAGCCTTTAAAAAGAGAGCGTTTTACAGAGGAAATCCCGGGGCTACAATTAACCTAGGTAATTAAGAGTCAGACCTTGATTAACAAGTAGTTACCTATTGAAGTAGCAGAGCCCCGCACTGAATGCATTATCAATGTGTGTTTAAAGCCTGCATTGCGCACATACTGTATGTGGAAGCAAATAGCTAATTTCCTCAGTGCGTGTGATGATATTCATGTTTAATTGAAGAGTGTGGGGTTCAGTTGACACATCAGCAGCTGAATAGAGGTTGAGTTAGTGGTGTCGGTCAGCCTAAAAAGTTTCTCTCTTTGGTTGAACCTTTTTCTAGTCTTTATATAGAGTGATTAACTCTGGAATGAAAGATAAATATAGCAGGAGAAATGAGCTCCCTACGTGTCATTACATGCTGCTTGGTTAGCACCTCTATTATTACTCTAATAATGACTGACTTTAGCTGATTGTTTTGTCTTTTATATGCTACAGGTCACCAGTACTCGGAGTGTCTCCATGATTGAGACTCCTTCATCTTGTCTCGCCTCTAAAATAAGCCTTCCCCACAGCAGGTCCACCAGCTTTGCTCTAGACCCATTAGGAGGTGAGTAATTATGTGTAGCAGTATCTGTGCTGGTGGATGTAAATACATTGTCTTTTTTGATATACCTGACTAACTTCTAGATTACAACTTTTGCACTGTATGGTACAGTACTGTTGTTCTTATTTTCTCCTTAGATGTCTCTCTCCTTGGCAGCTATAGACCAAAGCCTGTTAAAGTAAGTCTATATATATATATATATATATATATATAACATGAAAGACAATATTACGTGAATAATAAACATTACATTAATTATTTTGTGCTTGAAAGGAATGGAAATAAATAGTATTTCAAATACTGCATGTCTTCATGTTATTAAAGGTCCAATGCAGCTGTTTTTATCTCAATATCAAATCATTTCTGGGTAACAATTAAGTACCTTACTGGGATTGTTTTTAAATTAAAATGGTCAAAAAGAAACAAAAATAGCTTCTTAGCAAAGAGCAATTTCTCAAATAAGAATTTTGCAAGGACTTTTCTGGGAGTGGTCTGAGTGGGGAGGGGGAAACTAGCTGTTATTGGCAGGGTGGTTTGGAACGCACTTCTTGGTCTATTAACTAATTTACCGCCATGGTGATGTCAACAGGCTGACCTAAAAAGGCTGAAATTTCAGGAAATCTTTTCAAAGAGCTTACACTAAAAGAAGTATTATCATAATTTTCACAATTTCACAGTATTATTCCAACCTCGTAGTGTGGAAATGTGTATAAAACACATAAAAATCACGTGTTTGACTGCACTGGGCTTTTTAGGAGAGATAATGCAGTGTGTTCAACAGTGCTGATCATAGGTTTTCTTGTCTTTCTCCAGGTAGGCACTGCCTGTCTGAAGACTCAGAAATCACCAGGGAAGTCTTCCAGACAGGACTGTTCCAGAACCACAGTCAGGATGGCCCGGTCAGCCCTGGCTGCCCAGTCCTCTACCCCAGTGTGTGGCCCAAGGAGTCCCCTGCTCAGCCGCTCCTCCCTCAGAGAGCGGTAACAACACACCCGCTACTGGAACACAGTTCAACATGTTTTTTTTCTGTCCTGGCCTCCTGTGGGGTTTTTGCTATTTTAGTTTCCCATACAATCGTCCTCCTGAGATAAAGTTAGATAATAAGGAGCATAATTAAAGTCCCTGCTAATGACTTGGTGTTTTGTCTCTTCCGTCCCCCGAGTAGTTTGTGCAGATCACCAATGACAAGATTTGAAGCTGTGTGTCATTGGGTATCTTCTTTAGCTTAATCTCTATGGTTTTTCTCCCAGATGAGTAAAAAGGGGAAGAATTTGACTAGACCTTGTCATGCTCGGAGCTAAGCTATTTGTGTTTGCTCAAAAGATGTTGAAAGGTTTGCGGGAGAAACTACCTCTCCCATATTTCCAATTATATGGTATTGACAATTTGGACCTCATGAGAACCTGGCCAGATACAACAGACTTTGTACTTGTAATCTTTATTTTGATAACACTCGACAGCCAAGATGAATATCCCCCTCTCTCAAATGACAGGATCTGATGTCTTGTCATGTTTGTTCATTACTTAAAAGAAAAAAAGGATCCCTGAGCAAACAAGGGAAAATGGTATTGATTGTGTTTCAGCAAGACCGAATGCATTTGACCTGACGCACACTTTAATAAATTCTGAGAGACCCTGTCATTGATCTGAACAGCTGCGAGCTAAACCAACAAATGTTTGGTTGTTTGTTACGCCACCTCCCTTTTTTCAGTTCATAAGTAAACATTAAAATCAATAGGCAATTTTAAACTGGAAAGTAAATTGTAGGAAATGAATGATGCTTCCCTCAATTGAAAACGCGACAGAAGTCACAGTGCTGGAGATTAAGCTGGGTTTTGTAGATTCTGACAACGGGAGAAGGAGCACGTCTTGTGGAAGTCTTTGATGGAAAAGCAAATGATAGATCCTTACATCAACTTTGCCCTCCACCCTCAGTCTATTTATGTTGTGATGGTTTGTCCTTTATGACCATCTGTCTGAAGCAGCGACTACATTTAGCTGTTTAAAGATAAAAGCAGCACCAAATGGCAAGTCTCCCTTACCAATCAGATGTGAATTGGAAGTAATACAGAACTTAGAAGGTTTTGTCTTTTGTAAGCCTCTTATTTTATATTGCCCCTTTTCCAGTTACGGACAGCAATACTTTTATGTTGTGCTAAAAAAATAAGTCTGTCCCTAGACTAATAGACAGTATTCTAACTGTTGACATACCACTGTTTAGGATCGGAACACAGAATCCAATCACACTCTTTTAGAAGAGTTGAATTCAAAGAAATGTGAAACATTCAAAGCCTCAATAATATAGAGTAGTTACCTACATGCTACAATGGGTACATTTGAGCTTTTTTTTTATTGCGGTATGTCTTTTGTCTACATGTTTTATGCCTGTTTTTATATCCCCTGATATTTGTATCCCAGGACTTGGCATACAGCACAGACTAGTGGAGAAAAGGAGTGCTGTTCAGAATACATAGATTACGTTCTTTTTTTCCCGTTAAATATTGTAGATACATTTTGATTTGGTTTCCTGCTTACCATAATGTTACATACTTTGTTGTGTGAAGGGGATGTGACTGTAATGTCATTATTCTAGGTTCCATAGTAGTGAGTCCAGTCCGTCTAAGGAGATCCACAGTCGAGTCCAGAAGATTCTCCACACCCATTCTACTGACAGGAAACTACACTTTGTGAGTAATGTATGACCTTTTAGGATAGACAAAGCATAGGCCCCTACTGATATTGACAGATCAATGCCTAAGACGCATTTATAATATGGAGCTTGGAACACTTCTGTTGGTTATGAAGATTAATATGCATGTTATGGAACATTAGTTTTGCACTACATCTTTGTCTAGGCACACTTTGATTTTACTCATTTGGTGAGCTGAACTTCCTCTCACCTCTACATTTTTGTTCCCCATTTTCATTTAAATTTAAAGCCTTGAAATACCTGTTCGGCTCGGTTTACCTCAAATGGGAAAAGCTGTCGAGTTGGCAGGTGTTGTTAATAAGACGTATCACTTCCCACCCTTTGCTGTTTGAAATATCCTGATGGCGAAACCAAAGGGAAATCTGTTTAATTACCCTAAAGCTGTCTGAAAGCGGCTCTGAAATAAAAGGGAGACGGGGTTCTGTGGGTGGGAGATCTTCAGGCAGTAAGCTTCTGTTAAGGGCTCATCTTCTCCAGCACAAAAATAGAGAAGGTACCAAGGCGCCTCAGCATGGTGCCAACAGCTACATGACTGAAGCAGAGCTTCAAGACGAAGAGATGCTTAATCCACACATAATGAAAAGGAAACACTGAGGGGGATTTACTTAAGAGAATGAAATCAAACAACTAAAAGAGCTTGACTTTAAATAGGATATTTTGAATTATAGTAAACAGTGCTATATTTTTGGGGTTTGTGCAATTAATTGATTCGCTAATGTCACGTCACACACTTGGAGTGCATAATTAGTACATTTTTTCAGTAATGCTCAATAATTGTAACAAACAAAATATTTGTATATTTTCAGGACGAGGATGGGTGTTCGGCTAAGCGGGGGCCTCCGCTCTCCTGTGAAGACTCTTTATGTGACAGCCAGGCTTTCCAAGACAGGTACACACTCTAGGCCTGTCATAATACTTTGAAACACCTAATCACTGATATCTTCATCATCATAATAACCAGAAAGTTTTCCCACAGACCATCTTTCCGCTGTTTTAACAATATATATTTATGTAGCAATTAATCCAGTATTATTTGTACGTTCGTTATCTTCAAACAATAATTAGAACGATGTGCATTAATGACCTGTACTGTAGCATAAATGTTCTTAACCTGAGGCCTTTTCTGATGTCCTCCCGCTGCAGGGACACTCCTGGAGAGACATCTGTCCACCTGGACAATGGGACATTCTGGAGCAGGCAGGTTGCCTGCTACACAGGGAAACCCCACAGGGCTGTGTTTGAGGACAGTCTGGGACTCATCTACAAGAACATGTACAGGAGGGCCTTGAGCACCACCTGAGACCTACACTATTATTGCTTCAGACACCTGGCTGGGTTCCAATTATGACACTTGATTGCTAAGATGAAGGAACACTGACCCTTGCTATACCATAACCAAAGCTTTGTCATATGTGCCCTGGTTACACTGATTTTAGCTCATTTATAGGGTTACATGTGTGCACTATTTACAATTGTCCATATTTTTGTACTAAGAATGTTTATCTAAACTGATTTAATGACTGTACTTCTTCAAAATGTCTTTCCTATCCATCTTGTGGATTTGGTGTACTCATTCTCTGGGTAGAAACTGGTTGAGCAGATGTTAATTCATTAACTCCTAACAAGTATAGCAATGGTGGCTATGCATGAAATCTTGATTTCTATTGTTTATGGCCATTAATGTAAAAAGGCCCAGTGCAGTCAAACATGTTGCATTTTTGTTCAATATATGAAACGTGTTGGTCCCATGATTCATGAGCTGAAATTAAAGATCCCTGAAATGTTCCATATGCACAAAAAGCTTGTTTCTTTCAAATGTTAAGCATTTCTCCTTTGCCAAGATAAGCCATCCAGCAGCTGACTAAACAGCATGATCATTACACTGGGGACAAAAGGCCACTATAATGGAGTTGTCACAACAATGCCACAGATGTCTCAAGTTGAGGGAGCGTGCAATTGGCATGCTGACTACAGGAATGTCCACCAGAGCTGCTGCCAGAGAATGTTAATTTCTCTACCGTAAGTCGTCTCCAATGTCATTTTAGAGAATACGTCCGGCTGACGTCAACATTGAAGAGTGCCCATGGTAGCAGTGGTATTATGGTATGGGCAGGCACAAGCTGATGGCAATTTGGATGCACAAAAATACAGTGACGAGATCCTGAGGCCCATTTGTGTCTGTGGCTAAAGGATTCCCAGTTATGTGAAATCCATAGATTAGGGCCTTATTAATTTAACTCATTAAAAATCTATGAAATTATTCCATGTTTATTTTGTTGAGTATATATCCACACTATGCATTTGGAATTAAATTGTGATAATGCCCTTAGTGCGTGCTGTTTGAAAATACATTTCAGCCCGTTTTGGCCTGCCAGGCAGTAAAATAGTTGATAGTTCCAAACCTCTGCCAATAACAGCTAGTTTTCAATTTTCCCCCTCCCCACTTAGGATTGTCTGGGAGTAGTCTGACAATTATTGCTTGAGAAATTGCTATGAAGAGATTTGTTTTCAATTAAAATGATACAAAAAATTAAACAATCACAGTAAGGTACTTTATTGTTTCCCAAAAATGTGATAAAGATAAAAAACCTTTGAATTACAAAGTCATAAAATCTGTTGATACATAGTTCATGTTAATAAAACATTTAACAGATGCATCGACACTCAGACACTTTAAAAATGGTACTGTGTGTTTAACAGGTTTCATTCAGGCATTAACATATAATGGTCTCAATTCAGTCACTCACTTTCTGAACTTATTATTCTTCTTGCCAGCACCAATGGCTGCTTTTTCTGCCATGATCTGTTGGTATTTCTTCTCGTTTCTGTTGAGGTTAAAAGGGAAAGTATAAGCCCTTCAAGTAGTTCATATCAAATATTTATTGTCAATTGTTATGCATTTCCATACACTATGCCAAAAACATAGTTTCAGACATATGAACTAATACTGTACATGACAAAGATCAAATAAAACTTACTGTCTGAACTCTGCATCAGCAAGCAACTCCACCACCATGGTTCTCTTCCGGTCTTTCTTCAGGACACGAGAATGATAGAAGTCCACAGGGCTTTCTACTACTGTAGCAACGTGGGACAAAGACATTCAAGCACAAAAAGGTTCAAATAGTTCCAAAATAAAAAGTACATTGTAAATCCTTACAGTAATTCTAGCTAAGAGTAGTGAAGAATAGTTGCTCAATGTTTTCCCCCCATAGCATTGAACACAACATATGGAGCACTGGGAAAATCAAGCACAGTTGAGGGTTAGATGATTACTGACCTGGAAATACTTGGGGAATCCATCTCTATCGTTCTTCTTGTAAAACCACTTGGGGTCCACTGCTCCACGCATTTTCAGTGCTTTGAGGTCGCCCTTTAATTACTCGTCATTTCAGGAGCCCGCATATTAAACCACCTGGCTCCAGTTGTCAAGTCGCTCTCCTGAGCATGGCAAGCCAAGGAGGAAACATGCCTGCTTGCTAAATGTAGTAAAAATATAACTTCTCCTTGTATCACACTACTTCCTTTTCTAAATTAATAAACAAGGTTACATGGACTTGTATTCACTTTGCGCTTCAGTTTCACAGCCTGTTTGGACTCCCTGTATGGAGGCACAGCATCTTTATTCTCAAGCTCTGGGCCAATAACACTTTTCTTCATCAACTGCCAACAGAAAAAAACAAATCACAATGTAGAAGCAGAAAATCTGAAAAACGCAGAAATCCGTGGCAGTCAAAGGGTTGAAATTCATGAAAAACTTCCTCTCATTATTGAATTACCCAGCCTTGCATAACTGCACAATTCATTACCAATTCTATGCCATATATCACCTTCAAAACAAAATCAATGAAAGTTATTTACCTCATCTTGGCTCTTCTGTTCCTTTAGTTTTTTCAGGGAGTTAGAGACAGTCTTTGATTTGCTGCCATCAAAATTGATGTATAATCCCCCAAGCTCCTTCAATCTCAGGCCCGGGTCAATGCGGCTGGACAACTCTTTCCTATAACAGATTGTCTCAAATAATTACCCGGGAGAGGAAGCATTGTCTAGTCTCCAACTGGTTCGCTCTTGATATGTTAATGAAAATGAATGTGAAAAGTCTTTATACGTGCTTGGCATTGCAATTCAATATTTGAGTAAATAGCTCCATTGCTTGAGATTTGAAAAAAACAAAATCCTGCTATCCATTCAGACTAAAAATGGCAGTGTAACCCTGTCAACTTATAGCCATTTTTAAATGCACAGATGACATGATCATGAACAACAACAAAAAAAAACAGATACTTACAATTGTGGATTTCTGCTTGTGAAGAGGACTTGTGCATATTTATCATAGTCTCGCTCCTGATCAACACATTCTTCCTGATCTTGCTCTTCAATGGCCTCCGTGTCACCAGCAGTGTCCCCCTCCTTTTCCTCTAGCTTGTCAGCGTCAGATACACTGACCTTCAGGTTCTGGATAGAGGTCACCAAAATGGGCTCTGTGGTGTGAGGGGCTTCATCTTGATCAGCCCTTTCATTCTCAGTTACTATTGTGCTGCTCACATCCATAGTCTCCTCACTAGGCACTGCCTTTCATTCCTGGCTGTCTACCTCCGATGGAGGACCTGTGTGGGGGTTTACATCTATGGCCTTTTCCTCAGACACCACTATAACAGGGGACATTGCATTTTCACAGCCATTACTTTTACTGTATGATCGAGAGAGACTTGCGCATCAGCTGGTGTTATCGACTCCTGTTCTATTATCACTGGGGCGTCCGAATCTGCTGCATCCTCAGTGGACAGCTCCCTCTGCTGGTCTTCTGATTCCACTGCAGGCTCACAGAGGGCCTCAGCCATCTCTGCATCAGCACTCTCACAGACTGCTACTCTGACTTCAGACTCTGCTGGGATCACCTTCTCATCTTTTAGGATGTTTTGCTGAGCAGGGACATCCGCCTCAGAGGTATTCTTCTCTGGCTCTTCACGGACGGTTGTCTCAACGGACTCCTGTTGAACACTAGTGACCTCTGCATCATGAGAGACTGTCACACTCCCAGTTTGCTCCAGAGCAGATTTTGGAACTTGGATGGGCTCTGGCTCATCAATCACTACATCCTGATCCTCAAGGATTATCTTTTCTTCACCCACTTCTATCACGAAGCAGTATGGATCAGCGTTGATTGCATCCTCTAATTGATGGTCCTCTGACACTATCCTCTGCAAACTCAGATAACCTCACCTTATCTGACTAGCATAGGGATTTCTCAACTAGTATATCCAGGGCCTTGGCTGTTAGCCGGGTAAGTGGAGCTGCCCTGGAACTGCGGTTGGATCCAGTGCGACTACTACAGGGGGTGCCCCTGCCTCTCACCGAGCTAAGCAGAGGGATATACACATCAGTCTGGTCAGACTCAGTGTCCATTACAGTGGTGCATGTCCGTTTAGGAACAGGCCACCTGCGAGTGGACCTCCTGGGAGACATACTTGGCCCAGACTCAAAGCCCTGAGTCACTAGTCTGGAGGTCACAGGGAACTGCTTTAACCACACCTCTGCTTCTCCTGTGAAGTAGAGGGGACTTGGAGCCATCGGTGGTTTCCGCTAAATGCATGGGGATAGCATCAACAAACCAACCCATGCTGCTTCTGGTAGCTCTACTCACCGTGGACGTCTGAGCAGAGACAAGACTCGGGATCTAAAAATTCAGTGTCCTCAGTATGATACTTTGAAGTAGTCCTTGTGCTCCTGGTCATGCTGGTCTGGAAGTCAAGAACCTTGGACTCAAGACACCACTGAGATGCAATAATTATTATGGTCCTGTTTGGCAGTCTTTGAGAACAGTCTTCCTCAGAGTCCTGGGAGCTCCGCGAATGTTTGGTCCTCTGTAGCCAGACACTGAGGAGGAACAAGAGTCTATCTCAGACACATTCTCTTCCTTTATTGCGTCAGGCTGCGCCCCGCCTGTGGCTATCCTTCGGCCCCTGTGAGCTGGCTGTTTGTTGGGTATAACCTCCATATCTGATACAACCGAACAGCAGGACTCAGACTCATCAGCTTCATGTGTGGAGTCTACCTGGTTAGCAAAGCCAGTGTGACGTTTGGACGCCCTGGTCTTCCTCTTCACGATGGAACTCTGGGCCTCAGAGGGAACATCGTGCTTGGAGTCACTGGTCACCTCAGACTGGGTTGCAGTCTCCCTTTAATCAGCCATCCTCCTGGTTCTCTGAGTGGACGCTGGAGTGGCCTGTGGCAAAATGTCAATCCCAGTACTTCAGAACTATGAGACAAAACACTTTATATAAGCAAAGCAATCTCTGGCATGATGAATCTGTTGAAAACAGTAGGGTGTAGTTGTGTTTTACATGTTTCGACAAACTTTACTGGTACTATTAGGATGTATTCGTCTGCATGTTTTGACCACCCTGGAGCCAGTGGATTACTGAACAAAACGCACCAACAAAACTGAGTTTTTGGGACAGAGGGACTTGATCGAACAAAACAAACATTTATTGTGTAACAGGGAGTCTTGTTAGTGCAACCATATGAAGATCATCAAAGGTAAGTGATTCATTTTATCGCTATTTCTGACTTTTGTGACTCCTCTATTTGGCTGGAAAATGTTTGTATGCTTTTGTAAGCGGGGCGCTGTCCTCAGATAATCGCATGGTATGCTTTCGCCATAAAGCCTTTTTGAAATCTGACACAGCGGCTGGATTAACAAAAAGTTCATCTTTAAGCCGATGTATAACACTTGGATATTTTATGAATGATTATTATGAGTATTTCTGTATTTTGAATTTGGCGCTCTGCAATGTCACCGAATGTTGGCCAGGTGGGACGGTAGCGTTCCATAAGAAGTTTTATAGTCCTACCATATATATATAAAAAGTGTCAGTACAATTTGATAAAATGCCAACAATGTTTGAAATGGTGGGATCTTTGTGTTGGTAAAATTAATTATGAGAGAAATGGCAGTGAAAGTGCTTTTATGCCCAAATATTGATATAAGAAGAATCCTATCAAAGTAGACTTGAGAGTCAAGCAATATGTTGTGTGGGCCGCTCACTACCACACCGGAAAGCATGCAGTTTATTAGACTACAGACTAAATAAATTATGAACTTCACAGGGTGGTGAAAGTGCCTGGTGATCAGGTTGATGCTGATTTCCAATAAATATTGAGGTTCTTATTCTGGTGACACAATCGATGCTTGACTGCAGTTTGACAAATAAAAAAAATAATATCCATAAGCTCAACATGTATATGAGCCTACATGCACAATTTACCCGTGAGCTGTTAACTAGAGTGCACGTGCCAAAACCAGAGTAGGCATATTTTCTATCTAATGCAATAGTTTGACAAAACTATCGGTCTGGGTTTCCATCTTCGCAGTATTTCCACCAAATTGGGATACTTTGAAAATGTATTGTCTGTGGCAGGTTTTTGGGCTACCTTAAAATTGCACCACGGCCGCCATGGCATTTCTATCCATAATAGTACCCGTCAAAAGTTTAGACACCCACTCAATCCAGGGTTGTTCTTATTATAAAATAGTGAAGAACTTCCGGGATGCCTACAAGGCCCTCCCTGCCCTTCCGTCGGCAAATCGGATCACAACTCCATTTTGCTCCTCCCATCCTAAAGGCAGAAACTCAAACAAGAAGTCCACGTGCAAAGGACTATTCAACGCTGGTCTGACCAATCAGAATCGACACTTCAAGATTGTTTTGATCACGTGGACTGAGATGTTCCGGGTAGCCTCCGAGAATAACATTGACGAAGACACTGATACGGTGACCAAGTTTATCAGGAAGTATATAGGAGATGATGTACACACTGTGACTATTAAAACCTACTCTAACCAGAAACCATGGATAGATGGAAGTATTCGCACAAAACTGAAAGCACAAACCATTGCATTTAACTATGGAAAGGTGACTGAGAATATGGCCGAAAACAGTGTAGTTATTTCCCCCGTAAGGCAATCAATCAGGCAAAACGTCAGTAGAGACAAAGGAGTCGTAATTCAACGGCTCAGACACGAGAAGTATGTGGCAGGGTTTACAGACAATCACGGACTACAAAGGGAAAACCAGCCACGTCGAACACAGAAGTCTTCCATCCAGACAAAACAAATCCCACCTTAACCCGCTTTGAGAATAACTGTGCCGCCGACACAGCCTATTACCAAGGACTGTGGGCTCTCCTCTGTGGCTGACGTAAGTAAGACATTTAAGCGTGTTAATCCTCCCAAGGCTGCCGTCCCATACGCCATCCCCAGCCACGTCCTCAGAGCACGCGCAGACCAGCTGGCCGGAGTCTTTACAGACGTATTCAATCTCTCCCTATCCCAGTCTTCTGTCCGCACATGCTTTAAGATGGCCACCATTGTCCCTGCGCCTAAGAAAGCAATGGTAACTGAACTAACCGACTATCGCCTTGTATCACTCACTTCTGTCATCATGAAGTGCTTTGAGAGACTAGTCGAGGATCATATCACCTCCACCTTACCTGCCACCCTAGACCCACTTCAATTTGCTTACCACCCCAAAAGATCCACAGACAATGCAATCGCCAACACACTGCCCTGTCCCATCTGGACAAGAAGCATACATACCCATTTAAGAATGATGTTCATTGACTATAGCTCAGCATTCAACACCCTGGGTCTGAAACCCACCCTGTGCAACTGGATCCTGGACTTCCTGGCAGGCCGCCAACTCAATCATCAAGTTTGCAGACAACAGTAGTAGGCCTGAATACCAACAATGACAAGACAGCCTACAGGGAGGTGAGGGCCCTGGGAGTGTGATGCCAGGAAAATAACCCCTCACCCAACAACAAAACAAAGGAGCTGATCATGGACTTCAGGAAACAGCAGAGGGAGCATGCCCCGATCCACAGACGGGACCTCGGTGGAGCAGGTGAAAAGCTTCAAGTACCTCGGCGTACACGTCACTGACGATCTGAAATGGTCCACTCACACAGAGTGTGGTGAAGGTGCAACAGCGCATCAACCTCACGAGTCTGAACAAAACAACGTTTTGGCACCTAAAACTTCTACAGATGCACAATTGAGCATCCTGTCGACCTGTCTCACCGCCTGGTATGGCAAAACTGCACCACCCGCAACTGCAGGGCTCTCCAGAGGGTGGTGCGGATGGCCCAACATCACCGGGGGCAAACAACCTGCCGTCCAGGACACCTACAGCACCAGATGTCACAAGGTCAAAAAGATCATCAAGGATAACAACCACCCGAGCCACTGCCTGTTCACCCCGCTATCATCCAGAAGGCGGGGTCAGTACAGTACATTCTATCCTTAGTCTATGCCGCTCTGACATTGATTTTCCAAATATTTATATATTCTTAATTCCATTCCTTTACTTCGATTTGTGTGTGTTGTGAAATTGATAGATATTACTGCTGTAACGGTGTTCGTCTATAGGAGGAGAAGAAGCGGACCAAAGCGCAGCGTGGTGGTTACTCATGTTCTTTAATTAATGGAAACTGAACGATACATGAAATAACTTAACTCTACAAAACAACAAACGGAACGTGAAAACCTATACAGCCTATCCTGTGACAACACACACACAGTGACAGGAACAATCACCCACAAACAAACAGTGAAACCCAGGCTACCTAAGTATGATTCTCAATCAGAGACAACTAATGACACCTGCCTCTGATTGAGAACCATACTAGGCCGAAAACATAGAACTGACCCAAAACATAGAAAAACGAACATAGACTGCCCACCCAACTCACGCCCTGACCATACTAAATAAATACAAAAACAAAGGAAATAGAGGTCAGAACGTGACAACTGCACTGTTGGAGCTAGAAACAAGCATTTTCCTACACCCGCAATAACATCTGCTAAACACATGACAAAATTTGATAACGATGAAACAAATTCAGAATCATGTAGTAACCAAGTGTTAAATCAAATTATATTTTAGATTCTTTAAAGTAGCCACCTTTTGCCTTGAAGACAGCTTTGCACACTCTTGGCATTTTCAACCAGCTTCACGAGGAATGCTTTTCCAACAGTCTTGAAGGAGTTCCCACATATGCTGAGCACTTGTTGGCTGCTTTTCCTTCACTCTGCAGTCCAACTCATCCCAAACCATCTCAATTGGATTCAGGTGATTGCTGGAGTGTTGCACCTTCACACTCTCCTTGGTCAAATAGCCTTTACACGGCTTGGAGGTGTGTTGGGTCATTGTCCTGTCCAAATTATAGTCCCACTAAGCGCAAACCAGATGGGATGGGCGTATCGCTGCAGAATGCTGTGGTAGCCATATCTGGTTAAGTGTGCCTTGAATTCTAAAATCAGTGTCAGCAGCAAAGCACCCCCACACCATCACACCTCCTCCATGCTTCACGGTGGGAACCACACATGCGGAGATCTGTTCACCTACTCTGCGACTCACAAAGACATGGCGGTTGGAACCAAGAATCCCAAATTTTAACTCAGACCAAAGGTCAGATTTCCACCAGTAATGTCTATTGCTCGTGTTTCTTGGCCCAGCAAGTCTCTTATTGGTGTCCTTTAGTAGTGGTTTATTTGATTTATTCAACCATGAAGGCCTGATTCACTCAGTCTCATCTGAACAGTTGATGTTGAGATGTGTCTGTTATTTTAACTTTGTGAAGCATTTATTTGGGCTGCAATCTGATGCTGGTAGCTGAACTTATCCTCTGCAGCAGAGGTAACTCTCGGTCTTCCTTTCCTGTGGCGGTCCTCATGAGAGCCAGTTTCACATTTGAAGAAACGTTAAAAGTTCTTGAAATTTTCCAGATTAACTGACTTAGAATGCTTCATGTCTTAGAATGCTGTTTCTCTTTGCTTATTTGAGCTGGTCTTACTTGGTCTGTTCTTATTTGTTCGTATTTGTTCTTTTACCAAATAGGGCTCTCTTCTGTATACCCCCCAACCTTGTCACAATACAACTGATTGGCTCAAATGGATTAACCTCTCTGGGATATGTGGATATTAACCTCTCTGGGATACTCGCCAACAGCCAGTGAAATTGCAGGGCGCCAAATTCAAAACAACAGAAATCCCATAATTAAAATTCCTCAAACATAGAATAATTTACACCATTTAAAAGATAAACTTGTTGTAAATCCAGCCAGTGTCCGATTTCAAAAAGGCTTTACAACGAAAGCACACCTAACGATTATGTTAGGTCAGTACCTAGTCACAGAAAAACACAGCCATTTTTCCAGCCAAAGAGTCACAAAAAGCAGAAATAGAGATAAAATGAATCACTAACCTTTGATGATCTTCATCAGATGACACTCTTAGGACTTCATGTAACACAATACATGTATGTTTTGTTCGATAAAGTTCATATTTATATCCAAAAATCTCAGTTTACATTGACACATTACGTTCAGTAATGTTTTGCATCCAAAACATCCGGTGATTTTGCAGAGAGCCACATCAATTTACAGAAATACTCATCATAAATGTTTATGAAAATACAAGTGTTATGCATGGAACTTTAAATAAACTTCTCCTTAATGCAACCGCTGTGTGTAACAGTATAACTTTAGACCGTCCCCTCGCCCATACCCGGGCGCGAAACAGGGACACTCTGCACACATCAACAACAGTCACCCACGAAGCATCGTTACCCATCGCTCCACAAAAGCCACGGCCCTTGCAGAGCAAGGGGAACTACTACTTCAAGGTCTCAGAGCAAGTGACGTCACCAATTGAAACGCTATTTAGCGTGCACCGCTAACTAAGCTAGCCGTTTCACATCCGTTACATGTGTACGATTTCAAAAAAGCTTTACCGAAAAAGCACACCATGCAATAATCTGAGTATAGCGCTCAGACAACAAAACAAGCCATAAATCAAATCAAATCAAATCAAATCAAATTTTATTTGTCACATACACATGGTTAGCAGATGTTAATGCGAGTGTAGCGAAATGCTTGTGCTTCTAGTTCCGACAATGCAGTAATAACAAGTAATCTAACTAACAATTCCAAAACTACTGTCTTGTACACAGTGTAAGGGGATAAAGAATATGTACATAAGGATATATGAATGAGTGATGGTACAGAGCAGCATAGGCAAGATACAGTAGATGGTATCGAGTACAGTATGTACAAATGAGATGAGTATGTAAACAAAGTGGCATAGTTTAAAGTGGCTAGTGATACATGTATTACATAAGGATACAGTCGATGATATAGAGTACAGATATCCGCAATGTTGTGGAGTCAACAGAAGTCAGAAATAGCATTATAAATATTCACTTACCTTCGATGATCTTCATCAGAATGCACTCACAGGAATCCTAGTTCCACAATAAATTATTGATTTGTTCAATAAAGTCCATTATTTATGTCCAAATACCTCCTTTTCGTTTGTGCGTTTAGTACACTTGCGCGGGCAAGTCCAGGCGAAAGTTCAGATGAAAAGTAATATTACAGTTCGTAGAAACATGTCAAACGATGTATAGAATCAATCTTTGGGATGTTTTTAACATAAATCTTAAATAATGTTCCAACCGGAGAATTCCTTTGTCTGTAGAAATGTGATGGAACGCAGGTCGCTCTCACGTGAGCGCGCATGATCAGCTTATGGCACTCTGGCAGAGCCCTGACTCAATCACCTCTTATTCCCCCCTCCTTCACAGTAGAAGCATCAAACAAGGTTCTAAAGACTGTTGACATCTAGTGGAAGCCTTAGGAAGTGCAATATGACTCCATAGACACTGTATATTCGATAGGCAATGACTTGAAAAACTACAAACCTCAGATTTCCCACTTCCTGGTTGGATTTTTTCTCGGGTTTTTGCCTGCCATGAGTTCTGTGACACTCACAGACATCATTCAAACAGTTTTAGAAACTTCAGAGTGTTTTCTATCCAAATCTACTAATAATATAATACTGCAATACTGCAATACTGCAATTTAAATACGGCTGCTAGAATCCTGACTAGAACCCAACAAATTTATCATATTCCTCCAGTGTTAGCCTCCCTACACTGGCTTCCTGTCAAGGCAGGGGCTGATTTCAAGGTTTTACTGCTAACCTACAAAGCATTACATGGGCTTGCTCCTACCTATCTCTCTGATTTGGTCCGGCAGTACATACCTACACGTACGCTACGGTCAAAAGACGCAGGCCTCCTAATTGTCCCTAGAATTTCTAAGCAAACAGCTGGAGGCAGGGCTTTCTCCTACAGAGCTCAATTTTTATGGAATGGTCTGCCTACCCATGTGAGAGACGCAAACTCGGTCTCAACCTTTAAGTCTTTACTGAAGACTCATCTCTTCAGTGGGTCATATGATTGAGTTTAGCCTGGCCCAGGAGTGTGAAGGTGAACGGAAAGGCTCTGGAGCAACGAACCGCCCTTGCTGTCTCTGCCTGGCCGGTTCCCCTATTTCCACTGGGATTCTCTGCCTCTAATCCTACTACAGGGGCTGAGTCACTGGTTTACTGGTGCTCTTTCATGCCGTCCCTAGGAGGGGTGTGTCACTTGAGTGGGTTGAGTCACTGATGTGATCTTCCTGTCTGGGTTGGCGCCCCCCCTTGGGTTGTGCCGTGGTGGAGATATTTGTGGGCTATACTCAGCCTTGTCTCAGGATGGTAAGTTGGTGGTTGAAGACATCCCTCTAGTGGTGTGGGGGCTGTGCTTTGGCAAAGTGTGTGGGGTTATATCCTTCCTGTTTGGCCCTGTCCGGGGGTATCATTGGATGGGGCCACAGTGTCTCCTGACCCCTCCCGTCTCAGCCTCCAGTATTTATGCTGCAATAGGGGCTAGGGTCAGTTTGTTATATCTGGAGTACTTCTCCTGTCTTATGCTCACACTAATTCTTTCTTTCTTTTTCTCTCTCAGAGGACCTGAGCCCTAGGACCATGCCTCAGGACTACCTGGCATGATGACTCCTTGCTGTCCCAGACCTATTATTTGACCATGCTGGTCATTTATGAACATTTGAACATCTTGGCCATGTTCTGTTATAATCTCCACCCGGCACAGCCAGAAGAGGACTGGCCACCCCACATAGCCTGGTTCCTCTCTAGGTTTCTTCCTAGGTTTTGGCCTTTCTAGGGAGTTTTTCCTAGCCACCGTGCTTCAACACCTGCATTACTTGCTGTTTGGGGTTTTAGGCTGGGTTTCTGTACAGCACTTTGAGATATCAGCTGATGTACGAAGGGCTATATGAATAAATTGATTTGATTTGAATATGCATATATTAGATACTGGGCCTGAGTAGCAGGCAGGACCGGATTGTTATTTTAAAACGAGGACATTAAAGACCTAAATAGACTACATGCAAATGTTTAAAATATATACTCTGGGCACCTTATTCATCCAAGCTACTCAATACTGCCCCCCAGTCCCAAAGAAGTTAAGGAAAGAAATTCCACAAATGTACTTTAACAAGGCACATCTGTTAATTGAAATGTATTCCTGGGGACTAACTCATGAAGCTGATTGAGAGAATGCCAAGACACGACCAGTCGAATCGCGATGCATGCTGAAGAACGTAAACCGATTGTTTTGTTGATGAAAGTACTCAAGTGAGAATAGTCAAGTTTATCATTCATTCCTTGGGGATGTGTCAAAGATACTTGTTTTTATATGATCTGAAATAAATGAATAGTGATTCTGGAGTAATCATGTTCACCCATCTCATACAGACTTGAAATCATTGGCCACTTTAATAAATTGATCACTAGTCACTATAATAATGCCACTTTAATAATGTTTACATATCTTGCGTTACCCATCTCATATGCATATACTGTATTTTATACCATTTATTGCATCTTGCCTATGCCGCTCTGTCATTGCTCATCCATATATTTATGTTTATACTCTTATTCCATTCCTGTACTTAGATTTGTTTGTATTAGGTAGTTGTGTGGAATTGTTAGATTACATGTTAGATATTGCTGCACTGTCGGAACTAGAAGCACAATAATTTCACTGCACTCGCAATAACATCTGCTAACCATGTGTATGTGACCAATAAAATGTGATTTGATTTGAACAGTCCGCCACTCTCCTTCTTGGTCAAATAGCCCTCACACAGCCATGGGTGGCGTATTGCTGCAGGATGCTGTTGTAGCCATGCTGGTTACGTGTGCATTGAATTCTAAATAAAATCACAGACAGTGTCACCAGCAAAACACTATCACACCTCCTCCTCCAAGCTTCACGTGGGAATCACACATGCAGAGATCATCTGTTCACCTACTCTGCGTCTCACAAAGACACGGTGGTTGGAACCAAAAATCTAAAATTTGGACTAATCAGACTAAAAAACAGATTTACACTGGTCTAATGTCCATTACGCATGGATTTCTTGGCCCAAGCAAGTATCTTCTTATTATTGGTGTCCTTTAGTAGTGGTTTCTTTTCAGCAATTCGACCATGAAGGCCTGATTCACGCAGTCTCCTCTGAACAGTTGATGTTGAGATGTGTCTGTTATTTGAACTTTGTGAAGCATTTATTTGGGCTGCAATCTGAGGTGCAGTTCTAATGAACTTATCCTATGCAGCAGAGGTAACTCTGGGTCTTCCTTTCCTGCGGCGGTTCTCATGAGAACCCGTTTCATCATTAATGGTTTTTGCGACTGCACTTGAAGAACCTTTTAAAGTTCTTGAAATGTTCTGCATTGAATGATGTCTTAAAGTAATGATGGACTTTCGTTTCTCTTTGCTTATTTGAGCTGTTCTTGACATATGGACTTGGACTTTTACCAAATAGGGCTAAATTCCACAAATGAACTTAAGGCACACCTGTTAATTGAAATCCATTCTCATGAAGAGGTCACCTGGTTGAGAGAATGCTAAGCATGTGCAAAGCTGTCATCAAGGCAAAGGGTGGCTACTTTGAAGAATCTCAAATATGTTTGATTTGTTTAACACTTTTTTGGCTACATTTATTATAAAAAAAGTGTACCCATTATTTAACTAGGTAAGTCAGTTAAGAACAAATTCTTATTTACAATGATGGCCTACTCCAGGCAAATCCAGATGACACTGGGCCAATTGTGCACCACCCTATGGGACTCCCAATTACAGCCAGATGTGATACAGCCTGGATTCAAACCAGGTACTATAGTGACCACAGCGCCATTCGGGAGCCTACATGATTCCATGTGTTTTTCATAGTTTTGATGTCTTCACAACTATTATACCATGTAGAAAATAGTAAAAATAATGAAAAACCCTCAAGTAAGTGTCTCCAAACTTCTGACTGGTACTACAGTGCCTTGCGAAAGTATTCGGCCCCCTTGAACTTTGCAACCTTTTGCCACATTTCAGGCTTCAAACATAAAGATATAAAACTGTATTTTTTTGTGAAGAATCAACAACAAGTGGGACACAATCATGAAGTGGAACAACATTTATTGGATATTTCAAACTTTTTTAACAAATCAAAAACTGAAAAATTGGGCGTGCAAAATTATTCAGACCCTTTACTTTCAGTGCAGCAAACTCTCTCTAGAAGTTCAGTGAGGATCTCTGAATGATCCAATGTTGACCTAAATGACTAATGATGATAAATACAATCCACCTGTGTGTAATCAAGTCTCCGTATAAATGCACCTGCACTGTGATAGTCTCAGAGGTCCGTTAAAAGCTCAGAGAGCATCATGAAGAACAAGGAACACACCAGGCAGGTCCGAGATACTGTTGTGAAGAAGTTTAAAGCCGGATTTGGATACAAAAAGATTTCCCAAGCTTTAAACATCCCAAAGAGCACTGTGCAAGCGATAATATTGAAATGGAAGGAGTATGAGACCACTGCAAATCTACCAAGACCTGGCCGTCCCTCTAAACTTTCAGCTCATACAAGGAGAAGACTGATCAGAGATGCAGCCAAGAGGCCCATGATCACTCTGGATGAACTGCAGAGATCTACAGCTGAGGTGGGAGACTCTGTCCATAGGACAACGATCAGTCGTATATTGCACAAATCTGGCCTTTATGGAAGAGTGGCAAGAAGAAAGCCATTTCTTAAAGATATCCATAAAAAGTGTCGGTTAAAGTTTGCCACAAGCCACCTGGGAGACACACCAAACATGTGGAAGAAGGTGCTCTGGTCAGATGAAACCAAAATTGAACATTTTGGCAACAATGCAAAACGTTATGTTTGGCGTAAAAGCAACACAGCTCATCACCCTGAACACACCATACCCACTGTCAAACATGGTGGTGGCAGCATCATGGTTTGGGCCTGCTTTTCTTCGGCAGGGACAGGGAAGATGGTTAAAATTGATGGGAAGATGGATGGAGCCAAATACAGGACCATTCTGGAAGAAAACCTGATGGAGTCTGCAAAAGACCTGAGACTGGGACGGAGATTTGTCTTCCAACAAGACAATGATCCAAAACATAAAGCAAAATCTACAATGGAATGGTTCAAAAATAAACATATCCAGGTGTTAGAATGGCCAAGTCAAAGTCCAAACCTGAATCCAATCGAGAATCTGTGGAAAGAACTGAAAACTGCTGTTCACAAATGCTCTCCATCCAACCTCACTGAGCTCGAGCTGTTTTGCAAGGAGGAATGGTAAAAAATGTCAGTCTCTCGATGTGCAAAACTGATAGAGACATACCCCAAGCGACTTACAGCTGTAATCGCAGCAAAAGGTGGCGCTACAAAGTATTAACTTAAGGGGGCTGAATAATTTTGCACGCCCAATTTTTCAGTTTTTGATTTGTTAAAAAAGTTTGAAATATCCAATAAATGTTGTTCCACTTCATGATTGTGTCCCACTTGTTGTTGATTCTTCACAAAAAAATACAGTTTTATATCTTTATGTTTGAAGCCTGAAATGTGGCAAAAGGTCGCAAAGTTCAAGCGGGCCGAATACTTTCGCAAGGCACTGTATATATTTTTATTTTACTGCAACTGCAAACCACAGGAGCCTGCGCTCTTGCAGCTCTGTTAATCATCAGATGGGTGGCCTTGGTTAGGTAACTGAATCATGGCTGGCCCTAGCCTTTGGGGGCCCTAAGTGAGATTTGGTTGAGTGGCCACCCCACCTGGCAGGGAAACACTTTAGCCCCCCCCCCCTCGATTGCAGAGAGAAAGTAAATGTTTCCGTGCCCGGTCGGTAGTCGGCCATGATTACGACAAGTTCAGATAGCGGACATTGCTAATTACGTGACTGACTCATAAGAGAAACTGGCTTAGCACTATACCTTAACACTGAACACATTTCGGTAATTTAGCAGACACTGATCCAGAGACACTTACAGTTAACGCATTCATTTTAAAATAAAACACTTAGTCTTTCATCATTTAATAAACACAATTCTAGGACATGATATACAGAAAATAGCAACATTTTAATTACAGTACAAGAGAGAAATCAAACTTTTTGGACAATGTCTGGAAGAAAAGCCATGATGAATAAGGCATTATCAAGCCAGACACTTCAGAGCTTGTAATTCATTTTCCATGCCAATCTGGAATTTTCCAGTGCTATTATGTACACAATAAAGGTGTTGAGCCTACTAATTTAAACCCTAGGAGGCACACCCCACAGTTTGGGAACCACTGTCCTAGTATATTCTCAGTAAGTACAGGGCTTTAAACATATATTAAAATGTTTGACATGACAATACTAACATCCATAAAGTATCACTAGATTTGTTTAAAATAAAATGTGTACACAGTCAAAAATAGTTTCTGAACTAACCATAAATGTCAATTGGAATTATGCCTTAATCCCCCCCATTGCCAATAGAGGGTGCAAGTATTATACAGTAGAAGCTGCTCATACACATCAGAGAGCACTAGGACTTTACATATGACTCAAGCTATAACAACAGATCCAAATTTACAATGTAAAAATATCATAGGACATTTCCATAGTGGGTTAGAGGCTGTGTTTCCCCTTTAAACTGCTTTTGAATAATTCTGTCATTGTACTAAAATACAAATGCTGTGGTACCAATGCATCATTTTTTCATAATACCCCATAATCCTTGACACAGCAAAATAAAGTAGATGCGGGGAGAAAAGGAAAAAAATCCACTTTGAAACCATGTTGGATAAAAGTTTAGCTACCCATCAGTCTTTAAAACACAGCTTCTACTGCAATGCAGAAGGGTAAGTGGTTTCATTACTATGAATGCATTGGTCATGAATAACATCTGAACAACTGGTTTTCAGAGGACATGCTGCAGGCTGCTTCTCTTTGCGTGAACAAGGTAGCCTTTTGCTTTGATGATCCCCCTGCTTTTGACTATGATGGAGTAACGCAAAACCCACTCCAACCTCCAGTCTGCCACCTTCAGGTCCTGAGTGCTCTCCTGCACTGCCTCCTGGAAGCTGGCAGCAGTAATCAGTTCTACAGGAAGAGACAATGTGTTAATTCACTGACCCTCAGAGCATACACACATCCTGTCTGTACCCTACTCATGTAAAACATGAATCTGATTATATAGTGAAAATATCACAAATTCAAATGCAAGAGCGGAATATTCACCTTTTGGGTCATTATGAGTCAGTAGCTGAATGTCAAACTCCTTTGCAAAAGCAGTCAGGTCAGGGGGCATCACACAGCAGGAGGCCAGATTCACCTGGTTACTACTGGGTTTGACCTAGACCAGGAGAAAATAAAACAATTCAAAACCCAAAATACACCAAAGCAATCCTAGAAAAATCTGAGGGTCTCATCAACATCACCACTCACCTGGGCCCAGTTGTAGAGCTGCTCCAGGAGCTCCTTGTCCAGGTCGGAGGTGCCGATGGTAGCGATCTTGTGGCTTTGCACCAGACCCTCCAGTTCACTCCAGGCAGGCTGCAGGTTGTCCAGGGTCTGGCTCACTTCCTCAGGCAGAGCAGGGGGCGCAATGATCACTGAGTCCAGCTGGGAAACAGCCAGGGCCTGGCAAGCTGTCAGAAACAGTCCCTCTTATGAGCATGAAACTTGAAGCACAAAATTGGTTGAGGTTATGCAAACATGAATTGGGTGTGGTCCAGGAACAGACAGAAGTTCACTGATACTAACGTCTACTTTGGTCTGTTGAATTTTGATATGACAGCATGGTCAGGTTTATAGACTATCGCATATGCCAAATGACTTTTGGCAGTCACTGAGTCAATATGGTTCTTTGCTTATTTGTAACAAATGTAATACTCACCCTTATCTACTGCATCTTTGATTGAAGAGAGGTCTGCCTCGCAAATAAATAGTTTGACTGCAAAGCAAGAATATGGTCATGTTAATGACAAAAACAACCCCTCAGCAAGTTACCAGGAAAGGCATTTTTGTCATGCAATTCACATACTGAGCTCAGAATTCCTCATGTCAATGCCACACTACGGTCTCATATCATCACTATGTCCATTGTCATGAAAGACATAAGTAAGAGTAAAACTCACCTGAAACCTTCAGCTCCTCCCTCTCCTCGGGTGTGATTGCTTCTGTAGCTTGAGGGATGGAGCAGTCAATTGTGTCTGGTAAGTCCTAAATAAATAGGTGTCAATCAATATTAGAACATGTACTCAAACTTCAACAAAAGTTTGTCAAAAGGAAAAGAATTACAAAAATAAAGCTTAAAATTACATAAAGAACCAGAAGAAACTTCAATTGTTCCTCCACTTTGTTCAAATACGAACCCAGAATTTCTGTTTTACAATCTTGTGGGATTTCATTGCAGGGATGCTCCAATAAGCTTTGGCTTTGTGTACGTAATGCACAGTTCAGACCCCAAACTTATGGCGAGTCGAACTGAATGGAAATGAAGAGCGGGCTGGCAACCCTACAGCAGACTTCCTCGTTGGTTGGAGGGGGGGGGGGGGGGGCAAAGGTTTTAAGGCATAACATTAAGCTCTCACAGAATTCCTCCACCTGTGAATCAGAGATCATGAATGTGCTTCCGCTGTTGTGTTTGTAGCTAAGCAATCTTTATTTGCATGCAATTAATATTAATATGCATTATCATTTCTCCCGACAGTGGAAGAACTGCTCGCTCTGGCATGCTGCATGAAACAGAGGCGTGCTTCATTTGCACCGAGCCGAATATGCGGCAGAGGCTGCCAAACTATAATCAAAAGTCCAACGAGGTGCACTTAATGGTTTCAGACAGCCCTCTATTCCCGCCCTTCCAAAGAGAACGTGAAATAGTTCTATCACCGCATCGAACTAAAAAGGTTTTATTTAGGGCTTAGACCCCCTCTCCCCTCTGTATTCACTGAGCGTGCTGAAGCAGATTAGCAGAAATACCACAGGGCAAAGCTACGCCAACCTCACAGCAGAAGCACATGTAGAACCTTTCGCAGGCAACTTTGCATGAACGATCAAAATGACAGTCCCCTTTCATCAGTCTGAGGAATTCTTTGCAGTCAGACAGCTATTTTGTTTTCCCAGGAGAAGAACGCCATCACGTAGAAGTAACCCATGGTTACACAAGTATTGTTCATTAATGCTAGATGATGTAAAATGTTAGCTGATCAGAGATACTGTAGACACTTGGTCACCATGGGAACTTGGTAAAAGGATTATGAACACTATAATCGGTGTTTGGAAGTTGGGTTTAATAGCCCTTTTGTAGCTATGTACGTAATAAAACATGCATGGAAAATACAACTAGGCTAGGTGGTAGACACAGAAGGAGTGCTTCTTTGGTTATAGTTGTTTACCACAAGGAGCTCTTTGATCATGGGATAAAATACTATAGAACAAAAGGTAGTTGATGCTGGATAGTTAATGCCAAAAAAACCTTAGTTCAAACAAATTTTCAGAAATAATAGAAGCACTTTCATGTAGTGGATGCACTTTAAAGTGTATGCATAGCAATAATATATATTTTGTTATTACTAAAAACACAGATGCTTTGCAGCTAAAAAAAGTATTTATCAGCGTGGCGAACTACAATGCATTTGCAAAGTTCAGACCCCTTAAATTTTTAGTTTTGGCCTTATTCTAAAATGGATTCAATAGTTTCTCCCCCTCAATCTACACACAATAACCCATGACAAAGCAAAAACAGATGCCATTTTTGCTAATATATTAAATAAAAACAAGATAATCACATTTACATAAGTATTCAGACCTTTTACTCAGTACTTTGTTGAAGCACCTTTAGCAGCTACTCCAGCCTCGGTCCTTGGGTATGACGCTACAAGCGTGGCACACCTGTATTTGGGGAGTTTCTCCCATTCTTCTCTGCAGGTCCTCTCAAGCGCTGTCAGGTTGGATGGGGAGCATCACTGCACAGCTATTTTCAGGTCTCTCCAGAGATGTTCGATCGGGTTCAAGTCCGGGCTCTGGCTGGGCCACTCAAGGACATTGAGACTTCTGCGTTGTCTTGGTTGTGTGCTTAGGGTTGTCCTCCTGTTGGAAAGTTAACCTGCTCAGGACCTCCGACTGGGGTGAAGGTTTTCATCAAGGATCTCTCTGTACTTTGCTTTGTTCATCTTTGCCTCGATCCTGACTAGTCTCCCAGTTCCTGCTGCTGAAAAACATCCCCACAGCATGATACTGCCACCACCACCATGCTTCACCGTAGGGATGGTGCAAGGTTGCCTCCAGACATGACGCTTGGCATTCAGGCCAAAGAGTTACATTTTGGTTTCATCAGACCAGAGAAACTTGTTTCTCATGGTCAGAGCCTTTTTGGTGCTTGTGGCAAATTCCAAGTCGGCTGTCATGTGCCTTTTACTGAGGAGTGGCTTTGTCTGGCCACTCTACCATAAAGGCCTGATTGGTGAAGTGCTGTAGAGATCGTTGTCCTTCTGGAAGGTTCTCCCATCTCCACAGAGGAACTCTGGAACTCTGTCAGTGACCATCGAGTTCTTGGTCACCTCCTTGACCAAGACCCTTCTCCCAATTGCTCAGTTTGGCCAGCTCTAGGAAGAGTCTTGGTGGTTACAAACGTCTTCTATTTAAGAATGATGGAGGCCACTGTGTTTTTGGGGCCCTTCAATGTTGCAGACATTTTTTGGTACCCTTCTCCAGATCTGTGCAGACACAATCCTGTCTCGGAGCATCACGAACAATTCCTTCGACCTCATGGCTTGGTATTTGCTCTGACATGCACTGTCAACTGTGGGACCTTATATAGACAGGTCTATCCAAATCATGTCCAATCAATTGCATTTACCACAGGTTGACTCCAAGTTGCAGAAACATCAAGGATGATCAATGGAAACAGGATGCACCGGAGCTCAAATTAGAGTCACATCGCAAAATAAGGTATCCTTTTTATTTTATTTTATTGATTATCAAAAATGTCTAAAAACCTGTTTTCACTTTGTCATTATGGAGTATTGGGTGTAGATTTTTTTTTTTTTTAGGCAAGTCAGTTAAGAACAAATTCTTATTTACAATGACAGCCTAGGAACAGTGGATTTACTGCCTTGTCCAGGGGAAGGGGTCTGAATACTTTCCCGAATGCACTGTATGTGGTATTGAGTGGGTGGATGGAGTGTGATGTCTCTCCAGTTTTTCCACTGCAGTCATTTAGCTCTGGCTCTGCGCCACAGTAAAATCATTGCCACCAGCCCCAAAAAATATCTAACATGAACAATATTTCTGCCGAGGAGCACTTTGAAGATGCTAGAGCAGTCCAGATGTAGTTTTCCTCTGCAAACAAAACAACTAATGAATAGATAAACTATTATACTATGGGTTGTCTGATTTATCTATTTCCCTGGTCGGCTTGTTGTGTGTTAAAGTTATCAGTGCCATAGGGAGGAAAACATGCATTCCGACAAGCAGTCAATGCACAACAATTCTGGCAATCGCAGGGAAAACAGCAGTTTTAATGGCCTTTATTAAAAAGAGGGGGATCCCAGCTTTCCATTCCTACTTTATTTCTCAACTCCTAAATATCTGTGAACGGCACCATTTTAAACCCAGAGTTTGCAGTGAGTGCATTGGGAGAGTGGGACTAAATGGAACATGGGTCAATTGTAGGGTAACTTGGGGTAAAATGCAATAACCTCTATATATTTGTTGAGAAGTGACTTAAATTGTGGTGACAGATTACATGCTTAGTTGAACAAAAGTAGTAGCAAACAGGGAAAGTGTTGGGGGGGGGGGGGGGGGTAAATGGTGACATGAAGTGGTTTCTGTTACCCTAGGTGACCCCAAGTTACCCTGACAGGTATGCCTACATTATATTCACTGTGTTTATGCAAGTTTTTTTTTTTAAATAAATCAATAGAATGCTAACTAGATAAAAGATTAAAAGATCACATTTGGGATCTAGCTAATTATTAGTCCAATAGGTTAAATGCAGATGGGCTGAAGCACAGTTTGCCTATTCATTTATAGCAAATAAAGATCAATAAATAAACAAATAAATAAGAGAACTGCCTAACCGTTGGTGAAGTTGGTGGTGGTATCGTGGCAAACCACTCACTAAGTGTAGCTCGAACACAGTCTTGAATCTGGAATGGTAAAAAAAAAATGTATTAAGAGTGGACTGTAAATGAATGGAAGTGTTAACATGTTTGCTATAAACAACACCTCGTAACTAGGTAGGGCTTTCAATGATGCCTATAGATCACTCAATGATGCTGTGAAAGATTGCCAGACATGGACAGTATAGGATTATTTTGTACACTGCTGGCAATTAGTGACTTGGACAGTACGAAAATGTGCGCATTAAGTTCTGGTCCTGAGCTATGGCTTACTATACAACATCAACACTATTAAACGCTAAATAGATATTCTTCGAGTCAAGTTGGGCACAGCTTCAAGGAAATAGTTTTATGATTGTTCTCCATGCCGAATTAAAGCTGGCCTTCAATAATCCACACAAGACAAGTCCTGGCTTTCTTAATTTAAAATGTCCTCATGCATCTTTAAATCTGATTATCAGGTGAATCATGACCTTGACAGGTCTTGCAATACAGCCATAAACGTCAGACTACATAACGCAAACTGATGTTTTTAATGACGTAATGGGGATGGATATAGGAAAGACAACGCATGGTTGTTGAGCTACCTAAACGCGCTAATTTAAGTCGAGGCCATGGTTTTTCAAGCTAGTTAGCAACAACATTATCTAGCCAGTTAGCTGACCAGCCGTGATGCACTCTTTTCAAACGTCTTACATTAGCTAGCCAGTTATGACAAAGTCAATGGTCAGTCTTACCTCTTCACTAGGTGAAGACGGACATTTTTTCTTGAGACGGCTACGGTTTACTAAATTTCCCGTGTGCAGATTCAATGTCGTAGCATGGTTGAGAAGCACTTTAGCACTGGTGGTGTGATTGTCCATGTGGTGTCCTTGGTTGTCAGTAAATATATAGTAGTGAAACGTCCTTTTAAGCTATCCAGCAACTTATCCAGTTATTTAATTCTGCAGTTAGCGACAGGACTCACAGCGTTTCAAAAACAGTACCTCTGTGAATTGCATATGTACCGGTAGTTTATTTTGCTGGTGGAAACTAGCGCTATGAGCACGCCCACCTTGTAACTGTGCGTTGTGTGCAAAATCTGGCATGGATTTATGTGGAATTTAGCACCCTTTTGACCAATATGTTGTTACAGTTCAGTACTGTACTGACAATTGTAATGTACATTAATCATGACTCAGCTTGTTTCAAGAGAGAAGATTTCCTTTTTAATTCAACATGAAAATCACCACCAGTAACCAGGTTTCCATCCAACCTTTTTATGCTTAGTAACATACATGTCAGGTAAAAAATGTGACAGGTCTGATGGAAACATTTTTTTTTAGGTAAACGTTCAAAATGTTGAAAAAAAAATTACGCCAAACTACGTGAAAATCATCTTCTTGTTTCTGTAAAATTAATTATGAATCAGCAAACTGCTCGCCCACACGACGTGGGCGTCTGCGGTTGTGAGGCTGGTTGGATGTACTGCCCAAAACTATAAAATCGACATTGGAGGTGGCTTATGGTAGAGAAATTAACATTAAATGATCTGGCAACAGCTCTGGTGGACATTCCCAGAGTCAGCATGCCATTTGCACACTCCCTCAAAACTTGAGACATCTGTGGCATTGTGTTGTGTGACAAAACTGCACATTTTAGAGTGGCCTTTTATTGTCCTCGGCACAAGGTGCCCCTGTGTAATGAGCATGCTGTTTAATCAGCTTCTTGATGTCCGGCACCTGTCAGGTGGATAGATTATCTTGGCAAAGCAGAAATTCTCACTAACAGGGATGTAAACAAATTTGTGCACAAAATTTGAGAGAAGCTTTTTGTGCGCATGGAACATTTCTGGTATCGTTTATTTCAGCTCATGGGACGAGCACTTTACATTTTGAGTTTATATTTTTGTACAGTGTACTTAACGACCGTTCCACAGGTGTATGTTCATTAATTGTTTATGATTCATTGAACAAGCATGGGAAACAATGTTTAAACTCTTTACAATGAAGATCTGTGAATTTATTTAGATATTTACTAATTATCTTTGAAAGACAGGGTCCTGAAAAAGGTTTGTTTCTTTTTTTTGCTGAGTTTACATTTTTGCCACTTTTGACTATTCAGGAATCCTACATTTGAATGCTAATCAGACAAATTGTGAGAGTGATTTTGATGATTTTGTGTTGTATCCCTTCAGATGCCTGTGGACATCAGTACACTCTCAGAGGAAGAAAGGAAAATCAGGATCTGGAAGCAGGATTCCAAGAAGGGAGCTGTTAAACAAAGGACGGTGGAATTCAAAGACTACAGTGCCTTGCGAAAGTATTCGGCCCCCTTGAACTTTGCGACCTTTTGCCACATTTCAGGCTTCAAACATAAATATATAAAACTGTATTTTTTGTGAAGAATCAACAACAAGTGGGACACAATCATGAAGTGGAACGACATTTATTGGATATTTCAAACTTTTTTAACAAATCAAAAACTGAAAAATTGGGCGTGCAAAATTATTCAGCCCCCTTAAGTTAATACTTTGTAGCGCCACCTTTTGCTGCGATTACAGCTGTAAGTCGCTTGGGGTATGTCTCTATCAGTTTTGCACATCGAGAGACTGACATTTTTTCCCATTCCTCCTTGCAAAACAGCTCGAGCTCAGTGAGGTTGGATGGAGAGCATTTGTGAACAGCAGTTTTCAGTTCTTTCCACAGATTCTCGATTGGATTCAGGTCTGGACTTTGACTTGGCCATTCTAACACCTGGATATGTTTATTTTTGAACCATTCCATTGTAGATTTTGCTTTATGTTTTGGATCATTGTCTTGTTGGAAGACAAATCTCCGTCCCAGTCTCAGGTCTTTTGCAGACTCCATCAGGTTTTCTTCCAGAATGGTCCTGTATTTGGCTCCATCCATCTTCCCATCAATTTTAACCATCTTCCCTGTCCCTGCTGAAGAAAAGCAGGCCCAAACCATGATGCTGCCACCACCATGTTTGACAGTGGGGATGGTGTGTTCAGCTGTGTTGCTTTTACACCAAACATAACGTTTTGCATTGTTGCCAAAAAGTTCAATTTTGGTTTCATCTGACCAGAGCACCTTCTTCCACATGTTTGGTGTGTCTCCCAGGTAGCTTGTGGCAAACTTTAAACAACACTTTTTATGGATATCTTTAAGAAATGGCTTTCTTCTTGCCACTCTTCCATAAAGGCCAGATTTGTGCAATATACGATTGTTGTCCTATGGACAGAGTCTCCCACCTCAGCTGTAGATCTCTGCAGTTCATCCAGAGTGATCATGGGCCTCTTGGCTGCATCTCTGATCAGTCTTCTCCTTGTATGAGCTGAAAGTTTAGAGGGACGGCCAGGTCTTGGTAGATTTGCAGTGGTCTGATACTCCTTCCATTTCAATATTATCGCTTGCACAGTGCTCCTTGGGATGTTTAAAGCTTGGGAAATCTTTTTGTATCCAAATCCGGCTTTAAACTTCTTCACAACAGTATCTCGGACCTGCCTGGTGTGTTCCTTGTTCTTCATGATGCTCTCTGCGCTTTTAACGGACCTCTGAGACTATCACAGTGCAGGTGCATTTATACGGAGACTTGATTACACACAGGTGGATTGTATTTATCATCATTAGTCATTTAGGTCAACATTGGATCATTCAGAGATCCTCACTGAACTTCTGGAGAGAGTTTGCTGCACTGAAAGTAAAGGGGCTGAATAATTTTGCACGCCCAATTTTTCAGTTTTTGATTTGTTAAAAAAGTTTGAAATATCCAATAAATGTCGTTCCACTTCATGATTGTGTCCCACTTGTTGATTCTTCACAAAAAAATACAGTTTTATATCTTTATGTTTGAAGCCTGAAATGTGGCAAAAGGTCGCAAAGTTCAAGGGGGCCGAATACTTTCGCAAGGCACTGTATTTCAAAGGGGATGAATACAGCAAGTTTTGGAAGATGTGATAGAGCCTGTTGTAGCTACTTAACTTTACTGTTCTGCCATTATTGTGTGTGTATATATATTATTTGTAGATGTACATCTTTATCCCATATTGGTAATAAAATAATAATTTTTATTCACTTAACTACATATATAATTTTGTGACCATAGGTTTATTTTATTTTTTATTATGAACACAACATACAAATTACAGAAATATACAAACAAGAGTACATAAACCTAACAGATGGGTATTACATATCGAGACTAACACTTTTATGGTGCATATTTCTTTTTACATTTACTCTTCATTTCAAAATAATATTTAAAGCATCTTAAACAATGTGAAGAGGGGTTTGTTCTCTGCCCACTACTTTTTATGGATAAATAAATTAACAATGAAAGTTACGTCACTGTCGTCATAAAGAGGAGACCAAGGCGCAGCTTGGTAAGCGAACATAACTCTTTAATTAAAGAGAGAACACTGAACAGAACTAAACAACAAAACGTGAAGCATAGAATAACAACCCACAAAATAACCAAGGAATATGGCTAGCTAAATATGGTTCCCAATCAGAGACAACGATAAACAGCTGCCTCTGATTGAGAACCAATCCAGGCAGCCATAGACATATAAACACCTAGACATACAAAAAACCCTAGATATACAAAACCCCTAGACATACAAAAAAACCTAGACAATACAAAAACTAAACGTCACACCCTGACCTAACCAAATAATAAAGAAAACTAAGATAACTAAGGTCAGGGCGTGACAGTCACGTTCCATATAATTTGGATCAAAATAAACATTATCAGATTCTCTCAGATTAACATTAATAGTCGTTTCTTTTGAAATAAAATCTTCTAACTCACTCCAAAATTCCAGTACATTTTACCAGAGGGAATAGTAACATATTGACATAGTTTCCTTATATACATGTTATTACATTTATAGTTTAAAATGTAAATTCCTTCTAACTGTATTGAGGCTACAAAATCCTCAACAGTTGCACTTGGAGTATTGTTATATTATCCTAAAAGAAGAATAGCACCTTTAGGGACAGCTCTAACAACAATGTGATACTCTTCAGGAGTGAATGTAACATTGTGTTCTCATGAAGTCTTGATAATCATATAGTTGGCCATCATTATTCAATAATTGTTTAACCCAGATAATGTTCTTGTCAAACCAGTTCTGGAACATAATAGTATGTTTGTTAGCTGCCCAACAGAGCATACAGCACACACATACATATCCTATGGATTTTAGGAAAATGTCACCACTGAAATCTTTCCAGGAAACATCCTTTACAATCTGATAGGTATTTCTGAAGACTTTCCGGTTTATATGTGACCAATGAATGGGGTTCCATATTGTCTTGATAAGCTGATTAATTATTGACTTGCTTCATGCTAGCCTCAAAGTTCACACGGTTTTCTATGTTTTTGTCAAAATGACTTCAACACCTAGTCTTGCGACAACGACTTCTGTGCCTGAATTACCTGAAAAGTTTGCTTTGGAAGCTCTTGATATTGTTGTGGTCGTGGTATACTTTGTCTTTGTTCTTGTTGTGGGAATATGGGTAAGTAATAAACACTCCTATTACCTGGTGGATGCTTTCATTGTATGAAGAGGGCAGACTGGTACAATGACCTAACACTGAAGTTGTACTGTGGAGATTAATTCATCAGAATTCTTCCTCTCACAAAATCTGTTGTTCAAATAAATGAAATATTGACTAAATAATAAGTATAAAGCAATGTCATTGAGAAGGCTTTGCTGTAACTAATATCTACAGACAGTATAGTTTGATGTATGATGTAAATTAACTCTTTATTGCAGTCTTCTGTCAGGGCAAACCGTGGGACAGTGGGTGGATACTTCTTGGCTGGAAGATCCATGACATGGTGGCCTGTAAGTAGCCTGAGATTATGATGGTATTGAACTCAATGCATTGAACTCAAATAAACTCTATGCATTGAACTGAACATTAGTGAAGAAAGTAGTATGTCAACTAGATAAAAAGTTAATCATGATCCAGACTATTAAGTATTATCATCTATTTTAAATTAGGAAAGTTGTTTCTTTTATAACATTAAATAATTGGATGAAAATAGTTGATACTGATAATAGCTACCTATATCCAAAGATAAAAATGGACAAAATGAAGTACATTTTGTTCTGCTGTCTCAGATTGGGGCCTCTCTGATGTCCAGTAATGTTGGCAGTGGTTTGTTCATTGGACTAGCTGGCACTGGAGCAGCAGGAGGCATCGCTGTTGGAGGGTTTGAATGGAATGTAAGTAATATGTTAAGTGCATTGTGAAAAAACACCAAGATGATAAACAATCGAGAGGATAATCAAGTTATTACAGTTTGTCAATATTTCCATCAGGAGGTGGACGCCGTTTATTATGAAGACCTTTCCACAGTATTTCAGCTTAGAATAAGCTTTCATGTTTCACAGGCAGCTTGGGTCCTCATTGCTCTTGGTTGGATCTTTGTGCCTGTTTACATCTCTGCTGGTGTGGTAACTATGCCAGAGTACCTGAAGAAGCGGTTTGGGGGCCAGCGCATCAGAATCTACATGAGTGTTCTCTCCCTCATCCTCTATATTTTCACCAAGATATCAGTAAGATGCTCATATAAAAAAAAATCTAAAATTTTTCATACTGCAATTCAGGGTGCTAGTTGAATATTCTTGTTACAGACAGACATCTTCTCTGGCGCTCTGTTCATTCAAGTGTCCCTGGGCTGGGACCTCTATCTCTCCACAGTGGTGCTTCTTCTAGTAACTGCCCTCTACACTATAGCTGGTAACTTTTCAACATAATCTACCAGTCATTTATTCATTCATTACATGGCATTGTTTGTTATTGATTACCATTGGCTGTTATTGATTCCAGGGGGGCTGACAGCAGTTATCTATACAGATGCTTTACAGACGGTCATCATGGTGATAGGCGCATTCATACTCATGTTCATAGGTACTGTTTTTATGTTTTTTATAGTATAAGTTCAACAGTATACAGTATATACCTCTAAATATGAATTTGTCTAAAACTACTTTAGTATCATAGTATATAATTATTTTATTCATTAGTGATTGGATGATTTATTGTATCCATTTTCAAACGGACCCTTGAACTTTATCTTTAGCGTTTGACAAAGTGGGTTGGTATGAGGGTCTGCTGGAGCAGTACAAGGAGGCCATCCCCACATTGACTGTGCCCAACACTACATGTCACCTACCCCGGTCCGATGCCTTCCACATCCTCAGAGACCCAGTGACGGGGGATCTGCCCTGGCCTGGTCTGCTGTTTGGCCTCACGGTGATAGCCACCTGGGTGTGGTGCGCTGACCAGGTATGAGATGGAACTTTTGTAGTTGACTTGCATTTTGCATTACAGTCAAGTCTAAGGTGTTATTTTGACTTGTTATTTAGGTATGTTACAGTAGACCATTACGAAGAATCCCACATTTTTGGAGAGGCATGAGATTTCCTCACGTAAGTGACCTTGTCCTAACCTGCTCCAGGTGACAGTGCAGAGGTCTCTCTCAGCCAAGAACCTGTCCCATGCCAAAGGAGGCTCTGTGCTGGGAGCTTACCTGAAGGTCCTGCCCATGTTCTTTATAGTGATGCCTGGAATGATCAGCAGAGCACTTTACCCAAGTGAGTTCTCACTTTGTCTATACTAAATCCAATATACAGCAATGGACCCTCTGCCAGATATACAGCAATGGTATTGCCCTTGTTCAGAAGTTGTATAGTATGTTAATGTACTGTGTATTACTACAGTGGGGCAAAAAAGTATTTAGTCAGCCACCAATTGTGCAAGTTCTCCAACTTAAAAAGATGAGAAAGGCCTGTAATTTTCATCATAGGTACACTTCAACTTTGACAGACAAAATGAGAAAAAAATCTAGAAAATCACATTGTAGGATTTTTATTGAATTTATTTGCAAATTATGGTGGAAAATAAGTATTTGGTCAATAACAAAAGTTTATCTCAATACAATTTTGTTTCTGGTGTCCTTTGACAGCTCTTTGGTCTTGGCCATAGTGGAGTTTGGAGTGTGACTGTTTGAGGTTGTGGACAGGTGTCTTTTATACTGATAACAAGTTCAAACAGGTGCCATTAATACAGGTAACGAGTGGAGGACAGAGGAGCCTCTTAAAGAAGATGTTACAGGTCTGTGAGAGAAATCTTGCTTGTTTGTAGGTGACCAAATACTTATTTTCCACCATAATTTGCAAATAAATTCATTAAAAATCCTACAATGTGATTTTCTGGATTTTCTTTTCTCATTTTGTCTGTCATAATTGAAGTGTACCTATGATGAAAATTACAGGTCTCTCATCTTTTTAAGTGGGAGAACTTGCACAATTGGTGGCTGACTAAATACTTTTTTGCCCCACTGTATATTGTCTCTTTATGTCTGCAGATGAGGTAGGATGTGTTGACCCCATTGCGTGCCAAAGAATCTGTGGAGCCACCGTGGGCTGCTCCAATATTGCCTACCCAAAACTAGTGGTAGAACTTATGCCTGTTGGTAAGACATCCGCACACACGCGTGAACACACCGAAAACACACTTACTATTGATCCTATTTTTGAAAAGGTTCAAATGTGTCATCACTGTATGTCTGTGTCTATATAATTTTCTGAGGATGTTTGTATTTTAAATCTCACTCGCCCAATTTCACTCTTCAATCTGTTATATCTGTGTCTATCTTCTCCAGGCATGCGGGGGTTGATGATTGCAGTAATGATGGCTGCCCTCATGTCCTCTCTGACCTCCATCTTCAACAGCAGCAGCACCCTGTTCACCATCGACATCTGGCAGAGGGTCCGGCCACAGGCCTCCGAGCCAGAACTCATGGTAGTGGGCAGGTAGGTAACGCCATTAAAGAAATGTACAGCAATGTCTTCTAAACATGAGTCAAAGCCAGTTGTTTGACAATAGTTGTGTCTAAACATGCCCAACTTCCTCAGGTTCTGCTTTTGTTTACTCCAGGCACTGTTGTATTTTGTGCTACAACTCCCCTGTGAATAATAAGCTTAGTATAAAATCGCATAACTAAACCGCAGAAGACATTATACAAAATCTAGGCAGCTTAATTAAAGTGTCAATAATTTTTTTCTCAAACAATAATACAAAATGGATGGAGCAAGCATTATTTGTTTTGTGGGAATTCCCTGTTGCAAACATTGCCTTGTTTAGAATGCAAGACTTAAGGTATATATCCCATTAAGATGTCCCTGCCCCATAATCCAAACCCATGACCTCTGGTCCAAAGTCCAATGCTGTATATACTCAATACGGTTACATTTACATACTAGAAAACTGATCAGGATTTTTCTAAATTAAAACTATTTTAGTAAGGCAACGATTCCTAACAAAAGTAACCTATGTACGATTCATTATACAATACTTTAAACTGAAATAATCCTCACCTCCTGTTTGTGGTCATCACCTGCAGGGTGTTCATCTTAGTAATGGTGGTGCTCAGCATTCTGTGGATCCCCATCATCCAGTCAGCCAACAGTGGACAGCTGTTTGACTACATCCAGGCCATCACCAGCTACCTGGCTCCTCCCATCACTGCTGTCTTCATCATGGCCATCTTCTGGAGGCGTGTCAATGAGCAGGTCAGATCAAGAGTTTTATGCCATTATTTGTTTTTATGTCATAAAGTACATTGTTGAGATTTGATACAAAACACTGTACCTTTGTGTGTGCGTTCAATGTGGATGACCGTTAACACAGGGAGCCTTCTGGGGTCTGATCGTGGGCCTTGCTGTTGGCTTGGTGCAGATGGTGCTGGTGTTTGTGTATGGCACCCCATCTTGTGGAGAGATAGACATACGGCCAGCCTTCATCAGGGATGTCCACTACCTGTACTTTGCTCTTATCCTCCTGGCTCTCACTGGCCTGGTCATCACTGCTGTCAGCCTCTGCACTCCGGCCATTCCAGAGCACCATGTAAGAGTGCCACATGTAATAATCATAAACATTAAACAGACTTGCATGTTATAACCTATTCATTCTTCCCCTCTTCAATCCCCCTGCAGCTCCATCGCCTGACATGGTGGACAAGACACAGCAAGGAGCCGCGCATTGACTTCAATGACCCATGGACCACAAAGCCCAGGACACCACCCAGAACTCCTGACCCCAGAGTTGGGGAGGAGGCTGTTGTGGAGGGCGGGCCATGCTGGAAGCGTACTGGAATGTGGCTGTGTGGGCTGTCTGGGCCTGAGAAGAAAAAGTTAACCCTGGAGGAGAAAAATGCCTTGGAGTTAAAACTGACCAGCATTGAGGAAGAACCAATCTGGCGGAACGTGTGCAATGCGAACGCCCTCATACTACTCTCTATCAATGTCTTTATGTGGGGCTACTTTGCCTGAGTTAATATAACTCTCATTTTGATTATAGATATTGTTGAATCACATATTGTTTATTGAATTAGTGATCACACACAAAATGCTAATTGGTTTACAATTAGAATGTCAAACAATAATGGTAATGTTGTTTTTAGTTGTTGGGATTTAGACTTTTTATTGCCAAAACTGTCATCTGAATGTGTACTCTTTGATCAGGGTCAGTAGTTAGGTTTCCATCCATTTGGCGACAGATTTTCATGCGAATATTCAAAAATCCGCATAAAAACAATATGCACATTTTCCTACCATAGATGCGTTCCCATCAAATGGACTTGTTACAGATAAAAGGCTGTGCGTGTTGATGTATTGGACATAAAATACCTTTTGCGGTTAAATTCCCCATTTACTGAATAAAAAATGCAAGTTAAATGGGTTTCCATCGCATTTTCAACTCTACTGTTGGTTTTCTTACAAAAAAAATATTGCATTAAATAGTGAGTGTTCACACTGGTATTGGCACGTGCGTCTAGCCAACAGCGCTATCTGTGTACAAAACATCACAACCGCAAGGCTCTCCAGAGGGTGGTGATGTCTACACAACGCATCACCGGGGGCAAACTACCTGCCCTCCATGACACCTACAACACCCAATGTCACAGGAAGGCAAGACAATAACCACCCGAGTCACTGTCTGTTCACCCCACTTCCATCCAGAAAGCAAGGTCAGTACAGGTGCACCAAAGCTGGGACAGAGAGATTGAAAAACAGCTTCTATATCAAGGCCATAAGATTGTTAAACAGTCACAACTAGCACAGAGGCGGCTGCCTACCATTCTTGATATCATTGGCCACTTTAATAAATGGAACACAAGTCACTTTTATAATGCCACTTTAAGAACGTTTACTGTACATGTCTCGCTTTACTCATCTCATATGTATATAATGTTCATCCCAGGCTGGGATGTATCATTCACTATCTATTCTTTACTATCTATTGCATCTTATCTGCTCTGTCACTGCTCATCCATATGTTTTATACTTCTATATTCTTATCCCATTCCTTTACTAGATTGTGTGTATTAGTTTTGTTGTGGAATTTGTTAGATATTACCTGTTGGATACTGCTGCACTGTCAGATCTAGAAGCATAAGCATTTCGCTACACTCGCAATAACGTCTGCTAACCATGTGTACGTGACCAATACGATTTGATTTGAGTTGCAGACCCCCTTTTGCCCCCAGAATAGCCTCAATTTAACTACAAGTTGTCGCAAGCGTTCCACAGGGAAGCTGGCCCTAATTTTTAAGATACCTCAATAGAAAATGACTCGCGTAAAAGTGAGTCACCCAGTAAAATACGACTTGAGTAGAAGTCTAAAAGTATTTGGTTTTAAATATACTTAAGTATCAAAGTAAATGTAATTGCTATAATATATTTAAGTATCAAAAGTAAAAGTGTAGATCATTTCAAATTCCTTATATTTAGCAAACTAGAAGGCACCAGTTTGTGTTTTTAATTTACGGATATCCAGGGGCACACTCCAACACATAATTTACAAACGAAGCATGTGTGTTTAGTGAGTCCGCCAGATCAGAGGCCGTAGATGACCAGCGATGTTCTCTTGCTAACTGTGATAATTGGACAATTTTCCTGCCCTGCTAAGAATTCAAAATGCAAAGACTACTTTTGGGTGTCAGGGAAAATGTATGGGGTAACAAGTACATTTATTTTCTTTCGGATTGTAGTGTATATTTTCTGTGTCTGTGTGTTCCACATGGAACTGTTTCGGTTTGTTTACTTTGTTATTTTTGTATTTTGTCGTGTTCAGTTTGTTCTATTAAATATGGACACTTACCACGCTGGGCATTGGTCCTCCTCTTCTCCTTCATACGACGACCGTTACAGAAGCACCCACCACCAAAGGACCATGCAGCGTGGTAACGAACAGCAGCAGCGATCTCAGGACTCCTGGTCATGGGAGGAGATTCTGGACGGCAAGAACCCTGGACACGTACACGGCAGCGAAACAGGCACGAGAGGCAGCCCCAAAAATGTATTGGGGGCGGCACACGGGGAGTGTGGCTAAGTCAGGTAGGAGACCTGAGCCAACTCCCCTTGCTTACCGTGGAGAGAGAGGGACCGGGCAGGCACCGTGTTATGCCGTGAGGCGCACGGTGTCCCCGGTGCGCAGGCATAGCCCGGTGCGGTACATAGCAGTGCCTCGTATCGGCCGGGCTAGAGTGGAAATCGAGCCAGGCGCCATGAAGCCGGCATAGCGCATCTGGTCTCCAGTGCGTCTCCTCGGGCCGGGGTACATGGCACCAGCCCTACGCCTTCACGGTCCGGTCTATTCGGTGCCACCTCCACGCACCAGCCCTCCGGTGGCAGCACCCCGCACCAGGCTGTCTCTCCGTCTCCTCCCTACAGGTGCTCCCAACTGTCCAGCGCTGCCAGAGTCTCCTTCTGCCCAGCGCTGCCAGAGTCTTCCTCCTGCCCAGCGCTGCCAGAGTCTTCCTCCTGCCCAGCGCTGCCAGAGTCTCCCGTCTGTCCTCAGCTGCCAGAGCTGTCCGTCTGTCCTGAGCCGCCCGTCTGTCCTGAGCTGCCAGAGCCGCCCGTCTGTCCTGAGCTGCCAGAGCCGCCCGTCTGTCCTGAGCTGCCAGAGCCGCCCGTCTGTCCTGAGCTGCCAGAGCCGCCCGTCTGTCCTGAGCTGCCAGAGCCGCACGTCTGTCCTGAGCTGCCAGAGCCGCCCGTCTGTCCTGAGCTGCCCGAGCCGCCCGTCAGTCAGGAGCTGCCAGAGCCGCCCGTCAGTCAGGAGCTGCTAGAGCCGCCCGTCAGCAAGGAGCTGCCAGCAAGGAACTGTTTTGGTTTGTTATTTCACTTTGTTATTTTTGTAATTTGTCGTGTTCAGTTTGTTCTATTAAATATGGATACATACCACGCTGCGCATTGGTCCTCCTCTTCTCCTTCATACGACGACCGTTACAAGATGTAAGACGTTTAAGCATGTTAACAAGGCTTGCAAGGCTGCCGGCCCAGATGGTTTCCCTAGCCGCGGCCTCAGAGCATGCGCAGACCAGCTGGTTGGTGTGTTTACAGATATATTCAATCTCTCCCTATCCCAGTCTGTTGTCCCCACATGCTTCAAGATGTCCACCATTGTCCCTGTACCTAAGAAAGCAAAGGCAATTGAACTAAATGCCTATCGCACAGTAGCACTCACCTCTGTCATCATGAAGTGCTTTGAGAAACTAGTCGAGGATCATATCACCTCCACCTTACCTGCCACCCTAGACCCACTTCAATTTGCTTACCGCCCCAATAGATCCACAGATGATGCAATCGCCACCACACTGCCCACTGCCCTGTCCCATCTGGACAAGAAGCATGCATACCTATGTAAGAATGCTGTTCATTGACTATAGCTCAGCATTCAACACCATAGTAACCTCCAAGCTCATCATTAAGTTTGAGGCCCTGGCTCATAACCCCACCCTGTGCAACTGGATCCTGGACTTCCTGACGGGTCGCCCCCAGGTGGTGAAGGTAGGAAACAACGCCTCTTCGCTGATCCTCAACACTGGGGCCCCACAAGGGTGTGTACTCAGCCCCCTCCTGTACTCCCTGTTTACCCATGACTGCGTGGCCAAGCACGGCTCCAACTCAATCATCAAGGTTGCCGACGACACAACGGTAGTAGGTTGATTACCAACAACGATGAGACGACCATACAGGGAGGAGGAGAGGGCTGGAAATAACTGCCAGGTGCCAGGAAAATAACTTCTCACTCAATGTCAACAAAACTAAGGAGATTATTGTGGACTTCAGGAAACAGCAGAGGGAGCACCCCCCTATCCACATTGATGGGATCGCAGTGGAGAAGGAGGAAAGCTTCAAGTTCCTCGGCGTACACATCACTAAAAAACTGAAATGGTCCACCCACACAGACAGTGTGGTGAAGAAGGCACAACAGCGCCTCTTCAACCTCAGGAGGCTAAAGAAATTTGACTTAACACCTAAAACCCTCACAAAATTTTACAGATGCACAATCGAAAGCATCCTGTCAGGCTGTATCACCACCTGGTAAAGCAACTGCACCGCCCACAACCGCAAAGCTCTCCAGAGGGGGATGCAGTCTGCCCAACACATCACTGGGGGAAAACGTCCAGCCCTCTAGGACACCTACAGCACCTGATGCGACATGAAGGCCAAAAAGATCATCAAGGACATCAACCACCTGAGCCACTGTGGTCTGTCTGTACAGGTGCATCAAACCTGGGACCAAGAGAATGAAAAATAGCTTCTATCTCAAGGCCATCAGACTGCTAAACAAACAGCCATCACTAGCATATGAGAGGTGGCTACCGATAGACATAGATTAGGAATCACTGGCCACTTATAGAAATGGATCACTAGCCACTTTAATAATGTTTCCGTATCTAGCATTACTCATCTCACATGTATAAACTGCACTCCACACTATTCTACGGTATCTTAGTAACTTTTAAATTGTTTTTACATATTGCATTACCCATCTCATATGTACAGTTGAAGTCGGAAGTTTGCATACACCTTAACCAAATACATTTAAATGCAGTGTTTCACAATTCCTGACATTTAATCTAAGTAAAAATTCCCTGTCTTAGGTCAGTTAGGATCACCACTTTATTTTAAGAATATGACATGTCAGAATAATAGTAGAGAGAATGATTTATTTCAGCTTTTATTTCTTTCATCACATTCCCAGTGGGTCAGAAGTTTACATCCACTCAATTAGTATTTGGTAGCATTGCCTTTAAATTGTTTAACTTGAGTCAAACGTTCAGGTAGCCTTCCACAAGCTTCCCACAATAAGTTGGGTGAATTTTGGCCCATTCCTCCTGACACAGGAAACCCACTGGCTACAGGTTATCTACCAGTCTCTGCTAGGTAAAGCCCCGCCTTATCTCAGCTCACTGGTCATCATAGCAACACCCACTCGCCACGCACTTCAGCAGGTATTTCTCACTGGTCACCCCCAAAGCCAATTTCTCCTTTGGTCGCCTTTCCTTCCAGTTCTCTGCTGCCAATGACTGGAAAGAACTGCAAAAATCACTGAAGCTGGAGACTCATATCTCCCTCACTAGCTTTAAGCACCAGCTCACAGATTACTGCACCTGTACATAGCCCATCTGTAAACAGCCCATCTATCTACCTCATCCCCTTACTGTATTTATTTTATTTATCTTGCTCCTTTGCACCCCAGTATCTCTACTTGCACATTCATCTTCTGCACATCTAGCATTCCAGTGTTTAATTGCTATATTGTAATTACTTTGCCACCATGGCCTATTTATTGCCTCATCTCCTTTATCTTACCTCATTTGCACATGCTGTATATAGACGTTTTCTTTTTTCTACTGTATTATTGACTGTATGTTTTGTTTATTCCATGTGTAGCTCTGTGTTGTTGTATGTGTTGAATTGCTATGCTTTATCTTGGCCAGGTCGCAGTTGCAAATGAGAACTTGTTCTCAACTAGCCTACCTGGTTAAATAAAGGTGATATAAAAAAAAATAGCTATCTTTGTCGCCCCGGTTCTTCTGTGGGGTGTATAGGCGGGTGGCATCCAACGTTGTGGTGCATTATCGCCATCTACTGTACTGGAGCGCCACTGCCTCCTGCCTATATACTGGAGTCAAAAATGGCCAATGGAAGTATAAAGATAGGTTCCTGAAGATCCCGGAATGCCTACACCGAGGAACGCCCCGAATTCCGGGATGCAGTTGAACCCGTCTCAAATCAGCTGTAACTGAAATAGTAAAACAAAGCTTAGAACGATGTTTGAGTGAACACTGAATACAGACAATGAATGGTGAAGTCGCTTCGTCACCACTCTATAGAAATATGTAGGGCGTTGAAGAAGGCTCAAGCCGTACGTAACAGCCAGGACCAGAGCTGCTAGTTAGCGAACGTGCGTCCCATTGAATCTCTTCGAAACCAACGCGTAGTTTATTTAACATTACCTGTTTAAAAGTCTCGTCGACGTCTATACTTTCAGTAGGGCCATGTCGGAGTCTGGCTTTTTTTTTAAATGTATTTTTTAAAACAACGGAACATACAATTTGTTTTGTATGTTAGTTATCTCGCTGTTAATTTTTTAGAGACGTAAAAGAGAGAACAGGAAGCGGAAAGTCATGCGCAGTTGTCCGCTAAATAAACGACATCTGGGAACAATTACCAACCGAATAGTTCCTACTTGTGATATCCTGTGTGTGAATACAGTCACTGGTTTGAATCAAATCAAATGTCAACCTTTCACAACCATGTAATATATTAGAATTTATTAAAGAATATGAATGATCAACTTCGTGCATAAATGTATACATTATAGCTGTAATTTATTCCTAGTAATATTCTCTGTCTGTGTGTAGTTCAGTCCTGCTGGGATGTTTGTTGGCAGGGAACCTGCGGAGCCGGCTGGTATTTCATTTAATTAACCTTTATTTAACTAGGCAAGTCAGTTAAGAACAAATTCTTATTTACAATGACGGCCTACCCTGGCTAAACCCTAACCCGGACGACACAAATAAAATAAAATAAAATTGTATTTGTCACATACATGGTTAGCAGATGTTAATGCGAGTGTAGCGAAATGCTTCTGCTTCTGGTTCCGACAGTGCAGTAATATCTAACAAGTAATCTAACAGTTCCCCAACAACTACCTAATACACACAAAACTGAAAGGGGTGAATGAGAATATGTACATATAAATATACGGAATAGCGATGGCCGAGCAACATAGGCAAGGTGCAATAGATGGTATAAAATACAGTATACACATATGATATGAGTAATGTAAGATATGTAAACATTATTAAAGTGGCATTACTTAAAGTGGCATTGTTTAAAGTGACTAGTGATCCATTTGTTAAAGTGGCCAGTGATTGGGTCTCCATGTAGGCAGCAGCCTCTCTGAGTTAGTGATTGCTGTTTAGCAGTCTGATGGCCTTGAGATATAAGCTGTTCTTCAGTCTCTCTATCCCAGCTTTGATGCACCTGTACTGACCTCGCCTTCTGGTGTGACTAGGCAGTGGCTTGGGGGGTTGTTGTCTTTGATGATCTTTTTTTCCTTCCTGTGGCATCGGGTGCTATAGGTGTCATGAAGGGCAGGTAGTTTGCTCCTGGTGATGCATTGTGCAGACTGCACCACCCTCTGGAGAGCCTTGCGGTTGAGGGCGGAGCAGTTGCCTTACCAGGCTGTGATATAGCCCGACAGGATGCTCTCAATTGTGGATCTGTAAAAGTTAGTCAGGGTTTTGGGTGACAAGCCAAATTTCTTCAGCCTCCTGAGGTTGAAGAGGCGCTTCTTCACTACACCATATGTGTGGATGGACCATTTCAGTTTGTTGTTGATTTGTATGCAGAGAAACTTAAAACTTTCCACTTTCTCCACTGCTGACCCTTCAATGTGGATAGGGGGGTGTGCCCTCTGCTGTTTCCTGAAGTTCACAATCATCTCCTTTGTTTTGTTGACATTGAGTGAGAGGTTGTTTTCCTGACACCACACTCCGAGTGCCCTCACCTTGTCACGCCCTGACCATAGAGAGCTGTTTATTCTCTATGTTGGTTGGGGCGTGATAGTGACTAGGGTGGGTAATCTAGGTGATTAATGGTTTATTTTGGCCTGGTATGGTTCCCAATCAGAGACAGCTGTTTATCGTTGTCTCTGATTGGGGATCATATTTAGGCAGCCATTTCCTCATCGTGCTTTGTGGGATCTTGTCTACAAATGCACACTAGTAGCTTCACGTTTCGTTTGGTAGTATGTTGTTTTTGTTCGGTGTTAATTTATTAAAGGATAATGTACGCCTACCACGCTGCACCTTGGTCCAATCATTATAAAGAGCGTGTCAGAAGATCCCACCACCAAAGAACCAAGCAACGTGGTCAGGAGGAGCAGGGATCCTGGGCCCGGGAGAAAAGTGAGTGGAGGACATCATGACATGGGAGGAAGTTATGGCAGGGGACAAGACCCTGCCATGGAACCAGGCAGAGGCAGCGAAGGAGGATGAACGGCGACTCCGAAGTTCACGACCACGACGGAAGCCCGAAAGGCAGCCCCAAAAAAGCCACTCCTCAGTAAAAGGAACATGACAGCCAGCTTGGAGTTTGCCGAAAGGCACCTAAAGGACTCAGACCATGAGAAACAAGATTCTCTGGTCTAGAAACCAAGATTGAACTCTTTGGACTGAATGCCAAGCATCATGTCTGGAGGAAACCCTAAGCACACAGCCAAGACAACGCAGGAGTGGCTTAGGGGAAAGTCTCTGAATGTCCTTGAGTGGCCCCGCCAGAGCCCAGACTTGAAAAGAAATCAGGCAAGACCTCAGAAAAAAAATTGTAGACCTCCACAAGTCTGGTTCATCCTTGGGAGCAATTTCCAAATGCCTGAAGGTACCATGTTCATCTATACAAAGAATAGTACGCACATATAAACACCAGGGGACCATTCACCTGTCATACCGCTCAGGAAGGAGATGTTCTGTCTCCTAGTGATGAACGTACTTTGGCGTGAAAAGTGCCTATCAATCCCAGAACAACAGCAAAGGACTTTGTGACGATGCTGGAGGAAACAGGTACAAAAGTATCTGTATCCACAGTAAAAGGAGTCCAATATCGACATAACCTGAAAGACCCCTCAGCAAGGAAGGCACACTGCTCCAAAACCGCCATAAAAAAGTCAGACAACAGTTTGCAACTGCACATGGGGGCAAAGATCGTACTTTTTGGAGAAATGGCCTCTGGTCTGAGGAAACAAAAATAGAACTGTTTGGCCATAACGACCATCATTATGTTTGGAGGAAAAAGAGGGAAGTTTGCAAGCCGAAGAACACCATCCCAACCATGAAGCACGGGGGTGGCAGCATCATGTTGTGGGGATGCTTCGTTGCAGGAGGGACTGGTGCACTTCACAAAATAGATGGTATCATGAGGCACGAAAATGATGTGGATATATTGAAGCAACATCTCAAGACATTAGTTAGGAAGTTAAAGCTTGGTCACAAATGGGTCTTCCAATGGACAATGACCCAAGCGTACTTCCAAATATGTGGCAAAAAGGCTTAAGGTCAACAAAGTCAAGGTATTGGCATGGCCATCACAGAGCCCTGACTTCAATCCTATAGAACATTTGTGGGCAGATCTGAAAAGCATGTGCGAGCAAGGAGGCCTGCAATCCTGACTCAGTTACACCAGCTCTGTACAGAGGAATGGGCCAAAATTCACCCAACTTATTGTGGGAAGCTTGTGGAAGACTACCTAAAACGTTTGACCCAAGTTAAACAATTTAAAGGCCATGCTACCAAATAAATCAAATCAAATCAAATCAAATCAAATTTTATTTGTCACATACACATGGTTAGCAGATGTTAATGCAAGTGTAGCGAAATGCTTGTGCTTCTAGTTCCGACAATGCAGTAATAACAAGTAATCTAACTAACAATTCCAAAACTACTGTCTTGTACACAGTGTAAGGGGATAAAGAATATGTACATAAGGATATATGAATGAGTGATGGTACAGAGCAGCATAGGCAAGATACAGTAGATGGTATCGAGTACAGTATGTACAAATGAGATGAGTATGTAAACAAAGTGGCATAGTTTAAAGTGGCTAGTGATACATGTATTACATAAGGATACAGTCGATGATATAGAGTACAGTATATACGTATGCATATGAGATGAATAATGTAGGGTAAGTAACATTATATAAGGTAGCATTGTTTAAAGTGGCTAGTGATATATTTACATCATTTCCCATCAATTCCCATTATTAAAGTGGCTGGAGTTGAGTCAGTGTCAGTGTGTTGGCAGCAGCCACTCAGTGTTAGTGGTGGCTGTTTAACAGTCTGATGGCCTTGAGATAGAAGCTGTTTTTCAGTCTCTCGGTCCCAGCTTTGATGCACCTGTACTGACCTCGCCTCCTGGATGATAGCGGGGTGAACAGGCAGTGGCTCGGGTGGTTGATGTCCTTGATGATCTTTATGGCCTTCCTGTGACATCGGGTGGTGTAGGTGTCCTGGAGGGCAGGTAGTTTGCCCCCGGTGATGCGTTGTGCAGACCTCACTACCCTCTGGAGAGCCTTACGGTTGAGGGCGGTGCAGTTGCCATACCAGGCGGTGATACAGCCCGCCAGGATGCTCTCGATTGTGCATCTGTAGAAGTTTGTGAGTGCTTTTGGTGACAAGCCGAATTTCTTCAGCCTCCTGAGGTTGAAGAGGCGCTGCTGCGCCTTCTTCACGATGCTGTCTGTGTGAGTGGACCAATTCAGTTTGTCTGTGATGTGTATGCCGAGGAACTTAAAACTTATTGAGTGTATGTCAACTTCTGACCCACTGGGAATGTGATGAAAGTAAATAACAGCTTAAATAAATAATTCTCTCTACTATTATTCTGACATTTCACATTCTTAAATAAAGTGGTGATCCTAACTGACCTAAAACAGGGAATTCTTACTATGATTAAATGTTGGGAATTGTGAAAAACTGATTTGAAATGTATTTGGCTAGTTTGTATCTAAACTTCCGACTTCAACTGTAATTAGACATTTAAGGTTATTTTTATTTTTTTATAAATTAGCAAACAAAAACAAGTTTTTGCTTTGTCTTAAAAACTATTTAATCAATTTAGTAATAAGGCTGTAACATAAGAAAATGTTGAAAAGATCAAGGGGTCTGAATACTCTCCTAATGCACGGTGTCTACAAGCTATCAGACTGCTGAACACTTGAACTGGACTGACCACCTGTTCTGATTCTCCACACCTTAGCACACACACATCACATCTGCTGCTACCAGACTCTCTCTTATTATATTGCTCAATTTATACACTTGCTCCCCATTCCTCCCTTTCCCAATATGCGTTTAACTATTGAACTATAAATTGTGCCTTCCAGTATTAAGTTATGCTAAAATGTTGATTCTATTCTACTGCCATTTACTTTATGTTCATATTCATATTTTTTACTATTTTTTTATGTGGTTGCATTGCCGAGAAGGAACCTGCAAGTGAGCATTTGTTGGACGATGTATACCATGCGTAGACTATCCCGTACACACGACTAATAAAACTTGAAACTAGAGTTAACATTTGTTAACATACAGTACCAGTCAAAGGTTGGACACACCTACTCATTCAAGGGTTTTTCTTCATACTATTTTCTACATTGTAGAATAATAGTGAAGACATCAAAACTATGAAATAACACATTTGTAGTAACCAAAAAAGTGTTAAACAAATCAAAATATATTTTAGATTTTAGATTATTCAAAGTAGCCACCCTTTGCCTTGATGACAGCTTTGCACATGCTTGGCAGTCTCTCAACCAGCTTCACCTAGAAGGCTTTTCCAACAGTCTTGAAGGAGTTCCCACATATGCTGAGCACTTGTTGGGTGCTTTTCCTTCACTCTGCAGTCCAACTCATCCCAACCATCTCAATTGGGTTGAGGCCGGGTGATTGTGGAGGCCAGGTCATCTGATGCAGCACTCCATCACTCTCCTTCTTGGTCAAATAGCCCTTACACAGCCTGGAGGTGTGTTGGGTCATTGTCCTGTTGAAAACAAATGATAGTCCCACTAAGCACAAACCAGATGGGATGGCATATCGCTGCAGAATGCTATGGAAGCCATGTTGGTTAAGTGTGCCTTAAATTCTAAATAAATCACTGACAGTATCACCAGCAAAGCACCCCCACACCATCACACCTCCTCCATGCTTCACAGCTGGAACCACATATGCGGACATCATCCGTTCACCTACTCTGCGTCTCACAAAGACACGGCAGTTGGAACCAAAAATCTAAAATTTGGACTCATCAGACAAAAGGACAGATTTCTACTGGTCTAATGTCTATTGCTCGTGTTTCTTGTCCCAAGCAAGTCTATTCTTCTTGTTGGTATCCTTTAGTAGTGGTTTCTTTGCAGCAATTCACCATGAAGGCCTGATTCATGCAGTCTCCTCTGAACAGTTGATGTTGAGATGTGTCTGTTACTTGAACTCTGTGAAGCATTTATTTGGGCTGGAATCTGAGGTGTAGTTAACTCTAATGAACTTAACCTCTGCAGCAGAGGTAACTCTGGGTCTTCCTTTCCTGTGGCGGTCCTCATGAGAGCTAGTTACATCATAGCGCTTGATGGTTTTTGCGACTGCACTTGAAGAAACCTTAAAAGTTCTTGGAATTTTCTACATTGACTGACCTTCATGTCTTAAAGTAATAATGGACTGTCATTTCTTTTTGCTTATTTGAGCAGTTCTTGTCATTATATGTACTTGGTCTTTTACCAAATGGGGCTATCTTCTGTATACCACCCCTACCTTGCCACAACATAACTGATTGGCTGAAATGCAGGAAAGAAATTCCTGGAAAGAAGGAAAGAAATTCCATAAATGTACTTTCTAACAAGGCACACCTGTTAATTGAAATGCATTCCAGGTACCTCATGAAGCTGGTTGAGAGAATGCCAAGTGTGTGCAAAGCTGTCATCAAGGCAAACGGTGGCTACATTGAAGAATCTCAAATATAACATTTATTTTGATTTGTTGAACACTTTTTTGATTGCTACATGATTCCCATATGTGTTTTTCATAGTTTTGATGTCTTCACTATTATTCTACAATGTCGTAAATAGTACAAATAAAGAAAACCCTGGAATGAGTAAGTGTGTCCAAACCTTTGACTGGTACTGTATATAAGCCTTTTAGTCACTTGTGTCCTACTCTGTCATGGTTTCTATTAGCCTTCTGTCAGCTTGGCCACTTCAATAGGCCACATGTGCAAAGCCATTCACATTAATATAGGTTAACTTTTGTTATTTAGCTGAGAAGAGGTAGTATTATGTTACTGTATAAAATATCTGTAATGCACCTGCCTTGGTCCTTCCATTCTATCCACAAAGAAAAATTGTGTTATGCAATATTGTCATCAACCACTAGAGAGCACACAACAATAAAATACTGTAGAGTTTTCAACGTGTCAACCAAAAGGCTATCTATCACCTCTTTCTACACAGGTGACCACAGTCATAAACCTGATTTCTACAATTTATCTTTTTAAAATCTGATTTAAACCTAATTCTAACCTTAATCCTAATCTTAACCACACTGCTAACCTTATGCCTAACACTAACCTTAAATGAAGACCAAAAAGCAAATGTTTGGTTTCATAAATGTTTACAAGAGCCAATTTTGACTTTGTGGCTGTGGTAACTAGTGAAACCCTCAATTTGAGAGGTGTATAACTCTATCAGGGCTTATTTGATTCAACTATGGGGGGTTTTGCCGATCAGACCTGTTTGTTGCTATATTTGAGTGTAAAGCCTGAAAATACTATTTGTTTATGACACAACAACAACAAAAAAGTTAAACGCATGGCAGAGCACATTTTGTTCCCCAGTAGATGCTGAAATAACTTTTATAATGCCTAGGGTATGAGCAGATGCTTGTTGTAATAAGTAACAAGTCCTCTACTTCCCTTCAAAAGCAACTGTTAGAGATGTGGTGGGTGCATGTGTGTATGTATCTTCTTCTCATCCCTGGAGGCCAGTTGAAAAATAAACATCGTCCAACTGTATTATGATACATGCTCCTATTTACCTCTTCATATCCGGGACCAATTATTCACTTGAACAAAAGAGGATGAATTGTGTAGCAGGTATAAGTGAGTGTTGATAATGATGGAGGCTTATTCTCAGGGGGGTGCAGTTTCCAACCAAAGTGGATCACCATCAATGTTGCTATTAACAATTACCTTACCTGAAGCATTGGCACAAATGTCAGATTTGATATAGTATAGCTTTAGTGCCTGGCTTTTCCTTTTTATGGTCAATGAAAACATTGTGAGATGGCTGAAATGTTTCATGTTAATGTCAAATAAATCTAAAATAAATGTATTCATATTTACAGTCATCATGTTTGTGTTTAATTCCTAAACCATAAATGCATGACAGTGAAATTAGATTCACCAATGGGAGAGGGCAACCTTCTCCTCTTTTATCAAGCATTCCAAAGAGTTATTGTACCAAAACGTCAGTTTTCACCCAATCGCTGTGTATAACACTGGCCTTTCAACACATACGGTGCCTTTGGAAAGTATTCACACCCCTTGACTTTTTCCACATTTTGTTACATTACAGCCTTATTCTAAAATGTTATTAAATAGTTTCCCCCATCATCAATCTACACACAATACCCCATAATGTCAAAGAAAAACAGTGTTTTAGAAATGTTTGGTCATTTATAAAAACATAAAACTCAAATTTTACATTTACATAAGTATTCAGACCCTTTACTCAGTACTTTGTTGAAGCACCTTTGGCAGCAATGACAGTCTCAAGTCTTCTTGGGTAAGATGCTACAAGCTTGGCACACCTGTATTTGGGGAGTTTCTCCCATTCTTCTTTGCAGATCCTCTCAAGCTCTGTCAGGTTGGATGGGGTGTGTTGCTGCACAGCTATTTTCAGGTCTCTCTAGAGATGTTTGATCGGGTTCAAGTCCAGGCTCTTGCTGGGCCAACCAAGGACATTCAGGGACTTGTCCCGAAGCCAATCTTGGTTTCCAGACACGTTCAATCTTGGTTTCCAGACCAGAAAATCTTGTTTCTCATGGTCTGAGAGTCCTTTAGGTGCCTTTCGGCAAACACAAAGAGGGCTGTCATGTGCCTTTTACTGAGGAGTTGCTTCCGTCTGGCCACTCTACCATAAAGGCCTGATTGGTGGAGTGCTGCAGAGATGGTTGTCCTTCTGGAAGGTTCTCCCATTTCCACAGAGGAACTCTAGAGCTCTGTCAGAGTGACCAAGAATGATGGAGGCCACTGTATTCTTTGGGATCTTCAATGCTGAAAATAAATGTTGGTACCCTTCCCCAGATTGGTGCATCGACACAATCCTGTCTCGGAGCTCTACAGACAATTCATTTGACCTCATGGCTTGGATTTTGCTCTGACATGCACTGTCAACTGTGGGACCTTATGTAGACAGGTGTGTGCCTTTCCAAATCATGTCCAAATCATGTCCAAGCCTGTTTTCGCTTTGCCATTATGGGGTATTGTGTGTAGATTGCAATTTTTAAAAATGTATTTAGGAAAAACTTTTATTTAATAGATTTTAGAATAAGGCTGTAACGTAACAGAATGTGGAACAAGTCAAGGGGTCTGAATACTTTCTGAAGGCACTGTGCATACAGCCAGGTCACTGCACAGGCAAGCCATTCACTTTCCTCCCCATGAGAACTTGCCCTTTGTTCCGCTAGCCCAGATGAATCAGTGACCTTATTGTGACATGAATTTATCATCAATCTAATTTATCATCTTTCCGCATTATTGTGCACACCGTCTCAGATTACTGTGGTCCAGGGTTCTCCCCTTCAAAGCCAGGGCTCAGATTGATGCTGAGTGAAGGTGAGTGTGGGTGATAAATTATGTCTGATGAGGAGAAAAGGCTAGCCTTGTACTCCACAGATGGCAGATGAATACCCAGACAGCAGGTCCCTTATTTCGAAGGTTGGGACAGAGAATATGGTGGATCCGTGACCATTTTGATCTATATTAATCCCAAGGGGAAGAAATGTGACCCGCTCTGCCCATTCATTCATTCATCGCTCTGCCCATTCATTCATTCATCGCCATTTACCCATTGTTGTCTTAGCTCTCCTGATCAACACCTGTGATTGCTTTATGCCTCTCTCCAATGTCAATATGCCTTGTCTACTGCTGTCTTGGCTAGTTCTTATTGTTTTATTTCACTGTAGAGCCCTCAGTCCCGCTCAACAGGCCTTAGATAGCTCTTTTGTCCCACCCCACATGTGGAGACCTCACCTGGCTTAACTGGTGCCTCCAGAGATGGAACCTCTATCATCGTCACTCAACGCCTAGGTTTACCTCTTTTTATTCTCTGTCCCCAACGCACTAGACGACCAGTTCTTATAGCCCATGGCCGTACCCTTTTCCTACTCCTCCTCTGTTCATCTGGTGATGTAGAGGTTAACCCAGGCTCTGTAGCCCCCAGTTCCACTCCTATTCCCCAGGCGCTCTCATTTGTTGACTTCTGTAACCGTAAACGCCTTGGTTTCATGCATGTTAACATTAGAAGCCTCCTCCCTAAGTTTGTTTTATTCACTGCTTTAGCACACTCCGCCAACCCTGATGTCCTAGCCATGTCTGAATCCTGGCTTAGGAAGGCCACCATAAATTCTGAAATTTCCATCCCCAACTACATTTAATGCCGAGATAGAACTGCCAAAGGGGATGGAGTTGCAATCTACTGCAGAGATAGCCTGCAGAGTTCTGTCATGCTAAACAGGTCTGTAACCAAACAGTTCAAGCTTCTACTTTTAAAAATCCACCTTTCCAGAAATAAGTCTCTCACTGTTGCCGCTTGTTATCGACCCTCCTCAGCCCCCAGCTGTGCCCTGGACACCATACGTGAATTAACTTCAGAGTTTGTACTTTTAGGTGACCTACACTGGGATATGCTTAACGGCAGTCCTATAATCTAAACTAGATGCCCTCAATCTCACACAAATGATCAAGAAACCTACCAGATACAACCCTAAATCCGTAAACACGGGCACCCTCATAGATATCATCCTGACCAACATGCCCTCTAAATAAACCTCTGCTGTCTTCATCCAGGATCTCAGCAATCACTGCCTCATTGCCTGCGTCTGTAATGGGTCCGCGGTCAAATGACCACCCCTCATCACTGTCAAACGCTCCCTAAAGCACTTCAGCAAGCAGGCCTTTCATATCAACTTGGCCCAGGTATCCTGGAAGGATATTGACCTCATTCCGTCAGTAGAGGATGCCTGTTTATTCTTTAAAAGTGCCTTCCTCACCATCTTAAATAAGCATGCCCCATTCAAAACAAGTAGAACTAAGAACAGTCTGGTTCACTCCAGACTTGACTGCCCTTGACCAGCACAAAAATAGCACATCAAATAGCTCCCGCGATATGCAACTTTTCAGGCAAATTAGGAACCAATATACATAGGCAGTTAGGAAAGCAAAGGCTAGCTTTTTCAAACAGAAATTTGCATCCTGTAGCATAAACTCCAAAAAGTTCTGGGACACTGTAACGTCCATGGAGAATAAGAGCTCCTACCACTGCATTGAGGCTAGGAAACACTGTCACCACCGATAAATCTACGATAATCAAGAATTTCAACAAGCATTTTTCTATGGCTGGCTATGCTTTCCACCTGGCTACCCCTACCCCGGTCAACAGCTCTGCACCCCCCACAGCAACTTGCCCAAGCCTCCCCATTTCTCCTTCACCCAAATCCAGATAGCTGATGTTCTGAAAGAGCTGCAAAATCTGGATCCCTACAAATCAGCTGGGCTAGACAATCTGGACCCTCTCTTTCTAAAATTACCTGCCGCAATTGTTGCAACCCCTATTACTAGCCTGTTCAACCTCTCTTTTGTATCGTCTGAGATCCCCAAAGATTGGAAAGCTGCCGCGGTCATCCCCCTCTTTAGCCAAGTTAACAAACAGATTACCAACCATTTCGAATCCCACTGTACCTTCTCCGCTGTGCAGTCTGGTTTCCGAGCTGGTCATTGGTGCACCTCAGCCACGCTCAAGGTCCTAAACGATATTATTACCGACATCGATAAAAGACAATACTGTGCAGCCGTCTTCATCAACCTGGCCAAGGCTTTCGACTCTGTCAATCACCACATTCTTATCAGCAGACTCAATAGCCTTTCTCAAATCACTACCTCGCCTGGTTCACCAACTACTTCTCAGATAGAGTTCAGTGTGTCAAATAGGAGGGCCTGTTGTCCGGACAGAATGAATGGGGCCATGTATCGTGAGATTTTGAGTGAAAACCTCCTTCCATCAGCAAGGGCATTGAAGATGAAACGTGGCTGGGTCGTTCAGCATGACAATGATCCCAAACACACCGCCCGGGCAACGAAGGAGTGGCTTTGTAAGAAGCATTTCAAGGTCCTGGAGTGGCCTAGCCAGTCTCCAGATCTCAACCCCATAGAAAATCTTTGGAGGTAGTTGAAAGTCCGTGTTGCCCAGCAAATGCCCCAAAACATCACTGCTCTAGAGGAGATCTGCATGGAGGAATGGGACAAAATACCAGCAACAGTGTGTGAAAACCTTGTGAAGACTTACAGAAAATGTTTGACCTCTGTCATTGCCAACAAAGGGTATATAACAAAGTATTGAGATAAACTTTTGTTATTGACCAAATACTCTTTTTCCACCATAATTTGCAAATAAATTCATTAAAAATCCTACAATGTGATTTTTATTTTTTTTGTCATATTTTGTCTGTCATAGTTGAAGTGTACCTATGATGAAAATTACAGGCCTCTCTCATCTTTTTAAGTGGGAGAACTTGCACAATTGGTGGCTGACTAAATACTTTTTTCCCCACTGTATTTATTCCTCTGTTCCCCCTCATGTCTTTGTGTGAAATTGTTTGTGTTACGTGTTAATTGTTGACGCGCCAGATTGGTTTGCTTATACCGTGTTGTTCACGAATATGTTTATTGTTAAACATCAATTATTGTGACTGTTTTGCGCGTTTTGCACTTTTGCCTATGGGCTGGAGGTTTTGACGCAGCCGCGTCCGACTGTTGGTTCCTCCTGCCTCAATAAAGAGTGGCTTGTTCACAACTCTCTGCTCTCCTGCACCTGAATTCGCTACCAGTACGCACACACCTGACACACTCCAGTGTTTAATTGCAAAATTGTAATTATTTTGCCACTATGGCCTATTTATTGCCTTACCTCCCTAATCTTACTACATTTTCTCATACTGTATATAGATTTTTCTATTGTGTTATTGACTGTACATTTGTTTATCCCATGTGTTGTTTGTGTCGCACTGCTTTGCTTTATCTTGGCCAGGTCGCAGTTGTAAATGAGAACTTGTTCTCAACTGGTCTACCCGGTTAAATAAAGGTGAAATAGAATTTACAAAAATGTTTTAAAAAATGTACACACTGTTATTCAACCCTTACCTTACCGGAGGACAATTTTGTTCAAACAGTAACTGAAATAGTTTGCACAACAGGATTGTTCACAACACTGTTCACAATTGACCAACAGTCTAAAGATGTGTTTAGGGGCTGAATTTAATTACCAAGTGATCAGATGTCTCACAATGGTTAAATTTAATCTTGAGTGAGCGCAGTAAAACTGGAGAAGTAGGGAATGTATGGTGGCAGGGGGGAGTACACTAGCAGTGTCATTTTTCTCAGGGTGATATTTTCCCCTTCCTACAGAGGTGACTTGTCGGGACAGGACTGTCCAGGGGCAATCGTGCAACTAATTTTAGTTTGTCTAGAGGTTCAGTATAACGACTCTCGTGGGTTGAAGAAGGAGACCAAGGTGCAACGTGGTAGGCATTCATGATTTTTAATAAAACTGAACACCGCACAAAATAACAAAGTAGAAAAAACAAAAGCGAACAGTTATGTCAGGCAACAAAACAGCTAAACAGAAAATAACTCCCACAAAACCCAAATGGAAAATCACAATTTATGTGCTGCCATCCTGTTAGAAGGTAACAGATTATTTTATTACAATGGTTCAATTGGATTTTCATTATGTCCAATGGTGTTATTTGCCCCCTAGTGGATGTTTCTGGTACTTAGAAAGACTACGCAAACAGGAAGTAGAGAATTTGTTCTGCACGCATAGAAGCAGCTACAAACAACGCTACGGTGCAGGTCTTTCAATGTAGTTATTTCTTGTCACGCTTCAGCCTTGGAAAATATTTGTTTGTAAGTTCAATTCAAGCATTTAGCTAATGATTATAATCGTGTTATTGATAGAGTTGCTTACGTATCAATGTTGGTTGCATTTATTCACAAATTGCAATGCCTTTCATGTATGTCGTTAGCTGTATTACTTTGCTCGTGCGTCATGCAAACGAATTGTAAAATATACAATACTGTAGTTTTGTTACTGTTCCTAGTGTAATATGCTTTGTTATTCTACATAAATGGTTGTACATTATTAGAGTAATGAAAGGAGCCAATTACCATATGAGTAACAATTAGCTATATGGTTTGGCATCATGCCAGATGCATGGTACCTTAGCGCGTGCTTTGTATTTATGCAACTTCAAATGTATAATGTACAGCTACTGTCGGTGTGAATTGAATACTAAAGTATATTCTTTTCTGTATTTTGCAGTTTCACAACATAAACGTTTTCAATATATTCATTCAAGAAAAGTCACGCCTTGGGAGTTGTATTGAAGACTTAGTTGTTAGCTATCTGTCTAGTTTTGCATGGGAACGCAACTCAAGGGCAGAATAGTGAAAAAACATCATCACAGCGGGCTCAAGCACAAGAATAACTGCACACGGTGGTTATGTTTCTACGTTCATCAGCCAACAAAGCCTCTTATCCTAGGGAAGACCAGCAGTCTACGATGCAACAACCAGAGTCAGGTGTTCAACAGAGAGAGATGGAAGAGCCTCTTCAGCACATTGGGACCAAGTCTCATTCTACAAGATCAAGGTCATCAAAACAGTCAAGCAGATCCTCAACAGCGAGTTCTGCAGCCGTCAAAGCACGCGCCAAGGCAGACGCAACGCGTGCACAAGTCCCCTATGCTGAGAAGGAAGCTGCTGTGATGAAGCAAAAAGCTGACCTCGAGGCAACTTTATATGTTCTCCAAGTTGAGAGAGCAGCTGCTGCTGCGTTGGCTGAAGCTGCAGCCTTTGAAGAAGCTGTAGAAGCAGAACGCAGAGAGCTTCGCAAAGAACTAGACACAGGGACACAGCCCTTAAGTCCAGTCCAACGTACATGTGAGTATGTGCAACAACATGCTAGGCCCTACTTTGCTGAACTTCCATTTGAAGTGGAGAAACAAGAGCTTAGTGTTGACCCAGCTACATGCCACAATCTAGAAAGTAGCAAACAACGGAGCATAAGCAGAGACTCTCCGTTCAAAAGGAATGAACAGCAGCATGGTGGACATGGAAAACAAGCCCACTTCCAGTCACACACACAAAACTTCCCTGAGTCACAAGTGGCACCAGACCTCATCAAGTACCTCCTACGCCGTGAGATGGTGAGTTCCGGACTCCTGAAGTTTGATGATCGTCCTGAAAATTATTGGGCATGGAAAGCATCCTTTCTCAATGCGACCAGAGACTTGAATTTATCAGCCGGGGAAGAGTTAGATCTAATTACCAAGTGGCTAGGGGCAGAGTCGTCTGAGCAAGCAAACAGAATTAGATCTGTCCATATTTTCAACGCAACAGCAGGACTTAACATGGTCTGGCAACGACTAGAAGAGTGCTATGGTACACCCGAAGTGATCGAGAATGCACTGTTGAAGAAAATTGAGGATTTTCCAAAACTGGCTAACAAAGACAATCACAAACTAAGAGAACTAGGTGACATTCTTCTCGAACTGGAGTGTGCTAAAGTAGAAGGGTACCTTCCAGGCCTCGCTTATCTGGACACATCTCGGGGGGTAAACCCTATTGTAGAGAAACTTCCATTCAGTTTACAAGAAAAATGGATAGCACAGGGATCCAAATATAAGGAGGACTATCTGGTAGCATTCCCACCATTCTCGTTCTTCTCGAGATTCATCAGGAATCAGGCGAAAATTAGAAATGACCCCAGCTTCACCCTCTACACCTCAACTAACCAGGTGCCCATGAAAAGTGAGAAACCTGCCAGGTACAGCAGCAAGACACCTGTGACTGTATACAAGACAGATGTGTCATCTGATGCCTCAGACCACCAAACCAAACCCAGTAAGACAAAGGTTGAAAACCCTGACCATCACTGTCCAATACATAACAAGCCTCATCCTCTTAAAAAGTGTTGTGGGTTTAGATACAAAACTCTAGATGAGCGCAAATCATATCTCAAAGACAATGGCATTTGTTTCCGATGTTGTGGGTCAACTCAGCACAGAGCTAAAGACTGTAAGGTTTCAATCAAGTGCTCTGAGTGCGACAGCGACAGGCATCTTGCTGCTCTGCATCCAGGCCCAGCCCCTTCATATACAGACACCGCTACAGCAGAGAAAGAGCATGGTGGGGAGCAAGGTGACGATGCTCTTCTATCTGTCACCTCAAAGTGTACAGAGATCTGTGGTGAGGCAGTCAATCCAAGATCATGTTCAAAAATATGCCTAGTCAAAGCTTATCCGGCTGGGAAAAGAGAGAAAGCTGTCAAAATGTATGTAGTGCTTGATGAACAGAGTAACAAATCTCTGGCCAAGACAGAGTTTTTCAGTCTCTTCAACATCAATGACAACTCTGCTCCATACACCATGAAGACGTGTTCTGGGGTAACAGAGACTTCGGGCAGGAGAGCCGTCAACTTCATGGTGGAGTCTATAGATGGACACATGCAGCTCACTCTCCCTACTCTGATAGAGTGTGATATGATGCCAGACGATAGGATGGAGATTCCCTCCCCCGACATTGCGTATCATCATCCCCATCTGCAACCAGTTATGGACAAAATTCCAGCAGTGGACCCAGACGCTCCCATCCTCCTGCTCTTAGGACGAGACATCTTAAGGGTACACAAGGTACGAGAGCAAATCAATGGTCCCCACGACACTCCTTATGCACAGCGACTCGACCTCGGGTGGGTCATCGTGGGTGAGGTCTGTCTGGGAACGGCTCACCGACCAGCCAATGTTAACGTGTTCAGGACAAACATACTTCAAAATGGTCGCACATCCTATCTGAGCCCTTGCCCTGACATCATCCAGGTAAAAGAGAACTACAACAGCGTAGCTCAGAAACACATCTCTCCCTCTACAGTGCAATCGAGAGATCCAATCACAACTGTGAACACAGACAGCCTGGGATGTTCCGTGTTCGACAAAACACAAGACGATGATAAACCAGCACCATCAGTGGAGGACAAAGCCTTCTTGGACATTATGGACAAACAGGTTTTCCAGGATGATGGAAACAACTGGGTGGCTCCACTACCCTTTCGTCCCACTAGACGTCGCCTCCCTAATAACAGGGAGCAGGCCATGAACCGTCTCACATCACTTCGCAGGACTTTAGACAAAAAGCCTGACATGAAGCGTCATTTTATTGACTTCATGCAAAATATGCTGGATAACGACCAAGCCGAACCTTCACAGCCACTAGAGGGAGACAAAGAACGTTGGTATCTGCCCATATTTGGTGTTTACCATCCACAAAAGCCTGAACAAATACGAGTAGTATTTGACTCCAGTGCTAAGTGTCAAGGAGTGTCACTTAACAATGTTCTGCTCAGTGGTCCAGACTTAAACAACACACTCTTGGGTGTCCTAATGCGTTTCCGCAAGGATTGCATTACACTAACAGCAGATGTGCAACAAATGCTTTACTGTTTTGGTGTACGTGAGGATCACAGAGAACCCAGATAGAAACATAACCGAGTACAGGATGAAAGTGCATGTATTTGGGAACAGCCCTTCACCAGCCGTAGCCATCTACTGCATGAGACGAGCAGCGCTACAGGGTGAGAAGGAACACGGGTCAGAACCCAAGCAATATGTAGTGAGGAACTTCTACGTCGATGATGGTCTGACATCAGTAGCTACTACAGAAGAAGCTATCAACATTCTAAGAAAAACACAAGCAATGTTGGCGGAGTCCAACATGAAACTACACAAGATTGCATCCAATAGCAAAACAGTTATGGAAGCCTTCCCTATGGAGGACCGTGCAAAATACTTAAAAGATCTGGATCTAGGAGTGGATCCTCTCCCCTTTCAACTGAGTCTGGGACTTTCCTGGAACCTGGAAACAGACAGCTTCTCATTCCAGGTGTCACACAATGAGAAGCCTTTTACGCGGAGAGGCATCCTGTCCACAGTGAATAGTCTTTATGACCCCCTTGGGTTCGTGGCTCCAATAACAATGCAAGGTAAAGCCTTAATCAGAGAACTCTCTTCTGATCAGAGTGAGTGGGATGCCCCTCTTCCCACAGAAAAAGAAGAGAAATGGAAACAATGGAAGCAAGTCCAGTGTCTCGCTGACACCTTTTGGAAAAGGTGGAGACCGGAATACCTGACAACGCTGCAGAGACGCAGAAAATGGACAGCAGAAAAGCCAAATGTAAAAGTGGGAGATGTGGTCTTATTGAAAGACAGTCAGGCACACAGAAATGACTGGCCAGTCGGGCTTGTGGTAAAAACCTTTCCCAGTAGTGACAAAAAGGTTAGGAAAGTAGAACTAAAAATTGTCAAGCAAGGAGCTGCTAAGGTGTTTCTGAGACCAATCTCAGAGATTGTTGTTCTTCTTTCTGAAGCATCCTAGAGACAAAAGATAGAAAGGGCATTATTTGTTTCTTGATATGTTTTATTTCATAGTGGCACAATTTCATTATACCAGGCGGGGAGTGTGCTGCCATCCTGTTAGAAGGTAACAGATTATTTTATTACAATGGTTCAATTGGATTTTCATTGTGTCCAATGGTGTTATTTGCCCCCTAGTGGATGTTTCTGGTACTTAGAAAGACTACGCAAACAGGAAGTAGAGAATTTGTTCTGCACGCATAGAAGCAGCTACAAACAACGCTACGGTGCAGGTCTTTCAATGTAGTTATTTCTTGTCACGCTTCAGCCTTGGAAAATATTTGTTTGTAAGTTCAATTCAAGCATTTAGCTAATGATTATAATCTTGTTATTGATAGAGTTGCTTACGTATCAATGTTGGTTGCATTTACTCACAAATTGCAATGCCTTTCATGTATGTCGTTAGCTGTATTACTTTGCTCGTGCGTCATGCAAACGAATTGTAAAATATACAATACTGTAGTTTTGTTACTGTTCCTAGTGTAATATGCTTTGTTATTCTACATAAATGGTTGTACATTATTAGAGTAATGAAAGGAGCCAATTACCATATGAGTAACAATTAGCTATATTGTTTGGCATCATGCCAGATGCATGGTACCTTAGCGCGTGCTTTGTATTTATGCAACTTCAAATGTATAATGTACAGCTACTGTCGGTGTGAATTGAATACTAAAGTATATTCTTTTCTGTATTTTGCAGTTTCACAACATAAACGTTTTCAATATATTCATTCAAGAAAAGTCACGCCTTGGGAGTTTTATTGAAGACTTAGTTGTTAGCTATCTGTCTAGTTTTGCATGGGAACGCAACTCAAGGGCAGAATAACTTATATATGATTTCCAATCAGAGACAACGATAGACAGCTGCCTCTGATTGGGAACCACACATGGCAAAAACAACAAAGAAATAGAAAACATAGAATGCCCACCCTAATCACACCCTGACCTAAACAAAAATAGAGAATTAAAGGGCTCTCTAAGGTCAGGGTGTGACATTCAGTCCCTGTACGCACAATGGGGACTGACTGCCTCCCTCCATGGAGTCACCATGTACTTCTCTGTCGGAGACAGGTCAGACAGGGCCTCAGGTGCCCTGGGGGGGGGGGGGGGGGGGGGGGGGGGGGGGGGGGGGGGCTTGTTTGGCTTAAGACAGTTGAGTGGCCTACCCAGTGGGGGAAACCATACTTTTCTTACACCTGATGTCATTAACACACCATTATAGTTCCCTTTCAACAAATTGTTGTTTCTCAAGACATTACATGGACTGTTGAGAAGCTTTGCAACAACATATGTGAAACAAAGCATCTGTAGAATACTTGTTTGAGGCAAATTGTTTGAAATGCTTCCAAGTGTTACCGTATGTAATACAGCTGTGGTGGTAAGTTATGCGCACCACAGATAGCTTGTGCATCACTGATCTCTGTGGGTGCTTTCTCTCCTACTCAGGCAAATTAAAATGTGTCCCAGACAATGTAACAGTTGTTGGGTGTTTCAGAGCGCTTATTGTGTTGTTTTCTGTGCATATCGTTCCTGGATTTTCAAATGAGCAGTCTTGCATGGCTCCTGCCATTACAACCTAACTTGATGCCCGTGCCAAGCATGTCATCTGCTACGGTTACCAACAACTGACATGTAAATATTTGTAGTCCCAATTACTGTATCACACAGAGAAAGGGCTGCTTGTAGACCCGCTCCCAAACTAAACACATCAATGATGGGTTATGTCTGGCACTGCAGCATAAATCAAAGGGGAACCTGAGACACAATGCCAAATAGAATCTCATCTTCAAAAAGGGGAAAGGGTATTAAACTATGTTAACAGAGTGCATCACTCACCACTCCTTGGAACATTCAGTTGAATCAGAGGACATAGCCCCATGTGAAAAATTAATCTAATTAAAATGCATTTGAATGATTACAATGCTACATTAATGGCGCCAGAGAGAATGGCTGCCGTTTTACAGTCTCCATACCAATTGTGTGTTTTTTTGTGTTATTTGTAACTTATTTTGTATATAATGTTTCTGCCACCGTCTCTTCTGACCGAAAAGAGCTTCTAGACAGCAATTACTCACCTCGTATTGAAAGACAATTTTTTTCTTTAACGAATTGGACAAGAGGGATTTATTCCAGACACCCGACAAGGCCCTCATCCCCGTCATTCGCAGGAGAAAGAGACAAAGATATCGAGAACGAAGGTGAGGGTGCCTTGTAAGGATCCAGCGTAGAGTGGGGAATTTTTCTCTGCCATCGGTCCTATTAGCCAACGTACAATCATTGCATAATAAAATAGACTAACTCCAAGCACGTATGTCCTACCAACGGGACATTAAAAACGGCAATATCTTATGTTTCACTGAGTCGTGGCCGAACGACGACATGAATAATATACAGCTGGTGGGGTTAGACACTGTATCGGCAGGATAGAACAGTAGCCTCTGGTAAGACAAGGGGTGTAGATCTATGTATATTTGTAAACAACTGGTGCATGATATCTAAGGAAGTCTCGAGGTTTTGCTTGCCTGAGGTAGAGTATATCATGATAAGCTGTAGACCACACTATTTACCAAGAGAGTTTTCATCTATATTCTTTGTAGTTGTCTATTTACCACTACAAACCGATGCTGGCACTAAGACCGCACTCAATGAGCTGTATACGGCCATAAGCAAACAGGATAACTCTCATCCAGAGACGGCGCTCCTAGTGGCTGGGGACTTTAATGCAGGGAAACTTAAATCTGTTTTACCTAATTTCTACCAGCATGTTAAATGTGTAACCAGAGGGGAAAAAACTCTAGACCACCTTTACTCCACACACAGAGACACATACAAAGCTCTCCCTCGCCCTCCATTTGGCAAATCTGACCATAATTCCATACTCCTGATTCCTGCTTACAAGTACAAACTTAAGCACGAAGCAAAAAAAGTGGTCAGATGCAGCAGATGCTAAGCTACATAACTGTTTTGCTATCACAGACTGGAATATGTTCCGGGATTATTCTGATGGCATGCTCGGAGTACACCACATCAGTCACTGGCTTCATCAATAAGGGCATCAATGATGTCGTCCCCCAAGTGACTGTACGTATATATCCCAACCAGAAGCCATGGATTAATGGCAACATCTGCACTAAGCTAAAGTCTAGAGGTGTCAATTTCAAGGCGCGGAACTCTAACCCGGTAGCTTAACAGAAATCTCTCTATGCCCTCTGACGAACCATCAAACAGTCAAAGCGTCAATATAGGACTAAGATCGAATCGTACAACACCGTCTCTGATGCTCGTCGGATGTGGCAGGGCTTGCAAACTAATACAGACTAGAAAGGGAAGCACAACCGCAAGCTTCCCAGTGACATGAGCCTCCCAAACGAACTAAATTACCTCTATACTCGCTTTGAGGCAAGTAACACTGAAACATGCATGAGAGCATCAGCTCTTCCGGACGAATGTGTGGTCACACTCTCTGTAGCCAATGCGAGTAAGACTTTTAAACAGGTCAACATTCACAAGTCCAAAGGGCCAGAAGGATTACCAGGATGTGTACTCTGAACATGAGCTAACCAACTGGCAAGTGTCTTCACTGAATGCCTGTAATGCCAACATGTTTCAAGCAGACCACCATAGTCCCTGTGTCCAAGAACACTAAGGTAACCTGCCTAAATGACTACCGACATGTAGCACTCACGCCTTTCAAAGCATGGCGTGCTTTGAAAGGCTGGTCATGGCCACATCAACACCATTATCCCAGAAACCCTAGACCCACTCCAATTTGCATACCGCCCCAACAGATCCACACTGCCCTTTCCCACCTGGACAAAATTAACACCTATGTGTGCTGTTCATTGACTACAGCTCAGCGTTTAACACCATAGTGCCCTCAAACCTCCTCACTAAGCTAAGGACCCTGGGACTAAACACCTCCCTCTGCAACTGGATCATGGACTTCCTGACGGGCCGCCCCCCAGGTGGTGAGGGTAGGTAACAACACCATCCACCTCGCTGATCCTCAACACTGGGGCCCCTCAAGGGTGCATACTCAGTCCCCTCATGTACTCCCTGTTCACTCATGAATGCATAGCCAGGCACGACTCCGACACCATCATTAAGTTTGCTGATGACACAACAGTTCACCGACAACGATGAGACAGCCTATAGGGAGGAGGTCAGAGTCCTGGCTGTGTGGTGCCAGGATAACAACCTCTCCCTCAACGTAATCAAGACTAAGGAGATGATTGTGGACTACAGGAAAAGGATGACTGCGCACTCCCCCATTCTCATCGATGGGGCTGTAGTGGAGCAAGTTGAGAGCTTCAAGTTCCTTGGTGTCCACATAACCAACAAACGGTCATGTTTCAAGCACACCAAGACAGTCGTGAAGAGGGCACGACAAAACCTATTTCCCTTCGGGAGACTGAAAAGATTTGGCATGGGTCCTCAGATCCTCAAAAGTTCTCCAGCTGCACCATTGAGAGCTGGTTGCATCACTGCCTGGTATGACAACTGCTTGGCCTCCGACCGCAAGGCACTGCAGAGGGTAGTGCATACGGCCCAGTACATCACTGGGGCCAAGCTTCCTGCCATCCAGGACTTCTATACCAGGCAGTGTCAGAGGAAGGCTCTAAAAATGTCCAAATACTCCAGCCACCCCAGTCATAGACTGTTCTCTCTACTCCTGCATGACAAGCGGTACCGAAGCACCAAGTCTAGGTCCAAAAGGCTTCTCAACAGCTTCTACCCCCAAGCTATAAGACTCCTGAACAGCTAATCAAATGGCTACCCAGACTATTTGCATTGCCCCTCTCCCCCCTGCCCGTCTTTTATGCTGCTGCTATTCTCTGTTTATTATCTATGCATAGTCACTAATTCTACCTACATGTACATATTACCTCAATTACCTCGACTAACCAGTGCCCCCACACATTGACTCTGTACCGGTACCCCCTGTATATAGCCTCACTATTGTTATTCTACTCTTTAATTATTTGTTACTTTTATTTCTTATTTTTTACTTATCTATTTTTTTTACTTAACATGGATTTTTCTTAAACTGCACTGTTGGTTAAGGGCTTGTAAGTAAGCATTTCACTGTAAGATCTACACCTGTTGTAATTGGCGCATGTAACAAATAATATTTGATTTGATAGGCGACAGTCATGGATGTCACTGTATGACACTCACCTTGTCAACTTACTCTTTTTAATCATTTTGTTTCTTTGGTTGTTTCTTTGTTTGTCTCTCCAAACAAACTGAGGATTTCTTTCTTTAAGACATAATTGACCATTAACAAATCTAGTGAATGAAACGTGTTTTCATATATCCCATATTATCTCACACGTATATTTCCTATAGTAGAAACTAAACAATCATTAGGGACATCTAGAAAGAGTTTCTAAGTTACATCAGTGTGTCACAGATTACAATTGTAAATGTGTGTCTACATACAGTAGTTATACAGTATTTTAAAGATGTCTCCAGAAATGGAAATATATAGAGATCCATTTTGAATATAGGCCACATACTGATAAGATAAAAGGTAAATGACACTCGAAGGTCATATCTAGGCAAGAACAATGGTCAGACTACAACAGCTGAAGTGGTTTTTGCTGCCTTCCCTGCATGAGAAAAGTTTAATTATCTAAGTGCTAATAGTCTTGTCCACAGGACCACAGATAATTTAGTGCAAAGAATAATGGTCAATAGGTAAAGCTGGAATTAAGTTTAGGCGAGGATATTTAAATCCTTCGCCTACCAATGTTCTTTGGCTGTAATTAAAGTGTCAGATTGCTTCCTAAAGGGATATGGCAGTCCTCAGTCTGTGACCATTGTAATGCATATTACAGAAACAATGGCAGAATACTCATGAATCAGATCAGATCAATATGAATATTTTGTTCACATCAATTGGACCATAGCCAGGCCCTATATCCTAGTTTGTGGAAGGTGGCAAGGATTACGTTTACTGACAGAGGGATGTGAAATGTAAAATGATGGCACGCCATTGAAGTTATTTTGTAATCTATAGAGGGTGGCAATTGTAAAAAATATAAACTGATTCACAGAGACAGAGCACATCTGCAAAGGCAGGTCAGCGGCAGTATGAGAGGAATGTGGATGAAGCCCATCCACGGTGCAGCATCTCCATGGAGAGCTCAGAGCGCAGCGCAACAGATAAAGTGACATCAAGCAGGATGCATTTGCTTCCTGAAGCCCATTCAGTGTAGATAAGAGTTGGCAGTTGCTGCTGTTATCTCTGCAGCAGAAAAGCGGACCTTTCATCCACTGGCGTGCATCATTGAGGTGTGTGCATTTTGCAGCTTTTCTGTCCCGAGGGACAATTTTACTGCCATGGTTATCGACCTGGCAAAGGAAGATACACCTTTCTCATTCAGAATTCAACTCTCCTCTTCAACTACTCTTTTCGAACTGCTCTTGCGTTTTGGATTGCCTTGAATTGCTCAAGTCTTGTAAGGTAAGTTGTGTGTTTAGTAACTTTATTTCTAAGGCTATCCTTCAATTGTGCATGTTGAACGTGTGTCAATCAGATGGAATGTGGGACATTATGTTCCATTACATTTTTGCATGTTTGATGCTGCAACGCACTCGAAATCTACTTTTAGAAAATCTTTGTTGGAACATTATAGGACATTGTTCATTGCACATGCACCTTCTCATGTTGTAACATGGCATGCAGTTAGTTAGAAGCTACACAGGTAACGTCTTGTGATTTATTGCAGGGTGATGTGTGCTCACATGCATCCCTCAAGAATGTTACCTCTGACTGCCAAATTATGTAAATGATGGGGGAAGAACAAATCACAATTTCATGGGGATTTTCAGTAACTGTTATGATATACACAAACTTTAATCCTTGACATTATGTATTGTCATAATTCTGTTTATCAAGATGTCTCATGAAAAAGATCAGGGAGTCCACACAATATACCTTCAACTTGTCATGGATAATACATAAGGTGTGTTTATGCTTGGCTGTTATTATTATATTATATTATATCTTCCTGGGGCATCACTGCGGAGAGAGTCAACTGCTGCATTAACATTAGTACCATGTCTTCTTCACAAGCCCAGTCACGCAGAGTTAGTAACCCAGAATGATCTCTGCCATAGTACCAATAAACCATCTCTGATCCCAGGGTCTCCTGTCATCTACGGGCTAATAGGTTTGGTACAGGGACCTTGTATCAGTCCAGACATTAGAGTTAGAAGAGCAAATTAGATCTTTCTCACTGGAAGGCACGTGGATGCCAGGGGGCCTGAGGAATGGGTTATTGCCGTCCTGGGTGTAATTTCAGAAGGAGACAGAGACCTGAGTCCTTTCTGGCAGTGTTTATGAGCTAACCACACCACAGCGCTGCAATATGTTCAGAGCTTTTCATGTGGCCCCCTTCATCATGCCTTAGCACGATGGGGAAGCGGGCGGGCAGACGACTGAAGAGATGTTGCTCTTCCACTCTGCTCCCACAGCTTTCAAACTCCAAGCTCCACAGGACGCTGACAACTGAACTCCACCCAAAATGGCGAGGATTTGAAGTTATGAACATGCTGTAATCAAGATATGTGTAATGATAACTGTTTGAAGCATGTTCCTCCTGAACTGAACTATTTGAGGCATGCTCAGGGAGGAGCAAATCACAAAGCATGGCATTTGACTTTAAACCTATACAAGATCGGTGTGTCCCCCACGGGACGGTTAAGCTAACGTAGGCTAATGTGATTAGCATGAGGTTGTAAGTAACATGAACATTTCCCAGGACATAGACATATCTGATATGAGCAGAAATCTTAACTTCTTGTTAATCTAACTGCACTGTCCAATTTACAGTACCTGTTACAGTGAAAGAATACCATGTTATTATTTGAGGAGAGTGCACAATTATGAACTTGAAAATGTATTAATAAACCAATTAGGCACATTTGGGCAGTCTTGATACAACATTTTGAACAGATATACAATGGTTCATTGGATCAGTCTAAAACTTTGCACATACACTGCAAATTCTAAATTACGCCTGGACTGGAAAAATACATTATGGCCTTTTTCTTGCATTTCAAAGATGATGGTACCCAAAAAAGCTTGTTTTGTCTTTGTTTTATCTTTTACCAGATCCAATGTTTTATATTCTCCTACATTAATTTCACATTTCCACAAACTTCAAAGTGTTTCCTTTCAAATGGTATTAAAAATATGCATATCCTTGCTTCAGGTACTGAGCTACAGGCAGTTAGATTTGGGTATGTCATTTTAGGCGAAAATTGAAAAAAAGGGGTGGATCCTTAAAACAACATATTACATAAAAAGTTTAACCAGTTGAGTCTTATTGGTCCTTTCACTTTATTTCAGATGACAGTATAGTGACTTTAGATTGTTATCCACCCACAGCTGTTCGCAAACAATTCTTCTTTTTACTGACTCGAGAGTCAATTAATTTGTCCGAGTGACTTGTTCATTTTAGTCGTTCGGTTGACAATATATGCTTTCTCCGCCAATGCGATCCAGAGGGTTTGTAATTGCGCAATTGCGGAGCCTCCAGAAGCATGTCGAGGCCAAATCGAGCTCCATACTGCATCGCCGTGTACCTCCCAAATTCTGTAACAATTCAGAGGGCTCCGTATAGCTCCGTATTAACATGATTGATTTACGGTAGGTGGGGGAGATCCTGTATAAACACAAACTCACTTCCTTGACAACTTTCTTCACAACAGCTCTACTCTGCTCTGCGAAGAGGAAAAGTATGAATGCTTTGACTTCTGTGGAGTCCACATCACAGTAAATGCTGTACGGCCACTGCAGATTGACCATGCAGAACCTTAAGGCTTCCCAGCCGAAACAGTTCTGTAAGTTTGTGCATATCCTATGACAACATTTTGTGACATTTGTGTTCGTTTTGGATTTCGGCGAGTGTTTTTTCAGCTGTTTGAGCACACAACATTTTTTATGGAGGCAAGCCGAAGTCTGTAGCCGAAGTCTATGCCCCTTCGTCGGTGTTTGGTCAACAGTAGGGAATCTTCAATAAAGTCTTTGTGTCACTCCCTGACCATAGAGAGCTTTTTTATTCTTTATTTTGGTTAGGTCGGGGTGTGACTAGGGTGGGTAATCTAGGTTGTTTTATTTCTATGTTGGCCTGGTATGGTTCCCAATCAGAGGTAGCTGTTTATCGTTGCCTCTGATTGGGGATTATATTTAGGCAGCCATTTCACCACTGTGTTTTGTGGGATCTTGTTTATGTGTAGTTGCCTGTGAGCACTCCATAGCTTCACGTGTCGTTTGCTCTTTATAGTTTTTTTTGTGCGGTTCACTTCTAATAAAAACGTCGAACCGATTTCACGCTGCGCTTTGGTCCGAATGTTATTATGACAATCGTGACACTTAGTCATTCAACGAGAGATGACTCGTTTTCATGCACATTTTTTTCATTCAGAAATACAGCACCAAACATCTTAGATAATTTATTGAGTTATCTTAGATAAATTCTGACTATTTTGTGGAAGTGTATACTAACTATGGTGTCTCAAAATGGACAAACAGTAATATTGCCACTTTTCTTATTTTTCAAGTGAAGGTCTTTTAAGGGAGTATGCGAGCACACTCGCTCAGTTCGCCTAGCTGAGTTTGGCTAGCCGCCAGCCCAACTGAAGCATGCTGACGCCTTTGCGAGCTCCTGCACCTCATTGGCTCTGGAGATGTGCTCCGACCAGCAACTGTCTATCATGTGCGCAAGGGGAAATAGATCATGCTGCAGGCAGAATAAAGAAAACAAAATGTTTAGAACTATTAATTGATTATTGAATGTTACTTGATGGACATAGCTTTTAGTAGAACCAAAACATACACAAACTGCCTCTGCTCAACACGCAAACTGGAGAATGAATCGTTGTGGGGGGCTGTTGCAAGCAGTGTCATTCCGTCAAGAGTCCTTCACACTCTAGTCTGGTTGCAGCCGCAACAAGACCTAGTTTCAAAGGTATCAATAAACAATGTTATTTGAATGCCTAGCAACCACAAGTGTACATTGTTTGAAGCACACTTTTATAAGTCTCAATCACAAAGGACAGCTCCAATAACAAACCCCCTATGGTGAATGAGAGACTTGTAGAATCATGATTCTTTTGCATTTTTAGTTCATCATTTTCTGGTAGGGGTCCTGCGTGCTCTGGGTATTAATGAATCAAATGAACGAAATGAGTCAAAATATTTGTTCAGTAAAAAGAGATGAACTTCCCATCACTACTGCCAGGATTAACACAAAAATGGTGCTATGAGTCATGGGCAGCATTTATAATTTTGCTCTAACTTAATTCAATTTGAACAATTGATGACCTTGCACCAGCAGAGTAATCAATATCAAATGGACTTAATATATTGTGTAGGGTCACATTCATTGTGAGTTCTCTAATCCTTATCCATTGCTGCCAAGTATTCAGCATTTTTGTGCCCTCTGCTGTCTGTGACTGTCAATCTCATACGAGTCCAGATTTCTAATAGATGTTTTTGCCAACAACTTAAAATAGTACATCTCATGAGGATACCCAAGAATTGTGATGTTTATAGCCCAGAAGTGTTTTTAAAAAAGGTGAATATTTCTGAATGGCTAGGTTCTTCACATGGTGCCGTTTCACTTGACTTTGGCTGGTATTGGCAGCTTATAAAAGCATTTAATGGACCCACAATTAAATAGGACATGGGAAACAGGGCTATATGACTCTGTTTTTATCATTATCTGTGACCTTCAGGAATCCCTTAGGACCTCTATGGCCTTCAGCCTCGGTATTGACATAGAGTTGCAGAGATTACTCCGGTGTACAGTATGGTTTTGTGTGTTAGGATTAGGCTTGGGCAGTATACTGTTTATACCATATACCGTGTTACTCCATTGCTTATTACTTTAAACTAACTATCTCACTATCTTTTAGAAAGAAATAGTGCCCCTTGTGTGCACTGCCAGTAATACCGTATACCCTTGTATGGTACAGGAACGGTATGAGGCGGTATGCCTAAACCTAATTAGGGTTGATGCTATACTGGAAAATATGCATCATATTTGTGTTTGAATGGTTAACTGTGGGACCATGTCAAGGGTTGGGGTTAGGGTTATGCAAAGTCAGTTTAGCAGGAGTGCACTGTCCATAACTCATCAGCACAGTCACGCATACTTGTCAGATCTGTGAATAAACATAGTGTTCACGCAACACCCTCCCACCTAAATGGGTGCCGACCCTCCCCTTCCCTCAGGACTAGGAGTCTTCCACTAGTGTTTACAGTACACTACACAGCTGACATACCAGCGCTATCTAACAGCATGTTAGAGGGCATGAGTCAAGCCAGAGAATGTGGTGAGTGGTCTTGGCCTGAACGCCACGGCTCAGGCATGGCCCTCACTGCAGGGAGGAAACGCACCTCTGTTTGGTTCTGCAGCCTTGTGAAATGTTCCTCTATTACACAAGCATCTCCCATAGAGCTCTGAGCTGGCAGGTTACTGGTAATGGTCAGTTCTGGGTACTTTCATGTCCTGATCAAGTGCACTGATTTCAGGAGACTTGGGCCGGAACTCTCAACCGTTACAGACTGCTGATAGTAGATCTTCTGCAGTGCTCTGCACATAGATGATGTCCCTCAGCCAGGTTCAGCATGAGTACTGAGTGGGTCATGCTAAATGACTGCCAATTTCTAAATCCCTTCAGCCTTGATTTATATCAGGTTACTGTTGATGATACTAGCGGACCTCGTACAGTCTGTGACTAGAGGCTTGACAAGTTGCCCTTGGTCAATACTGTCTATTCAAAGAGATGGCATCACCCATCATGTAATGGGCTAAGTTTAGTGGAGCTTTGTGCCGTCAATTATTTGTAAAAAGAAACTTAAAAGACGATGCTCTGAGCTTTTTTCCATCATGATATCCCATAATAATGTCATCAGAGAGGCTTTCAGAGCGACAGCCCAGGCCCTCACAACAGACCTTGGATCTGTTTCTATTCATTATTTTATGATCTCAAAATTGTATGAGATGCATGAAATTGTCTTTTTTGTTTCCCCCCAATATTGGTGATTAATATCAATTTCAGTAGATCCGAAAAGGAAAAACAAATGATACAGAGAAGAAAAAAATATGTTGTGTCTGTACTGTTCATCAGGTCTGCAGTGCAGCAGGCAGTATGTACTGTACATATGGGGTTGTGCTTACGTCACAAAACTATTTAGTATTCCATGACTTGTCACGGATGAATGCACTCTTATCCGGCAAAAAGTTGCAATTAAACATAATGACTTCCAAATGGTTTTCACTAACCATATAGGAAACTAAATCAGCAGCTGCTGAGAGGGGGCACATTGAGCAATAACATTCACTAGAATGTATAATGGGCTAGGTTACATCAAGTATGTGATATATAAAGTTAACTGCAAGAATCCTGTGTGGGAATACAGTGGTTTTTATCCTGTATCAGAATGTTTTCTTAGAGAGGTTACTTTGAACCACCAACGATGATTAGTATGCCTATCTCACTGTGTGCTGACGAACACAAAGAACAGCTGCAGAGCACACACGTACGCACGCACACACATGCACACACCCCTGCACACGTACATACACACGCCATGTCTTTGGACTTGATGTGGATATGGAGAGTAAATGTTGGAATTCCTATCAATGCTGATTGGAGTCCTGATCTGAGACCAGCTCTGTCCCCTCGTTGCCTCAGAAATGTTTGTCTTTCAGTGGTGGACTGCACACTCTGGTCTGACAGCATACATACCCCCCTCCCTCCCTCCCCCCACCCACATACACACACACACACGCATGAATGAATACACACACATGTGCACACACCACAACACACACACAAATGCGATGCTGTCATTAATCAAGAGTGCTCTGGTGGTGCTTCCCTGCATTGTACCATTCATAGAGGCTGCCGGCTGCCTGCGTGTGCCTGCCAGTCAGGGGACCTCCCACTGGTACAGTACAGCAGAGATCTGGCCCTGGGCAATCTGGAACTGTTACATCACTGAACAGAACAGGCCCATTATTTCAGAGGAGAGTCATTCTTTTCATCTAGTCTTCACATCTCTCCAGATTAGCAGAAATGCTTACCTCAGCCTGGCATATAGAACGATTTGTCATATTGATATAGTCTGTATTGAGTTGTGGCTGGATGTCAGAAATAATGCTCATATCCACTGATATTGGAATTACATGCCCCATGACCAAATGATCAAACCTGCATCTGTGAAAAACCGTTGTGGTATTGTAGTTATGTTGGAGGGATGTGTGAGTTTTTCTGTGTGTGCCCAAGCTCTGAGAGGAGAAGATTCATAATATTAGATTTATTTTATTTTCTGCTGAGAATAATAGGTGACCACACTGTTCTTAGCCAGGCTGTTAGCCTCAGTCCTGAGCCAGGCTGGTAGCCTCAGTCTCGAAGGCTGGTAGCCTCAGTCCAGAGCCAGGCTGGTAGCCTCAGTCCTGAAGGCTGGTAGCCTCAGTCCAGAGCCAGGCTGGTAGCCTCAGTCCTGAAGGCTGGTAGCCTCAGTCCAGAGCCAGGCTGGTAGCCTCAGTCCTGAAGGCTGGTAGCCTCAGTCCTGAGCCAGGCTGGTAGCCTCAGTCCTGAGCCAGGCTGGTAGCCTCAGTCCTGAAGGCTGGTAGCTTCAGTCCTGAGCCAGGCTGGTAGCCTCAGTCCGGAGCCAGTCTGGTAGCCTCAGTCCAGAGCCAGGCTGGTAGCCTCAGTCCTGAGCTAGGCTGGTAGTCTCAGTCCTGAGCCAGGCTGGTAGCCTCAGTCCTGAGCTAGGCTGGTAGCCTCAGTCCTGAGCCAGGCTGGTAGCCTCAGTCCTGAAGGCTGGTAGCTTCAGACCTGAGCCAGGCTGGTAGCCTCAGTCCGGAGCCAGTCTGGTAGCTTCAGTCCAGAGCCAGGCTGGTAGCCTCAGTCCTGAGCCAGTCTGGTAGCTTCAGTCCTGAGCCAGGCTGGTAGCCTCAGTGGAAAGGTGTTCTAACATTCCCCCACACAAGGGCTATTTAGGCCAGCTCTGAATAGAACTGTCACGCCCTGACCATAGAGAGCCCTTAGTTCTCTATGGTGTAGTAGGTCAGGGCGTGACTAGGGGGTGATCTAGTATAGATATTTATATGTGGGTGCTGATTTAGTTCCCAATTAGAGGCAGCTGTTTATCGTTGCCTCTGATTGGGGATCATATTTAGGTAGGTTGTTTCCCCACCTGCATTTGTGGGATATTATTTTGTGTTTTGTGCATGCGCATGTGCACCATGTAGTCACGTTTCGTTGTTAGTTTATTTGATGTTTTGTTTTGCTAAGTTTCACTTTATAATAAATATGTGGAACTCAACATCCGTTGCGCCTTGGTCCGTCTCTCCTCACGTTTGTGACAGAATATCCCACCAACCAAGCAGCGTGAACATGAGGTGAGGAAGTTTTGGACTTGAGAGGACATGAGAGGATGCGAAACCCTTCCTTGGCGGCAGACAGAAGGAAAAATGGAGGACAGCGACGACGCCAGGGTTCGCGCCCACAGAAAGCCCAAGGACAACCCGAAGATTCTTTTGGGGGGGTCACGAGGGGTGGTCGGCAGAGCTAGCGGTCGAGCAGTGGAGAGTGCCAGAGCCTGTGTGGGAGTCGATAGAGGAATTTAATGAAAGATACCTGAGAGAGGTTCTGGCAAGGAGTATACTGCAGCGCAGGTGCACTGAGGAGTGCCTTCTCAGCTCGGTACCATCTGTGCCAGCTCCACGCACCAGGTCACCAGTGCGCCTCTCCAGGCCGGTTCGTCCTATGCCTGCTCCCTGCACTCGCCCTGCAGAGCCAGAGACTGTCAGGGAGGCAATGGGGAAGTTGGGAGAGGAGAGAGATGTTGTGCAAGTGTGTTCTGCTCAACATCCGACCAGAGGATCCGGTTAGCAGTCTGGTGCAACTTGGGCCGGATCCATGCTTCTGGCCTCCAGAGTGCCTCCCCAGTCCGGATTGTCCTCGCCCTGAAGTATGTGTCCCCAGTCCGGTATGTCCTGTGCCTGCTCCCCGCACTCGCCTTGAGGTGCGTGTCACCAGTCCGGTGCCACCTGTGCCGGCTCCATGCACCAGGCTTCCAGTGCGCCTCCCCAGTCCGGTATGTCCTGTGGCTGCTCCCCGCACTCGCCCTGAAGTTTGTGTCCCCAGTCCGGTATGTCCTGTGCCTGCTCCCCGCACTCGCCTTGAGGTGCGTGTCACCAGTCCGGTGCCACCTGTGCCGGCTCCACGCACCAGTCCTCCAGTGCACCTTCCCTGTCCGGTACGTCCTGTACCGGCTCCACGCACTAGGCCTCCAGTGCGCACTCACAGTCCAGAGCTTCCGGCAACGGTTCCCAGTCCAGAGCTTCCGGCGACGGTTCCCAGTCCAGAGCTTCCGGCGATGGTTCCCAGTCCAGAGTTTCCGGTGATTGTTCCCAGTCCAGAGCTTCCGGAGACGGTTCACAATCCAGAGCTTTCGGCGACGGTTCACAGTCCGAAACCTCCTACGACGGTCCGCAGTCCGGAACCTCCTGCGACGGTCCACAGTCCGGAACCTCATGCGACGGTCCACAGTCCCGATCCAGGGCAGGAGCTCTCCCCTGCGCTGATGCCCAGTCCAGGCACGGAGTCCAGTCCCGCTCCATGGCAGGAGCCTTCCTCTGCACCGATGCCCAGTCCAGACACGGTGCCCAGTCCAGCTCCATGGCAGGAGCCTTCCTCTGCACCGGTGCCCAGTCCAGGCACAGCGTCCTGTCCCGCTCCAAGGCCGGAGCCTTCCTCTGCGCCGGTTCCCAGTCCAGGCACGGCGTCCAACCCAGCTCCATGGCCGGAGCCCTCCTTGGCCGGATCCGGTGTCTGTGCGGGGGCTATGACCTGCACCGGAGCCGCCACCGACACTAATCACCCTCCCTACCCTCCCCATTTGGTGTCAGGTTTTGCAGCCGGAGGCCACACCTTTGGAGGGGGGAGGAGCCCTTAGTTCTCTATTGTTTAGTAGGTCAGGGCGTGACTAGGGGGTGATCTAGTATAGATATTTCTATGTGGGGGCTGATATGGTTCCCAATAAGAGGCAGCTGTTTATTGTTGCCTCTGATTGGGGATCATATTTAGGTAGTTTGTTTCCCCACCTGCATTTGTGGTATATTATTTTGTGTTTTGTGCATGTGCACCACGTAGTCACGTTTCGTTGTTAGTTTATTTGATTTATTGTTTTGTTTTGCTAAGTTTCACTTTATAATAAGTATGTGGAACTCAACATCCGCTGCGCCTTGGTCCGTCTCTCCTCACGTTCGTGACAAGAACCAACTGGAGGGGCATGAATAGCCTTAACTGGGGCCCTAGGACTGGAGCCTCAGTGTATGTTTAGGGATAGGGAAGGAGTGCAGGAAATGAAGGCGAGATAAAAATCCATCCCACTTGTCTGTCCACCCCACAACACATGATTAGAGTGGAGGGTAATGGCACTGTAATAGTACCAAACAATGAGGAGCTATCAAATAGTGCCCACTTGTCTATCTTCATAGCAGCATATGATGCAATACACTGCATCATCGTGCATGAGTCATTGAACACAAGAAGGGAGGGTGCTGAGGGACACTGGACAAAGCATGTTGTCAGAACGGGTATATATTTTAAAGTGCTAGGTCAAAAAGATGAATATGAACTCATTGATCCTCCTAAATCTACAGTAGTCTGTCTTAAAGTTTGTCTGTAAGGCAGTTACTCCCTTCTTTGTTGCAGGTTAGGAAACCTCCTATGCTTCCAACCACCTCTTAGGAGGCAGGAAGCAGGCCCACACAGGATGCAGGAGGCAGTGTAGTCAGTGCTGGGGTTCTTGTGTGGGGGAATGTTGTCTCCAGCCTCCTTATCCTTCTTCTTCTTCTTCTTCTTCTTCTTCTTCTTCTTCTTCTTCTTCTTCTTCTTCTTCTTCTTCTCATGGTTTGATGCTACTGCTGCTGGGCAGTGGGTACTACAGTACAGATCTGGAGTTAGAAAGAATAAGGATGGGCAAAGGTGTGCTGGTGCAGTGACAAAACCACACACCAGAGCCATCCAGGATTAGAGTTATACCCACTGTAGTGGCGTAAGCCAGTGAAAAGCCACTGGCACAGGAGAGAGCTGTCCATAACATGCACACAACAATCAGCTTTCCAAACGTTACTCTTTTCTGATGAAGTTCCCATTTATTGTGCGTATAAAATATAATATCTCCAATACACCTATTCCTATACAAAAGGTACAGAGAGATGCAATTCTATAAGCTGTATCTGTGATAAGGTAAGATCTGTATGCCTTCTCCTCTCACCTGTGCCAACCCTTCCTGGTCACCTGTGCTAACCCTTCCTGGTCACCTGTGCTAACCCTTCCTGGTCACCTGTGCCAACCCTTCCTGGTCACCTGTGCCAACCCTTCCTGGTCACCTGTGCCAACCCTTCCTGGTCACCTGTGCCAACCCTTCCTGGTCACCTGTGCTAACCCTTCCTGGTCTAAAGGTGTTCTTTAGTGTACAAAACAAGTTCAAATAACCCTTGACAGATAACATACACACAACACATAAACAGGCAAAACTGCTCCTACAGCCACCACTGACGTAGAACATTGACATGACATGAGGACAGAACGCAGAGCTTAGGATGATCTAGAGTGAGGGGCTCATCATTGTGAGGATAATGAAGCCAGTCTTAGGTGGGGACCCTCGGGGACACATGACATTGCGTGTGTATGTGACATCACTTAGCGTGATTAAGGCGGCAGAGGCAACCTGATGAAGCCTGCTGCACGTGCCCACTCAGTGACTCTTAAGGGAATTGAATAATTCTGATGTGGATGTTGTGTCTAGGGCAATAGCTCTAACAGCTGAGCGTCAATCATAGGGTGGTACCTCATCAGTTATGGTTGGGTGTCAGTGGGTGTTAGTATAGATGAAATAAGCTACCTCATTACTAATTCTATTACCATCCATTGATGTATTATTTTTGACCAAGCTCTGTTTTTATTTTGCTCCTCTGTTTAGACTGCCACTGATTTAAAATGCTGTTTTCCTGTGTATGCATTATGCAACTGCAAAAAGTAGTTTATGGCATTGTTAAACAAATGACATGTTGAACAGACATCTCCTAATGGCTTGGCACAGTGCATTGTACAAACAGAAATGCTTGTGCACCTTTTGAGAAGTTTAACTTCAACTTCATAAAAAACAAAAATAAAAAAATGACTATAGTAAATGGCTATTAAGTGCCAAATAAAGTAACAGGGTTGACTGTAACAGGGTCGATGATAACATCTTAAATCAGCCATAAATATTATAGGGCACTTCATTTAATATAAAAGGCTTTTTTTCTACTTAAACATCAGAGGACACAAAATGCATTCTTTTCGTGGAATGACCCTAATACAGCACGACTATAATGATGGTAATGAGAGAGTGTGTGACACCATTGGATACTTCCCCAGACTCAACAATACCAGAGAAGAGCCTACTCAGCTATTCCAGACCCAGGGGTCTGAAGACATTGACATTCATGATTGAGATGAATGGGGGATGAATCTGCCCCTGATTTAAATAGTTTTACTCTGCTGATTGCTTCACGCCAGAAGCACCATCCCAGTCAGTGGGCTCAGCTGGGGGAACACACTGCAGGTTGGATTAACTACAACCTCATTGTCCCCTTCTGGGTTTATGACCCTTGCTATGAGCCTCTATCTACACTTTATAGAGCGTTGTTTAAGTATGTAGAGAGGGGCATTATTTGCAGCCTGGAGACTCTCCAATGGAGAGGCCTGCTCTCTACAGGAGTTTGGCACAAGTTTACATTGGGGAAATTAAAGATGGAGTGGTGAGAGCAAGGGAACTCTTTCAATATGCTGCCTCATGTAACAGCAACAATTCTCATCAAGAAATGATACAGCTAAAATATTATGAATACACCATAAAGACTGCCAGTGACTTAAGTTAAAGTTGTCCCACTTTTTAAATTTTTTAAATTTTTTATTTCACCTTTATTTAACCAGGTAGGCTAGTTGAGAACAAGTTCTCATTTACAACTGCGACCTGGCCAAGATAAAGCATAGCAGTGTGAACAGACAACAGAGTTACACATGGAGTAAACAATAAACAAGTCAATAACACAGTAGAAAAAAAAGAGTCTATATACATTGTGTGCAAAAGGCATGAGGAGGTAGGCGAATAATTACAATTTAGCAGATTAACACTGGAGTGATACATGATCAGATGGTCATGTGCAGGAAGATATACTGGTGTGCAAAAGAGCAGAAAAGTAAATAAATAAAAACAGTATGGGGATGAGGTAGGTAAATTGGGTGGACTATTTACCGATAGACTATGTACAGCTGCAGCGATCGGTTAGCTGCTCAGATAGCAGATGTTTTAAGTTGGTGAGGGAGATAAAAGTCTCCAACTTCAGCGATTTTGCAATTCGTTCCAGTCACAGGCAGCAGAGAACTGGAAGGAAAGGCGGCCAAATGAGGTGTTGGCTTTAGGGATGATCAGTGAGATACACCTGCTGGAGCGCGTGCTACGGGTGGGTGTTTCCATCGTGACCAGTGAACTGAGATAAGGCGGAGCATTACCTAGCATGGACTTGTAGATGACCTGGAGCCAGTTGGTCTGGCGACGAATATGTAGCGAGGACCAGCCGACTAGAGCATACAGGTCACAGTTGTGGGTGGTATAAGGTGCTTTAATAACAAAATGGATGGCACTGTGATAAACTGCACCCAGTTTGCTGAGTAGAGTATTGGAAGCTATTTTGTAGATGACATCGCCGAAGTTGAGGATCGGTAGGATAGTCAGTTTTACTAGGGTAAGTTTTGCGGCGTGAGTGAAGGAGGCTTTGTTGCGGAATAGAAAGCCGACTCTAGATTTGATTTTAGATTGGAGATGTTTGATATGAGTCTGGAAGGAGAGTTTACAGTCTAGCCAGACACCTAGGTACTTATAGATGTCCACATATTCTAGGTCGGAACCATCCAGGGTGGTGATGCTAGTCGGGCGTGCGGGTGCAGGCAGCGAACGGTTGAAAAGCATGCATTTGGTTTTACTAGCGTTTAAGAGCAGTTGGAGGCCACGGAAGGAGTGTAGTATGGCATTGAAGCTTGTTTGGAGGTTAGATGGCACAGTGTCCAAGGAAGGGCCAAAAGTATACAGAAGGGTGTCGTCTGCGTAGAGGTGAATCAGGGAATCGCCCGCAGCAAGAGCAACATCATTGATATATACAGAGAAAAGAGTCGGCCCGAGAATTGAACCCTGTGGCACCCCCATAGAGACTGCCAGAGGACCGGACAACATGCCCTCCGATTTGACACACTGAACTCTGTCTGCAAAGTAGTTGGTGAACCAGGCAAGGCAGTCATTAGAAAAACCGAGGCTACTGAGTCTGCCGATGAGAATATGGTGATTGACAGAGTCGAAAGCCTTGGCCAGATCGATGAAGACGGCTGCACAGTACTGTCTTTTATCAATGGCGGTTATGATATCGTTTAGTACCTTGAGCGTGGCTGAGGTGCACCCGTGACCGGCTCGGAAACCAGATTGCACAGGGGAGAAGGTACGGTGGGATTCGAGATGGTCAGTGATCTGTTTGTTGACTAGGCTTTCGAAGACCTTAGATAGGCAGAGCAGGATGGATATAGGTCTGTAACAGTTTGGGTCCAGGGTGTCTCCCCCTTTGAAGAGGGGGATGACTGCGGCAGCTTTCCAATCCTTGGGGATCTCAGACGATATGAAAGAGAGGTTGAACAGGCTGGTAATAGGGGTTGCGACAATGGAGGCGGATAGTTTCAGAAATAGAGGGTCCAGATTGTCAAGACCAGCTCATTTTTACGCGTCCAGATTCTGCAGCTCTTTCAGAGCATCTGCTATCTGGATTTGGGTAAAGAAGAAGCTGGGGAGGCTTGGGCGAGTAGCTGCGGGGAGGGGGGGGGGGGGGGGGGGAGCTGTTGGCCGAGGTTGGAGTAGCCAGGAGGAAGGCATGGCCAGCCGTTGAGAAATGTTTGTTGAAGTTTTCGATTATCATGGATTTATCAGTGGTGACCGTGTTACCTCAGCCTCAGTGCAGTGGGCAGCTGGGAGGAGGTGCTCTTGTTCTCCTTGGACTTTACAGTGTCCCAGAACTTTTTGGAGTTAGAGCTACAGGATGCAAATTTCTGCTTGAAAAAGCTGGCCTTTGCTTTCTTGACTGACTGCGTGCATTGGTTCCTGACTTCCCTGAACAGTTGCATATCGCGGGGACTATTCGATGCTGTTGCAGTCCGCCACAGGATGTTTTTGTGCTGGTCGAGGGCAGTCAGGTCTGGAGTTAACCAAGGGCTATATCTGTTCTTAGTTCTGCATTTTTTGAACGGAGCATGCTTATCTAAGATGGTGAGAAGGTTACTTTTAAAGAATGACCAGGCATCCTCAACTGACGGGATGAGGTCAATATCCTTCCAGGATACCCGGGCCAGCGGATACAGGCGGATACAGGCAATGAGGCAGTGATCGCTGAGATCCTGATTGAAGACAGCGGAGGTTTATTTGGGGGGCCAGTTGGTCAAGATAACGTCTATGAGGGTGCCCTTGTTTACAGATTTAGGGTTGAAGGCTAGCTTAGATTGTAGGACTGCCGGGGTGTTAAGCATATCCCAGTTTAGGTCACCTAACAGAACAAACTCTGAAGCTAGATGGGGGCGATCAATTCACAAATGGTGTCCAGGACACAGCTGGTAGCTGAGGGGGGGGTCGGTAGCAGGCGGCAACAGTGAGAGACTTATTTCTGGAGAGAGTCATTTTTAAAATGAGTAGTTCGAACTGTTTGGGTATGGACCTGGAAAGTATGACGGAAAATGTTATAGTTGGGTATGGAAATTTCAGAATTTTTGGTGGCCTTCCTAAGCCAGGATTTAGACACGGCAAGGACATCAGGGTTGGCAGAGTGTGCTAAAGCAGTGAGTAAAACAAACTTAGGGAGGAGGCTTCTGATGTTGACATGCATGAAACCAAGGCTTTTCCGATCACAGAAGTATACCTCCACATCACCCGCGGAACAAAGGAGGAATAGTATGAGGGTGCGGCTAAAGGCTATCAAAACTGGTCGCCTAGAGCGTTGGGGACAAATAAAAGGAGCAGATTTCTGGGCATGGTAGGGCATAATGCGCAGACAGGGGTATGGTGGGGTGCGGGTACAGCGGAGGTAAGCCCAGGCACTGGGTGATGATAAGAGAGGTTGTATCTCTGGACATGCTAGTTGTAATGTGTGGGAGGTGGTACAAAGGAGGTATCAGAGGTATTAAGAGTGGAACTAGGGGCTCCATTGTAAACTAAAACAATGATAACTAACCTGAACAAGACTATACAAGTTATATTGACATTTGAGAGAGACATACAGCGAGGCATAAAGTAATCGCAGGTGTTGATTGGGAGAGCTAGCTAAAACAACAGGTGAGACAACAACAGCTAAACAGCTAACACAACAACAGCAGGTAAAATGGCGATGACTAGGCAGAGAGGGTCGGATTAACTACACACAGAGCCTGAGTTCGCGGCTGGGGCTGACAGATAAAAAATAAATAAACAGAATGGAGTACCGTGATTAATGGACAGCCCAGCATGCATCAGCTATGTAGCCAAGTGATCATAGTGATCATAGTGTCCAGAGGGCAGCAGTAGATGGAACAGGGGAGCCGCCATTACGCTAGCACTTGGGCGGCACGGCGTTTAAAGTTAGTAGCCCTCCGACGGAGGCCGGTTGAAGGCACCGCGGTTGGAATATTCGTCGGCAGACCAGTCGTGGTGGTGCGGAGGGGGGCCGTGTCGACAGAGAATCCAAGCCAGATGGCGAAAGAGGTATTGTAGAATTTAGTTTGCTAGCCGGGAGATGCGCCTGGCTCACGGCTAATTGGTGCTAGCTTTGTGGCAGTGGCGTTAGCCACAATAGCCAATCGGTAGCAGCGGTGAACCGGTGCCAAGGTCCAGAGTTTACAGCAAGGATCCGGTGGAGTATTGGGCTCTAGCCGTGTATGAGTGGGGTTCGGGTGAACAGCTTAGTAGGCCGGGAGGTGGGCCTCAGGGATAGCTTCGGTACTGGATGCCACGGTGAGTGTAAGCTAGCTGTGAAGACCAGAAGTAGTGGTTCAGGGATTACGGCAGGAATCCGGCGTTGTTGTGGAGAGACAGTCCGATACTGGTAGTATTACAGGGCTGATATCTGTGCAGAAGGTAAAAGCCGCTAGCAGTGGCTAACAATGACTAAATAGCTTGTAGCTAATTAGCTGGTTAGCTTCTGGAGGTTCTTGAATGTGTTCTAAAGTTAAAAAAATAAATAATAATAGCGATACCGTATCACATTGGGTGAGGCAGGTTACCGGAAGGTATAATCGAATTAAAAATCGAAAAGAGATTGAAAATAAAGTTGAAATATATATACAAAAAATACAAAAAAATACAAAAGTACACGAGACACGAACAAAACGTCTTCACTGCTACGCCATCTTGGTTTACTCGCCATCTTGGTTTACTTGATGAAAGCTAGTGTGAGCCTGGTTGTGGAGGAGAGTGTCTAAGCTGAGCTGAGCAGTGTGAAGAGGACACATCAGCTGGCATAGAGAACACTTAACAACGCACTTCTCTGCCTGAGAGGTGACCACAGACTGGCCTTGGCAACGCCCAAGTAATAACTATAATGGCTTCTCTCCAAAGGCCATCTCTCATTAAGAAGTTATTTGCCAAGTTACTCAAGTTATATATTGTTGAAATATGAAATGCATGACCATGATAGCAATTGAAAGGGAACAGTTTGGAGTTTTTGGGAGAACACAACTATACCTTTCACCGCATTTGTTGATAACTAAATCTGAAAATACTGTGGATACATTAAGTGACATGATAAGAATATTCCTGGAAAATGTGGGGTCAGTGAAACAAGGGTTTGAGTGAGAGGACTAACTGGTGTCTCCAAGTGGCCACACACCTCTCCAAAGTGTGCACAGTTCCTAAGTCATTGCAATGAACAATTATGACTCAAAGAAGTCTTGAACTATACGGTGCTTTTTTGAGCTCTCCTAGCTGTGTTGTCGAGGAACTAGAGCAAGCACACTTGTAGTTGCTTTGTTTCGAACACAACCCTGTATCCCCACCATCACACAATTACTGTTGTTGTTTATTCAATCCAAAAATGGTCCATTATAAATCACAATCTGAGTCAGGTGGCATCATTTGAAAGCCTGTTTTATTGCCAACATGACTAGCTAAGGTCACAGTGGTAGGTGGTAGGCTTTCACAATGCAATTTAGAGTGCATTCAGGTGCGTGTGACACAGCATTTTTTTCTTCACAAAAGACAAACATAGGCTCATTCTCTTCAGAACAACCCAGGGTATTCCAGCCCCAGGGTTTTGAAGACAGTGACATGCAAGCATTTTGCTACACTCACATTATCTGCTAATCATGTGTATATGACAAATAAAATTAGATTTTGATTTGGGTATGCCACCATGTCATTAAACATAGTGATCATAAACGTTGACGCTGTATATAACATGAGATTTATGATATGGAAATCTGAAGTGCACATTTAGACTCACAGGTGTTTGGTTTGCTTGTATGACATCAAAGCGGTATTTATTATAATCCTCAACATCTCATCTTTCAAAATACATAGAGTCCTCTTAACTTACAGCATTTCGCTCAATCAGACAACAAAACATATGCAAATGTTGCCCAATTAGTAGGAGGGATTGAGGCAATTGGTTGTCGCGTGTGGTGCTCAAGTTCAGAATGGCTGTCAGTCAGACCCATATAATGCTGTGAAGCGCAGAGCTAGAGCTCTGACGTCATGTATAGCATGTTACTGTACAGCCACTGCGTTCCAATTTAGGCGTTTTCAACCAGTGTACGGGGTACGAGTGTAAAGGGCTACCATGTAATCACTATTTTTTTACCCGGTATTAATATAAAAAAGGATAGACACTGAAGACAATGTTTTAGATCATGTTTAAAAAGTATCATATAAAACCCTTTTTTTTTTTTTTTTTTACACATTTCTAACCATTCTGAACATTGTGAACATTGTAAGCTATTCTCTCATGAGGACAGTTTGTATGAAGTGACAGCTAAATGATTTGTTCAAGGTAAGGGTGTTCAGGCTGTGAGTAATAGTGCTGCACTGTAAATTCCCCATGATGCTGAGTAAAACAAGTTTGTATAGTAAATCATACAATAACCATAATCCAGTCAAACTGATCTGATGGATGTATGAATCAGGTTGGACTCATAGTACTCCTCTCCGATGCCTGAATGAAAGCTGATGACACCGTCTGATGTTGGGTCCTTTAATGTACTTTTAATGACTGATTTGCCTCTTTACCCTTCACTACAAACATATGTAGTAGCCATCCTGAGTGGGTTGTAATGGTGATGTTGTGCCTGGTCCTCTCCTCAGGTGACGAAGGCCCCAGGGGAGCCCCAGGGGAGGGAGAGGCTGGCCTGGTGGAGGGTTGGCAGCATGAAGCATCTGGCCATCTCCAAGTGGCTTAGTCAGCTGGGTCTGCCGCAGTACTGCACTCTGTTTGACGAGGAGTATGACGGCGTGGAGGTAAGAGCAGAACTCAGCCTGATTCCCTATGCAGAAACGTACGCACAAGCAAGCACGAACAGACACACTGACACGACACACACAAACGCATACACACTAAAGAGAACACACATAGACACTAAAGAGAACACACATAGTCTGCTGATGAAGCAGATCAGTGGAAAAGACTAACAAAGCACAGCAGTGTGTCTCAAATGACCCACTCAGCCAAAAGCAGTGAAAGTAGTTGTAGCAAAATAAAAACTAAAGTCAACAGAGATGCATTTAATTAAAATCGGATTAATTAACTTTTACCCATCGTCATGGATAGGTTTTGATTTATAGATTACATTTCCTCTGTGAATGCAGTCTGCAATCCTCAAATTCTTCCACAGAGTGATCGATCCAGGGAAAATAAAATCATATAGCAATATCCCTGCCCTGGGAAATCCATAAATTCAACGAGAAAAAAACACCCTCTTACCCTGGATCCCTAAACTGCAGGCCTAAAATACGATTCCTAGTATAGATTTAAAGCTGTGGCCGCCCAGAGCCTGCGGACACTATGTGAGGAATGTGTGTGAGCAGGGCAGAAGTGGTTGATGGTGTGTGAGCCCTGGGCTGTCGTGGTGATGTGTCATGTTGTATAAAGGATTGGAGACAGGCGCAGGAATACGTATTAGGGGGGTTTAATACTCCACCCAAAAATACAACATGCCATGAAAGGCACAGGGATGAAGCCAAAAACAAACACGTATACAAAAAGAAAGGGATGTAACCCAAACAAAAAAGCGAGGTTAAACCTCTAACAAATACACGGGACGAGACCCGTTATGACAATACACGGGACGAGCCCCGTAATAACAAGTGCACAAGTGGTGATCCAAGATGGCGTAGCAGTCAGACGTCTTTTGTCCTCGTCTTGTCATGTCCTGTGTATATATCTTTTTTATCTTTTTTCTTCGCATTTATTTAAAAATATATTTTTCTTAACCTCAACTTCAACATACTCTCCTGCAATCTGGCTCACCCAATGTGGTATGGATCTGCTATTTTCTTTACTTTTGAACCGGAACCCCAACAGAAGCTAGCCAGCTAACTAGCGAGTAGTCAGCTAGCCACTGATAGCGGTCATCAGCTACCTTTAGCCCGGACAACTCACGCTAGTCTGCACAGCGTGACTCAAACCAGAGCAAATCTGACTTATTTTTCTCCATATTTCCGGATTCCTACCGCAAGCTAGCCGCGGCCCGCTAGCCATCAAGAGCATATCGAACTGTTACCTGAAGAGGCCAATCTGAGAAATTCTTTGGCCACTATACCTATTTTTCCAATTGGTCTGGACCCTTTTACCACACAGAGCCCTGCTGATCCATGACGACTGATCTGCCGACGTAACCGCACGAGGGGGCTACAACAGACTTCTAACGTCGCAACGTCCCTCTAAGGCTCTTCTGCTAGCTTGCTAGCCCCGGCACACTAGCTGCCTGAATCGCCGTGTCTCACTGGACCCCTATGATTACTCGGCTACGCATGCCTCTCCCTAATGTCAATATGCCTTGTCCATTACTGTTTTGGTTAGTAATTATTGCCTTATTTCACTGTAGAGCCTCTAGTCCTGCTCAATACGCCTTAGTTAACCCTTTAGTTCCACCTCCCACACATGCAGTGACCTCACCTGGTTTAAATTATGTTTCTAGAGACAATATATATATTTTTTGTCTGTATATTATGCCTTGAACCTATTCTACCGTGTTCCAAACGTACTAGACGACCAGTTCTTATAGCATTTAGCCGTACCCTTATCCTACTCCTCCTCTGTTCCTCTGGTGATGTAGAAGTTAATCGAAGCCCTGCAGTGGCTAGCTCCACTCCCATTCCCCAGGCGCTCTCATTTGTTGATTTCTGTAACCGTAAAAGCCTTGGTTTCATGCATGCTAACATTAGAAGCCTCCTCCCTAAGTTTGTTTTATTCACTGCTTTAGCGCACTCTGCCATCCAGGATGTCCTAGCCGTGTCTGAATCCTGGCTTAGGAAGGCCACCAAAAACCCTGAAATTTCGATCCCTAACTATAAAATTTTCGGACAAGTAAGAATTGCCAAAATGGGCGGAGTTAAAATCTACTGCAGCGATAGCCTGCAGAGTTCTGTCTTATTATCCAAGTCTGTGCCCAAACAATTTGAGCTTCTACTTTTAAAAATCCACCTTTCCAGAAACAAGTTTCTCACCGTTGCCGCTTGCTATAGACCACCTTCTGCCCCAGCTGTGCCCTGGGCACAATATGTGAATTGATTGCCCCCCATCTATCTTCAGAGCTCATGCTGTTAGGTGACCTAAACCGGGACATGCTTATTAACACCCTGGCCATCCTACAATCTAAACTTGATGCCCTCAATCTCACACAAATTATCAATGAACCTACCAGGTACAACCCCAAATCTGTAAACTCAGGCACCCTCATCTCTGCTATCTTCAACCAGGATCTCAGCGATCACTGCCTCATTGCTTGCGTCCGTAATGGGTCTGCGGTCAAACAACCACCCCTCATTACTGTCAAACACTCCCTAAAACACTTCAGCGAGCAGGCCTTTCTAATCGACCTGGCCCGGGAATCCTGGAAGGATATTGAGCTCATTCCGTCAGTAGAGGATGCCTGATTATTCTTTAAAAGTGCTTTCCTCACAATCTTAAATAAACATGCCCCATTAAAAAAATGTAGAACCAGGAACAGATATAGCCCTTGGTTCACTCCAGACTTGACTGCCCTTGACCAGCACAAAAATATCCTGTGGCGTACTGCATTAGCATCAAATAGCCCCCGTGATATTCAACTTTTCAGGGAAGTTAGGAACCAATATACACAGGCAGTTAGGAAAGCAAAGGCTAGCTTTTTCAAACAGAAATTTGCATCCTGTAGCAAACTCCAAAAAGTTCTGGGACACTGTAAAGTCCATGGAGAATAAGAGCACCTCCTCCCAGCTGCCCACTGCACTGAGGCTAGGAAACACTGTTACCACTGATGAATCCGCGATAAATTGAGAATTTCAATAAGCATTTTTCTACGGCTGGCCATGCTTTCCACCTGGCTACCCCTACCCCGGTCAACAGCCATGCGCCCCCCACAGCAACTTGCCCAAGCCTCCCCCATTTCTCCTTCACCCAAATCCAGGTAGCTGATATTCTGAAAGAGCTGCAAAATCTGGACCCCTTCAAATCAGCTGGCTAGACAATCTGGACCCTCTCTTTCTAAAAATTATCTGCAAAAATTGTTGCAACCCCTATTACTAGCCTTTTCAACCTCTCTTTCGCATCGTCTGAGATCCCCAAAGATTGGAAAGCTGCCGCGGTCATCTCCCTCTTCAAAGGGGGAGACACTCTAGACCCAAACTGCTACAGACCTATATTCACCTACCCTGCCTTTCTAAGGTCTTTGAAAGCCAAGTTAACAAACAGATCACCAACCATTTCGAATCCCACCGTACTTTCTCTGCTATGCAATCTGGTTTCCGAGCTGGTCATGGGTGCACCTCAGCCACGTTCAAGGTCCTAAACGATATCATAACCGCCATCGATAAGAGACAATACTATGCAGCTGTATTCATCGACCTGGCCAAGGCTTTCGACTCTGTCAATCACCACATTCTTATCGGCAGACTCAACAGTCTTGGTTTCTCTAATGACTGCCTTGCCTGGTTCACCAACTACTTCTCAGACAGAGGTTAGTGTGTCAAATCGGAGGGCCGGTTGTCCTGACCTCTGGCAGTCTCTATGGGGGTGACACAGGGTTCATCCCTCGGGTCGACTCTTTTCTCTGTATACATCAATGATGTCGCTCTTACTGCTGGTGATTCTCTGATCCACCTCTACGTAGATGGCACCATTCTGTATATTTCTGGCCCTTCTTTGGACACTGTGTTAACAAACCTCCAGACAAGCTTCAATGCCATACAACTGTCCTTCCGTGGCCTCCAACTGCTCTTAAATGCAAGTAAAACTAAATGCATGCTCTTCAACCTATCGCTGCCCACACCTGCCCGCCTGTCCAGCATCACTACTCTGGACGGTTCTGACTTAGAATATGTGGACAACTACAAATACCTAGGTGTCTAGTTGGACTATAAACTCTCCTTCCAGACTCACATTAAGCATCTCCAAAATTAAATCCAGTATCGCCTTCCTATTTCACAACAAAGCATCCTTCACTCATGCTGCCAAACATACCCTCGTAATACTGACTATACTACCGATCCTTGACTTCGGCAATGTCATTTACAAAATAGCCTCCAACACTTTCCTCTGCAGTGATTTGACGTTATGGTAAAGGGTTAATGGACATAGGTTTGGATCAGAGCTCAAAAGAGAGAAAGTTGTACCTCATTCATGAGAACAGGGTATAAAACATGACAGTAGCGTCTGGCCTCAGGGCCGCTGCCATTGATATTTTTTCCTGTAAAGAGACACTATGACCCAGAGCTGTAGACCGTTAAAGTAGACATCAGAATGAGCCTGTCAAGAGTGTCTTAAGGTTCCTGGAGAGACCTCGTCAATAAGAGGTCCTTAGCTCCCTGACTCATGTCAAGTGATCCAAGGCCTCCATATTGCTGCAACTTTTTGTTTTTTGTAGTCTGTTGTCTGTGGTCACAATTACCTCATCCCTTTATTTCACTTCTATTTTGACAATATGTTATTAGATGATGAACCTACAGTATCTGATGTCTTAGCAGCTTACAGATATACAGTATTTGGTACAAGCAAAGATGTGATTCACTGTGATGAGCTTGTTCAGAACATGCTCATCATGTACTTCAAGAGCTTATATCCGCGCTAAATCACCCCAGAACCACCAGAGAAATAACCCAAATAGTTACGACAAAGGAAATACACTGATCATCTTTTTTAGAATGCACATTTAAGTCCATGGCTCTGCAGTGCTGTTCAACAGACCTTTTAAACACAGGAGAGGGGATCCACCTGTTCCCTCATTATAAAACATACCATCCTATGTGTGAGGACTTCAAACAGGCTTCATAAAGTTGCCGAGTTGGCCTCTAAAAGCCTTTTACAGTAAGTGACACAAAACCTTGGTAGGGTCACATGCCTATGGTCATGGATAGACAGTGTTCCCCACGTTAATCAGGAAGGACAGGAAGGCTATTACAACCTTCTATCCCACCATTACAGAGAGTAGAGAGAACTCTTTGGATCTCAACATACATGAGTGTACCTGACTTTATTATTCACTCAGATCAATGGCTGTTAGATGTTGGATGCTGCAGAAATGTAGCTATTTCAGCCATGCTAATGAAGGCCCACAATGCCTCAGTCATGTGAAACAGAGATTATGGAGCGTGCTAATGAACCTCCTTAACTGCTCCATTATTGGCAGAATTAAGTGAGAAAAGAGAGAGAGTGGGGGATACAAGTTTTTATCAAATTTCTCTAATGGACCTTCTCTTTTAGACTGAGTCTACACTGCAAAACCTAACCCTATAATGCCACACAAGTTAACTGTCCTAGGGGTCAAACCAGTGATAAAACATACACAGTGTATGTGGTGAAATATGCTACAGTTATAACACAGGCGTGCTTTAATGCCTGTCTATCAACCATTGGAGAGCATCCATCAGCCAGGAGATTGTCTGTGACGTCTCTCTGCTCCAATGCTGCCCAGACAGGTGAGAGAGATGAGGGGAGACGCATGACTGCATGGCTGCCTTCCTCTCTTCGTTTCTGCCTCTCTGGCTATGTAGCCCTGATAACCAGCCCTGTAATGAGAGTAATGGGGAGATATCAGCACTTCTAACAGTCTATGCTTCTCACTCCCTGGGGACACGTTCTGCTACATCTCACCACATTCCAACGCTGGTGAGCGTCAGCGTTACATTAACAAACTGCCAGTCATTCAGACCTGCCGGTGCTCAAATATCCAGACAAGAAAACAACAACTCAGACCAAACCACAACTCCGCACGCCACCCCCTGACAAAGATAACTATTAAAATATCTGCTTGAGGAATGTATTGAAATGCCATGGCATGGTTGAATAATGCACTGGAGAGTCTTAAGGATAGGCCAAAGGGCTCTTTTTGGCTATTAATGTCAGCTTTGTCTGCAAGTGGGTAAGAGGGTGTGTAACTACTAGGGGCCTCTATGGGTAAGCACTGCACACCTAGGAGCCGTCATCGGATAATGGACCCTTACCAGCATAGGGCTCCCATTGCCCTAGTGGAGACATTATCTGGATACCCAGACAGACACACACCAGCCCACCAGTCTGGTGGGCCCCCCATTATAACAAAGGCAGGACAATGCAGAAGTATGCTTGGTGAACACAGAGATCCTGGCTGAGATTCCACCGCTACACAGATAACAGGGACAAAAACTCTAATGTACCGTGGTGGAAAAATAACTCTGCTGCCTTAAAACAATCTGGTCCAGATCACTGCTCCATTGCACAAGGGATGATAAAGGCAAAGCAAACAGGAGAGCTGAGAATTTGAAATCTCCATGTTGTTGTTATAATGAAAATGTTATTATCATGTGACTAAAGCGAACTTGTAACTTCACTTGCATCAAGAATATATGATATGAATGCTCTGTCATTATTTGTAAGCTAACCCTGATCTCACAGAGAAAATGAACCCATCATTTCCTCTGTTTGGATATTTCAGTATTGTTAACACAAGCTCAAAGGCATGTTCCAAACAGCAGAAAATATCTCCTAACCAAACCTATAATTAAACTGGTCTGTTTTGTCTCTCTGGGGATCAATGCATGCTGGCACTCTGAGGAAAACAAAGTGGTGTTTGTGAGCTCGCCATCAATAATGTATTGTTTTGAAACAAGCCCCTGGTTTGAAGTGTAAGAAAGGGCACCATCAGCAGCAGCAAAGTGGCAGCCCAGTAATGACAGGCAGTGTATGGTACTGGCCTGAGTAGATTAGGGAGAGGAGAGGACACACTCCTCAGTTTGGAGGTAGGGGAAGGTGTCCTTGCCTGTCTGAAAACTGTCCTGTCTAGCTCCTGAAGAAGGCTGACACAGCCAAAGTGTTGTCTGCATTATGGTACAGTTTGGTACACCTTGCGGGCATTCCTTCTTCATATAGTCTAACCCTCTTCCCATCCATCTGTGTCTCTCCCTGCAGGACCTGTTGCACGTGAATGAGCTGGACCTGCTGGAGCTGGGGGTCCATAACCACCTCCACCGCATCCACATCCTCACCAGCATCCAGACACTGCAGGAGAGGGAGAGGAGGAGAGGTCAGTGGCACAACATCATCTCTGGTAGTTGCAGGCAATGTTATCTTCCTATACCAAACCTGTTGATGAAAAATATACTTTGTTATGGTCTGTTCACATTATGAGCCACTGTTGTTGTGACTCAAATCCAGAAAAGTAATTCCCACTGAAACATTCCCAGTCCCAGTCATTCCCATTGAAAGCCTCAAGATTAAACCGTAGATTTTGAGCTGTTGTTTGCTAAATGCTAAATGCTATGCAATGCCAAGCATATGCCACATAACACCCACCCAATGCACTTACACTTGTTTGGATGTGAAAGGAAAAGTGGTAGTGTTTAAACAAGAGAAGTGTCTTTCTCTTCCAACACTCACACGGCTGACCAAACAGGAGCAGGCCTCATCCGGCCCATCATACTGTTTTCACAGACTGGCTCAGACCCTGCTCGTCTGGTTCCCAGCCCTCCCTCTCTGCTTCCATCCCCTCCCATCCTGACCTCTGTTTGTGTTGGGCAGCACAGGCCATGTAATGCGTTTGGAAGGTTAGAGAGGATGGCCATAGTAGGGAACAAGCCCACCGGCACTCTCTCACTGGCTACTGCCACCCTACGGCCCCACCTCACTGGGCCAGGGTTCAGAGGATAGCCCCCCTCCAGTGAAACAGTGTTGTGCTGAATAGTAGCTGATACTTTCCTTACAGTCACCAGGGAAAACGATGTGCCCTAGTTAAAGGCTAAAGACTTCCTGGTCATCTGAGTGAATAAGCTCCGGAGTCCTCAAGACTCATCAGTGATTAATTAGGATATTCAACAGATTTCATGTTTTTCTTTCTTCTTCTCTTGTTCTTATCCCTTGACGCCACCTGTAAAGACAGACAAAGGTAATAAGGTGTTCAGCTGTAAGTCATGAAAGCACCAGGAGGCTGATGGCAACATATAGGGATTACTGAGATAAGACAGACAGGCATCTTAGGCCTGGGAACAGGAGTGGAAATCAAAACACAGCCTCATTTACTGTAGACACAGGTACTGTGTCATGCATAGGCATACTTCCAGGGTTAGTGCAATCAAGGATCCTTGGATGTCCCTACCCTAAACCCTAACCTTAACCCCCACCCTGACCTTAACATTACCATAACCCTTACCTAACCATAATCCTTACCTTAACCATTTTAAATTTCAACTTCAATGGGGTGACGTCACAACACAGCAACCACGGTGGAACACACGCACGCAAGCAAGCACGCGCACACGCACGCACGCACACGCACACGCACACACACACGCGCACACACACACACACACACACACACACACACACACACACACACACACACACACACACACACACACACACACACACACACACACACACACACACACACACACACACACACACACACACACACACACACCAGGTGATTATACAGGGTCTAGCCAGGCAGCTGTAAGAGTTGGAGCAGCGGTGGCTGCCCTGGGGCAGGTGTCCTGCTGTGTATAATTAACTCTGTAGAAAAGTGGGGATGAGGTTTCCGTATGGATCATAGACAGGCCGCTGCTTGTTTACAATGCATTATATGCCGACTCCCTACTGGTGGTATGGTTACTACCAAGTGTATGACATTTGGTTTGGGGCAATTTGAATTCTTTATTCTAAAAGAGTGTTCATGTAGGGCAATATTCCATTCCTAACAAAATACACTTGCTTTTTTTTATGTGTCTGCATTAAGTGGTTTTGGGCTGCTGATAAAGGGTCATCAAGTCTCCTGTTGCACCATCCACCCACACCAAAAGTTTAATAGCCTTTCACACTAACAATCAGAAAGACAAACTTGCAGGGAGTGTTGGCTAATGGTGTGTGGATTCAGGGATAGTGCTAAATAGATTAGCCTTCTTCTGTTCTTCTGAATGTTAACTTTTCTCTTTGAGGAGTCTTAGCACAATCAGACAAATATGACATATCCTACACTGTGACTCAGTAGAGTTTAGCAAACGGTTAAGTGGCCTCAAAGCAACGAGTAGAGTGGAATTGACACTTCTGAAAATTATTGGATTTCTATTGAATATCTTTCCAAAGTACTGTACTGAGGTAGATAAACATTTTCAGTGATGCTGGGCCAGTTTCTCACATGATACATTTAATAAAAAGATCATAATTTCTATCATTCAAGGACATTGTCATGTCATGCTTTCTGGAAACACTAGACAAGGGGCAGTCAGACATGGTTTTAACTCAAGACACAGAAAAGGTAGGAAAAATACAGAGGATACGGGGCAACAGAGGACGAACAGCAGAGGGGCTAATGATCTTGGAGCGGGTGTAATGGGTGCGTGCTGGTGGCAGGGAAGTCAGGCGCAGGAGAGTGAACTTAGTATAAACGGAGCCGTTTAATGAATATACAAAAACGCAGAAAACCAAAATATACAAAATATAATAAGAGGGTGAAAAACAGGTCGCACACCAGAACATAACTTGCACCAAACATACAACAGACAATCACTGACAAGGACATGATGAGAAACAGAGGGTTAAGTACACAACATGTAATTGATGCGATTGGAACCAGGTGTGATGGAAGACAAGACAAAACCAATGGAAAATGAAAAATGGATCAGCAATGGCTAGAAGGTTGGTGATGTCGACCGCCGAACACTGCCCGAACAAGGACAGGGACCGACTTCGGCGGAAGTTGTGACAGCGGGGGAGAAGGTCTTGGCTTCCGGGGTAGTAGCCGCGGCACTATAGCTGTGTACCAGCGCCTTAGGCTTGACCTTCTTGGATACCGGTTGGTGCTGCGGAAGTGATGTGGCCCGGGCCTTACTGAACCCCTCCCGGAGGTCTTAGTACTCTGCGGAGCTGGCGGAGAAGTCCGGCGGGCCAAGCCCCTGGAAGATGTCTCAGGGCAGGCAGAGCTGACTTCAGGCAATGAGTGTGGCAGGACGGGCTCCAGCCCACGATGGCACCAGTAGCCCAGTCAATGGAGGGATTGTGTTGCTGGAGCCAAGAGAATCCCAATACCACGGAACCTGCAGAGACTCAACCAGCAGGAATTGGATCGTCTCGCTGTGGTTCCCCGACACTTGTAGGTTGATGGGGGTGGTCTGGTGGGTGACCCGGCCTATAGAGCGCCCGTCCACGCTCTAACACCCATGGGAATGGAGAGGGGTTGAGTGGGGATTCCCAGCTCAGACCCCAAGGTCCACCAGAGTACTCACTCCAACGAATGAGTTATGTCTCTTTAAGGGACAGGTAGACACATAATGACCTGCAGTACACCAATACAGAGAACTCTGGGGACAGCCTGGCCCTGCCGAGCTGCATCGGCTCGGGAAGAGGTGAATTGGCAGTTTCCCGAGGCTCGGGTAAGCTTGGATCCTCATGGGGACTTCTGGAGTTCATCAGATGCAAGGTGGGTTCCCTGAGTGACTATTTGGGGCCGCAATCGGACCTCTTCTCCCTACTACGTTCCCGTAGCCGACCATCGATCCGGATGGTTAAAGCGATGAGTGAGTTGAGATCTGTCGGTAGTTCTCGGGCTGCCAGCTCATCCTTTACCTCCTCCGATAATCCGTGCAGGAATGTGTCAAACAGCGCTTCCGTGTTCCAGGTACCCTCTGCCGCTAGCGTGCGGAACTCCACCTCATAGTCTGCTATGCTGAGGGTGTCCTGCCGAAGCTGGAGTAACTTCTGGGTTCATAGTCTGCCACACTGAGGGAGGAGTCCTGCCGAAGCTGGAGTAACTTCCGAGCAGCCTCTCTCCCGGACACCGGAGCCTAAAACCTTTCTCACCTCCGCCATTAATACCTCCAGACTGAGGCTGATGGCGGATTGTTGCTCCCACACCACCGTGGCCCAGGCGAGTGCCCTCCCAGACATCAGCGTAATGATGTACACTATCTTCAAGTGGTCAAATAAGGCTGCAGCTCGAAAATGAGGGAACACTGGGAGAGAAAGGCCCATCAGGAATATGGAATCTCCATTGTAGCGCTCTGGGAGAGATAAGCGGGGTTCCCGGGAAACTGGGGTGATGGCGCTGCTACCAGCCGGGTTACTGAGGGGCTGGGAGGTTACTGTCATGGTAGGCTGCCTGGTAGGCAACCCACAGAATTGCTCCCGCAATGCGTCCAATGCTAGGTCTTGACGTTTGGCCATGTTCTGGAATCCTTCCATTAATCCGCGAAGCAACTCCTCGTGTCTACTAATGATGGCTCCTTGGCATGGCGGAGCTGGTCTAAGTCTGCTGGGTCAGTCATGGCCAGTTCGTACTATCACGTTTCAGGTAAGACCCAAGTGCAGACTATGTTGACTTAACAATGTTTATTGCAACAACAGGGGCAGGCAAACAACAGGTCAAGGCAGGCAGGGGTCGATAATCCTGAGTAGCTGCAAAGGTAAAGAACGGCAGGCAGGCTCAGGGTTAGGGGCAGGCAGAGTGGTCAGGCAGGCGGGCTCAGAGTCAGGACAGGCAAGGAGGACGAGAAAAGCCAGGAGGACGAGAAAAAGAGAGACTGGGGAAAACAGGAGCTGAGAAAACGCTGGTTGACTTGAACAAATAAGACAAACTGGCCCAGACAGACCAAAAACACAGGTATAAATACCCTGGGGATAAGTGGGGAAGATGGGCGACACCTGGAGGTTTGGTGGAGACAAGCACAAGGACAGGTAAAACAGATCAGGGAGTGGCAGATTGTCTATGTACAGTATTTGTTCAAGTTAATGGCATCCTTTGGAACTCATCTTGTGAACCAGATAAGGGGCCTCATTTGTAAACGTTGCTTATGCACAACATCTGTCCCAAAACATGCATGAGCCAGTTTTCACGCAAAAGTTGGAGTTTATAAAACTGAACTTGATGTGAGAATGTGCTTATCCTCTCTAGGGCATGTGGGACGCTAGCGTCCGACCTGGCCAACATCCAGTGAGATTGCAGAGTGCCAAATTCAAATACAGAAATACTCATTATAAAAATTCAGAAAACAAAACATATTTTTACATAGGTTTAAAGATGAGCTTCTTGTGAATCCAACCACTGTGTCAGATTTTAAAAATGCTTTACTACGAAAGCATACCTTACGGTTAGTTGAGAACATAGCCCAGCAGACAAATCATTACAAACAGTAACCAGCCAAGTTGAAGAGTTACACAAGTCAGAAATAGAGATACAATTTATCATTTACCTTTGATGATCTTCATATGGTGGCACTCAGAAGACATTCATTTACTCAATAAATGTTCCTTTTGTTCGATAAAGTCTCTTTATATCCAAAAACCTCTGTTTTGTTTGCGCGTTTTCTTCAGTAATCCACAGGCTCAAACGCAGTCAAAACAGGCAGACAAAAAAATCTAAATTGTGTCCGTAAAGTTCATTGAAACATGTCAAACGATGTTAAATTCAATCCTCAGGTTGTTTTTAGCCTAAATGATCTATAATATTTCAACCGGACAATAATGTTGTCAATACAAAAGGTAAACAAGAAAGGCACTCTCAAGGGATTGCGCATGAAAAAGCTCTGTGACACGGTAGGGTCCACTCATTCAGACTGGTCTTACTCCCTCATTTATCAGAATACAAGCCTAAAACTATTTCTAATAGTATCTAACTATATCTAGTGGAAGGCATAGGAACGGCAATTTGAATCCTAAGTCAATGGATACTGTAATGGCATTGAATAGAAAACTACAAAACCAAAAAAAAAAAAAAAAAAAACTTCCTGAATGGATTTTTCTCAGGTTTTCGCCTGCCAAATAAGTTCTGTTATACTCACAGACATTATTTTAACAGTTTTGGAAACTTGAGAAACTGGAGTGTTTTCTATCCAAATCTACCAGTTATATGCATATCATATCTTCTAGCAGTAGCAGGCCATTTAATTTGGGCATGCTTTTCATCCAAAATTCCAAATGCTGCCCCCTACCCTAGAGATGTTATCCTCCTGCAAACTTTAGACCATGCGTCACACAAATTGTGGTGGTTGAAGTATTACATGGCAAGAAGGCAAAAGTATCCTAGCCTTGTGCTGGAAAATATGATCACACTCTTATTCATAACAAAAACAAACAGGTAGCTTAATATAATAACAAGATACAATCATTTGCCATTAGTGAGAAGTGCGAAAATCGCTTAGTTTTATCTTCGCATTCTAAAATAATTAGAAATAGTTATCTATTTCCTACTATTTTTTTATTTCCATGATCATTGCAGAATAAATTCCTCATCTTTTCTGACTGTGATGGTTTCACACTTGCAAAATAGCCTATAGGCCTACAACAAGTTAGAATAGGCTACCATTCATCCCATCTCTCATTTAACTGGACCCACTTCACAGTAGTAAATATATAAGCTATTTCAAGTATTTTTCTCTATGTGGTCCGATCTGAAGTGCAGTTTAAGAGTAGACCAGACAGTTCACCTTTTCCATTGATGTTTGTAGGCTATGTCTGAATACTGTAACAACAAATTGTTCAATTTTAAAATATTTCATTTATAAATATAATGGTAACATTTTACTTGACACCAAGCGTTATGACATGGTCATAATGTTTTGCCTTGTGTTTTGTGAGTTTTGACACTCTTATGTAGGTGGTATAACCAGACATAAAACAATGCAATATATGTCAAAACAGGTGTAAATATATGGGCCATGACAGTGTTATGACCATATTATGACAGGTTATGACAAGTCATGTCAGCTGTTATGACATATTATGACATGGTTATGACGCTAGGTGTCAAGTAAAGTGTTACCAACATGGGGTACATGGTACACAATACATATATCATAACCATTGCGGAATAAATTCCTCGCCATTTCTGTCTATGATGAGTTCATAGTCCAGAGGTAGTAATACAACAAATTACCATGCACATCTTTCATTTCATTGGAGTTATAATGCTCGTTCACACGCACAGTTGTACCACAAGTCTGATTTATAAAGGGAGAAATGTGTATGTATGCTTGCGCAAAGTTTACTGTATGAATCTCTATATTTTTATGTGTGCGATGTCACTTCAGTGCACAACGGAGCATTTGAAAGCCAATACAGTGTCAGAATATACACTAAGTATACCAAACATTAGGACCACCTTCCTAGTATTGAGTTGCACCCCCCCCCCCCCCCCCCCCCCCCATTGTGCTCTCCTAACAGCCTCAGTTATTCGGGCATGGGGACTGTGCACAAAATGCAAAGATAAAATGAATAGATTTGCGCTCTTCTCAATAACAGCCAATGATTGCATCATGATATTTAGCTACCTGCTTTTTTGTTAGGAATAAGTTGTCATATATTCTCCCTTTGCACAAGGCTGCCAGGTTACTTTTGTGTCTTGCAATGCAATGCTTCAACCACTAGAAACTATGTGAACGCATGGTCTAAAATTTGCCGGAGGATAAGCACATTCTCATGTCAAGTTCAGTTTTGATAAAGGACAACTTTTGTCCTTTTGTTCTTGATAAAGGACAATGTTTCCACAGTTGTGTCAAGTTGGCTGTAGGTCCTTTGGGTGGTGTACCATTCTTGATACACACGGGAAACTGTTTAGCGTGAAAAACCCAGCAGGGTTGCAGTTCTTGACACACTCAAACCGGTGTACCTGGAACATACCCTGTTCTAAGGCACTTTAATCTTTTGTCTTGCCCAATCACCCTCTGAATGCCACACACACAATCCATGTCTCAATTGCCTCAAGGTTTAAAAATCCTTCTTTAACCTGTCTCCTCCCCTTCATCTACACGGATGTAAGTGGATTTAACAAGTGACATCAATAAGGGATCGTAGCTTTCACCTGGTCAGTAAATTTTATGGAAAGAGCAGGTGTCCTTAATGTTTTGTATACTCAGTGTAGTGTGTATACATACATATGGGGATGGCAAGCATATTTAAAAATATTGCTGTTCATTGGATTCCAGCCCAGCCTACATATATATTTAAGTGTCTTCTGTGACCATGAGTGTAAAACTCTGCTTGGGTTAGCACTTTCATCCCTGAGAATTAAAAACATTGCAAGAAATAAAGACAGAAGATAAATGCTATACTAATGCTAGGTCTTTGCAGTCCCACACTATGATAATTTAATTTCATCATGACATACAGCAATACTCTCTGCATTGCCCCTCGGGTCCAGGAGATGACCTGGGATGTCACAGACATGACCATACTTGATGGGATGGTTAATGAAACTATTGTGAGAGCCAGATTATGACAACATGGAGAACAAGTTTTAGTAGCGTTGGATAGAAAGAGATTGAAGCCCCTGACATGATAACAACACTTCCTCCTACCATGACAACACTCAGAGATGTCTATTAAAACCTTATAGGATCAAAGTGTTGTGATGGAGGAGGGCGTTTTCTCAGGGTGGTCTCAGTTCCCATTGCTCCTCTGTCACATGGGGTGGGACAGTGGTGAGAGGGTTCAGTATGTCCAGACCAGCCCTGTTCCTCACCAACATAAACAAAGTCCTCTGGTGTCAACGGCTGGGCATGCTCTGTAAAGAAAGAAAGAAAGAAAGAAAGAAAGAAAGAAAGAAAGAAAGAAAGAAAGAAAGAAAGAAAGAGAGAAAAGTTGCTCAGTTTGAAATAACCCTGCTAATAACACACCTAATATCTCTACCTATTTTAGTGCTGATAGCTGATAGTAAAACAGTCACAGGCCACTCCAACTAGAAATCACTGGTCAGTTTTATTATCAACCAGGCTTGTGTGATACATTTCTCATTGCAATATGAGCTCAAACAATGCTTAGGCAGCGTGTCCAATCAAAGCTCATCCACCAGCCTGCATGCATTAGTCACCATGCTACAGTACACAGCATTGTCACTGACACAGGGCCATCCATTATTTTTACAACACTCACTGCTGACTGACAGCCATAGCCTTTGTGGTATTGTTGGGTCACAGTGCTGTTCTCTTATCCACTGTGTGTGGACTTCCCCTTGGTGAATCGCCCCGTAGCACTCACTTCTGTCATCATCAAATCTAATTTCTTTATATAGCCCTTCGTACATCAGCTGATATCTCAAAGTGATGTACAGAAACTCAGCCTAAAACCCCAAACAGCAAGCAATGCAGGTGTAGAAGCACGGGAAAACTCCCTAGAAAGGCCAAAACCTAGGAAGAAACCTAGAGAGGAACCAGGCTATGTGGGGTGGCCAGTCCTCTTCTGGCTGTGCCGGGTGGAGATTATAACAGAACATGGCCAAGATGTTCAAATGTTCATAAATGACCAGCATGGTTAAATAATAATAATCACAGTAGTTGTCGAGGGTGCAGCAAGTCAGCACCTCAGGAGTAGATTGGCTTTTCATAGCCAATCATTAAGAGTATCTCTACCACTCCTGCTGTCTCTAGAGAGTTGAAAACAGCAGGTCTGGGACAGGTAGTACGTCCGGTGAATAGGTCAGGATTCCATAGCCGCAGGCAGAACAGTTGAAACTGGAGCAGCAGCACGGCCAGGTGGACTGGGACAGCAAGGAGTCATCATGCCAGGTAGTCCTGAGGCATGGTCCTAGGGCTCAGGTCCTCAGAGAGAAAGAGAGAATGAGAGAGAGCATACTTAAATTCACACAGGATACCAGATAAGACAGGAGAAGTACTCCAGATCTAACAAACTGACCCTAGCCCCCCGACACATAAACTACTGCAGCATAAATACTGGAGGCTGAGACAGGAGGGGTCAGGAGACACTGTGGCCCCATCTGATGATACCCCCGGACAGGGCCAAACAGGAAGGATATAACCCCACGCACTTTGCCAAAGCACAGCCCCTACACCACTAGAGGGATATCTTCAACCACCAGCTTACCATCCTGAGACAAGGCAGAGTATAGCCCACAAAGATCTCCGCCACAGCACAACCCAAGGGGGGCCGCCAACCCAGGCAGGAAGATCAGTGATTCAACCCACTCAAGTGACGCACCCCTCCTAGGGACAGCATGAAAGAGCACCAGTAAGCCAGTGACTCAGCCCCTGTAATAGGGTTAGAGGCAGAGAATCCCAGTGGAGAGACGGGAACCGGCCAGGCAGAGACAGCAAGGGCGGTTCGTTGCTCCAGAGCCTTTCCGTTCACCTTCACACTCCTGGGCCAGACTACACTCAATCATATGACCCACTGAAGAGATGAGTCTTCAGTAAAGACTTAAAGGTTGAGACCGAGTCTGCGTCAATCACATGGGTAGGCAGACCATTCCATAAAAATGGAGCTCTATAGGAGAAAGCCCTGCCTCCAGCTGTTTGCTTAGAAATTCTAGGGACAATTAGGAGGCCTGCGTCTTGTGACCGTAGCGTACGTGTAGGTATGTACGGCAGGACCAAATCAGAAAGTTAGGTAGGAGCAAACCCATGTAATGCTTTGTGGGTTAGGAGTAAAACCTTGAAATCAGCCCTTGCCATAACAGGAAGCCAGTGTAGGGAGGCTAGCACTGGAGTAATATGATCAAATTTTTGGGTTCTAGTCAGGATTCAAGCAGCCGTATTTAGCACTAACGGAAGTTTATTTAGTGCTTTCTCCGGGTAGCCGGAAAGTAGAGCATTGCAGTAGTCTAACCTAGAAGTAACAAAAGCATGGATACATTTTTCTGCACAATGAAGTGCTTTGAGAGACTAGTCAAGGATCACATCACCTCTACCTTACCTATCACCCTAGACGCACAATTTGCGCACAATCACCCTAGACGATGCAATCGCAATCGCCATCACACTGCACACTGCCCTATCCCATCTGGACAAGAGCAATACCTATGTAAGAATGCTGTTCATTGACTACAGCTCAGCATTCAACACCATACTACTCTCCAAGCTTATCATTAAGCTTGAGGCCCTGGGTCTGAACCCCTGCCCTGTGCAATTGGGTCTTGGACTTCGTGACGGGCCGCCTCCGGGGGGTGAAGGTAGGAAACAACACCTCCACTTCGCTGATCCTCAACACTCGGGCCCCACAAGGGTACATGCTCAGCCCCCTCCTGTATTCCCTGTTCACCCATGACTGCATGGCCAAGCACACCTCCAACTCAGTCATCAAGTTTGCAGACAACACAACAGTAGTAGGCTTGATTACCAGGGAGGAGGTGAGGGATCTGGGAATGTGGTGCCAATAAAATAACCTCTCACTCAACGTCAACAAAACAAAGGAGATGATCGTGGACTTCAGGAAACAGCAGAGGGAGCACCCCCTATCCACATCGACGGGACCACAGTGGAGAAGGTGGAAAGCTTCAAGTTCCTCGGCGTACACATCACTGACAAACTGAAATGGTCCACCCACATAGACAGTGTGGTTAAGAAGGCGCAACAGCGCCTCTTCAACCTCAGGAGGCTGAAGAAGTTTGGCTTGTCACATAAAACCCTCACAAACTTTTACAGATGCACAATTGAGAGCATCCTGTCGGGCTGTATCACCGCCTGGTACGGCAACTGCACCGCCCACAACCACAGGCTCTCCAGAGGGTGGTGCAGTCTGCCCAATGCATCACCCGGGGTAAAAGGCCAAAAAGATCATCAAGGACAACAACCACCTGAGCCACTGCCTGTTCACCCCACTATCATCCAGAAGGTGAGGACAGCACAGGTGCATCAAAGCTGGGACCGAGAGACTGAAAAACAGCTTCTATCTCAAGGTCATCAGACTGTTAAATAGCCATCACTAGCACAGAGAGGCTGCTGCCTATATACACATATATACAATCACTGGCCAGTTTAAAAATGGATCACTAGTCACTTTAAATATGCCATTTTAATAACGTTTACATATCTTGCATTACTCTTCTCATATGTATATACTCTATTCTATATTATTCTACTGTATCTTAGTCTATGCCGCTCTGACATTGCTCATCCATATATTTATATATTCTTAATTCCATTCCTTTACTTAGATTTGTGTGTATTTGGTATTTGTTGTGTAATTGTTAGATATTACTTGTTAGATATTACTGTACTGTCGGAGCTAGAAGCACAAGCATTTCGCTACACCTGCAATACCATCTGCTAAACACGTGTATGTGACCAATACAATTTGATTTGATTCGATTTGAGGCTGACCGCCCTTCAGGAATGTGAGAAGGCAGATGATGGGCAGAAATGCAGCAGCATGCAGATGAACTGTTATTTGTCCCTGATGGAAAACACAAGTTACCATGGTGAGAGAATTCTACATGGTGCTCAGCTGAGACTGTGGACCAAAGATAGACCACCACTCAACTCTCAACAAAGACTGCCAGAGCAACACTCGTCTGCTAGGCTCAGCTCAGCTAGGGAAGCGAGTGGCTGTACATTCATGCAGACATTCATACATATGTGGCACAGGTACAGTATATTTGCGAGCTGCTCACATTTTTCTACAAGTTTTGACAACCATGAAAAACATTCCTCATAACTAAATCCCAGAGAATTCTATGAAGTGATGGTGTAGTTGAATCAGTTAAACCTGGTCCTACTAACATTGTTCTGTAATTAAGAGTGTTCAATGTCAAATCTTGAATGATGCAATAAAACCATGGTGGTTTATACTCTGTTAAAAAGTTATGGAATGAGGTGTTCTTTAAAACATGGATAGTTTACATTTCAAGTGCTGACAAATTGTTCTTCCTCGCAGCCTTGGGTACTAGGCCGGAGGGGGGATGTCTTCAGGCCTACAGTACATACTGCATACGCAGAACTAAACTACAGCATAGGGAAAAGACTGGTAGAGAAACAGTCTTAGTACACATCCTGTATTAGCATTTTCCTGTACAGAAACATTCCCCTTTACAGAACAGAATAACTTTATTTTTCTTAGAGGGAACATGGTTATGATTGACAGTTTATGGACATGGGATGGCTCCTGCGTAAATGTGGTAATCTATGGTCATCAACAGGCAGTTCTGTGAGTAACCAACAGCAGATTACCGATCAGGATCTTGACTCAGAGGAAATAGAGGGTGACGGATTGATCAAAGGAGTGATTTCTTGGAAATGCCCCCTTCCTTTACAAACCTGTGAGCAATGAGATGGGATCAGGACTTTTGGATCTATTCCGAGGGGAAGAAACATGGCACCTGGCGTCTGAACTTTCCCCTGATGAGTGCATGTGCGCTGGACTAGGAGTGTTTGTGCATGTGTGTGTGTGTGTGTGTGTGTGTGTGTGTGTGCGTGTGTGCGTGTGTGTGTGCGTGTGTGCGTGCGTGCGTGCGTGCATGTGCGCGTGTATGCGTATGTGTGTGTGCGTGCGTGCGTGTGCGTGCGTGTGTGTATGCGTGTGTGTATGCGTATGTGCATGTGTGGTGTGTGTGTGTGTGTGTGTGTGTGTGTGTGTGTGTGTGTGTGTGTGTGTGTGTGTGTGTGTGCGTGCGTGCTTGTGTGCATGTGTGCGTGTATGCGTATGTGTGTGTGTGCGTGTGTGTATGTAGCTGAGGTGCCTGAGGACACCCAGGTCATCAGATAACAGCAGGGTCACTCAGTGAGAAGCTGTGCCAAGCCAAACGGCATCAATACATAACAAATGAGAACACACAGACATTGTCTACAGAACCTACAGTTCTCTCAAACATAATAGCTTCACATCCGCTGTACCACAGTCTGACCTGGTTCATTATGATTTATTGTCAAATAATATGACTATCACAACATACTATGTCATTCAAATGTGAGACATTTTCAATGTCCTGACACCTTGATGAATGAGGGGTGTTATGAGGTAGAGTGTCCTGGCAGGTGCAGTGTAACTGGAGAGGGTCTGTCTGATTCCAGATGTCTTTCAAGTGTGTGCGTGTGTCCTCCTGACAAAATACCCAGCTGGGATGCAGGGGCTGAAGGATTCTGTGGACACACACACACACACTGAGTATATATATATATATATATATATATATATATATATATATATATATATATATATACACTGAGTCACCATGGCAGATTTAGCATAGCGTTACACGAAACAAACATCACCTGTCCTTTCAATCACAGGGCAACAGGACTGGTATCCTTGGCCAGAGTCTGCCAGGAAGGAACACACACACACACACACACACGGTTGTGTGTTATCATCAGCAGACAATGTGAAGGATTCAGAGGACAAAGACAGGGAAAGTGTATTCTGTACCTCAGCCAAGACAAACAGCACTCCCTCTGTTTTTTGGAGACAGTACACGTGTCTTACAAGACAGAATACTAGCTACCTTAACATTTAATAAGTATTATTTTAATGTTTTCAGAGATGTGATCAGATTGCACATCACAAACTCAGCAAAAAAAAAGAAACGTCCTCTCACTGTCAACTGTGTTTATTTTCAGCAAACTTAACAAATATTTGTATGAACATAAGATTCAACAACTGAGACATAAACTGAACAAGTTCCACAGACATGTGACTAACAGAAATGGGATAATGTGTCCCTGAACAAAGGGGGGGATAAAAATCAAAAGTAACAGTCAGTATCTGGTGTGGCCACCAGCTGCATTAAGTACTACAGTGCATCTCCTCCTCATGGACTGCACCAGACTCATCAGTGATAAGCACGTTTTGCCAGTCCTGTCTGGTCCAGCGACGGTGGGTTTGTGCCCATAGGCTACGTTGTTGCCGGGGATGTCTGGTGAGGACCTGCCTTACAACAGGCCAGTCGGAGCACTGATGGAGGGATTGTTGTAACTCGGGCAGTTGTTGTTGCCATCCTGTACCTGTCCCGCAGGTGTGATGTTTCGGATCCTGTGCAGGTGTTGTTACATGTGGTCTGCCACTGCGAGGACGATCAGCTGTCCGTCCTGTCTCCCTGTAGCGCTGTGTTAGGCATCTCACAATATGGACATTGCAATTTATTGCCGTGGCCACATCTGCAGTCCTCATGCCTCCTTGCAGCATGCCTAAGGCATGATCACACGGATGATCAGGGACCCTGGGCATCTTCATTTTGGTGTTTTTCAGAGTCAGTAGAAAGGCCTCTTTAGTGTCCTAAGTTTTCATAACTGTGACCTTAATTGCCTACCGTCTGTCTGTAAGCTGTTAGTGTCTTAACGACCGTTCCACAGGTGCATGTTCATTAATTGTTTATGGTTCATTGAACAAGCATGGGAAACAGTGTTTAAACCTTTTACAATGAAGATCTGTGAAGTTATTTGGATTTTTACGAATTATCCTTGAAAGACAAGGTCCTGAAAAAGGAACTTTTTTGTTTGTTTGTTTAGTTGCACTGTCTGTACAGTGACAAGTATATATATTTTTGTTTAAAGAACATTATTGCATTTTCAAATAACATTATCGGAGTGAAACTGGACAATAACAAAGGCTGTTGTTGGGACATTAAATGTGAGGCTGCTCTGGCCTCTCTCCTGGGATTGGTGACAGAGGAGAGGAGGGAAGAGGTGTGAAGAGAGGGACGTTTTCAGTGCTGGGGGGCAGGGGAGGATGGGGTTGAGGGTAAGTCGTAAATCACTCCCCTGTGGCTCGGTCTGTGTGGAGGAGTAGGGGCACGTGTGTGTGTCTGATGTGTGTATCAGCGAGAGAGATAGAGAACACTGTATATATACATAATATGACATTTGAAATGCCTTTATTCTTTTGGAACTTTTGTAAGTGTAATGTTTACAGTACATGTTTTATTGTTTATTATCTATTTCACTTGCTTTGGCAATGTAAACATATGTTTCCCATGCCAATAAAGCCCTTGAATTGAGAGAGAGAGAGAGAGAGAGAGAGAGAGAGAGAGAGAGAGAGCATACTACGGAGGGGAAGAGGACGGCAACACAGCCACTGTGGGAGGCCCAGAGACACACAAAGCCAGAGAGAGAGAGAGGAGGAAGGGGTTTGTTTCTGCAATCTAGCCTTGTTGTTGCCTGTTCGTGCGAGTCTCTTTGCTGGTCAGTTAGTCTACTATGCCTGGGACTCTGTAGCGCTGCCACTCAGGAGGAACTCTACTGAAGTGAAGTGAGGAGGAAATCTCTGGCTGTGCTGTTCTTCAAAACAAGTGCAACTTTAAACAGACAGGTAAGGATTTCTAGAAACCGTACTGGATTGGACTCTGCTTTGTATAAACGTGTTGGAATGTGTTGGTGCTGTATCCAGATGCTTACAGTAGTGTGAGCAGTATCTCTCTTGCTAGTTTCTCTCTAGCAACTTTGTACAACTTCAAATAATTTTGATTTATTCAGAGTTGTCAACAGGAAACTCTTTGTATTGTTTTCAGTAGAATGACTTCAGTCAGTTCAGTTGATGCTTTTTCTCACTAACAAGGTCAATCTTTAACAAATGTTTCCTCAAACGCTTTACACAATAACATAAGATAAGCATGTTTTTCAAGGACTTTGTTAGTCAATGGAATAGATTTCTGAGACTTTTCCCCTGGGAAATTGGCCACCTAAGTTGCTGGTTGCTGTGTAGGAGAGAGATGACAGTAGCTGGAGTTGTTGGTGAGGAACTGAGTGGCAGCCACTGCTGTGGGCTTTAATAACTCGTGATTCATATGCCACACACAGACCAGCCATGCAGCTCATAGACGGGAAGACTCTCTCTCTCTGAGGAGGAGGAGAGGAAGGTGGGAGAGATCTGAGTTCATATCAAACACCCCCCTCTCTCAACAAAAGAAGGGCCAAAAAGTGTCATGTGACAGTTGGGCTCTTTGTTCTTTTCAGAGGTCTGGAGAAAGACTGGCCAGGGGTTGCTTTAGTAATGCACTGCTGTGTGTGTGTGTGCGTGCATTTGTGTGTGTATGTTCATGCTAATGTCTGTGTGCAAACATGTTTGTCCGCAGTATTCCGCCCATCCACTCTCTCCAGTTTGCAGTGAGAAAGGAAGGGCAACCTCATCCGTCAGTTTCCTCTGGTTAATTGTATTCCTCTCTTCATTTCCCTGCATGTGTTTTATTTGTGGCTATATTTTCCTGTGCCACTCATTAGTTTTCCTAGTGGGTCTGTTCTGCTGTCTGGGTAATGAGGGGCCAGGCCTGCAGCATGTGACAGAGCTGGAGCTGTAAAGTGTCTGCTAGTTGCTACTTTTAGAGCCCCAGCTGAAACACATTCTGATCTCCCTGCCCTGCCTGCTGCCTCCACGTCTTAGCTGATTGGCTGTGTGTCAGCCCCTTTCGCTAAAGCTTCCTATTCCTTCCTGTACACTACATAAGATGCAGGCTGAACGCCCTGCTGTAGAAACCCTGAGTGTCGGCTCGGAGCCTGTCTACAGCCTGATTCACTGGGATTTGTGTACTGAGTGGAGGACCGGCATTAATGGGGGAGAGATAAACTCCCAAAGCCCTGGGTATGATGGGTCTGATGGGGGTTTAGATGTATAGCCCAGCCCATATGTCCACTGTGTAGAGCAGACTGATATTGTAGACTAGAGCAGACCAAACTATTTTGTCTCCCACAGAACTGCACCATTGTCAGATATGGGATGGATGAGAGAAGCTGGTTGGGAATAGCAGTCAGGCTATGGTGACAGATTTATTAGAGGGTTTATTCTGAAGAGTGCTCGTGGCCCACAGCCTCTCTGGGTCTTTTGTCCACTCAAAGCAGGTTTGAATTCATTGAAGGGGACTTGCATTATTCACTAGATTCCCATGGAGGAGTGAGTGTGGGGGAAGGCTGGAGAAAACATAACACTGATAACACTGTTTAGAAATGCACTGGAGTATTCTCTTCTTCCCCTGTACATCTCTAGTAGCTTTAGTTTGGAAGCTTATAGTTTTATTTCCTTTGCATGTTGACTCTTGCGTATCTTTTTGAATCAAGGCCAGTTTTGTTCACTTTCACTTAACATATTTGTATGTGCTGTGGGACTAGTGCAGGACACAATGCTCCTACTATAGGTACAGTAAAAGAAAGACAATATTTGTGTTTGCTGACATCAGCAATGGCATGTGCCATGTGACACAAGCCAGATACAAAGGACTTTAAAGAATTTGGAAGTGTGAATGTGTGAGTGTGTGTCTGTGTGTGTGTGTGGTATTGTGTGTCTTCAGTGAAAGATGCAGAGGATGATGTAAGCAGTGGGCAGAGAGCCAGAGAAAGACCATTGTGCTTGTGAGAGGTAGAGAGACAAAAGAGAGAAAGAAAGTAAAACAGTTTGAGGTAAGGAGGAGAGACATCATGAGAGACACAAAGGAGATAGATGAAAGAAGAGGTATTTTCTAGACCCACACCTCAGTTCAAATGATGGCCATAACCTTGTCACCTCTTCTAGTATTTTGCCTGAATAATTTATGTTATCAGATTAATGTCTTGAATATTCATGTTCTTAAGGAGCCCAGAGAGGGTTAACCCTTTCTCTTCTGGCACGTGCGACAGACTGTCACCACAGGGGAGTAATTGTCAAGCAACATTCCTTAAGTGGAAAGATATGTGCCTGGTTCTGGCCCCACTGACTCACTGCTGGGCTGCTTCATTCTGCTCTCTCCGAGGTCAACAGCAGGCCTCCACACACTGACCAGCCCTCAGGCACTTTACTCACCAGCCAATTAACCCCCCGCCTCCGCACCACCAGTTTAACTGGCTTCTATAGGAATCGTCACCTGGCTACTGCAGGAAGGGATGTGTGGTTGTGACTGGTCAGTGGTCTGGCACAAAATGGCTGCTGACCCGCCCACTGTGCATCATCACCCAGGTGGGTGCTGTTAATTAAGGTTGGGTGTTTGGTTGATTTGTGTGAATAGTCGCACCCGCATAGACTGTAATGTGTTTTAGAGCTGTGAAGGGATATGTTCTTCCCACACGCTGGCGTTTGTCCTGTGGTATGATGATGCTGAGTAACTGGGACATGTTCAGTGACTCAACCCACCTGATGAGTCTAACAGAGCAGGTGAATAAACATCTGTGGTGGTCTGATCCGAGGTGCTTTCAAGACAACTGGGAACATAAAAAAAACTTCAGGTCGGAAAGCTGAAGTTCTTAAAAGAGTTTCCGTATTCGAATTCTGAGTTGGATGACCGTTCAAAATGATTTTCCCAGTCCAAGCTACCCAGTTGTCTTCAATGCACTGAAGTCTGAGATTTCCGAGTTCCCAGTAGTTTAGAATGCGGCACGAGTTCTGCATCATGTCATTCAATACCTGTGATCAACATGATATTAGAGGAGTTAAGCAATTTCTGGAAACTGTTCTTATGGGGTGAGGGAGTTTTTGATTCTGGATACCTAATATCCAGTGCCGTATCACTCTGTGAAAGCCTGTTCTCTGCTCTGATTTTCAGTCCCACCATGCATCTGGAACATTAAGTACAGTACAGTAGGTGGATCAAAAGTCTTTCTGATCCTATCTCATTGGAATGTCCTTTTTCTCCTGAGATTGAAACCTGCTGGTAACCATCTCCCAATATACATAGCTAGCTAGATTACTATGTCAACCAGGAACAAGTTTCAAAGAGCATATCATCCATCATGAAAAAGTGATACTTATTTACTACACAAACCTATTAACGTCTAGAAGGTCATTGTATGCTGTACCATTTAGATTTTCCTTCACTGAAACTAAGGGGCCGAGCCCGAACCATGAAAAACAACCCCAGACCATTATTCCTCCTCCACCCAACTTTAGAGTTGGCACTATAAGTTCGGGCAGGTAGCGTTCTCCTCGCATCCGCCAAACCCAGAATCGTCCGCCGGACCGCCAAATGGTGAAGCGTGTTTCATCACTCCGGTGAATGTATTCTACTGCTCCAGAGTCCAATAGCGGTGAGCTTTACACCACTCTAATTGATGCTTTTCATTGCGCATGGTGATCTTAGGCTTGTGTGTGGCTGCTTGGCAGTGGAAACCCATTTCATGAAGCTCCCAACAAACAGTTATTGTGCTGACGTTGCTTCCACAGACCGTTTGGAACCCGGTAGTGAGTGTTGCAACCGAGGACAGACGATTTTTACGCGCAATTTTCTTTGGTCCCGTTCTGTGAACTTCTATGGTCTACCACCTTGCGGCTGAGCCGTGGTTGCTCCTAGACGTTTCCACTTCACAAGAAAAGCACTTACAGTTGAACGCGGAAGCTCTAGCATGGCAGACATTTGACAAACTGACTTGTTGGAAACCCACAACCCTTTTGTTGTGACAATCCTAAATAAGTTCAGGAGTAAAAATGTGCTTAATAAATCACATAATAAGTTGCATTGACTCATTCTGTGTTTAGTAATAGCAGTGAACATTATTTTTGAATAAATACCCCATCTCTGTACCACACACATACAATTATCTGTAAGGTCCCTCAATCAAGGAATGAATTGCAAGCACAGATTTAACCACAAAGACCAGGGAGGTTTATCAATGCCTCGCAAAGAAGGGCACCAGTTGGTAGATGTGCAAAAATAGAAAAGCAAACTCGGTGTGTAAAAATAGAAAAGTAGACGCGGTATATCCCTTTGAGCATGGTGAAGTTATTAATTTGGCGTTGGATGGTGTATCAAAGATACAGGCATCCTTCCTAACTCAGTTGCCAGAGAGGAAAGAAACTCCTCAGGGATTTCACCATTAGGCAACGGTGATTTTAAAACAATTACGTAATTTAATGGTTGTGATATGAGAAACTGAGGATGGATCAACAACATTGTAGTTTCTCCACAGTACTAACCTAAATGACAGAGTGAAAAGAAGGAAGTCTTTACAGAATACAAGCCACTTAAGTAATACTAGAAAAAATGTGACAAAGAAATTCACTTTTTGACCTGAATACAAAGCGTTACGTTTGGGGCAAATCCAACACAACACAACACTGAGTACCTAGGTTTTTTTTTCAAAATAAATGGAATAAACCAAGCACAGGCAAATCCTAGAGGTAAACCTTGTTCAGTGTTCTTTCCAACAGAAACTTGGAGACAAATTCATCTTTCAGCAGGACAATAACCTTAAACACAAGGCCAAATCTACAATTTAATTGCTTACCAAGATGACATTGAATGTTCCTGAGAGGCCTGGTTACAGTTTTGACCTAAATCGTCTTGACAATCTATGATGGCAAAAAATGGAATTGGCTTTCTAGTAATGATCAACCACCAACTTGACAGAGCTTGAGGAATGTTAAAAAGAATCATGGGTAAATATTGGTGTGCAAATCCAGGTGTGCAAAGGTCTTTGAATGTGCCCAGAAAGACTCACAGCTGTAATCGCTGCCAAAGGTGATTCTAACATGTATTGTCTAACGGGGTGAGTACTTATCTAATGAAAATATATGCCACATCTGCTCCAGCATTCCCTCTCTGGCGCTCGAGGGCACCAGGCTGCCCTTCATTGCACACACCTGTCACCTGGACTCCTTCACGTTGTTGATTGCCCCCTCTGTATCTGTATGTTCCTCAGTTGTGTCCCCCCCCCCATTATTGTCATAATGTCATTTTGTTCCCCCTGTCCAGACGTTGTTCTTGTTTTTGTTATATGTCCGTTTTCCATGAAATGTTCACTCCCTGTTCTTGCTTCTCATCTCCAGTGTCTGTCCTCACAATATATTAGTGTTTTAATTTTATATAAATTTTATCTTTTTTTACACTTTGGCATTACAGCGTATTTTGCATAGATTGTTGACCAAAAATGACAATTAAATTCATTTTAATCCCACTTTGTAAAACAACAAAATGTGGAAAAAGTCAAGGGGTGTGAATCATTTCTGAAGGCACTTGTATGTCTTTTTGACCTGTTGCCAAGGAGGTCCTCAACATAAGAAGACTGGAGGCCGTTGTTGGTAAGATTAACATTATTAGTCAAATGTTTTTCTTTCTGTGTTATCTAATGTGACCTCTGTTAGCAGATGATTGATAATGACTTATAATTGGTTCTCTCTTGTGCTTGTCTTTATTTTCTAAAAGGTTACATGGCGGAGACATGTGTCTGCAAAAAAAAATTAATCTGAAGATAGTTAAATTTAAAGCTGAATGAAGATAAGGCCTTAAAGGGATTAACAAAAGCGTAAATATATAATTTAATATGTAATTAATTTCATTAAAAAATACAATTACATTTGTATAAGCATATTATTTATTGTTTGATGATATAACTACAGTTACAAACTTGAGGAAATAACATGTGTGCTAGTCTAGTGGTGACCAGAGAATGTGCCCAATTTGACTGGAGTGTGGAGTGAGTTTCACCAAAGGCTGGAGCGTTGTCCTTCTCGCCTGCTCTAATTTTGCTCCAGTAGCGCTCACTTCGTGAGCTCAGGGCATTCCCAGCCCAGCATGAATTTGTAGTCTACTTGCGTGCTGCTATCCCCTTGCTTTAGCTACTGTCATCAAGTATGCTAAATATTTTCATAAAGAAACACATAGGTGAAAAATCAAGGCGACTTACAAAGATGAGGAGGATAGAGCAAGAGAGGGAGTGTGGTGATGAAGTGTCCACAACTAAGGAATCATTGTGGAATCTGAAAAAACACATATCTCGAAAGCCTGATGGTGTACTTGTTACGTGCACATGCTAACAGAAAGGAATGAGGTGAGTAGCTAGCTAAGTCTGTCACTGTAGCATAGTATTTATAAACAAAAAATATCTTAAAAGTTTTGTTCATTTTCATTCTATTATCTATACAATAGGCCATCACTGATTTTGGCCCAATAGGCGTGACATATTACCTCTTTCAAGGAGCTTTTTGTTTTGATAGGGTTATTTTCGCTAAAATCTTTTAGGCCTACCTACAGAAAAAAAGCACTGCACATCCTGCCCAGCCTGGCAAGAGTGACCCAAAGGGTGTTTAGCATCCCCAATCACAGAGAGTGTATTCTCCGCTGCTGGTCTCCTCTCCAGACACCATCGCATGAGCCTGAAACCACAGACTCTGGCCAAACTCATGTTTCTAAAAATTAATTCAAATGCACTTTAGACTGAGCCTAATAATTCATTTTTCCTAAATTGAAGTAAGTCACAGCCTTTTGCGCAATTTATTGACTATAGTGATTTAATACAACAAAATGTTGTTTAAATGTTGAAGGCTTAATGTCCCTGCCAGCCTAGTGTGTCGCACTCGCAAATGCTTCAAAATGTATTTATTTGAAGGCTATAATCTTTAAATAATTTAAATAATATAGCCTAAATAATTAATTTTCGTGCTTTCTTAGGCTACCTGTCTGGCTCTTGACCTGTTTAGAGTGTTTATATGCAGTTTAATATGACATGTAGCCTATTTGAAGTGATGTGCGCTTCTTACAGTCACTTTTTCCAGTTGTTTATTAAAATACTTTTCATTCAAATCATATGATTTGGTTTCTATACTTCAAAAACCAAATGATAGGTCCAGGTAGTCACAAAAATATATTGGTGTGATGTTATTGAATGGAGCGAATTTGTAGCAGCTGTTTTTTTTCCTTTGAGAGAGGAGCGGTTTTTAACGTAGTGGTTGGAAAGGATTTCACATCGTTACACTCACTCCCCTTTTGACCTCCTCCTTTGACCGCACAGGAAATATGTAGTGTTCACCAGTAGTGAAACGTCCCAATTTATCACTCATTACTACTTAAATTACTACATAAATCACCACTGGCTTACGACACATCTCAAAAGTAATTAGGTAGTAAAACCAGGAGGTTTTGTGTAGATCTTGTGTATTAGTGATGAGTAGTAGGTAATTGGAAGCTACTTTTCATGAGGGATGTCCAGATGTATATACGTCCACATGCTTCCCAGCCGAAACAGTTCAGAAGAGTTTGTGCATATATTATGAAGACATTTTGTGACGTTTTGGACTTCGGTGAGGGGTTTTCGGCTGTTTGGGCACACAACATTTTTTCTGGAGGCAAGCCAAAGTTCGGAACCGAAGTCTACGCCCCCTTGTCAGTGATTGGTCAACAGTAGGTATTCTTCAATAAAGTCTTTGTTGTCATTCAACAAGATATGACTCATTTTCATGCACATTTTTTCATTGAGAAATACTGCAAACAAACATGTTAGTTAGATGTAAAATCTCCTCTGCAAAAACGTCAAAATTAATGACAGATTTCTTGAGTTATCTTAGATGAACTCTGACTACTTTGAGAAAGTGTATTTTGGCTACAGCGTCTCAAAATGGACAAACAGTACTGTTGCCGCTTTTTTCTCGTTTTTCAAGCGAAGGTCTTTTAAGGGAGCATGCGAGCACACTCGTTCGGTTTGCCTAGCCGACTTCCACTAGCCGCCATGCTGATGATGCCTTTAGTCTACACCCCTGGTGTTCATTACTCCTCTTACCTAATGGCGTTCTTTCATCTCCTCAATACTGCTATGCTGAGTAAGGAGACATAGCACAGAGAGAAGGGAGATCTTATCATACTTTAATTACAGGACTAGATTTGACTACTCTTCATTGAATTTGCAGAATCAGAGTGAGTGTCTGTGTATTTTGAAGTGTGCTGTCATCACAAGGCAGATTATGGTACTCTCCCATCAGTCAGTAGCACCCATGATGTTGGGAAATTCCCACCAGACTCTCTAGACCCATACTGCTATAGTACAGTCCTCCCTGCTGCTGCCCTCCTGGCACTGATCCAACAGCAAAGCATCTCCTTGAAGAAGATGATATCTGGTTGCACTGCAATTACTGTGGGGTGGATCAACCATTTTAGGGACGTGAAGCAGGGCCTTAAATCGCCCCCTCTCAGTTAGAGACATTTCACAGAGTTAATACCAGACCTAAACACTGACACCAGCCCTGGCTCAGATAAAATTTCACACAGCACCTAGAGGACAAAGGCTTTGAAAGCAACATCAGCACTGCCCTGTGTGTGTGTGTGTGTGTGTGTGTGTGTGTGTGTGTGTGTGTGTGTGTGTGTGTGTGTGTGTTTCGGTGGCGGTGTGTTTGTTGTTGAATAGCTTTAATAGAACTGGTTAACAGGGTCAGTGCGTGCTCACACTCAGCTGTTGTCTGGGTCAGTGGATTCTCTACCTCTCCTTATCCCCGTCCTCCCCAAGAGGCTGTTTCCATAGGACTGCTGCTCCCTCAACCCACCACCACGTCTTACCACACAGAGGTTTACATCCATGCATGAGTAAAACAAAGACTGCTGAGTAAGAAACTCTATCAAAGTGCCAGGACAAAGTGTTTCTTTGTCTTTCATCACCACATGATTTCATTTTAATTAAGGCAGCAGGCTTTATCCTCAGTTGACCCCTTATGATAATCCAATATCATAAATTATGGCTGCACCGCTGAGAAGATTGCCATAAACGTTTTACCAAGTTCACTTCCCTTCACATGCCAAGCCAAGTTAAGGAAATAAAACAGGTTATGAATAATCCATAAGCTGTGTGGCTGCTCTGTGAGGAGCAGGTGAAGAAACAGCAGCAACAGCAAGTGATGTCAGCCTCTCTCTCTGCTAAGGCATGAGTTTTGTTTCTCTGCTCATTAGCATGCTAAAAGGCTGGCTGGGGGCAAAGGATGAAAGCAGAAAGCTGAGCAGAAAATCCATTCGGCTTAGAAAGGAGTCTTGATTTCATTGCCCAATTAGTGGCGTAGTGGTCCAAAAACTGGGTGTGGAACGCTGAGGTAAACATGTTTTTTGGAGAGGGCATGGAACAAGACGTCTCTATCTGCTGTCTTGTGGTCAGAGTCAGACTGGCTGGTGGTTCACTGATAGCCTGCAGTTATGTCATCCTGCTCCTTGCTGCTGCTATGGAGAGGGAGGGAGCATCAGTGGAACTATGACTGGGATACATGAAGCATGGTCTCTATGCCACTGGCTTCATTTCACTGTACTTACGTATATATTCCATCATTATCATAACATATCCGGTGCCAATGCAGTTGTCACTGTGCTATAGTATACCGGGTGGGCAGCTTAAGAGGAACTGTACGTACACACGTATATGTTTCCACACATTTGTCCTTTGTGAGGATGTGCATCAGCAGCACATGTTTACTTTACTGGGCACCATGTCTGTGATATTGTCAGCCTTATATAACCCCTAGTCCTCCCACTCCTCCTCCTGCCATGTGGTCTGATCTGACGTCTCTCTCTCTTTCTTCCCTCTTAGAGCTGAGGATGATGGCAGAGGGGAAGTTTGCCAGTCTGCCAAGAAATATGCACATGGGCGTGGGCAGCAGGCAGTGTTCTTTGGCCTCCTCCATGGACCTGCTGAGCTCCAGGCCCGCAGTACCGGAGCTGCCCCCAGCCGGATACCACAGTGTCTCCATCCACGGCACTCTGCCTAGGAGGAAGAAAGGGGCCCCAGTTCAGGGCCCTGCCCGCTCCTGGGACATGTACAGTCACGAGGGACATGTACAGTCACGAGGTGGGCAGGCGGCCCGAGCCCGCCTGCCCACCTCGCCACTCATCCACAACATCATCGAGGAACACCAGCCTTACCATACAGGGATGGAAGGCCACACCTCATACAGGTACAGCCACACACATCTTTTATGCTCCAGCGCTATGCTTTTCCTTTGTTCATTTCACTGAATCCAAATCTAAAACAAATATTTATGTTTTGTCCAATAAGACACTTAGGGTGCGCTCTTTAAAGCCCCTTAAGTACTTTGGAGACTTTCAGCTGCTACCACCCCCCTGACTAACTGAGACTACTTCACTCTGAAATAGTGTCCCAGCTCAAGCCATGGTAAGCAGGTCAGCTGAGATGTAATCAGTGAGCAGCACATGTTAGCACTAGCCTCTCTGCTACCACCTCTCTGTCTGTCAGGGCAGGGGGCTGTATCCCTCAGGCCCTGATGAGTTACTGCAGAGCAGCTTCACTGTGGCCCCCTATAGATGTTATCTGGGGGCTGGGGCTGCTTTGTCAGGGCCTCCTCTTCCCCACAGCACTTTGCGGGGCTTAACACCTCACTCACTACTGAAACACAACACTGTCAGACTGCTGATAGGGCTTGCTTGATCTTAGAGAACACAGAGAAGTGACGAGAAGTTCCTCAGCATCAATCCATGTGATTAGGCCAGGAAACTGTGGATAAAGACACAACAGCACATTCACACGTATACACACACACAGACCTCAGAGAGATGCAGTGAAGGTAAGCCCTCTGTTTAGAGTGATATAAACCAACCGCCACAACAACAAAGCGTGTCTAGATGGTTGAGATATATGCGCCCAGACAACCCAGACTGTGAGTTATATCCGGTGTGACAGAGTTTTATGTGTCACTATAGACCAGAGCAACGGTGCAGTGCTGGACAGAATGAAACACAGTCCCCCTCTTTAGACACACTTTGGGCAGGCAGACAGAATATGTCTGGACTTGGGTGGAGGAAGGGGGTTGGGGTGCGAGGGGGGTGTTACTAATAACTGAAAAGGCTGTGTCTATCCCTTGACATTTGAAGGTTATCTAATATAGGTCTAGTATTTAATCTCCACAAAGCTGGTGAGGTTAGTGAAGGTGAAAAGTAGACCAAAGGAAGGAGAATAAATAAGCCACAACCTTCATTCTGGCAGTATGGGATACACAGTGGAGGTGTGGAGGAGCAACAGAGGAAGAGGGTTGTCTGGCTCAGCAAAGAAAGGGAAGCAAGGAGGGAGGGAAGGAGAGAGATAGTGAGAGAGGGATGGAGAGGAGGGTTAGAGAGGTTCTGAAGAGAGCCCTGAGATGCATTAAGCACACGGAGACCAGAGACCAGATTCTGGCTGCTGCTGTAACTCTAGATGCTGATGTGCAGATAGATGTGTGGAGATGGTGAGGGATCAGGGCTAACAGAACACTATGACAACTATAGTTCTGAGGGACCCATTCTGTGTGGCTGCCAGCACTGTGCTGCCTGCTACAGGACAGGACTGCAGGCCCATTGTGTCTATCTGAAGGCCGCTGGTTGATTGGTTGGTTACCTGGCTATGCCAGGGAGCTGGGTATGGCTGACTGATGAGGGAGATTTCAGGATTAGTCAAAGGGCTTTGTCCTCATCTCTTATGAAAATATATGTGTAACTACCAAAATAAAGGAAACACTTGAGTAAATTAGCGATATAAACTATATTGAAAGCAGGTGCTTCCACACAGGTGTGATTTCTGGGTTAATTAACTAAGTAACATCCCATCATGCTTAGGGTCATGTATAAAAATGCTGGGCAGGCCATTATTTTGATTACGATGACTGTGACCCCATAGGAAGACAATGCCCCATCCACAGGGCACAAGTGGTCACTGAATGGTTTATGAGAATGAAAACGATGTAAACCATATGCCATGGCCATCTCCGTGACCAGATCGCAACTCAATTGAACACTTATGGGAGTTTCTGGAGCAGCGCCTGAGACAGCGTTTTTCCACCACCATCAACAAAACACCAATGATGGAATTTCTCATGGAAGAATGGTGTCGCATCCCTCCAGTAGAGTTCCAGACACTTGTAGAATCTATGCCAAGGTGGATTGAAGCTGTTCTGGTTCGTGGCGGCCCATTGCTCTATTAAGACACTTAATGTTGGTGTTACCTTTATTTTGGCAGTTACCTGTGGCTCTGTCATTAACTTCAGGATGGGAGGATATGCCACTCTGTCCATCTCTTTTCATGCAGATTACATTGATCAATGAACACTGTTTCATTTCTACTCATTGAACTACTTTGCTTATTCTTGTTTTGTGGATATTGTACATGTTTTAAACCAACCTATGTTTCTTTGTGCTGACTTTTTAGTCTCTTCTGACTGTCTGTTGACCCTTGACCCAGACAGTGCTCCATCCTTTAACCACACACTAATTAATCAGTGTTTACTCTGTATCGATGACGCTATCTGGATTGATCCAGAAAGTGAGTGATTCTTCAGGTGACCCCTAACCTCAGTCAATCTGTGTGGTATGTGTGCCTGTGTGGTTGTGTGTGTTTGTGTGTGCCTAAGCCAGATAGCCACTATAACCCAGGGCCCACTCACTCTGCCCCAGGGGGAGGCAGACAGCTCTGGCTGTGGTGTGCCTGCAAATACTTTATGAGTTGGACTCCGGTTGACTCAGGTTGAGATGGCGAGAAGATTTACAGCCTTGTATAGGAGATGAAAGGGAGGATAAAAGACGGAGCTGGCCGTGAGCTCAGAATCTAGAGTGACTGATTGTCTCTGTTTGTTCTGCTGAGAAATGGTCTGCTGCTGGTCAGATCTGATGCCTGGATGGTTTCCTCCAAGGCTAGAGAGTGGTGAAGTGTTTTCTGGATGTCTGTCTGTCAACGCCAGTTCTAAACCACTCTGATCAAAACATCCCACTGGGAATCATGGTGCTACAGCTGCAGTACATACGTTGTTAGGACCAGGTAGGTAGACGAATAGGCATCACACACACCACGTCTTTCACAGAAAGTCTTTGTTTACGCCATGCCCAGGCTGTCCTCTGTATCACAGCAGAGATAAGTAATGATGCCGTGATGTCCGGCCACAATGTTCCCAAGGACACTGTGAACTAACCCAATCCTAAGAAAAGGATGTCATCATAACATTGCTGTTTGATCATTGGTCGCATCTCCAAATGATGCCATGCTGTGTTACTGTAAAGCTGTTGGTTAGGTACAGTAAACATTCTATTCCCATATCTTAAAAGTAATATTCCATTCCCATATCAGAAGCACAGCCATGGAACAATAATTTTTACTGTACACTATTATTGTCAATGATTGTCTGTGGGACTCGAAGGCTTCTATTGTGTGAGCCAATCACAGTGTAAACACTATAATTCCTGTCCTAGTGTTAGTTCTGTTCATAATGTCCAGCCAGAGCAGAAGTTGCTCCCTCTCCTCCGTGAGTGCTGATCTGGTGGGTAAATAAACAGCGCTCCTTTTAGCAGCTCCTGTTTGTGTTGGACCAGGGGTGTCCTGTTTTTTCTCTCTCATCTACTCCCTCCTCCCTCATTCTCTCGTTCTCTCCCTCTCCTCTGGGTTGGAGTAAGGAGTAGGCAGAAGGCAGTATAGCCACAGCTGGTTCTGCTTTTATAAGGCCAGCCAGCAGCAGGCTGAGAGCACATGTTCGGTCTGATGGGACACACACCTGTAGCTACCCAGTAAAATAAAAAGAGAGAAAGAGAGCTCAACCAGAGCAACTCATTACCACCCCCTCTCCTCTCTTCATTTTTCCCTGCATTCATTATTTCATGACCAGATGGACACTCAATGCTATTTGGGAGAGATTAGTATATGTATGCATTTATATAAGTTATGTTGTGCACAGCAGAGCACTGATCCACTGTACTATACAGTACATGTAGAAGTTGAGGGATTTTCCAATAGAGTCAAACTGCCCCTTGAGTCAGTAGTGTGGATGTGCCTCCGCAGGCTTGCGTTGGGCTGAGCCTTGCCGAACCCGGCTAGGCGAACCGTACTAGTGTGCTCGCATACTCCCTTAAAAGACCTTCGCTTGAAAAACTAGAAAAAAGTGGCAATAGTACTGATTGTCTCTCTTGAGACACTATAATCAGTCCTCAAAATAGTCAGAATTAATCTAAGATAAAAATGAATGACCGATTTCTTGAGTTAAGTTTTTGCCAAGTCGTCCTGACGAGGATGTTTGGTGCAGTATGTCTCAAGTTGTTTCTCGTTGAATGACAGGAGGAATTGAAAAATTGAAAAAAAAAAAAAAAATCCTACTTTTGGCTACCAACGTCCGATTGCCTTGAGAAAATGTTTTATGTGCCTGAACAACCAAAAAAAAACCTTGCTGTAGTCCAAAACGAACAAAAACGCCACAAAATGTTGTCATAATATATGAACGAACTGTTCCGAACTCTTTTGGCTGGGAAGCAGGCGAACGCCTTTAGGCATCCAGAACAACCTTTGACTGAGGGAGTGTTGCATGTCAAGTGCCCCTCTCTCTCAGTCAGTGAGTCAGAGAAGGGGAGGCTGTGTGCGGAAATCCAATTATAGCTAAGTCGTCTGTGTGTGACCTGCTCTGTCCTTGTCCTTGGCCTGACTGAGCTCTATTTGAACTTGAGGTTTGGGGAAAGTCAGTGGTTGAGCAGGGTACATTTCCTCACCAGGACACAATGCAGCTGTGGTCTGGCTGACACTAAACCGGTCTAAAGGAGAGGCTCTTTGGCTGGCCTGTGGCCTCACTCGTCCTCTCACTTGTCCTCTCACTCGTCCTCTCTCCAACTCTATGATGTGTCTCCCAACACCTCTGTTCTCTACCCAATATGAACAGTATGGGTGGGATATCTGTTCTCTACCCAATATGAACAGTATGGGTGGGATATCTGTTCTCTACCCAATATGAACAGTATGGGTGGGATATCTGTTCTCTACCCAATATGAACACTATGGGTGGGATATTTGTTCTCTACCCAATATGAACACTATGGGTGGGATATTTGTTCTCTACCCAATATGAACACTATAGGTGGGATATTTGTTCTCTACCCAATATGAACACTATGGGTGGGATATCTATTCTCTTTATTAGTCTCGGCTGTCTGATGGGAGCAGGTGGAACCTGTAATGTCCTGTCCAATTCTATAGGAACACCACCATACTGTGAACTGATTGTGACGTTACCTAACACTGTAGATGTAGTTGTTGAATAACAAGGCCAGCTCTTTATTCTGATGCGGATGGAGCGGCTTCAGAGGTGAACCAGCCAGCGCAGCAGCCTGCCTGTGTTGTGTTCCTCTGAGGTGGCATGACATACCAATCACTCACCCTGCTGAAAGAGAAGCCAGGTTACTGTATAGGCTGACATGAAAGAATGGGCGGAGGAGAGAAAGTTCACCTCTCCTCGCAGTGAGTAGATGAGACAGCAGCTAAATGGAGAAAGATATGTTTAAGAGCTAGTGGCCGGTGCTGAACTTCTTGGGAAGTATTTTTCAGATTGTTATACTCTCAACCGTATTTCCTGCTGCGTTCCCGCCTTTCTCTGAAAGTAGGGAGGAAAGAAAAGACCAAGGGCCATCACAGCAGTTCGGTGAGTTATTTTTAGATTGTAATTTTACACTAAATCCGTTGGTTTAGATACTAACTCGCTTATTCAACATTTTGAATGGATTAAGGGGCAACTTGAAATTCCACTGTTTTTGTTTCCTACTCCACGAAGGCTCTTAAAAGAGATGTTTGTGTTTTTTCCCTTCACAATCCCTATGGGAAAAGTGGTGAAAGGCTCAAGGAATTACTCCCCCTCTTGTCTGACTGTAAGACCCCTGCATCAAGAGCTTGGGTTCAACTTCTCTAACCCCCCCCCCCCTAAAAAAAACCCATTTGAGATGAGAGACAGAGGCAGAACTCAAAATAAACAGAATTTTTCGCAGAGATCTGGGAATGCATCCACACTTCCTCAGGGATTTGAAAAGAACTAATCTTAGCTTTAAGATATTATGTCCTCTCAAAATGCATTTCTGACATCTGAAGTGATACTGAGAATTTTGGGAGGACTAGCCCTGCTAATGATATGGCATTTTAAACCCCAGGGCAGATGTGGGGGTGTCTCTTACCCCTCTGTGAATTTGCCAGTGGGGTCAGAAAAAGGGGACACATGTAGCTGTGACTTGTGTGGGGGCTGGGTGAGTAGACTAAAGAGTGGGGGTGCAGTGGAGGGGTGGAGAGGAGGGAAGGCAGTGTCTGAGCATGCCACTCCTGTCAGAGAGGAGGTAGACCCACAGTCAGCAGGCAGGATAGCAGACGCATCACAGCACAGGGAGGGAGTGGAGGGGACCAGAAGCTGCCATTAGGAATGTGTTCACTCAACAGAACTCTGTCTCTGTTCCCCAGGGACCCCAGCAGCAGCATGGACCCCACCCTGGAGTACGTCAAGGTAGGAACCCACTCAACCCACTTACCTATTCCACTGCTGCTTGAGACACAGGGCCCAACAGGCATCACTAGTGTTTTGTTACTTCTGATTGAGAAGAGGTCAGAAAGATTGAGGGTTGGTTCAATTATCGCTAATCTGAATTGTGTCTTAGTCAGGACAGGCAAGACCAGTCCAGTCTTACAGGTTTATATTTCTATTTCCTTTGAGTGTCAGTAAAACTAGTAAATACTGTAAGCTTATGTAGTTCAGCTTTTGGAATTTGATATAACACTAATTCCTATAACACTAATTCCTAGATTAGGCTTGTTTTGTAACTGTGAGGTCAGTGAAATAGGGCAGGAATGCTAGTAGCTTCCAGGGACCTCTCTCTTGGAACATTGACACATGATGTTGATCTGACATAGAGGATATGGAGTCTCTCAGTTTATTTTTTCCGGTATTTTAAAGGATATAGGACGAAAGATAGATTTATAGACAGTAAATATATACACATGGAGAAGACATGAGAGTACATGATGTGTTTACTGTATGTGTGGGTGTTCCTGTGTTTGACTTTTAGAAGGTCTGATGACTATTCCTTTGACTACAGTGTTTCATCTCATTTCGGTTCATAAAGTTTAGCTGTGCGACAGTGTCCTCTACAAACTTGGTTTTCTGTGTAGATATAGTCTTGTATACCCACTTAATGGCAGAGAGAGGGGTGGGTTTGTTTGAAACGGGGTGAATATCCAGACATAGTCCTCATAAGCCCTGAACTATTATCCCAACGCCACTGGACAACAGTAGGCAAACAGGAGACTGTGACTCACTAGATTTGTATGTTTCGTGTCAGAAGGAGCCACACTGTAACCCATCTGCATTTAAAGGGCTGAGTAACGTCTTCAGGGGACTAACGTCTCTTTGGTTAAAAAGTTGCAGATACCACTTGAGGTAGAAAGGAGTCGCTCTTAGATGTAAATGATGTGGAACAATGTTCAATTTCCTCCAAGTAGACTTTTTAGCGATCTAGTGCTCTAAATAGTTGATGTATGGTACACGTTTAATAGCTGATTAACTGATGTCTCTACCTATACTTCCTCTTTACGTAAGGTTGATGTGTACACAAATCATTCTACTTTCTCTAAGGCTGGAGGCTATCAAAAAGCCATAAGGAAAAGGATGAGTGAGGGGAGGAAATGTCCTCTATCTAATACACTAATCCAATTTCTCTCCAGGCTACGAGGCACTTAGTCTCAGAAGTACAGCAATGCATCAAACAAATCATATTTCCCATTACCTTCACCTGTGTCCCTGTACACTGTGATTGGGCTTGAGTGATGACTGAGGCCTGTGTGTTCTGATACCACACTACCATCACTCTCACACACCTGCCATCTCTCTCACACATGCTCATTCACCCACTCCTTCACTTTTTCCTTCACCCACTTTCTCAGTCTGTCGCTCTTTCCCTGGCCTGCTTGCCTCACGGAATAGGATGCTCTCAGGCCAGTGTGAAAAGCAAACCCAGTGGTTCCTCACATGCAGTTCAGGAGAGCAAACCAAAACAGCTCTCCCCTCAGAAGCCATGTCATCAACACACAGCTACTTCACCATCTCACTAGGGTAGCAGGTAGTCCTAACCACCACTCTGCTACTTCACTATCTCACTAGGGCAGTAGGTAGTCCTAACCACCACTCTGCTACTTCACTATCTCACTAGGGCAGTAGGTAGTCCTAACCACCACTCTGCTACTTCACTATCTCACTTGGGCAGTAGGTAGTCCTAACCACCACTCTGCTACTTCACTATCTCACTAGGGCAGTAGGTAGTCCTAACCACCACTCTGCTACTTCACTATCTCACTTGGGCAGTAGGTAGTCCTAACCACCACTCTGCTACTTCACTATCTCACTAGGGCAGTAGGTAGTCCTAACCACCACTCTGCTACTTCACTATCTCACTAGGGCAGTAGGTAGTCCTAACCACCACTCTGCTACTTCACTATCTCACTAGGGCAGTAGGTAGTCCTAACCACCACTCTGCTACTTCACTATCTCACTTGGGCAGTAGGTAGTCCTAACCACCACTCTGCTACTTCACTATCTCACTAGGGCAGTAGGTAGTCCTAACGACCTCTCTGCTACTTCACTATCTCACTAGGGCAGTAGGTAGTCCTAATCACCACTCTGCTACTTCACTATCTCACTTGGGCAGTAGGTAGTCCTAACCACCACTCTGCTACTTCACTATCTCACTAGGGCAGTAGGTAGTCCTAACCACCTCTCTGCTACTTCACTATCTCACTAGGGCAGTAGGTAGTCCTAATCACCACTCTGCTACTTCACTATCTCACTAGGGTAGTAGGTAGTCCTAATCACCACTCTGCTACTTCACTATCTCACTAGGGTAGTAGGTAGTCCTAACCACCACTCTGCTACTTCACTATCTCACGAGGGCAGTAGGTAGCCCTAACCACCACTCTGCTACAGTGGCTTGCGAAAGTATTCACCCCCATTGGCATTTTTCCTATTTTGTTGCCTTATAACCTGGAATTAAAATAGATTTTTGGGGGGTTTGTATCATTTGATTTACACAACATGCCTGCCACTTTGAAGATGCAAAATATGTTTTAATTGTGAAACAAACAAGAAATAAGACAAAAAAACTGAAAACTTGAGAGTGCATAACTATTCACCCCACAAAGTCAATACTTTGTAGAGACACCTTTTGCAGCAAATACAGTTGCACGTCTCTTGGGGTATGTCTTTATAAGCTTGGCACATCTATCCATTGGGATTTTTGCCCATTCTTCAGGGCAAAACTGCCTCAGCTCCTTCAAGTTGGATGGGTTCCGCTGGTGTACAGCAATCTTTAAGTCATACCACTTATTCTCAATTGGATTGAGGTCTGGGCTTTGACTAGGCCATTCCAATACATTTAAACATTTCCCCTTAAACCGCTCGAGTATTGTTTTAGCAGTTTGCTTAGGGTCATTGTCCTGCTGAAAGGTGAACCTCTGTCCCAGTCTCAAATCTCTGGAAGACTGAAACAGGTTACCCTCAAGAATTTCCCTGTATTTAGCGCCATCCATCATTCCTTCAATTCTGACTAGTTTCCCAGTCTCTGCCTATGAAAAACATATCCACAGCATGATGCTGCCACCACCATGCTTCACTGTGGGGATGGTGTTCTCTGGGTGATTAGCGGTTTTGGGTTTGCACCAGACATAGCGTTTTCATTGATGGCCAAAAAGCAACATTTTTGGCTCATCTGACCAGAGTACCTCCTTCCATTTGTTTGGGTAGTCTCCCACATGCCTTCTGGCAGATACTCCAATCTCCGCTGTGGAGCTTTGCAGCTCCTTCAGGGTTATCTTTGGTCTCTTTGTTGCCTCTCTGATTAATGCCCTCCTAGCCTGGTCTGTGAATTTTGGTAGGCGGACATCTCTTGGCAGGTTTGTTGTGGTGTCATATTATTTTCATTTTTTAAATATTGGATTTAATGGTGCTCCGTGGGATGCTCAAAGTTTCAGATATTTTTTTATAACCCAACCCTGATCTGTACTTCTCCACAACTTTGTCCCTGACCTGTTTGGAGAGCTCCTTGGTCTTCATGGTGCCACTTGCTTGGTGGTGCCCCTTGCTTAGTGGTGTTGCAGACTCTGGGGCCTTTCAGAACAGGTGTATATATACTGAGATCATGTGACAGATCATGTGACACTTAGATTGCACACAGGTGGACTTTATTTAACTAATTATGTGACTTCTGAAGGTAATTGGTTGCACCAGATCTTATTTAGGGGCATCATAGCAAAGGGGGTGAAAACATATACACGCACCATTTTTCTGTTTAAAAAAATACAGAATTTAAACAAGTTATTTTTTAAATTTCACTTCACCAATTTGGACTATTTTGTGTAAGTCCATTACACGAAATCCCCCCCCCCAAAATCCATTTAAATTACAGGTTGGAATTCAACAAAATAGGAAAAATGCCAAGGGGGGTGAATACTTTTGCAAGGCACTGTACTTCACTATCTCACTAGGATAGTAGGTAGTCCTAACCACCCCTCAGGGCACTAGCTCAATATGCCTTAGAATGAGAAGAAAAAAGAAACACACAGTTCAGACTGTCACTCGATTGTCACGTACCCTCTCCTGCTTTCAAATATGAATTCTCTCACTTCCATCTCCAATCATTTATTCATGCCTGCTTCCCAGCCGAAACAGTTCGGAACAGTTTGTGCATATATTATGACAACATTTTGTGACGTTTTTGTTAGTTTTGGTCTTCGGCAACGGTTTTTCGGCTGTTCGTGCACACAAACGTTTTCTCTCGCTGCAAATCTACACCCATTTATCAGTGATTGGTCAACAATAGGGATTCTTCAGTAGTGTTTGTTGTCATTCAATGAGAAACAAAACATTTTCATGCACATTTTCATGCACAACAGAAATATTGCACCTAACATCTTAGTTCGATGTAAAATTGTGAGACTAAGATCTCCTCGTCAAAACGTCAAAAATAATGACAGATTTATTGAGTTATCTTCGATCAAAAACCTTGGATCATTGCTATTCTAACTTCCGCGACGCATATAAAGCCCTGCCCCGCTCTCCTTTCGGAAAAGCTGACCACGACTCCATTTTGTTGATCCCTGCCTACAGACAGAAACTAAAACAAGAAGCTCCCGCGCGGTCTGTTCAACGCTGGTCCGACCAATCTGATTCCACACTCCAAGACTGCTTCCATCACGTGGACTGGGATATGTTTCGTATTACGTCAGACAACAACATTGACGAATACGCTGATTCGGTGAGCGAGTTCATTAGAACGTGCGTTGAAGATGTCGTTCCCATAGCAACGATTAAAACATTCCCAAACCAGAAACCGTGGATTGATGGCAGCATTCGCGTGAAACTGAAAGCGTGAACCACTGCTTTTAATCAGGGCAAGGTGACTGGAAACATGACCGAATACAAACAGTGTAACTATTCCCTCCGCAAGGCAATCAAACAAGCTAAGCGTCAGTATAGAGACATAGTAGAATCTCAATTCAACGGCTCAGACACAAGAGGTATGTGGCAGGGTCTACAGTCAATCACGGATTACAAAAAGAAAACCAGCCCCGTCACGGACCAGGATGTCTTGCTCCCAGGCAGACTAAATAACTTTTTTGCCCGCTTTGAGGACAATACAGTGCCACTGACACGGCCCGCAACTAAAACATGCGGACTCTCCTTCACTGCAGCCGACGTGAGGAAAACATTTAAACGTGTCAACCCTCGCAAGACTGCAGGCCCAGACGGCATCCCCAGCCGCGCCCTCAGAGCATGCGCAGACCAGCTGGCTGGTGTGTTTACAGACATATTCAATCAATCCCTATCCCAGTCTGTTGTTCCCACATGCTTCAAGAGGGCCACCATTGTTCCTGTTCCCAAGAAAGCTAAGGTAACTGAGCTAAACGACTACCGCCCCGTAGCACTCACTTCCGTCATCATGAAGTGCTTTGAGAGACTAGTCAAGGACCATATCACCTCCACCCTACCTGACACCCTAGACCCACTCCAATTTGCTTACCGCCCAAATAGGTCCACAGACGATGCAATCTCAACCACACTGCACACTGCCCTAACCCATCTGGACAAGAGGAATACCTATGTGAGAATGCTGTTCATCGACTACAGCTCGACATTTAACACCATAGTGCCCTCCAAGCTCGTCATCAAGCTCGAGACCCTGGGTCTCGACCCCGCCCTGTGCAACTGGGTACTGGACTTCCTGACGGGCCGCCCCCAGGTGGTGAGGGTAGGCAACAACATCTCCACCCCGCTGATCCTCAACACTGGGGCCCCACAAGGGTGCATTCTGAGCCCTCTCCTGTACTCCCTGTTCACCCACGACTGCGTGGCCACGCACGCCTCCAACTCAATCATCAAGTTTGCGGACGACACAACAGTGGTAGGCTTGATTACCAACAACGACGAGACGGACTACAGGGAGGAGGTGAGAGCCCTCGGAGTGTGGTGTCAGGAAAATAACCTCACACTCCACGTCAACAAAACTAAGGAGATGAATTGGACTTCAGGAAACAGCAGAGGGAACACCCCCCTATCCACATCGATGGAACAGTAGTGGAGAGGGTAATAAGTTAAGTTCCTCGGCGTACACATCACAGACAAACTGAATTGGTCTACCCACACAGACAGCATCGTGAAGAAGGCGCAGCAGCGCCTCTTCAACCTCAGGAGGCTGAAGAAATTCGGCATGTCACCAAAAGCACACAAACTTCTACAGATGCACAATCGAGAGCATCCTGTCGGGCTGTATCACCGCCTGGTACGGCAACTGCTCCGCCCACAACCGTAAGGCTCTCCAGAGGGTAGTGAGGTCTGCACAACGCATCACCGGGGGCAAACTACCTGCCCTCCAGGACACCTACACCACCCGATGTCACAGGAAGGCCATAAAGATCATCAAGGACAACAACCACCCGAGCCACTGCCTGTTCACCCCGCTATCATCCAGAAGGCGAGGTCAGTACAGGTGCATCAAAGCTGGGACCGAGAGACTGAAAAACAGCTTCTATCTCAAGGCCATCAGACTGTTAAACAGCCACCACTAACATTGAGTGGCTGCTGCCAACACACTGACTCAACTCCAGCCACTTTAATAATGGGAATTGATGGAAATTGATGTAAAATATATCACTAGCCACTTTAAACAATGCTACCTAATATAATGTTTACATACCCTACATTATTCATCTCATATGTATATACTGTACTCTATATCATCTACTGCATCTTTATGTAATACATGTATCACTAGCCACTTTAACTATGCCACTTTGTTTACATACTCATCTCATATGTATATACTGCACTCAATACCATCTACTGTATCTTGCCTATGCCGCTCTGTACCATCACTCATTCATATATCTTTATGTACATATTCTTTATCCCCTTACACTTGTGTCTATAAGGTAGTAGTTTTGGGAATTGTTAGCTAGATTACTTGTTGGTTATTACTGCATTGTCGGAACTAGAAGCACAAGCATTTCGCTACACTCGCATTAACATCTGCTAACCATGTGTATGTGACAAATAAAATTTGATTTGATTTTACTTGACCATATTGAGTAAGTATATACTGGCTACGGCGTTTCAAGATGGACAAACAGTACTATTGCTGTGTTTTTCTCATTTTTCAAGTAAAGGACTTTTAAGGGAGAATGCGGACACTTGTTCGGTTCGCCTAGCTGAACTCGGCTAGGGACCAGCCGAACCAAAGCATGCGGAAGGCTTTATTCAGTCACCTCAACATGTTGGGACAGTAACAGGCAACTGCATGGACTACATCTTTCCTCATTACTAATTGTAATGTTGGAGAGAGCCACCTGCCTCTTCTGACTCAGCTTGATGAGTTGTTGTTGATACCAGGTCAGACAGTGTTATATGAGGAAACATCACAAACGCTGTGACATCAGAGCCCTGTCCTCACCTCAGCTCACCTCAGAAGGATTAGACAGATGAGAGTGCAACTGAGATCATGCAGGGCCTCATTCTTAGGCAAGAGTCATCTATGCCCTTTATCCTCTCCACAATGAACCTAGCTATACGCACACACACAAGCACACGTCTGCATGCACACACAAACTCTGAGATGAGTTTCACCAGATTCAGGATGGTAGATAGTGTAGAGTGGTGTTTAACCAACACTAGAGAGGCCTGACGCAGCACAGCCCGCCTCACACCGCCTCATCCCACTGTGTGCTATACTGGGTAGTCACAGTGCAGGAGGATTTCCATATGGGAAAGCCCGGAGGATGGCAGGGCTACAGCAGATTGGAGCACCTTTCCAATTGTTTTGATGGGAGATTAATCTGCTGTGTGTGGGGCCTTCACTGCTGAACTGTACTGTCTGACCCAGGCCTTACATAACACCCATGATGATACTGTATCCACTGTTACTGTAAGCTTCACACAGCCCGTCAACACAGCCCATCCAGGTGGGTTTGTTTTTCCACTCAGCCAGGCCTTAAATGAATATGCTATTGAAGAAACAATGAATGTTTGCCACACATGAACAGTTAAAGTCATTTCCTGTGGGTAGAGGGCCTGTGTGTGAACAGGAAGCTGGTCAGAGTAATGCCCAATGACCACAATCCTCCTGCAACCAACCACTGGGATAGTGGTTTTGATGGGTGTACTGGAGAGACAACAGATAGACCAGGGCTGGTCTGAGAATGACTGAATGTAGCCACAGTGTGGGTGGAAACTGTTGCGTGTGAAAGTCTTGTTGTTTTGCCTCTGATTTGACATGGCTACAATCTTCAAAGCCAATCTATAAGGCGGGAGAGGGGAAATTGTTCAAGAAGGACTCAACGCCTAAAATACCCTCTTTTTCTGGGTGGAGCCCAACTTCTCCCTCTGGGAGTATGTGGTGTTTATGAGAAAAGGGTTTTAAATCATGGTTACGTAATGAGCCTCACATTGATTTAGAGTGAGACTAACTGTCAGAGTGATACAGTCACAAAGACAACATGGTGGCAGACGAGGCACCTGCTACTCCAGTAGACTCCTCAGTGAAACACTAGAGTGTAGAAGAGAGACTGATAGAGAGTGAGAGAGAGAAGAATGGAAAGAGACAGCACAAGAGAGAAAGAGTAGAGAAAGAAGAAGAGAGAGGAAGAACAGGAGGACAACAAAGACAGGATGGAGAACATCAGGCCTAGTGGATTGTCTGGTTAAAAGTTTGGTGAAAAAAATAAGAAATCCCCGTTGGTTGAGGACTTTTTTTTAAATCCCATACATTTTCCACGTTGATTCAACGTCATCAGATTGAATTTAGGGGTTGAAATGATGTGGAAACAACGTTGATGCAACTGGTTTTTGCCCAGTGGTAGCTAACTGCTCATGAAAGAGCTTTAAAGGGAACAATGGCTCTCTATGCCACATGAGAGATCTGCAGCCCTCGCTTAACACCAGATGAAGACCCTTTGGCCCTCCATGTGGCCTGCACAGCACAGCACAGCATAGCCCACAGAAATACACACACAGAAATACACACACAGAAATAAATACACTCTATTTGTGGCAGGCAGGGTGAGAGCTAGGTTAGAGAGATACACAAATTGCCAGAACTACAGAGACATAAGTTTGGATTTATGACAATACTTCTAAATAGGAACAGGACAGCGGATAGCTTCTCTGGACCTTTAATCTGTAGGATGAGGTCGTTCAGAAAATTGCTGCAGATTATGAGTTGCTCATCTCACCCAACTCTCCAAGCCCCACTCATACATAATGTACATGGTGTGGCTAGAATATGCAGTACAGGTACCAGTGACCCCCTCAGGACAGTTATCTTCTCTACCTCAGTTGTCCTTCATCTCTCCCTGTTGTTCCTATCTACAGTATCCATTGTTTCCTAGACGAGTTAGAACTGCGGTATGCCCTTCAGCAGGGTCATAGTCCACAATCTACTCTACCACACGGAAGAGAAATGACACTCTCTAGTGGTTTGACTTAAGAACTACAGTATCATTTATGCAGCCGACCAGCTGAACAGACATGAACATCCACTGATAATACTAGTAAATCTCTTGCTAATCTGTTGTTATCCTATTCTTTTCAGGAGTTGAATTAAAAGACGTGCCAATATGCTTTCCATATTGTATTTTTATTATCCATTGTAGTTTTCCAAGTCTAAAAGGACAGACATTACACACTGTTCCTAGATCTTTTATCTAGAAATGACCAAGAGAAAAAACATGATGTTATATGTGATATATCAATGCAGCACACGTGGCACTGGTCAATTATGCTCTGTGCCAGCATTAGTGTTGTGTGTCTCACGTTTCATCATCAGTGTTGTCATCATCAGTGTCACACTGTGTAGAGAGGAAGCCAGCCTGCCTTACCTAATGTATTTTTCTACATTTATGAGCGATTTGGGTGCAGCAGAATGGAACCCAGCATTTCTTAATGGCTCTTGGGTAATTACACCCCCCAGGTAGTGGCCCTCCTGGCCCTTTCCCTATCCCACTGCCGTTACCCCAACTGAGTTGGTGTTTGAGTTTTTGTTCTAAAGGTGTTGCGATAGGTTTGTTAATGGTGAAAGCAGAGGCTGCGTTTAGACAGGCAGCCTAATTCTGAACTGTTTTTTTTTTACACTAATCGGTCTTTTGACCAATCACATCAGATCAAAAGACCAATTAGTGAGAAAAAAATATCAGAATTGGGCTGCCTGTCTAAATGCAGCCAGAGAGGCCCACTTAACAGATTATTCACTTTGCATAGTTTAAGAGTGGCCATTTTATAAGTTTATTTATTTATTTTATTTCACCTTTATTTAACCAGGTAGGCTAGTTGAGAACAAGTTCTCATTTGCAACTGCGACCTGGCCAAGATAAGGCATAGCAGTGTGAACAGACAACACAGAGTTACACATGGAGTAAACAATTAACAAGTCAATAACACAGTAGAAAAAAGGGGAGTCTATATATACATTGTGTGCAAAAGGCATGAGAAGGTAGGCAAATAATTACAATTATGCAGATTAACACTGGAGTGATAAATGATCAGATGGTTATGTACAGGTAGAGATATTGGTGTGCAAAAGAGCAGAAAAATAAATAAATAAAAACAGTATGGGGATGAGGTAGGTGAAAATGGGTGGGCTATTTACCAATAGACTATGTACAGCTGCAGCGATCGGTTAGCTGCTCAGATAGCAGATGTTTGAAGTTGGTGAGGGAGATAAAAGTCTCCAACTTCAGAGATTTTTGCAATTCGTTCCATAAGTGCGGATTGCTCCCCTTTTTAAGAAAGCACCTGCAAATAGCTGAGCTGTGCATTGCAGACATTCATTCTCACAACTCTGCATCGTTAGTCAGCCAGTTCTCTCTCTCCCTCTCCTATAGTTTAATCGTATCTCTGATTCATAGGGCTGAAGCAAGCCAGTCCTGTGAGGCTGTATTTGCTATTTATTAAAGCAGATTTCCAACATGGCTTTTTTCCACCTTCCTGTAACAGGTCGTAAGTTTCCTTGAAGTTACAGTATTTCAACTGACAAGTGAATTAAGGAGGATTTTACACACACAATAGGATGTCTGCTGATGTCATGGTATTGGAGGACCAAGAGAAAGAGCTAAACAGCCCATCATCATCCATCCAACCAAACATTCCCGGAACAGCTGAGAGCCCAACATGATGCTAATGAAATGGGGATGGAAATTCCTGTAGTTGTTGGAGTGCTTGGTATTCCACTCTGTTGGCATTACTGGGGAGACGGACAAAAAGTGGTCGTGTGTGGCTCAGTTGGTAAGAGTGTTAGCAACGCCAAGGTCATGGGTTCAATCCCTTCAGGGATCACGCATACATCATGTGATGTACAATGTGTGAAAATGATGTAAAATGATGCATGCACTGCACTGTAAGAAACGTGGATAAAAGTGTCTGCGAAGTGGCATTGCTTTGAATGAAGACATATATTTTGGTCATGCTCTGTTATACTCCAACCATCTCTCCACAGCCAGGAGTGCTGACTGAAGTTAAGTGGCCTTAGCATTAAGAGACACAGAGAGATACAGCTCTGACCCCAGTGAATAGTTATCCTGCCACTCGTCTCTCCTGTTCCCCTCCTCGGTCCACATCTGAATGCTCTACATTCTTCTCAGTGGTTGTTCCGAGAGACAAATACAGACTAATGCTTAGATTTAATCAGATCAAGCGTTAACCAGCGATAGCCCACACCCACATAGTTTATGTTTTGGCGGTGTGAGAGGTGTAACTGCTTCGGAGCTGTCAAAACGGTGAGCAGATGCTCTTGATCATTGTCACGAAGCCACAACAGTCCCATTTGCGTTAGAAGTTCAGAACAGGAAAGTTTAGGCTTTATAGAAATAATGAGGATTTCGAACAGCCTAATCAAGGTGTAGATTACATCTCACATTCCAGGGTTCAAACTTGTAAAGAAGGCCGCATGGGATTTCTCTTAATGTGACTCTGTGCAGCCAATGGCAATGTCCGCTTTAGGTGTAATACCAGGAGCCGCTTGTAGATTTGACAGCTCTAAAGCAGTTCCACCTCAGACACCGCGAAACAACTTCTATGTGGAGGATAAAACAGATCTGATTGAATAGAGCCTTCAGAAACCAGATTATTTCCTTATTTGTCTCTTCAACAACACAGGTTATGTCCGACCTGACTGATTTAAAGCTTAGTTTTATATCACTTTTATTCTCAACTGCAGATATTTTCACCTATTTGACCTGGATTTTGTTGCATTACACACATCTGTCTTCCTTTGTAGAGGGTTTCCTATTTTTCTGAGATGAACAGAACAGATGCATCTTTTAATTTAAAACAAACCAAAATACCTCCATAGTTTAAAACACCAGTATGTTAAAAGAGCAGAAGAGGCTCATAGAATGTGTGTGGTGATGGTGTGTTAATCAGAGCAGCACTGTTGGTAGGGGTAGGGGGCTTCAAAAACACACAGCAGCTTCTCTCTTTCACTCTCTCTCTCAATCTTTTACCCCCTCTCTCTGATGGTGTGTTAATCAGAGCAGCACTGTTGGTAGGGGTAGGGGGCTTCAAAAACACACAGCAGCTTCTCTCTTTCACTCTCTCTCTCAATCTTTTACCCCCTCTCTCTGATGGTGTGTTAATCAGAGCAGCACTGTTGGTAGGGGTAGGGGGCTTCAGAAAAACACACAGCAGCTTCTCACTCTCTCTCTCTCTCCCTCTCTTTTTCTCTCTCTCGCTTTCGACCTTCTCCATCTCTCTCTTTCTCTCTCTCTCTCTCTCTCCCTCTCTTTCTCTCTCTCGCTTTTGACCTTCCCCATCTCTCTCTCTCTCTCTCTCTCGCTTTCTACCCCCCCTCTCTCTCTCTTCTCTAAACTCAGCCAGTGGTGAGAGGGGGTTGCTGGGGGTTAGTCTTAGTAGAGCCAGAGGCAGTAGAGGTAGAGGTAGTTCCCTCCCAGCTGGCTAAGATTTCATTTGCGGAAGAGCAAAATCACATGGGGATTCCAAAGCTCCATACATGGAGCTCCGGGACTGAGTGAAGCAGCATGGTGTGGTGTGTTCACTGTGTAGCGCACAGAGAACAGAACTGCTTCGACTGAAAAAGAGAGAGACTAGAGAGAGAGAGCCACAGAGTGAGCTGCTACCATGTTCACACCCCTGGTGCGACAGAAGTGAATGCTATCTGAGAATCTCTGTAGTTTTTGAGACAGTTTTTTGGAGTGGCTTTTACTGTGAGAGGGGTGAGAGATGTCGGAGAGATGCAATGTTCTGAGGACCTTAACTGCAGCCCTGTGCTGCTTTTACCAGAAGAGCTCCGTCATCGGGGCCAAGGTGAGTGACAGACAGACAGGTATTGTGTCACCTGTTCACACAGTAGCATTCACATTATAACATAATCAGTGTATTGCATGTTTTAAACCCAGGTAATCTGAATGGCATGCGCTGTACTTCCTGTAATTACTTCTGTACTTAGTGAAAGGAAAAGTCTCTGATTTGTCCCCTGTAATCTTACTCTTAAAAGCTTTGTTTTGGGCTAACAGGCTTATCCGATGGTCATTTAAATGAATCATCAGTTGCTCCTTTAAAAGGAGGCTTTATCCTTGATCCCTTACTTTAGCCTGGGTATTTGGATGTGATGAATGTGTCCTCTGTGGACTGTGGGAGTGCTTAACATGTTTTTTTTTCTCACAATCTATCGTGTATTAACTGGTCCATGTGGATTGTTTCTCTGATGTGGGATAGAGAGGACTTTTACTTTCTTTTTGTGTTTTTCTATGCTCTGTGCTGCCTGGCCCATATGTCTGAGTCAAAGCTTTAAATAGCCTAGTCAGTGGGTGCTAGTTGGTTTTTATTGTCCCAACCAAGACATGCTGTTTAGATATATGACTGTTTTCATTATAGTAAGTGAAGACGTCTGCCAGACACCCCACTCCATGTGACGACTTTCTGGAGCTGGAGAGTGATGCTAAGCGTGTTTGTGATTCGTTATTGTGTGTGTGTGTGTGTGTGTGTGTGTGTGTGTGTGTGTGTGTGTGTGTGTGTGTGTGTGTGTGTGTGTGTGTGTGTGTGTGTGTGTGTGTGTGTCTGACTGTGACTGTGACCTTGCACTCAAATAAATGTGTGAGATCTCATCTGTAAATATCAGTGTATTTGAGTTAGCATGAATTCACATTCCATTAGCTTGTGTTTTTCAACCTGGACTCAGGAATAGAGGTAACATAGTAAATATAAATATGTCTCCCTCCATTTAGTATGATAGGTTACGTTGCGTATGGTATATATTAATTTGTGGATGTCCATCATCCATTTCGTATGGTAAGTTATGAATTACAATTTGTATGATATATTACGAATTGCAATTCATATCATATATTACGAATTGCAATTTGTACAATATGTTATGAATTACAATTTGTTGTAGCTAGCGTTAGCTAGGTTAAGGTTAGGGGTTTAGGGTTAGGGGTTAAGGTTAGGGTTAAGGTTAGGTTAGGGTTAGCTAACATGCTAAGTAGTTGCAAAGTTGCTAATTAGTTAAAATGCTAAAGTTGTCCGTGATGTGATTCGACCACACATTTGGGTCCTGTCCAACCTCCCCCTTAAGCAACCTTCTGTCTTATGTAACCATACCAAGTGTAACATATCATACTAGTTTGAGTGTCACAGATTCACATGTACTATGTTACGTCTTTGAGGTTAGGCTGGGTTATTTAAACGCTCTTTTCACTTTCCTTTGTCCAAAGTAGGACTTGTTTTTACGCTGTCTCACTGAAGTGTTCTGCCTTTTATGTCATCAGAGGGAATTGTTGCAGTGACATTAAGTGAATTGATGGTGAGGCTTGAAATAGTGAGGCCCTATATCTGTCCCAACCGTGTTTATGGAAGTGACGTGGGCCTGTAACTCCAGAAGGGCTAGGGGGTCATGAGATGGACCAAAATTCTGACATTATTAATAGCCATTATCAGTTCTGATAATTATTCTTGGCTGGCTGAACCCCTTGTACAACCCCCTGTACTGTACAGTACTCTGTAATAGAGCTTTCCTTTGTATATGCACATGTACAATATTTAATTCAAGTGGGTTGTAATAATAGCTGCAACAGCTAAACTGTATATGAGTGAAAAGCTTGTAGATTGAAGTGACGTTTCCCTGGAGGTCTACTGTCCCAAAGCTCATCAGTGTTAGCCACAGGGAGATCAGGCCCATCATCATCATCATCATCATCGTCTACGGTCTCTCACACTCATCTATCAGCAGGAGGTAGGGCTATTGATCTCTCGCTCTCTTTTCTTCTGTGAACCTCTCTCATCATCACCCATAGTGGAGAATGGCATGTTTTGTACAAGTCTATGATCCATCTGACTATCATCTTAAGGGGAGATATTTCCCCCAAAAATAGCCCACAATTTGTGGTTCCTCGCGTCTGAACCTAACGGACCCCAGAGAGTCCGGGAAGTCTGCTAGCTAAGACATGGGCTCTGTTTTGTTTGGCCCAGGCTTAAAATAGCTCTAGGGGTCGTTCGGACAGGCTGGTCTGTGTGTGGGGGTCGGAGAAGGGGGTAACACAGTGGGCAGTGTTGGGGCTCTGGTGCATGGGGTCATTGAAGAGGGAGAGAGAGAGAGACAGAGGGAGAATTACACAGGGGCCTGTGCTATGTGAGAGGATATAGGCCAAGCTACTGTAACTACTGAAAGACATCTCACTAATTTCCTTTCCATGAAAACAACACCCAACTGCAGCTTTAGACTTAGCACTATTAAAGGACCCAGGCAGCTCAGCAGCACAGCTGGGAGTGGAGGACAACCATGTAGAGCCAAGGATCTGTATGCTGAGGGTGCAAAGCCCACACACACTCTAGAAGGCCAGTGTAGATTAACAGGCTTGCTCACTTACATACATCACTCATCTCTATTAACACCCTATACTGATGCAATATGCACTGTCCCATTATAACACACACATTATGTTCTTCAATTTATTTCCGTTCAAAATCCTATTTTCCCTAACCCTAAACCTAACACGTAACCCTAACCCTAACTTCTAACCCTAAACCAATCACTAGCCCCTTACCCTAACTGTAACCCAAACCTTAAACCAAACCCCTAAACTTAAAATGGCCTTTGTCCTCATGGGGATGTGGGAAATGTCCCCACGAGAGAGAATTTCCATTTTTCACTATCTTTGTGGGGACTTTTGGGGATTGTAGGTCCACACAGGGATAAAGGATAGAAGAACCAACCAACCAACCACACACACACACACACACACAGCTCTCCACGCAGAGGTTTGAAGCTGTGTAGAACAGCATGGGAGTGAGGTGCAGTGTCATCACATCAGCCCCCTGACAGAAGCAGTCTGAGGTGCTCAAACAGCATGGCTGAAGCCCGTCCATCACTATTAGTACCTAACGTCATTACAGACAGGTGTGTGTCAAATCTCTGACAACTTACTCTCTCGCTTCAATTAAGCCTGCTGCTGTCTGACCAACAATTCCCTATCATCTCAATCCTGTTATTTCTCTATTTTCCTGTTTCTTTCTTTCTTTCTCTTGTTCTCTTTCTTTCTATCCCTTAGGTATTTTTTCGTTGTGTACTCCTCAGCTCCCTCTGTTTCAACCAGGGAGCCTCCAGCCCCTCCGTGCCATGGGGTTAAGCCTGTTCTCTCTGTAGTTCAACTGCTCTGCGCTTGAGGAAACATTAAAGATGACCACCCCCGGTCTCTAGTGATCTGGCCCAGCTGCCTTGGGTCCCTCCCCAGGATGCCAGCGCTGGGCTGGGGCCTGAGTGGAGCCCTGAGTGGTGCGCTTTGGGGAAGTGGGGCGGAGTTAAGAGAAAAGCCCCAGGAAGGTGCTGATTTAACGCAGCTACGGTGGACTCAAAAGCACATATTATTCTACTCTATCTAAACAATAAGGTCTTACAAATGGCCAAAAAAACTCTGTGAAGGAAGCTTTAATCTTTTAGATAGTGACAAGTTAGACCACCGATGAGAGCCATGCAGCTTCGGAGAAATGTGGGCATTAAGGATGAGTTCAAAGCAGCTCAGTGCCTCCTCCATATCCATCACTTCCCATGCTTTCCTGTGTGGATTTGTCCTGCTACTGGGCATCATATTACCAATATGTTGATGTGGATGAACAGAGCTATGGAGCCATGGAGCCCAGTAGTCATAAACAGGAGAGGGGATAATGGATGGTCAGTGGACTGCAGTAGGTCTCCTGAGGGGCCTCAGACAGAGATAGGATGCTGATGGACCGATCAGTTTACCCCTACACAGGAAGGGTGAGCCCACGCATCAAATCACAGATGAGTGATAGAAAGGCCATGAAAGCCCATTAACTACCCCCGATCTTCCTTAACCTCTGGGACTGATGGTGTCCTCCTCTCATCGTGTCAGTGTATAAGTCAATGTTATTTTCAGCGGCAACCCGGAACATGGCCGCGTGATCAAAAGCTTAATAGGAAAAGCTTTATAGCTGTAGGGTCCACTGAGCCTGGTCTGAGACCAGCCTCTTTGACAACTGATGCAACTGAGGAGTATTTCTGTCTGCAATAAAGCCCTTTTGTGGGAAAGAAATACTCATTCTGATTGGTTGGCCTGGCTCACAAGTGGGTGGGCCTATGCCCTCCCAGGCCCACCCATGGCTGGCGCCCAGTCATGTGAAATACATAGATTAGGGCCTAATTATTTATTTCAATTGACTGATTTCCTTGTAGGAACTGTAACTTAATAACATAGTTGAAACTGTTGCATGTTGCATGTTGCGTTTGTATTTTTTCTTCAGTATATATTCTATTTTATTCTGATAAATAATTCATACTCACAGAGATGAATATGGGGCAAGGTCATGGCGGTTCATAATCATAATCTCAAAGACAAAGCTCAGAGGTTCCATAGTAAGCCAGAACCCGGTTAAAACCAGGGGTTGGAAGTGGTTCAGGGAACAGAACCCAAAAACGGAAAATAACAAACATAGAAAACAGGAATAGAACGAGAACCGGGAACAAAAGTGATCTGTAAAGTTCCAGAACAGAACAGTTATTTAAAAGCATGGGAACCGGTTAATAACGTTCTTTAATGTTTTGGCCATTTTTATCCAGTCCCACAAAAAATGCAACAAAGCGCCTATGCAAAGCCCTCCCTATGTGAATCAGAAACCTTTTCCAGCATCTGCCTGCCAGCTGAAAATCTTTTCCAGGTGTGTATGTGTAGGCTACCAGCCCCTTCCCCTCCAAAGCATAGCTGTAACCTACTCAAATAACATTGTATTTGTCACATGCTTCATACACAACAGGTGTAGACTATCAATGCCATGCTTACTAAAAGGCCCTTCCCAATGCAGAGAGAAAAGAAATAGAGAAATAGAAAAGTAGAGCAAGTAATAATAAAAGTAATAATAAATACACAATGAGTAAAGATAACTTGGCTACATACACAGGATACCAGATTCAAGTCCCTGTGCAGGGGTACGAGGTAATTGACTAGGACTAAAGTGACAGTTAATAAACAGTAGCAGCAGCGTATGTAATGAGTCAAAAAAGTTAGCGCAATAAAGGTCAATGCAGGTAGCGCAGGTAGCTTTTTGGTTAAATATTTAACTAACTATTTAGCAGTCATATGGCTTGGGGGTAGAAGATGATCAGGGCCCTGTTGGTTTCAGACTTTGTTTATCGGTACCGCTTGCTGTGCAGTAACAGAGAGAACACTCTATGACTTGGGTGGCTGGAGTCTTTTTAGGGTCTTTGTCTGAAATCGCCTGGTATAGAGGTCCTGGATTGTAGGGAGCTTGGCCCCAGTGATGTACTGGGCCGTATGCACTACCCTCTGTAGCGCCTTGCAGTCAGATGCCAAGCAGCTGCCATACCAAGAGGTTATGCAGCCAGTCAATATGCTCTTAATGGTGCAGCTGTATAACGTTTTGAGGATCTGGGGGCCCATGCCAAATCTTTTCAGTCTCCTGAGGGGTAAGAGGCATTGTCATGCCCTCTTCATGACTGTGTGTGTGGACCATGATAGATCCTTAGTGATGTGGACACAGAGAAACTTGAAGCTCTTGACCCCCTCCACTACAGCTCTGTTAATGTATTTGGTATTTTATTAGGATCCCCATTATCTGTTGCAAAAGCAGCAGCTACTCTTCCTGGGGTCCACACAAAACACGAAACACAATACAGAATGACATAATACAGAACATCAACAGACAAGAACAGCTCAAAGACAGAACTACATAAAACATTTTTGGAAATGCACACGTAGCCTACATATCAATGCATACACACAAACTATCTAGGTCAAATAGGGGAGAGGCGTTGTGCCTCGAGGTGTTGCTTCATCTGTTTTTTGAAACCAGGTTTGCTGTTTATTTGAGCAATATGAGATGGAAGGAAGTTCCATGCAATTAGGGCTATATATAATACTGTATGCTTTCTTGAATTTGCTCTGGATTTGGGGACTGTGAAAATACCCCTGGTGGCATGTCTGGTGGGATAAGTGTGAATGGGGATCTGTGCTCTGCCCTTTGATTCCTGTTGTTCTCGATCAGCTTCTTTGTCTTGCTGATGTTGAGGGAAAGGTTGTTGTTCTGGAACCACACTGCTAGGTCTCTGGACCTTCTCCCTATAGTCTCATTGCCGTCTGTGTTCAGGCCTACCACCGGCGTGCCGTCAGCAAACTTAATAATGGTGTTGGAGTCGTGCGCGGTCACTCAGTCATAGGTGAATAGGGACAACAGGAGGGGATTAAGCACGCACCTCTGAGGGCCCCCCGTGTTGAGGGTTAGCGTGGTGGATGTGTTGTTGCCCACCCTCACCTCCTGGCAGCAGCCCATCAGGAAGTCCAGGATCCAGTTGCAGAGGGAGGTGTTCAGTCCCAGGGTCTTTATCTTAGTAATGAGCTTGGAGGGCACTATGATGTTGAAAGCTGAGTTGTAGTCAATGAACAGCATTCTCACATAGGTGTTCCTCTTGTCGAGGTGGGAAAGGACAGTGTGCAATAGAGATTTTGCTATGTGTGGAACTGTTGGGGTGGTATGCAAATTGGAGTGGGTCCAGGGTGTCTGGGATAATGGTGTTGATGTGAGCCATGACCAACCTTTCAAAGCCTTTCATCACAGAAGAGTCATTTAGATAGGTTACTATGGGCACAGGGACTATGGTGGTCTGCTTGAAACATATAGGTAACATATAGGACACTTGCCAGCTGGTCAGCACATGCTCTGAGTACGCATCCGGGTAATCAGTCTGTCCGTGCAGCCTTGTGAATGTTAACCTGTTTAAAGGTCTTACTCACACCAGCTATGGCGAGCGTGATCACACAGTCATCCGGAACAGCTGGTGCTCTCATGCATGATTCAGTGCTGCTTGCCTTGAAGTGAGAGTAGGCTTACGTCACTAGGCAGCTGTGGCTGGCTCAGTGTGGTTGTTTCCTGTAATTCATGGCTTCTGATTGGGATATGTATGTATGGTCACTGTGGGGACGACGTCATCGATGCACTTATTAATGAAGCTGGTGACTGATGTAGTAAATTCCTTAATGCTATCGGATGAATCCCGGAACATATTCCAGTCTGTGCTAGCGGAACAGTCCTGTAGCTTAGCATCCGCTTCACCGGATAACTTCCGTATTGGACACGTCACTGGTATTTCCTGTTTGAGTTTTTGCTTGTAAGCAGGAATCAGGAGGATAGAGTTATGGTCAGATTTACCAAATAGAGGACAAGGGAGAGCTTTGTATGCATTTCTGTGTGTGGAGTAAAGATTACCTAGTTTCTAGTTGCACAGGTGTCATGCTGGTAGAAATGAGATAAAACGGATTTCAGTTTCCTTGCATTAAAATCACAGGCTACTAGGAGAGCCGGCTCTGGATGAGTGTGTACTTTTTTAGTTATGGTGTATACAGCTCATTTAGTGAGGTCTTAGTGCCAGCATTGGTTTATGGTTGTAAATAGACTACATAGAGCTACAAAAAAATATAGGTGTAAACTCTATTGGTAAATAGTTTGGTCTACATCAGTGGTTCCCAAAGTTTTTATGGTCCCGTACCCTTTCAAACAGTCAACCTCCAGCTGCATACTCCCTCTAGCACCATGGTCAGCGCACTCTCAAATGTTGTTTTTGCCATCGTTTTGTATAATCATTTTTCTCTTTATTTAACCCTCTTACATATAAAACCTTATTTGTTAATCGAAAATTGTGAATAACTCGCTACAGGTTAATGAGAAGGGTGTGCTTGAAAGGATGCACATAACTCTGCAATGTTTGTTGGGTTGTATTGGAGAGAGTCTTAAATCATTATACACACACATTCTGTGCCTGTATTTACTTTTCATGCTAGTGAGGACCGAGAAACCACTCTCACATAGGTACGTAGTTGCAAAGGGCATCAGTGTCTTAACTGCGCAATTTGCCGAGGCAGGATACTCTGAGCGCAGCCCAATCCAGAAATCTGGCAGTGGCTTCTGAATAAATTACATTTTCACAGAACCGCTTGTTGCAATTTCGGTGAGGATCTCTTGTTCAGATATCATTAAGTGGACTGGAGGCAAGGCATGAAAGGGATAACAAATCCAGTTGTTTGTCATCCGTTTTGGGAAAGTACCTGCTTATTTGCACACCCAACTCACTCAGGTGCTTCACTATATCACATTTGCCGTAAGCTTGAGTTCATTTGCACACAAAAAAAATCATACAATGATGGAAAGACCTGTGTGTTGTCCTTGTTAATGCAGACAAAGACCTCCAACTTTTTAATCGTAGCCTCAATAGCCTCAATTGTGTTCCGCACAATGAATATAGTTGCGGAGAGGCCCTGTAATCCTAGATTCAGATCATTCAGGAGAGAAAAAACATTGCCCAGATAAGCCAAAAAAACATCACCGAGATAGGCCAGTCGTGTGAGAAACTCATCATCATGCAAGCAGTCAGACAAGTGAAAATGATGGTCAATAAAGAAAACTTTAAGCTCGTCTCTCAATTCAAAAAAACATGTCAATCCTTTGCCCCTTGAAAACCAACAGACTTCTTTATGTTGTAAAAGCGTTCCGTGGTTGCTGCCCATATCATTGCATAGTGCAGAAAATACACGAGAGGTCAGGGGTCTTGCTTTAACAAAGTTAACCATTTTCACTGTAGTGTCCAAAACGTCTTTCAAGCTGTCAGGCATTCCCTTGGCAGCAAGAGCTTATCGATGGATGTTGCAGTGTACCCAAGTGGCGTCGGGAGCAACTGCTTGCACGAGCGTTACCACTTCCCTAGGTCTCCCTGTCATGGCTTTTGAGCCATCAGTACAGAGACCAACATGAGCAGCAGCTACGTTTGGCTACTTACGGACCATTAGTGGTAGACTGCGGGAGAGTAGCAGGTAATGTGACTCTCTCCTGCGGGAGAGTAACAGGTAATGTGATTGGATGTAAATTATTTGACCAGGCTACCTGTATTTGACATTGTGTTGTTTTTTCGCTGAACACTGGTTTAATTTTATTTTTGGCAGTGAAACGAGGCTACTCCGGCGAGAAAAAAACCTCACCCGAATGTATAGCCCCGTTGGAAAATATAAATGGACTGTTTGAAAATACTGGTATTTTTAAAATTGTGAATCACATTTTTATTTGGTGTACCCCCGATGGCGCGTATCTCAGTTTGGGAATACCTGGTCTACATCTTATCCTTCATGCCGTTTTGTCCTACCGATGCATAGAAAAACCAGCTAGTTGTATATTATCCATGTCCTTTTCCAGCCACGACTCTGAGAAACATAGGATTTTACAGTTTTTCAGGTCCCATTGATAGAATAGTCTCGAACGGAGCTTGTCCAGTTTGTTTTTATGTACTCGTCGACGTAGTTTTGTTAAGGTGCCCACACGTCGGCCTCTCTGGTCTGGGGTGAGCAGTATGTCCTGCGCCTCCAACTCGTTGAAGTAGAAATCTTCATCCCAGTCGAGGTTGGTGATCGCTGTTCTGATGTCCAGAACTCTTTTCTGTCACAGGAAATGATGGTGGAAACATTATGTACACACAAAAAAAAGTTAACAACAAAACACACAAAATAGCAGAATTGGTCAGTTGCCTGTAAAACAGCTGCTGTCCACTGCAGCATCATTCTCAGCCCTACTGATAACACAAGCATGATTCAGAAGATATTTTTATTAGAATGTGTTCACTTTTAAATTCTAGTTAGGGATACTACAGTTATCACATTTCATATTGGATTTATTAACTACAAATAGGTAAGATGTGTTTTTAATTCTGGTGCCACTCTGCACACACAAGCTTGTTAGCTAGCTAGCCTCTCTGGTCCAGAGTTAAGCCAACGTTAAAGTTCAAAGGAATTCAAAGTTCCTCCATAGAAGCCACTCCTCCGTAGGTATAATTCCGTGGGCCTAATTCAGATAATGCATGTCATCACAAGATGCCCAGCGCTTTAAGCAAAGCCTCTTCTTCCACCCTCTCTCACTCATCTTGCACCCTACACTTGTCTTTCCATCACACATGTAAACAACTCATTGAGCTATAGCCTTCCAGCTCCATAGCGAGCCGCTATATCCGTACCGAATGATTGGTGAAGTAATTCAATGTCGAGCTAAATGTAAAAGAAAATAAATGATTTCAGAGGTTTAAAAGGAACAATTTAAACCGGTACTTTTTGGGGGATTTGAACCAGTTCAGAACTTGATTTTGCTGGTCGGAACAGTGGATCGGAACAAAAAAAAGTATGGTTCTGTTCAGAACAAAATGATTGGAAAATCATTTTGGTTACAACCCCTGGTTTTAACCCAGAGAGATTTACTTCTGACGAACCGCTGCAGTTCGCATCATCTGGAGCAAGAGCTGGAGGGGCCAGCTCTCTGAGGAGAACCCACTAAACACATCCCCATTTCCTCAAGTCATTAAATCACACAATGAACCTGAACCATGTCCAGTAACTCACAGCCATGCCCTCAAAACAAACAAATGACTGTGTCCCATTTTCATCTGGAAGGATGGCACTTCTGCAACTATCCCACTGTGTTTGGCTCTGTATCCTTCTGGAGGTTGTGTCTTTTAGCTAGCAATCTGGATGAAGATGACAGTAACACATCTTAACTGTTTTAGGGAATGGCAGCAGGGTAATGTGATGAAGCCCAGCCAGAGATATGCACTCGATGCAATCATGGTTGAGAGTCCGTCTAACATGGATGGGTGCTTTCCATGATGATGACATGGACAGTAAAGAGAATGTCTTTAAAAAGCCACCCCATGATCAGTCATGCAAATGTGTGAACATTCAGGCATAGGGCAGAGGGAGTGAGTTGAGCCAAAGGGGTAAGTTGAGCCACCCTTGTTTCTAGGAAACCATACACAAAATGTATCATTTGACCGAATATTTAGGAAGAGATCATCATTTTGTGTAGTCTGCGAAGGAATAAACCACATGGAGAAAGTGGTAAGCAAGTTAGGTAAAAAAAAATCACTAATCACTAAGTCAAATTCCTTTGTGTTATAGGTTTCATGATGCTTGTATCTAAACCAAAGTAGATCATTTTAAGATTGTTCCATACATCAGTTGGGGTCTCTATAAGCTTCAATATGAGCTCCTAAACCTAGCATGAAAGTGCATCCTTGTACCTGTGTGGGCTAATATAAACTCAGCAAAAAAAGAAATGTCCTCTCACTGTCAACTGCGTTTCTTTTCAGCAAATTTAACATGTATAAATATTTGTATGAACATAAGATTTAACAATGAGACATAAACTGAACAAGTTCCACAGACATGTGACTAACAGAAATGGAATAATGTAGTTACCCTGATGGAGGGATTAACTATGTCCATCGTATCATCAGGCTCCTCAGGAGTAATTATACCAGAGCTATTTTTAAACTCAGGTTAAGAGTTGATTTCCTCAATGGACAGCTATGTGAACCAGGGCCTGCTGTAATTCTTCAACATTGTAAAGTGGTTCCTCAGTGCTGTTGAAAAGCCACGAGATGCCAAGAAAATCTACTTCAGTTGCAGTGGAGGCTGCTGAGGGGAGGACAGCTTATAATAATCGCTGGAACGGAGCAAATGGTATGGCATCAAACACGTATTCTATACCATTCCACTGATTCCACTCAAGCCATTACCATGAGCCCGTCCTCCCCAATTAAGATGCCACCAACCTCCTGTGTTCAGTTGGCGTCAAGTTCCCCATACCGCTATAAAACGGCCTTAATTCAACTGGGCTAAGTGTTGAGGGGAGGGGGAGAAGGAGCTCTGTGAGTGTGAATGGAGGTTGAAGGTCTTTGGTAGTATTATGTAATGAATTGAAAAAAGGAAAGACAGAAGCAAAGACAAACAGCTCCTGGAAAGATACTTTTCCCAGGCTGCTGTCTGGGTATGGAGTGTCTGGTCACTGTAATTCTGTGGCTTAAGGGTGTTGGCTGGGTCTACAGACTGTTGACAACATGGAGAGAGTATGCCTGCCTGCCTGCCTGCCTGCCCTGCCTCGGGCCATCCTTCAGTACAATGCCAGTGCCCTCAGTGGTTATTTCAGGCTGTGATCCCCTGCTTGGGCCTGGGATTGTAAGTCTCTATATATACATGACATGTATAAATACCCAATGGGTGGAGATGGAAGGATGAGAACTTTTCCATACTGGGCAAAACTTTCACCGCTTTATGAGTTATAACTACTTCATTTTTAATTTCAGTGAGATTTTTTAGAATTTACATTACATCATTGACATAGTGGCCATAGGCTATGTTCGCTTCCTTTTCTGTGGTATTGCAGGGCCATGTGGTGCTGTGGTATTGCAGGGCCATGTGGTGCCGTTATTTCAGGGCCATGTTGTGCTGTGGTATTCTATGTAATATTGCATTGCACACTATTCAGGCCTGTCCAGATGAAAGATATTTGAAGCAGTAGACTGACTGTTTTTTAGGCGGTCAATGTCTTATTATACTCTTCATTACTTAGTTCAACGACTGACCTGTTGTATCATCTGGGGGTACACGCCAAAGCATGCCAGCGTCTTTATCACAACGACACGGGACAGTTCTGACACATGACACACATACATACGGTGGCCATGGTGAACAATGGGTTCACCCTGGCCACAGTATCCATGGGAATAACATATATGGTACTGGGTCATGTGACAAACACATGTTGATGCCTCAAAGCCTGTGACAGAGGCTAATGCTCGAGCCATAGATATGATTCTGGTTGGTTGTTCAGGGCAGTAAAATACCATACTGGCCTGTATTGTTATCCTATCCTATTCTCTATTCTCACTGGATGGCATCAATATCAAATCAAAGTGTATTGGTCGCGTACACAGATTAGCAGGTGTTATAGTGAAGTGCGTGTTACATTTCCAACACTGCAGTATAATGTCGCGCACACGTGACTAATCAAATACGTGACTAATCAAAAACATCAAAACAAGACATCAAGAAATAACAATCCAAAGTACATAAATATGCGGTGTGTATAGACAGTATATCATCTGGAAAAGAAAATAGTATGTAGAGCAGTAGGTATATTAGGATGAGCTATGTTGAGAATACAGTATATACATACACAGTGAGTAAACAACAGCATATTAACAAAATACGAGGTAACCAGCGTTCAATGACTCTATATACCGAAAAACAATGTTGCTCACATGGAATGGCGTGCTTTGAGCACTACCGAAAAGTGTTATTATGCATGTGATAAATGTATGCCATATATTGCATTTGCTATAGGCCTATTGTTTACGTTGGTGACACTTTGATATATCTATAACTTGCAACTGTTTAAGTCTATCAAAAGTGTGTGAGTTTGAGCATGTGTCTGCTAGGCCTATGGACATAAAAAAAGATTGATAGGCAGCTTAAACTTCTTCAATTCCACCATGATTGGTTTAAAATAGACATATACATTTGTGAACAGCCATCCACAACAACTACAATATGTAAGGCGCAAATACCTAAATGAGAGAGCAGTAGTGTGATTCACATCAATGTGCTATGTAGATATCAATAATAATATCACCCCGTAGGCTAGACTACCGCTGTCGTCCTTATCTCTAGGCGTTTATTCAAGTTGGATAATCTTTGGATACCGACATTAGTCACACCATTGGAAGACATAGCCTGGTCTGTAGCCTACAAAAGCCCATTTATGCTCTTTTCCCGCAATCCATCAAAAGCATATTGTGTGTCATCATAGTGGTCAGTGACTTCTAATCAGACTCACTCAGGCGAAGCAAACTTAAATTTGCGCCTTTTTGAATGCTGATTTGAATGTCATTGAGAAAACAGAAAGGTGTCAACTATTTTTTTCCGCAACCATCCTTTATGAATTTAAAAGTAATCATCTAGTTTTTCTAAAGTATCTGTAGTTTGATTACAATCTTTTTGTTGGTAACGTAACAGATTACAGTTTTTTTTGTAATCCATTACATGTAATCTGTTACTCCCAAACCCTGCCCATGCTATTGAGGGTGGCACAGTTGCCGTACCAAACTGTAATGCAGCCCGACAGAATGCTTGCTCTCAATGGTGCATCCATAGACGTTTGCGAGGCCCCGTCGTTGTGGATGGGGTGGTGCTCCCTCTGTCTCCTGCAGTCCACGATCAGCTCCTTAGTTGTTTTTTTACGCTGAAAGAGAGGTTATTTCCTGGCACCACTCCGCCACAGCTCTAACCTCCTCCTTGTAGGCTGTCTCATCATTGTCAGGCCTACCACTGTCGTGTCATCAGCAAACTTGATGACTGAGTTATAGTCTTGCGTATCCATGCAGTCATGGGTGAACAGGGAGTACAGGAGGGGCTGAGCACAGGGGAGGATCAGCGTGGCGGAGGTGTTGCTGCCTACCCTCTCCAACTGGGGTCGGCCCGTCAGGAAGTCTAGGACCCAGTTGCACAGAGTTCAGAACCAGGACCCTGAACTTAGTGACGAGCTAGGAGGGCACTATGGTGTTGAAAGCAGAGCTGTAGTCGATGAACAGCATTCTCACATAGGTTTTCCTCTTGTCCAGGTGTACAGCGCCCCAACAGATCCACCGATGACGCAATCGCCATTGCCAAGAGTGTGCAAAGCTGTCAAGGCAAAGGGTGGCTACTTTGAAGAATATCAAATATAAAAAATATTTTCATTCATTTGTTTTTTGGTTACTACGTGATTCCATATGTGTAATTTCATAGTTTTAGTGTCTTCTATATTATTCTACAATGTAGAAAATAGTAAAAATAAAGAAAACCCTTGAATGAGTAGGTGTGTCCAAACTTTTGACTGGTACTGTAAATATATTTTTTTTACCCATATTTATCCCTTTTTATTTGGGCGATAAACTACTTACATAAAATTTAGCTGGTAAAAAAAGTTTGCCCCGTACCACCTTTCGATGATGCGGTCATATTATTGTAGTGTGTAGCCCAAACTGTTCGGACACTAGAGTCAGAAGTTGTCAGATCGGCATTACCGACTTCATACAAGTCCCGTGATGCTTGCAAAACGGAGAACGTCATCATGTTCGTGAGAGTCTCATCTTTCCACAGAGGGATCATATTAGTTTGTTGCCCAAATGGTTCGTACACTACAGAAGTTTTTGTGAGAAGACAGATTTTAGGGGTGTCTCCTGGTCTGACAAACATCGCTGTAGCTCTGCCTCCTTCCAACGCAGAGGCGGAAAGCGGTGGATGCAGTAGATTGAGACGCAGTCCATTTAAAAATATATATCTCTTGCTTAAACAGACATATTTTGATGGGGATTTTATTGTGCTAATTACATTTAGACTCTAGTTATGTAACATCCCCCTGGAGATCGTGTAAAACTCTTCACACTGCTTTACTGCTGTGATGAGGCTACGCTTGTTTCAACCACTATGGATAATTCTATCATTAGTTTTGACTTCTAGGCTTATAGCTTTCGAGGATATAGAATATCTGACTCTGGCTCAGCTTGAATGTGTTTGTGAGATGCCAGCTCTCTCGATCCTCAGCTTCCCCAGGGCTAGTGGGCCGTTTCTTGGGGAGCGTTGGGCCGTGCAGGAATCACACATGGCTGACAGGCTGTTGACAGCCTCCCTCGCCCAGGGTATGTTTGTGTGTGTCTGTGCAAGCATGTGTGCACTTCCACAGTAAAGCAGAGTGAGAGAGACGGCCTGCCAGCGAAGGATGCAGTGTAAGAAGAATATTCACTACTACTGTCATGACATTTACAAGACTTGTCTTTGCATACATTTCCCACCAATCTAAGTTTAGCATGCAGGCTATGCATATGGATAGGCTTATGCTTCAATATGAGGCTCTCTCGTCTTCTCTCGTGGACAGTCTCAGGCACAGACACCCATAGCCTCACTAGAGAAAGTTTAACCCTAGTCTTTGAAACATATAAAACCTATTTTAATCTGATGGGCAGCAGGTCCACTGTCTCTCCAACGGAACAGACAGACTAAATATATATATACACAGATATAAAACAGTAGCAGCAGCCCATAGCTGACAGTGATTCAGTCCACTTAATTAGCTCTCTGCTAGGTCGTTCCACCTCAAAAAGCACAAGAAAGAGGATTTCAACACCCACCATCTCAGATTGTTCTAGAATTGTTGATGTTGTTAGAAACAGATAAGATTAACATTCCTGTTAATAGGATGAGACATAAACCTAACAACTTCACTGAATAATTCCTCTGAATAGGAAAAAGAAAACATCACCAAATTCACTGAGAATACGTTACATAGGATGAAGAAATAATACTCTGAGCCGCAGCTCCATACTACTTGTCATACATAGGGAGCTGGTACTGTTTACTCTTGTTAGGGTGGAATTAGCGTGTGGGGTCTGTGGGTGGCTTTTCACAATTTCTTTGGATTCTTCATCTCTTACTCATTGTTAGAAACACGTTTGGTCCAAATCAGATGTTAGGTACTATATGTATTGAATATTATATGAATCCTATAAATGGCAAATTTGGGTGCAATGAATTAGCAACATTTCTCAGAGATCAAATTATACTTCAACAGAATAATGTTGCAGGAATGCTAATCTTATCTGTTTCAAACTACAGAAATGATTTCATAGCAATCTGAGATGGTGGGTGTCATAGCTTGTTGAATTGACATGGAACGACACTGCTAAAATAAATAGCTCCATATTACCTCAAGCTTGAGTTTCCAATGCTTACCCCCTCCACCCGCAAAAATAAAACACAATTTCCTGGAGCCTTACTTCAGTTTTATTTGGCATATAATTCTGTCGGCCACAACAGAAAACTAAAATTTACAGTCCTTCCGGATGTTCTCTCTGGGGTCGAAGGTGAACGCAATCTAACATATTTAGCCGTGGGTTAAACAGTGGAAACAAATAGCCTGTTAAGCTCGGCACAATACCGCGTCACTGCTTCTGGAAGTGGTCAGATAGGCAAAACACTGTGCATTCTGAACATTCCGCCAATGTTAATGAGGCCTCATGCTATTTTAGAAGGGGACAAATGGGTATATGATACTGTATGTTCCTGTCCTGTCCCAGTCCCTTAAAGGGAAAAAAACAGCTGTGAAGAGTTTCTGTCCCGAAGGCCATTGTCATATTACATCATTGTTGTTGATCAATGTTCATCTGTATTGTCAATATTCCCAGAAAGATCATTGTTGTAGTGTGCAGGGACAAAGATGTCACTAGGCAAGTAAGGTTAATGCAGAGGTTGTACACAAACAACAATTTATTAGAAAACCAAGTATAATATTGGTCACTGGAGAAAGGTATTGAGTTGATGTAACACAATAATCCTACTGGTCATCGCTCACCCTTAGGGTCAATGCTGAATAGCCAATCAACTCCCTCCTCCCACAACCTCCTCTACCTCCCCATCTCTTTATGAACCAGGTCTTGGCAGCCCCTAGTAATCCTCAGATTGTGTTTTGGAAAGTTGCAGGTTTGGTGCCAACATCTAAAATAACACAATGGCTACAGTAATTTCCTCCAGAGTCTAATCCTGCCTGCCATCTCCAGGGGGTTTGTTTAAAGAGCAACACAATTATAAAACATTATGGTGTGTGTTGTTCTGGCTGGGTCTACTGGACCTCTAGTTAATGAAGTAGAAAACTGAAGCTTGGTTTAATCCCACGAGTGGCGCCACAGGAGGGACATTTCAGTATCACTCTGATCATTTATCGACATAGATACTGGTATATTGTGGGCAGACTGAGAGGTTGCACAACAGGTTGACCAATCCCTTTTGTAATGTGTTTACAAAACTCAATGCAGGACAAGCAGCTAGCCTAGTGGTTGGAGCGTTGGACTAGTAACCGAAAGGTTGCCAGATTGAATCCCTGAGCTGACAAGGTAAAAATCTGTTGTTCTGCCCCTGAACAAGGCAGTTAAACCACTGTTCCTAGGCCATCATTGAAAATAACTGACTTGCCTAGTTAAATAAAGGTAAAAAAATAGTGTGTAGGTGAAGACTTATGATTGTGAAGGAGGATGGGTTTTGTAAATCATAGTGTGTCACAACAGCCCGGCATACTGGACTCTGTCAAATAAAATGAAAGTTTATTGGTTGTATACACACTGCACTCTATATGAGTGAGTGTGTCACAGCAGTCAGATGAGGGAGGTAGAGGTAGGTGTGTTGTGTTGTGTTCCGCCCTGAGGCCTCTCGCTGGGGCGGGGCAGAGGGGCGTGGCAACGAGACCAGGATATGACACAGCAGTCAAAGCAGAGGCAGGTAGAGCCCTCGCCAATTGCAGCCTTCGGCATGGTGTGGCTCTGGGAAATTACAGCCCAGAACACAAAGAGGGGAGGAGAGCCATGTATGACACATTGCTTACACAGAAAGAGAGGGAGAGAGAAAAAGAAAGAGAAAGAGAACGTGTGAGAGGTAGATACAGTAGAGGGAGAGTTACATTTAAAAGGTTTACCACACAGACAGGAGCAGACAGCCAGTGCAGTGCACACAGTGTGCCCTCTCAGTGCAGCATCCATGTCTGTGAGGATCCCAGTACTGAAAGAAGCTGTTGTTCCTGTCTATGTGCAGTTCTCCAGGGACAAGTACATAATGGAGGGCCCGCCGGAGAAACTACGCAAAGAGTTGGAGGAAGAGCTGAAAATGGCCAGTGAGGAGCCATGCAGCCACGCCTGGTACCATGGAGCCATTCCCAGACAGGTAACACACACACACAGACACATACAAAAATAAATCAAATCAAATTTTCTTTGTCAGATGTTTTGTAACAAACAGATGTAAATTGACAGTGAAATGCTTACTTACGAGCCCTTCCCAACAATGCAGAGAGAAAGAAAAGAGAGCAATAACAGAAAAGTAATAATAAATACACAATAAGTAACTTGAATATATAATGTACACAGGGTCAATGTGCAGGGTTACGAGGCAGTACATCTACCTCAATATAATAAAGTGACTAGGCAACAGAATAGATAATAAACAGTAACAGCAGCGTATGTGATGAGTCAAAAGACTTAGTGCAAAAAGGGTCAATGCAGATAGTTTGGGTAGATATTTGGTTAACTATTTAAATAACCACTTAGCAGTCTTATGGCTTGAGGGTAGAAGCTGTTCAGGGTCCTCTTGGTTCCAGACTTGGTGCATCGGTACTGCGTGCCATGCAGTAGCAGAGAGAACAATCTATGACTTGGGTGGCTGGAGTCTTTGACAATTTCTAAAGCTTTCCTTTGACACTGCCTGGTATAGAGGTCCTGGATGGCAGGGAGCTCGGCCCCAGTGATCTACTGGGCCGTATGCACTGCTCTCTTTAGCGCTTTGCGGTCGGATGCCGAGCAGTTGCCATACCAAGCAGTGATGCAGCCAGTGAAGATGCTCTCAATGGTGTAGCTGTATAACTTTTTGAGGATCTGAGGGCCCATGCCAAGCCTTTTCAGCCTCCTGAGGGGTAAGAGGTGTTGTCGTACACTCTTCACGACTGTGTTGGTGTGTTTGGACCATGATAGATCCTTAGTGATGTGGACACAGAGGAACTTGAAGCTCTAGACCCACTCCACTACAGTCCAGTTGATGTGAATGGGGGCATTCTCGGCCCTTTATCTCAGCTTTTTTGTCTTGTTGACGATCAGCTTTTTTGTCTTGCTGACGTTGACGGAGAGGTTGTTGTCCGGGCACCACACTGCCAGATCTCTGACCTTCTCCCTATAGGCTGTCTCACCACCGTCATCAGCAACTTAATGATGGTTGTTGAACAAGTAGTAAAGGAGGGGAATAGGCACACACCTCTGAATGGCCTCCGTGTTGAGGGACAGTATGGCGGATGTGGTATTGCCCACTCTCACCACCTGGGGGCGGCCCGTCAAGAAATCCAGGATTCACTTCCAGAAGGAGGGGTTCAGTCCCAGGGTCCTTAGCTTAGTGATGAGCTTTAGTCAATGAACAGTATTCTCACATAGATGTTCCTCTTGTCAAGGTGGGAGAGAGCAGTGTGGAGTAGAGAATAGAGATTGCGTCATCTGTGGATCTGTTGGGGCGGTATGCGAACTGGATTGGGCCCAGGGTGTCTGGGATGATGGTGTTGATGTTAGCTATGACCAGCCTTTCAAAGCATTCCATGACTACAGATGTGGGTGCTATGGGACGATAGTCATTTAGAAAGGTTACCTTGGTGTTCTTGGGCATTACAGAAAGGGTCAGGGAGAGGTTGAAAATATCAGCTAAGACACTTGCTAGCTGGTCAGCGCATGCTCTGAGTACACATCCTGGTTATCTGTATGGCCCTGCGGCCTTGTTAATGTTAACCTGTTTAAAGGTCTTACTCACGTCGGCTTTGGCGAGCGTGATCACACAGTCAGAACATGCATGCATGCAGTCAGAACATGCATGGTTCAGTGTTGAGTGCCTCGAAGCGAGCATAGAAGGCATTTAGCTCGTCTGGTAGGCTCGTGTCAACTTGGCAACTCGCGACTGGGTTTCCCTCTGTAATCCGTGATCACTTGCAAGCCCTGCCACATCTGACAGAGTGTCAGAGCTGGCGTAGTATGATTCGATCATACTCCTATATTGATGCTTTGCCTGTTTGATGGCTTGTCGGAGGTCGTAGAGGGATTTCTTATAAGTGTGCCGCTTCTTGAAAGTGGTAGCTCTAGCCTTTAGCTCAGTGCGAATGTTTCCTGTAATCGGCATATGTACATATGGTCACATTGTGGGGGCGTCGTCATAGTCATTGCACTTATTAATGAAGCCGGTGACTAATGTGGTAAACTCTTCAATGCCAGCGAATGAATCCCGGAACATATTCCAGTCTGTGAAAGTGAAACAGTCCTGTAGTTTAGCATCCGCTTCATCGGACCACTTCTGTATTGAGCGCCTCACTGGTACTTCTAATTTGAGTTTATCTTGTAAGCACGAATCAGGAGGATAGACTTATGGTCAGATTTGCCAAATGGATGGTGAGGGAGAGCTTTGTATGCGTCTCTGTGTGTGGAGTAACGGTGATCTAGAGTTTTTTTGCACAGGTGACATGCTGGTAGAAATTTGGTAAACTGATTTCAGTTTCCCTGCATTAAAATCACTGCTAGGAGCGCCGCCTCTGGATGAGCATTTTCTTGTTTGCTTATGACCCTATTCAGCTCGTTGAGTACAGTTTTAGTGCCAGCATAGGTTTGTGGTGGTAAATAGCCACACAAACATGCGCACACACACACACACACTCTCTGGAGGAACAACTCAGCTGCTGTTTAATGATTTATCATGAGCCTTATTTTAGCTTGGGTCAAAGGATTTTTGATAAGGTATTGTTTTTGCGGCCGGCGGCACACGCTGGCTCTTTGTGAAAGAGGATAGTTCAATAAGGAGATGGAGCTGAGCGAGGGGAGAGGCTTACCGTGAAACATGACTAGCCCAATGAAAGCATGCAGAGAGGGGAGGGGTTCCCGTGTTGCCAACAGCTACGACTGGGTATCCAGTTGCACACTTATTTCATTCAGGGCCCTGTCATTCCTGCTGCCTGATGGTCACCCACCCACTCTGTAGAGGAATCACAGCACTGCCTGTTGGTCATCCACCCACTCTGTAGAGGAATCACAGCACTGCCTGTTGGTCACCCACCCACTCTGTAGAGGAATCACAGCACTGCCTGTTGGTCACCTACCCGCTCTGTAGAGGAATCACAGCACTGCCTGTTGGTCACCCACCCACTCTGTAGAGGAATCACAGCACTGCCTGTTGGTCACCCACCCACTCTGTAGAGCAATCACAGCACTGCCTGTTGGTCACCCACCCTCTCTGTGGAGGAATCACAGAACTGCCTGTTGGTCACCCACCCACTCTGTAGAAGAATCACAGAACTGCCTGTTGGTCACCCACCCACCCTGTGGAGGAATCACAGCAAATAAAATAAAATAACATTTGTCACATGCTTCGTAAACAACAGGTGTAGACTGACAGTGAAATGCACTGGTGCTCTGAAAACATGACAACCAGGCAAAACCTTCCGCATACCCGCGCAGGGCAGGACAGCTGGGCAGACATAACCTTTTCCAAGCTCAATCAAACGTCTCTATAATGACATCCCAAACAATGCTTTGTTTGGTCACTCTGTGGATTACTGTGTGAATGGAGAGTCAGGGAGCTTAGACACTTTGTCTGGCAGTTCTTGTCATAAATATGTGAAAACTCCCTGAGTGTCTAGAGGTTTCCAAAAGGGAGCTTTCATTTATGTGGACTGCAGAGTGAAACCTACATGGCTGAGGGTGGGGACTTAGGAGGAGGCTATGACAGACTGTGACAGATCCCAGCACAGCAGCATCAGATCAGGGGGATGAGGAAGAACACTGATGACATCCTCACACCCAGGGCTCATCTCAAATGAGTGCCTGTGTACACAGAGCAGATTCATTCTCTGGCAGCTTGTCTGAAACTGGTTGAGCCAGATCAGAATCAGACAAATAAGGACAAGTCAACAACAGAGAGAAGTATTTATCTTGTCAGGTCCGTTCTACAGCACTGGCTGTATTGAATCCATGGTGTGAGGCTGTCAGTTTAACGTGCTGTGGCTGAATGAGGCTTGACACCCGCTGCATGGTTAATTGAAATGGACTTAATTTCAACCTTGTGCTTTCATCATTATCTCACTAAGAGCTTGTCACTGAGAACTTGTCAGTGAGAACAGAGTGGCCCTGGCACACACACACTGCGTCTGTGTGTGTACATACTGTAGTACTGAGAGCTCAGACCGCAGAGCTCTTTCCATGAAACTCAGCTTCAGTGAGGATGCTCAGTCGGTCTCTTAGCACACACACAGGTCTTAATCAGATGACATGACACCATTTAATAATGACATCTTATCTTATTGCCTTCCGCTGGTTCACTGATCTGGCACTGACCACGCCTCTATAATTCTCATCACCGGCTAGCTGCACACGGTACGTTACACACTGTCATGTTTACCCACAAGACTGTGCGTCTCTCAACAAGAACTAGTAAGACCAGCTCAGTCCACTCCCATTCTACCATTAGACAATACACATCAGCAGCTCCAGGCTTCAGGTGATTGAGGAGGTTTCTCTCCATGCCAGTGCATCGAGGATAGTAAATTTCACAACAAAATTAATTCACAACAGATGTCTATTAGAAATATATAAACAACATTGCATGGCTAATGGATTTAACATGGATCTTAATATAAATGAGCAGTTTCATGAGGTATAAATCAAATGACTTTCAATGCGTCAGACTGGCTTTATAAACCCAAAGCATTGCCTTTGTGTGTAAAATCACAGATGGGACCCTGAATAAGAAATTGAACTCTTTTGAGCTTGTCCTTGCAGTCATGACAGGGTGGCATAAGACTGGTAAACACACACACACACACACACACACACACACACACAGCTGTGCTCAGTTTTACGGCTCAGCCTGCACCTCCTCAGTAGGACAGAGACTTTATGTAAGGATACTGAAAAACAGCATTCATGCTGCCAAGTGATCCTAATCAGGTTTAATAAGCTCCTTCCTGGTGTCACTGCGGCCCCATTGTGAAGAGGGCTTTTAAAAAGTCTAATTAGAAACCCATAACCTTCCAACTCATGATTATATAAACATAAATACTTAGTTCAATACTAAGTTAATTAAATAGTAAGGTAATTAAATGTTTGGAGGAATGACATATGTGGTGGAGTGGAGTGTGGACCAATTAAAAAAAGAATTGTATTATTTAACAAAATATTATTCAGACATTTTCAAAAACCAGGCAGGTGACCTCCTGTGTGACGTGGCAGTCTGAGTTACTGCAGCCTGTTTGGCTTGGTATGGCCTGGGCTCAGAGAGCATGCTGGGAGGTATCAGGATGTTACAGTACAGTAACAGTAGTCCTAGAGAAAACATTCAATGAGAGGGACTAGAACACCTGTTGCCACCAATCCAACTGTGAGACAAGTGTGACAAACGGAAAACAGTTCCAACTGTGTGATATTGAAAATACAGCCATTTGTATGAGCTATACAGTATGCCTGTGTGTATGTGTCTCTGTCTATATGTGCTCAACACGTGTCCTCTGGTGTCCAGGTGGCAGAGAACCTGATCCAGAGAGACGGGGACTTCCTGATCCGGGACTCTCTGTCCAGCCCTGGGAACTACGTCCTGACCTGCCAGTGGAAGAACAGCCCGCAGCACTTCAAGATCAATAAGATGGTGGTGGCCATGAACGAGGCCTACTCTCGGGTGCAGTACCTGTTTGAGAAGGAGGGCTTCGACAGCGTGCCTGCCCTGGTGCGCTACTACGTGGGAAACAGGAAGCCAGTGATGGAGGTGGTGGGAGCCATCATCTTCCAGCCCATCAACAGGGCCTTGCCCCTGCGCTGCCTAGAGGAGAAGTATGGGGTGGCCTGTGTCCGTGTGGAGACCGGTCTGACCCTGCCTGAGAGGAAGAGCCAGACCTCCAAACGCCTGAGCCTCAACATCATGAACGGACACACCCAGGACCAAAGCCTTGGACGGGGGAACCTGCTTAGGTTAGTAGGCTATCTAAGGAGGTTCAGGGTTGTCTGCTCTTGACATGGTGAATTGCCAGTGTGTTACAATGGTACAATGGAGATGCTTTCCTGCAGCTGATTTATTACGACATTAAAAGTTCATTTTATTCTCCTCTGCACCCAGGAGCTTATATAGACACTGTACATTCCGTCATACAGGGGTCACTCCAAATGGAATTGGATCTGTATAATGTTCATGTATAGCCTGCCATGCAAACAACACATGTGCACTCCAAATTTGTCACACTAATGTGGGAGTCACAGAGATAAGTATACATCTACAATAAACCATTCCTGAGGCAAAGTAAGTAAGGAGTGATGTTTAGCCTGGATGGAGAATACCAACCTCTGAGCACAATGCCAAGGCAAACCAGGATAAAAAATACCCCCTCAAATTACACAGTACCATTTTACATAAACACTGCGTCAATGTATCAGGTTTCAGTAGGGGTTAGTGGTGTGCCCAGTGGACGTGCCTCTGTTGGTAGCTAAAGGGCTCAGTCCAATTGACCTCTCTCTCTCTGTTTCTTTCTTTCTGTCTATCAGGAACAAAGACAAGTGTGGAAGCCAGCCGGCGTGTCTGAACCACGTTCAGGAGAGAAGGTTGCCTCTCAAAACCCACCAGTCAGAGAGCTTTCTTCCTCTAGGTAGGTACCTTCTCTCGCTCTCTCTCATATCCTGTTGTCAGAGGATTTACAGCCCCGACAAGCCTTCAAAACTTTGCTTTGTACCCTCAGCTCAGAAATGAGAAATGTGACATTAGCTAAGGATGGCGATAAATGTATTTCTGAAAGGATTACAGAGCAGATAAAAGTTGAAATGGAAATGGATAGATGTGCTTGATGTCTGAGTCTTTGGAATAAAAGACAGCAGCCATCACAGCAGCTCCACAGCCACACAACACAGACATGGCTCTAGCTGTTTGTACTAGGCTGCAGTGTGCAGGTTCAGGTAATGATGGTCCCCTCTCACTCCCCAGGCTCCAGGCCCCAGCCCCAGTCCCAGCTGATGGAGCATCAGCCTAGGTCCCAGTCTCCAGTGTTCAGGACGGGCAGTGAGCCGGCCCTCAGTCCCACTGTGCCAAGGAGGATGGCCTTTGAGACCCAGGCCGGAGAGGCCATCCGGGGCTCAGAAAGCCAGCTCTGCCCCAAGCCGCCCCCCAAGCCCAGCAAGGTGCCCGCCATGAGGATACCCCACTCCCCACACCTGCAGCCCCTGGCCCCTCTGGCCAGCCCAGCCCCAGGTCCCCCTGTTCCCCCACTGAAGCCCAAGAAGCAGCATCTGACCCAGGCTCTCCAGTCTCCCCAGCCCCGCAGCCCGGAGGTGAACTACTTTGAGCTGAGCCCCTGCAGCCCAGCGGATTGGGACAGGCTCCAGGCTCCAGGCTTGGGCCCCCAGCCTAACAACAACAATAATATAAACAGCTACGTAGAGAGGCTGAGGACAGAGGAGAATGAGAGGAGCAGCCATGGCTCCAAACTGGACCGCAGCTCCTACCACCATGCCATCGAAGCCCTGGAGAATGGCAGCGAAGAGGAGGAGGTGGAACAAGAGAGGAAAGGAGAGATGGATGAGATAGAGAAGACAGGGGAGGAGAAAGAGAGGAGCTTCCGGCGGCCAGTGTTGGAGACCGCGTCTACGTTCCGGCCGGGGGAGTTTGAATCCAGGCTACTGCCTGCAGAGAACAAACCCCTGGAGATGAGTGTGCTGAAGAGAGCCAAGGAACTGCTCATTCAGAAAGACCACCACATCATTGCCAAGCACATCCTCATGGCAGACTGCCAGGTACTGCACTGTCCCACTACACCATACCCAGATTACCCACAGGACATTCTCCACCGCACTAGGCCTACTGTATGTCTGAGCACTAAGGGCTGAATCTCAACTTGAGATCATAAAAGAAATGTCAGTGTACATCATTAATTAATATGAATGGGAGATTTGCAGGACAGTTTGTGTTTGCGTGATACATGTCTTATTCTTCAGCAGCATCTAATTTAGGGGCTGGACAGTCAGGCACACAGAGGGCATCAGAGACGACTGGCATTTCATTCATTTCCTCTCGCTGGTATTTTGCATTTCACAGACAGTCAGGTGCCTTATGTCTGTCTGGGAGTGGTACACTACACAAAGTGCCAAATGAAACCAGTAAATGTTATTTAGTTAGATGCACCAAAAATGCTCTGTAGCCAAACCCATGACTGGGTGTCTAGTCTTGAGGGAAACATCTTTATGTGTTGTTAAAAACAGCAATGGCACAACGTTATGTAAAGTGGCTGTGGAATTTAATAAAGATGTCTCTGGTTTAATTCAGTCAGAAGGAACTCATAATCAATGACAGGATTTCCCCAAACGTGACCATTCTAAAACACTTCCATCCTCCTATAGCTTAACAAAACAATGTTTATGTACCTGACAGGTTGCTAGGGTACTTGGTGTCTCTGAGGAGGTGAAAGGTCAAATGGGTGTGTCCTCTGGTCTGGAGCTGGTGACCTTACCCCACGGCAGGCAGCTGCGTCGAGACCTGATGGAAAGGTAAACACACATACACACCCAAACCCACCTGACACACGCCTCAGGTGATAGGAACCCACATGTAGACACAAGGCACTCATGACTGAACTCTCCGTTGTGTAACTCAGGCACCACACCATGGCCATCGGGGTTGCCGTGGACATCCTGGGCTGCACAGGAAGTCTGGAGGAGCGAACCGCCACGCTGAACCGCATTATCATGGTGGCTCTAGAACTGAAGGACTCCATGGGGGACCTGTACGCCTTCTCCTCCATCATGAAAGCACTGGACATGCCTCAGGTACCCCACTCAATACAGCCAGACATGGTCCCCCAACCCCACCACATGTTCTGAGATGAGTATTTAAAGGCAGATGTCCCTAGGGATATTGTGATTGTGCTGTTTGTTTCCTAACATACCGCATGTATGCCCTTGACCACAGATCACACGATTAGACCACACCTGGACCATGCTGAGGAGGAAATACACTCAGACTGCCATCATATACGAGAAGTCTCTCAAGCCCTTTTACAAGGGGCTGTATGAAGGAAAAGGTAAGCACTTCAATAGAGCCTCCTTGGTGCTCTTACTGAGCTTAAGTGCAGTTGTAGTCTCTGACCGTGTCCCTGTGTGTGTGTAGTGGACATGCCCCTGACTGGCACCACGGTGCCCCTACTAATGCCCCTGCTCATCTTGATGGAGCGCCCGGCGGTGGCGTTCGAGGGCATGGAACTGTGGGAGAGCAACGACCAGGGCTGTGAGATCATGCTGCGTCACCTAGAGGAGGCCCGCAGCGTAGCACACAATGCTGACTCATACACCGCCAACACTGAACACGTCCTGAAAGGTAATACACTCCACACCTTCTGCTAGATAGTGCTCACAGCTGTTAACATTATTTGTTAAACAAATGCTCTTGTCCAAAACGTCACAGCTTTCCCCATAGTGCCCGAGATTGCTTAAGACACTATAACAGAAGCATGACTAAGCTGGTATGATGTGCTACAAGGCTAACGATAATTTATTCCTCTTTTTGTGTGCAGACTTCCAGGCTGACGAGGACCTGCTGGAGATCTTTAAAACAGACTTTCAGCTGCGTCTGCTGTGGGGCAGCAGAGGGGCGGCCGTCAACCAGACGGAGAGATACGACAAGTTCACACTCATCCTAACTGCTTTGTCCAGAAAGCTGGAGCCAGCGGTCAAACACTCAGAACTCTAAACCGAGCCTGTAGTAAACAGACTGTATTAGTGAACACTGGTGGGTTGTAAAAGGACCTTCAGGCTGGTTAAGAGAGAGGACAAACTGTGCCCCGTATTGACTGGGGATGAGGAAGAAGGTTGCATAGCGAGACTACTGTGATTTCCCAACCTGTCCAAAGGAGGGAGAGTGTCTGAGATCCAGTTGGAACTCTTCCCTGGCAGTGGCAGGATATTGAGTGTGTTCTTATGAAGGGGAAATATTTCCCTCAGTAACGCCGGAGGGGGGTGGTCCAAGATCTGTTTGTGCTCCTGCCTACTCCATTGCTGTCATTGTCAAGCCAATGGAATGACAATGAGTGGAAGGGAGTTGGCATGATAGCAAAAACAGATCTGCACCATATACATGGAGTATACAAAACATTAAGGACACCTGCTCTTTCCATGACAGACGAACCATGTGAATCCAGGTGAAAGCTATGATCCCTTATTGATGTCACTTCAACCAGTGTAGATGAAGGGGAGGAGACAGGTTCAAGGATTTTTAAGCCTCAATACATGGATTGTGTAGGTGTGCTATTCAGAGGGTTAATGGGCAAGACCAAAAATAAGTGCCTTTGAACAGGGTAATGGTATTAGGTGCCATGCGCACCGGTTTGTGTGTGTCAAGAACTGAAACTCTGCTGGGTTTTTCACAATTATTCAGTTTCCCGTGTGCATCAAGAATGGTCCACCACCCAAAGGACATCCAGCCAACTTGACACAACTGTGGAAAACATTGGAGTCGACATGGGCCGGCATCCTTGTGGAACACTCTCGACACCTTGTAGAGTCCTGATGAATTGAGGCTGTTCTGAGGGCGAAAGGGGGTGCAGCTCAATGTTAGGCAGGTGTTCTTAATGTTTTCTACACTCAGTGTATGTGCAGCGGTAGTCATCCTAGTGGATGTGGCAGAGAGGAGAACACACTGACCGCACGGAGACCAAGAGGAGGACCCAAGAAGACTTTCTGAAAGAAATGGGTGTATGAATGTATCACTAAAGTAGGGACTGAGATGTAACACCCTTGTTATAAGGGTTCAACAAATGACAGAGGACATGAAATGATGAAACAGAAGTAAAGGACGACGTTTGGTCGCTATACAAGAGGCAGTTACCGTATATGGTCTAAAATACTATGGAATATATACTGCATGTACATTAACTAGTTCGTCAACTGTCTGCTTCATGTTCAATGTTCCTCAGATGTTGCGGTATACGAGTTCATCTGGATAATCCTGAATGGTAAAAGGTGTACATATTTAATGTGAGCATGTGAATGCTAGACAGTGTAATATATTTCCCTCTTAAATATTATTGACCTGTAAATAGCTGCTTATTCATTGTAATATCTTGATATGAACTCTTGTGGCAAGAAATAGACAAAGAAATGACATGCAGGTGTCTGAGTAACAACTTCAGAACATATATGTTTCAACATACGTATTGTGATTTAAAAAAAGTTGATTTAAAGTAGGAAAGTCAGTTAAGAACAAATTCTTATTTAAAATGACGGCTTACCAAAAGGCCTCATGAGGGGACGGGGACTGGGATTCAAAATATAGACCAAAACACACATCACGATGAGACAACACAACACTACATAAAGAGAGACCTAAGACAACAACATAGCATGGCAGCAACACATGACAACACAACATGCCAGCAGCACAACAACATGGTACAAACATTATTGGGCAGACAAAAGCACAAAAGGGCAAGAAGGTAGACGAAAGTTTTCAGTTGCAGCGAACTGAAAAGACGAGTGACCCAGGGATGTGTGTGCTTTTGGGACCTTTTACTGACAAGAAAGGGTGTTGTATGTGGAGGATGAGGGCTGCAGTAGATGTCTCGGATGGGGGGGGGGGGGGAGTGAAGCCTAAGAGGGTTTTATAAAGAAGCATCAACCAGAGGGTTTTGCGACGGGTATACAGAGATGTTAATGAAGTCTTCAAAAAGATGCCAATGTTTGTTCATGTGTTTGTTTATTAGAACAATTTGAGAGAACAGATTTTTTTCCCACACAAAGTGTCTCACAACATTAAAAGTAAAAATATGTGCACAACATGAAGAAATAGAAGTACTGCAATTGGTTATTACAATATATGTTAAAATAAGACAACAGCGACATTCTCATATCTACTTTTCTGTCATTAGATGAATTTGCCACCATAAGCGTGAATATTACTGAGTCTTAAAACTTATTGTTAAGTTTTGCATAATGATCAGAACTACAGCATAATGGATATGATTTAGCTCAGTTTCAGTCCAAAATGAAAATCCCTTCCTGGCATAACATTTGGTTAAGGATGCTAGTGAGAAACCTACATATCCATCATCAAAAAGTGTCATCACTGAAGGCCACTTGCACTGTGGTGCCAACAATTCGGTCCAGCACCGTTTTAGGCAATTAGAGACAAGCGTGTCAAAATCCTTGTTATTACTGATGAAGGATAGACAGACACACACTGCAGACATGAATGGGTTAACGCACTTCATATTAAAAACAACTACTTACACATTAACAACTTAAACCTTGACTTCCTCTTCTGATTTTGATCAACAATGTCCATCAGGGATTTAACCAGTATTACTATATCGGTTGATATTGTAGAGTAGGGTCAAGGGTCAATACATGAATAGGCCTACAATAGAGGCAGGTAGCCAATATACAGCGCTTAAATATTTGCTGTGAACTCCAGATATGTTGAGTCAAGCATGTACCTTCATGCTCCTCGGTAAGCTACTGAAAGGAATGTCACTGGAACAAAGGGAAGGACTTTCCCCCAGTTCTGATTTCTGATAACATACACCAGTTCAACAAAAGAGGAGTGAACATTCAAAATGAGCTCATCCAGGCAACGGAATGACATGATAAACTAAACAGAATCGCAGGGTGTATATAACCTGCACTGTTCCATTTTAAAAACAGCATTATCTGTGATAGTTAGTGCACATTCATCAAGGAAGAAGATCTGTTCCTCCATTGGATGTCTAAGACCTAGGGTTGTCTCTAGGAAGTTGAGAGAGATGCAGTTCAAGTAAGATGAACATATGGTATAACTTTCACAGCTTTAAGTAATTATTAGGAACTAAATCACTGATCGTATTAGCATTTCAAAGTGGGACCACCAAATTAACTGCAAAAAGGGGAATATTATATCCTGCCAGGGTAAAACCCTGTGTCAGTCTGATAAAAGCTACATCTTTTCTTTGTTTTAAGCAACATGGGTGATCTCTCACCATGCCAATTATGTTCATACTAATTAAAAGGGGAATCATGCAAGTTAAATTCACTTCCAAATTAATTAAATTAAAAATGGTTAGGACTAGGAGTATCAAAAGCAGTAAATTCCTATATTTTGTGGTAGTTCTGAACTGTACACCTCCTATAATAACAGTGGTCACAGCTGTCTCACTTTACATTTGTACAAAAGGTAGCATACAGAGTCCATTTCATTCATTCATTGATATTTCATAAAAAATGCTATCGGGCAAAAGTGCATCATATCCCTATTCATAAGGATGTTCTGACAAACAATGCATGGTTACTATGAGCTAACGGTACGACTGATTAAAACCCTATAAAAAGTCACCATAAAAACACATTCAGTATGAAATAAAAGAGATGTTAATACAATTCAGTAATACAATTAACTACATATATACATACAGGTATATGTATACATATGTTAATATATGTATCATCACAATCAGAAATATAATATGCGCTTGAAAGAGGAACGTTAAGGTAATGCAACACTCATTCGTGTGGAGATGGCAGCACACCGAGGCCTCAGGATGCTCCACGGAGACAGAGGAGAAGAGACGTGGCGGTCAGGCCCAAGAGCAGCACCACAGCAAGCCAGCGTAGACCGAGTCGGTTGGAGTCCTTGTGTGCAGCAGAGAGTAATGGAAGAGCACTCAGTGGGTCCATCCTCTCTCTCAGATATTATTAAGGAAAATAATGCATGGAGTGTTGTTGTTGGATGGCCTTTGTAGTTTGTTTTAGCTCAGCCTCCAGGTTTCCTGGCCTGAGCTTGAGTGGTGACTGACTGGCGAGGGAGGAAGGCCCTCTGCTGGTGTGCTGATGTCACTGCACTACCCCACCAGCCTTCCTCTTGTCTGGTGCTGGTGCAGGGAGGAGTGAGGAGGGGGTAGTGTGATGGGCAAGCCGGCTGTCTGTGACTAGAGTAGTCCTACACTGACCTGAGTGACTGAATGCGGTGCCACGAGTTACTGAACAACACCATGACAGAGATGACATTCAACACACACACGCACTAGCACAATGAGAACAATTCCATCAACACAGTTAGAACAAAAACAAGGCACACAAAAAACTAAACGTGGAAGAATGAAGAAGACATACAGGAAGATTAGAAGTGAATGAATTGGCGGCGGGAGCGACCACAGAGTTACATCCAAGACGCTGCATTCATCATGGCCAGTCCTGTATGAAGGAATGACAGTTCATGTTACAGACATGCTGAAGCGCGTTAAGGTAAGGCGACCACAGGAGAGTGGCACAGTCAGGCAGGCATTCCCAACAATAGAACGACAATGCAACAACAAGACTGGCTGTTAGTGCTGGACGTTATCTGAGGAACAGAAATACAGAGGTGAGTAGTAGTGTAGTAGTAGTGTAGTTCTCTCATTATAAATGATGATGTTGTAAGCTGCTAGCTCTAAGACCCCTCCCCGGTCCCGGATTCTGCTGTTATGCTGCAGTCGGATGGTTACTCTGTGCTGTGTCTAGGCAGACACAGTCTAGGAATAATGCTCCCCTCCTACAGAGGCATAGCTACTATCCCAAGAGTCTCTGCTGCTATGGAATCATGTTAATGGCCATGGACGTGTGCATGCAAACATGCAACCTGCCAAGCCTTTCCCCTCCCCTGTTCTGCCCACCCAGAACAGACTCAGCATGTACCCTCCACCAAAGACCTCGCCACACTGCTCCCCTCAGGAATCTGCAGTCCAATAGGAGAGAGAGAGAGAGGAGAGGAGTTACTGTACCGACCCGGCTACAGAGCATCGACACCTGCCACCACCCACACCACTAGGACAGAGACTACAACTACTCCTCTGAGTGTAATATAGTCCTGACCACCAGAGGGTGCCATTGTTGTGACACACACACGAAGAGAGACAGAGTGTACGATTATCTTAAAGAGTAGTACCGTAGTGGGAGGCATGAGTCATATAGGCACAAAACAAGCCAGTCCTTACCAGGACTGTTTAACTCCATTCCTGTCTTAAATAGGTGGAGCAGATCACTTCACATATGAGACTCACAACAGATAACACATATAAGACCATACAAAAGTAAAACAGGTAAGTTTCTTTTTCTATTTTCCAAATCTGTCACCACTGACAACTAAAAACAAGTAGAGCATTACAACATCTCCTTCTAAAAACAAAAGACACATGAACTAAAAACAAACATAACACAAATCACTTCTGAAATATTAAATACAATAATCTTCCTTTAAGTGGGGGAGGAGTCCCCTTGCCACAGCGGGCTATGGATACGTCCTCATACAGACACACATGGCTTAATTCATTGATACAGAGCTCCTGTACAGGGAGGTCACTACACTACCAGGATGTCTGTTGTGTTTGTTTGTCGTGAGCTCACACAGTGAACAAAGAAGAGGGGCTGCTGTTCTGACCAGCAATCCCCAGAGGAGGAAGAGGGGATGTGATATAGGAGTCCATGCAGGTGGTCAGATCAGATGTAGGTGACTGCACCTTTGCTGTTCTTCTCCATGGCGATCTCCACGTAGGACGTGGGCACATAGCCCTCCTCTCCGCTCTGCTTCCTGGCTCGCGTCCAGCCGTCACCCTTGTCCTCCTCGATGATGTACAGCACCTCGTTCTCCTTCATCAACAGCGTACCCTCGTTCTGACCTGGGGGTCAACAGCACAACACAGAGGCATACTGTTTGCACACAGGGAAAGAATCGCACTGTACAGGAATAGCGCGTCACATTTCATATTCACGCAAATACTAAATACTGCTCCACTAGTCAGAACGCCCACCACTATTACTGTCACTACACACAGTGAGCCAGTGAAATGCAGAGAGCATCACTGGCTCTGCTGTGCTGTACCGTTAAAGGAGTAGAGTGCTTTGCAGTGGCCAATGACTGGGAGCGGGTCGTCATCGTCAAACTCATCATCAAACTCGTCTGGCTGGTGGGCCTGTCGGGGGTCTGGCTGGTGAGGGGGGCTGCGGTGCTCCTGGTTGGGGACGTCAGTGTAACTGCCCTCAGGGCTGGATGAAGAGAGGAGGAGAAGAGAGGATGAAGAGAAGGGAAGGATGAGAGAGTCAGTTCCATCTCAGCCACTCAGGTTTAGATGGGTGAACTCATGATAACCCTGAAGAAGGCACTATGATGCCAAAACGTTGGTGGTTTACCCAATAAATTACAGGAAGATTATAAACTGAGTACCAAACATTAGAAACACTTTCCTAATATTGAGTTGCACCCCCTTTGCCCTCAGAACAGCCTAAATTCATCAGGCATGGATTACAAATTGTTTAAAGGGTTCCACAGGGCCGGATGTCCTTTGGGTGGTGGACCATTCTTGATACAGACAGGAAACGGTTGAGTGTGAAAAACCCAGTAGCATTGCATTTCTTGACACGCTATAACCGGTGTCACGACGTGGCCTTTTGAGGGTGTATACCGTGGCTCCTACCTTCTCTCTCACTCTCCCCACCACAAGTTTTATGACTTTAAGACAGGTCATAAATACCTGGTAGAAAGAGCTTCTCTTCGTTGAAAACTCCTAATCCCCAAAATGGGAGAACTAAACAATATTGATATTTTTGAGAATGTGGGAATTGTCCGTGGACACTAAAGGGATAGTCATGCTGAGTGTGTTTCATTTGGTGATCTCATGAAGGACAGGAAACACAAATAACTGTATCTCTTAAAAGTGTAAATTTCCCAGCTGTCAGGTTTATATCTAAATATTGTGAAACGTATGTGATTAAACATAAAACTATTTGTGAAAAGATGTAATGTGATGTTAACCTTCTAAATTAGAAAATATGGGTTTTCATATAAAAAGTTAACCAGGTCAGTAAGCAGGCCCACGTGAGCATAGACATTCGGCATCATGGATCGCCCTTTTCTCTGAAGTGTATAAAACCCATTCCTACGAAACATACATTAAGTAAGAGAACGCCGGGACAGAGTCCCCACGTTGGAATGGCTACAATTCTATAGGCCACAGAGACCATACAGCTGTAGTTTTGGCTACATGGCTGGAAATGGTTAAACTCTTGAGACTATCGATCACTACAGAATAAGAGCAAATTCTAGACGACACAAATTACTAGTCTGCAGCTAGAAATACCGACAACCTCCGAAGCATCTAGCCTATGAGAACATTTCCAAATGGTACTCTGAAGTATCCATTCCAACCAACTACAACCACAAAAGACATTGTGACATTGTTAACCAGAGACTGATGAACTCTACAGGACGATTGAGGATTTCAAAAGAGAAAACAACGACATACGGGCGTAAATATATACATTGCAATTATTCTCGAATAAGCGGCCGTTCACGTGCAAAGGATTAGCATTTCAATTAATATAATTAGACTGTGTAGTGAATCCATTTTGTCTTTCCCTCTCTCTCAGTCCCCACCCCTTTCCTTTGTCTACCAAGCCGTCATATCGGCTTAGCCCAATAAGGACTTTTCTATCATTGTTAGTAACCAATATCTACTGTTTGTTTGTCATGTAATTATGTGTGATTATTTAGTTAGTAAATAAATAATTAAGCCAATTTGTATATCGCTATATCATGATTTTGGCTAGGGTTCGTGCAGATATCCAAGGGTTTGCGACGTTCAGTAATGAGAATTGATGAAAACTGATTCATTAATAGAAGACTAGTTGATCAGATATTAAAATATCTGAAGAGTTATATTCGGAAAATTATAACGTTGTAATCAACATTTTCGGTGGTGCCCCGACTTCCTAGTTAATGTTTACATGATTAGTTTAATCACATAATAATTAAAGCTAGAGAACTGATTTGACATAGATAAGTCTTCACATTTAATGATAGTCCAGACACGACCCCAGTGTGCCTTGCACCTACTGCCACACCCTGTTCAAAGGCACTTAAATTAATCTTGCCCATTTACCCTTTTAATGGCACACATACACAATCCATGTCTTGATTGTCTCAAGGTTGAAAAATCCTTCTTTAACATGTCTCCTCCCCTTCTTCTACACTGATATAAGTGGATTTAACAGGTACCTCTACTAACCTTTTTGGGTGTGTGCCAGCTCAAGCTTTTCACCGAACTTTCGGTGAGTTGCAAGCTGTAGGATTCTGCTCCAGTCAGTCTGTGACTGAGTCATGTTCCTTTACAGAAAATGATTACGACACCACCCATGTTAAGTATTCTAAGACAGACATAACTAGAATGTGTGCCATTCTATATCTATACAAAGACATCTGGTGAATGTGGATCTTTTTAACGCTATGGCCTATGGGCACCCGTTTCACTACAATGACTCCCTACTACGCATGATAGGATCTATACCACTCCTCGTGTGTTTGTGTGCCCTCTGACCTCTCTCTGCCGTGGGGGGCGTGATGGTTGACATCAGCACTGGGTCTTCGGTCTCCCCTGGTGCTCACTTTCCCCTCCACCTCCGACAGCCAGCTCTGAGTATGAGAGAGTGAGAGTGAGAGTGGAAATTAACAACGGGAGAATCAGTCATAGAACAGTCATACTGCTGTTCACAACCCCACGGTGGATACACTCATTCCTTTCCTTGATATGCCATCATTCAGCCAGTCTTTCAATATAGTGTAGTAGATGGAACCCCCTGAAGATCCAAGCAGCCATCAGAGCATGTGAACAGAGTTGAGCGGTGGGGAAACCTGCTCATCATTCATGGAGCGGTGCTGGTGCTCATCATTCATGGAGCGGTGCTGGTGCTCATCATTCATGGAGCGGTGCTGGTGCTCATCATTCATGGGGCGGTGCTGGTGCTCATCATTCATGGGGCGGTGCTTGTGCTCATCATTCATGGAGCGGTGCTTGTGCTCATCATTCATGGAGCGGTGCTTGTGCTCATCATTCATGGAGCGGTGCTTGTGCTCATCATTCATGGAGCGGTGCTTGTGCTCATCATTCATGGAGCGGTGCTTGTGCTCATCCATGGGGCGGTGCTGGTGCTCATCCATGGGGCGGTGCTGGTGCTCATCATTCATGGAGCGGTGCTGGTGCTCATCATTCATGGAGCGGTGCTGGTGCTCATCATTCATGGAGCGGTGCTGGTGCTCATCATTCATGGAGCGGTGCTTGTGCTCATCATTCATGGAGCGGTGCTTGTGCTCATCCTTCATGGAGCGGTGCTTGTGCTCATCATTCATGGAGCGGTGCTGGTGCTCATCATTCATGGAGCGGTGCTTGTGCTCATCATTCATGGAGCGGTGCTTGTGCTCATCATTCATGGAGCGGTGCTGGTGCTCATCATTCATGGAGCGGTGCTGGTGCTCATCATTCATGGAGAGGTGCTGGTGCTCATCATTCATGGAGCGGTGCTTGTGCTCATCCTTCATGGAGCGGTGCTTGTGCTCATCCTTCATGGAGCGGTGCTTGTGCTGCTCCACGTCCTTTCCAACCGCTCCTCTCACAGGAAAAAACAAAACAAACTTCCGCTCCAAATGTGCTCCATTCATTAAAATCACAATTGAAACAACACCCATCTATCTTTGTGACGACATGGACCTACCATTTGGTTTTGAAGTATTGAAACCAAACCATAAGATTTGAATGAAAAGTATTTGAATAAACATGAAAAGGTGACTGTAAGAAGCGCTCATCATTTCAAATAGGCTACATGTCATATTAAACAGCATAAAAACACTGAACAGGTCCGGAGCAGACAGGTAGCCTAAGAAGGAAATGTATTATTTAGGCTAGAATATTTCAAGGTTATAGCCTACAAAGGAATACATTGTGAAGCATTTGCGAGTGCGAAACAATAGGCTGGCAGGGACATAAAGCGCTCAGCAGTGAAACATTTTGTCGTATTAAATCAGTGGGGTCTAGAAATTGCGCATTTAGGCTGTGACTTACGTAGAATGAAACACAAATTAAACTAAAAATGCCTTAGGTATAACTGACAGTGCCTTTGATTTTATTTTTAGAAACACGAGTTTGACCAGTGTGTGGCTTCAGGCTCATACGATGGTGCCTGGAGAGCAGGCCAGCAGCGGAGAATATCCTCACCGTGCTTGCAGAGCCACTGGGGATGCTAAACACCCTTTTGTCCACTCTTGCCAGGCTGAGCAGAGATGCAGAGTTGCTTTTTTTTCTATAGGTAGGTCTAAAGGGTTTTAGGCAAAATAACCCAATCAAAAACAGAAAGCTCCTTGAAATTGGGAATATGCCAGGCCTATTGGGCCAAATTCAATTATGGCCTATTGTATAGATAATTTTTGTTCTCTTAACTAAACTTTTAAGTGATCTTATTCTTAGTGTATAAATACTTTGCTACAGTGACACAGTTATCTACCCACCTCGTTCCTTTCTTTTAACATGTGCACGTAGTAAGTACACCATCATGCTTTTGGGATATGTGTCTTTTCAGATTCCACAATGATTCTTTAGTTCATCGCCACACTCCCTCTCTTGCTCTATCCTCATCTTTGTAAGTCACCTTGATTTTGTGTGTTTTATCAGTTTCTTTATGAAAATATTTTGCATACTTGATAACAATAGCTAAATCAAGGGGATAGCAGCACACAAGTAGACTACAAATGCATGCTGGGACGGGCATGCCCTGAGCTCGTGAAGTGAGCGGTACTGGAGCGGGCGAGAAGGCTGACGCTCCAGCCTTCGGGAATCTAGTTCCGCGCTCCAGTCAAATTGGGCACGCTCCGCTCACATACTGTACTCTGGCAGTCATATCCTGTTCTACTCAGTGTGCTGTTGACAAAGAGAAGCAGTGTATATAGTCATCCCCCAGAGGGGGCTAACTCCGCACTGTAAACCTCAGCCCAGTCACCATGTCTCCAGATGTGCTGTGAAGGCTCCCCTCCATTCCCCTACCCTCTGCTCTCTGGTTGGGGCTCCAGGGCTCTTGGCTGGGAAGACCTACCTCATTCTTGTGGATCTCAGAGCGCAGTTTCTCCATGTTGCACATGGTCTCTGATATCTTGGGCTGGAGACTCTGGGGGTCGCCCATCTGAGGGTTCTTCTCATACACATCCTTCATCTTGTTCAGTGCATCTCTGGATACACAGTTACAATGGGAAAACATTGTACGCAAACAATTGAACAAATGGCACTGAAATACTAATGGAGCAGAAACATGGGCAATATATAAGATAGAATGCAGCGTTAAAGTGTTCCAATGGCCTACCTTTGGTCCACCTCTTTCTGTAGTTCTTTGCTGAGCTCGTCTATCCGAGCCTGGAGCCTCTTGCGTCTCTGTTCAGGAGGCAGATGGCTGAAGTCCTCCAGTGATGGAGCCTGAAATCACATCAGTATACTGTCTAGTCAAAATGACAGTCACTCATGGGCTCTAGAAACCTTTCCACAGCAAGAACCAAGAGAATGACAGTAGGAGAGACCAGGGAAAGAATAGGTTTGAAAACCTCACTCAAGAACTGTCTGTAACACTAGACATGTGCTATAGAACTCCACTAGATGGGACAAATATGCACAACTAGCTCTGGCAGTGGAGACATCACACCACTGACCACTGTGTTAAAAAAGGCCAATAGAAAAAAAGACCCCAAAAAAAGGTTGTCAACATGTGTACAGTATGTGGCTCATGTAGGTTACCACGGTAACTAACAGCACAGCATCAAACTATCACAAGGGTGTGGCTATTTTCTGTTTGGAACAAAGTTACCCAAAAACATTAAGGACAGAAGTAGGCACAATCTGATGAGCATGTTTAGTGTCTCAATCTGGGTGAGGTTATACTTGTCACAATGTTACATAATCGGTGTTATTTATATTCAGTGATTGAATGATTCTGCACATAATGTGTTGTATCATGTATCGGAAAGGCTATCCTCCAAGGAGAATACACTGTTCTCAAGGTATACTAAAAACCAGTTGACATTTTAAAAGCCCCTTCTAGATGATGCGATGCAATTTAGAGCACAGAGAGAGGGTTGTTTCCAGGAAGTCTGTCTCTTTACTGCAGACACACCATGAATCACCTCAGTCATCCATTAAGGAAATTAAACCAGGTCCTTCAGCCAGAAACCAATGAGACACACAGGGGTGACACACAATCAATGGTCTGGTCCGGTAATACTACCTTGTGTCATTCATTAGACTGTGTAGCCATCATACAGTATATTGGGTGGCGCATGACGAGGTACAATACAGTTAACCTTCATGTCACATCGACATGTCACCACTACCACCCCATCCATATACCACCTACAGTTTCAATATCGCTTCCTACATTTCACCACCACCACCCCATCCATATACCACCTACAGTTTCAATATCGCTTCCTACATTTCACACTAGACACACAGACTCAATCATGACATCTGAATCCTGTGATTTCAACATACCCCTGATCCTAACTAGTGAAAAACAACCTGATTAAACATCAGAGAAGAGGTGAGAAGAGAGAAAGAGAGAGAAAGAAAGAGAAAGAGAGAAAGAAAGAGAAAGAGAGAAAGAAAGAGAGAAAGAAAGAGAAAGAGAGAGAGAAAGAAAGAGAAAGAGAGAGAGAAAGAAAGAGAAAGAGAGAAAGAAAGAGAGAAAGAAAGAGAAAGAGAAAGAAAGAGAGAGAAAGCGAGAAAGAAAGAGAAAGAGAGAGAAAGAGAGAAAGAAAGAGAAAGAGAGAGAGAAAGAGAGAAAGAAGGAGAGAAAGAAAGAGAGAAAGAAGGAGAGAAAGAAAGAGAGAAAGAAGGAGAGAAAGAAAGAGAGAAAGAGAGAGAAAGAGAGAGAGAAAGAAAGAGAGAGAAAGCGAGAAAGAAAGAGAAAGAGAGAGAAAGAGAGAAAGAAAGAGAAAGAGAGAGAGAAAGAGAGAAAGAAGGAGAGAAAGAAAGAGAGAAAGAAAGAGAAAGAGAGAGAGAAAGAGAGAAAGAAAGAGAGAAAGAAAGAGAGAAAGAAAGAGAGAAAGAAAGAGAAAGAGAGAAGAGAAAGAGAGAAGAGAAAGAGAGAGAGAAAGAGAGAAAGAAGGAGAGAAAGAAAGAGAGAAAGAAAGAGAAAGAGAGAGAGAAAGAGAGAAAGAGAGAGAGAAAGAAAGAGAGAGAGAAAGAAAGAGAAAGAGAGAAAGAAAGAGAAAGAAAGAGAGAAAGAAAGAGAGAGAGAAAGAAAGAGAAAGAGAGAAAGAAAGAGAAAGAGAGAAAGAGAGAGAGAAAGAGAGAAAGAAAGAGAGAAAGAAAGAGAAAGAGAGAAAGGTAAATCACTGCAAACCCAAACACATTGACATGCTCTTAGTCTTACCCTTCGTTTAAGACCCCTGAAAGACGCTATCCTGGGTTTGACCGTTCTCATTTCAGACAGACAGAAAGCTATGGGGTCACTGGCAAATTTAGGAAATAGAGTGGCTGACGAGGGGCCAGGTCGGGGGGGGGGGGGGGGGGGGGGGGGGGGGCAACAAAAAAGGGTTGATCAACCTCCCAACTTTCAAAACTTGGAGCATATTTTAATGTTGTAATGATTGAACAGAAACTCATGGTGTTGTTTCTATATAAAAGTGATAAACAAGTGGTTCAACATATTATCCCACAAAACACATCTCAGCAGGAGAAACTCCAGTTAAGCAAGATGACATTTGAGAGAACCTCAGGTGAGAGAGAAGAATGGACAAAACAAGAGCAGGCAAATCAGAGGCAATATGAGCACCAACACCTCCTTCAACGGACTAAAGTCATCTGAAAAACACAAAACCCCCAAAAGTTATAGATTAACAGAGAGACAATTTGGCCTTTGGTAGGTCAAAGTGTAGTGACTGATGTTATGGAGTAGAAAATGTTAGATCTAGGTGACTGTTACAAAACCCAGTTACCGTAAGTCAACAGAAAGGGTGTTAGACGACGGTTGTATAAACCTACCAGTGCACTCTGTTATGACAGAAAAACATAGAAAGATAAATACAAGTTATTTAACACTGAAACAATGAGAGAATGTGTTCGTATTAAGTGATGACAGATCTCTCACCTTCGGCTTTTTCCCAAAGAGCCACAGTTTGTTCTTGGCTGTTTTGCTGATGGAGTGTTTGGGGTCTGGCTTGACCCCCCCCTCATTCTTGGGGGTGCTGATGGTGCTGTCTGAGCCTGTCCGGGAGAGGTTCTGACTATAGTCCTCAAACGGGTAGTCCCCCGGAGGCTCAAAGCCTGACTTAAACGACTCCACTACAATCGCTGAGTCCTGTAAGAAAGAAAGAAAGATAAAGAATGATAGTGAACATTAAACATTACCAACTGACATTTCTTTAAAATGATGTTTTCTGGGATATCATGACAGCAGTGTACTCCACAGCCCAGCCCCTGGTAGAAACCACACGTTGAGTGCATAAATAAGAATCAAATGAAAACATGTCACACAGAGTGGGGAGCAGCTCTGCTCAGCTGCCTCCAGCAGCAGCAACAGCCTGTAGGCCTGTGGGTGGGGAGGAGAGAGGAGAGTGCCAGTACCAGTCATGCCACACAAACACTGGTGGAGGCTGAGGCCAGAGGCTGGCTTTAATAGAGCCCAGGGAGCAATTGCCTCACCACTGGCCTGGCTGCTGGGTGGATGACTAACTACTGGTTCTGGTCCTGCTCCACCCATGCCACGTGCTGCCTCCGCTCCGTGCACTGTGGTAAAGGATAGTCTGGTGTACACCCTACCTCAAACTATAGGGCACAATGCTATATAATGCAGGTGTACCATCCTCCAGACCCACCTTGCGTTGGTCCACAGCCTTGGCCGCAGTCACCATACCCTCCAGACACTTTGAGATAATGGGGACGACTCTGCGCTCCACGTCGGCAAAGCTCCGGTACGTCTCTCCCAGCTTCACTGTCCGCCTCTCGTCCATGTCCTGCAGGTTCTGGAGAGGTCGGAAAACACACAATGATCTCTGACCTTCTGGTTTCCTGTTAGGCAATCCGAGCTCAGATTTCCATCTGTCAGGCCAATAGGGGACAAGAGAGAAGTTGAAGCCTGGAGAAGAATGGCTGACTGTGGCTTACCTTGAATATCTGTGGAATGGCCACGTTGAAATGTTTCCACTGTTCCCCGTTAAAGTTCTGCAGCTGAGCAGCGTACTCGTTCTTACTCTCGTCTGCCGAGTGTGTGCGCAGGTACAACTGGGACTTTGCCTGCAGTGGATAAGAGGGAGAATTCAGGACCACTCAATATAGACAGCAAATCCCAACCTCTGAGGTGTAGGTAGTGTACATGTCATGTCTCAAGCCAGGTCAGGACTTACCTTTTCTACCTCTGACTTGGTGGCGTTGATGTCGTTGTCTAAGCGGTCATAGCTGATCTGTGATTTCTCTGCCTCCTTGCACTCCCGCTCAAACTTTTTCTTACTCTAACAAAGTCAAATGGGAGATTGAGATTACTAGAAGACCTGTTGACCTCTTCTCAAAACCCGAGAGTCAATCCGGCAACCCTGTCCCATTTCTACAGGCCATAGATGGGAGAGCAAAACACTTATCATGCCAGGGTATTAGCAAGATAACTTTGTAAGGATAAAATGAGAGAGAGAGATCCATGCTGTGAGCCCCTTAGATAGCAGTGGTTAAACAGGCAGCAGTGATAACTAAAAAACTAAAAATAAATATATCCTTTCTTCCTGCCAGAACATCTGTGTTGCATTACGTGACAAAGAGGAATACCTAAGGCATTACAACACTGCCATTCTCAATCTGAGACTCAGCTGTAGCTGGCTGCAATTATACAAGCCCTAAAAGCTGCAAAGATGATCGAGCCTCGAGACTGAAAAGGCCTGAAATGCAGGAATGCTCCTCTCGTCAGTGTGTGTTTGTCCACTTGCTTTTTTTATGCATGTATCTTCCTGTGTGTGTGTGTGTGTGTGTGTACTATTTGAAATGTGTGTGAGTGCGCTGTGTAGGTAAGTGGAAATCCTCTAGGCCCTCTCTTGCATGCAGTCCAGCAGGACTAGGCGTCTGGCAGTCGGCGGAGGGGAGCAGGTCCTTGCTGGAGGTGTCACACCCTCCTTTCCCTGTCCCCTTTGCGCTTTGTGCCACCGTGGCCCTCCCTCCCTCTATCCCTCCCTTCTCTCACATTGTCCATCTGTTTCCAACACTGGTCCAGATACTGCTGGGCCTTCCTGCCCTCCTGGAGGTGCTGTGGAGTCAAAAAACACAAACAAACAACTCAACAAAGGAGGATCTCAATAAACACATTTATAATGCACTCACTACAGCGTAAACAAAATAACCAAACTGTACATAATGAAGGCATGTTCTACCAGGGAGTAGTGTACCACTACTAGCAAAGCCACTCACCTGTTTCCGCTCTGACTTGAGGTCCTGTGAATACCTCATCAGCTCTCCGTACACCTTGTGTCCCATCTCCTCGGCCACCACCTCCCTCTGCCCCGCGTAGTCATTCAGCTCGTTCAGGATGGAGTAGAATGACACGCACGACGAGAACCTGAACACAAAGGACAGGTCAGGGTACTCAACACTTCATCTAAGCATGGCCTCGGCCCTAGGGTACAGAAAACCAGGGTATTAGCAAGATAACTTTATTAGGATAGAATGAGAGAGAGAGATCCATGCTGTGAACCCCTTAGATAGCAGTGGTTAAGGCCACATCTACAATATGGGTCGAGTCTGGATTTAGGCTCTGAGTGTACCACACAGACAGAGGAAGACGCCTAAGTGGGAGCTGGAAATCCAATAACACTGGCCTCGGTGTCGAGATTGACAACAAGCCCACCTCCGCCTTAAGGACGATACCATCTCACTTTATTAGAATTCTCCCAAGCCTCCATCCCCCACACACATCCACAGAGGAAGGACCACAGAAGGAGGGACTGTGACATATGGTATGTATCCCTTAGAGGGCCCCAGGAGCCCCACTCCCTCCCTCCCTCCAACCATCCTCTCCCTGTCCTGTTATAGCACCAGTGTTAGGAGTTAGGACACAGGGCCAAATGATGCAGGGATAATGTAATTCATTAGGGGAATGGTTTCAAAGAATTCAGAGGGTGTTGTCCCAACCATGGCCTGTCCTAAATATGTCCACTGTAAATATCAGTGCTGTTAGGCTGAGCCTAAATGCAGCTCTCCGTCTCTCAATTCAAGGGCTTTATTGGCATGGGAAACATATGTCAAGTACAAAAGGGAAAATAAATAAACATAAGATGTATTTGTGCTCTTCACTGGTTGCCCTTTTCTTGTGGTAACAGGTCACACATCTTGCTGCTGTGATGGCACACAGGTGGTATTTCACCCAATAGATAGGGTAGTTTATCAAAATTGGTTTGTTTTTTCCCAAATTATTTGTGGATCTGTGTAATCCGAGGGAAATATGTGTCTCTAATATGGTCATACATTTGGCAGGAGGTTAGGAAGTGTAGCTCAGTTTCGACCTAATTTTGTGGGCATTGTGCAAGTAGCCCATCTTCTCTTGAGAGCCAGGTCTGCCTACAGCGGCCTCTCTCAATAGCAAGGCTATGCTCAGAGTCTGTACATAGTCAATGTTTTCCTTACGTTTGGGTCAGTGACAGTGGTCAGGTATTCTGCCACTGTGTACTCTCCGTTTAGGGCCAAACAGCATGCTAGTTCTCAGTTTTTTGTCAATTCTTTCCAATGTGTCAAGTAATTATCTTTTTGTTCTCTCATGATTTGGTTGGGTCTAATTATGTTACTGTCCTGGGGCTCTGTGGAGTCTATTTGCATTTGTGAACAGAGCACCAGGACCAGCTTGCTCAGGGGGCTCTTCCCCAGGTTAATTTCTCTGTAGGTGATGGCTTTGTTATGGAATCGCTTCCTTTTAGGAGGTTGTAGAATTTAACAGCGCATTTCTGGATTTTGATAATTAGCGGATATTGGGCTAATTCTGCTCTGCATGCATTATTTGGTGTTTTATGTTGCACACAGAGGATATTTTTGCAGAATTCTGCATGCAGTCTCAATTGTATTTTTAGATCCAGATCATAATTGGTATGTCTAATTTTATGTTCCTTTTGATGGCATAGGAGGCCCTTCTTGCCTTGTCTCTCAGATTGTTCACAGCTTTGTGGAAGTTACCTGTGGCGCTGATGTTTAGGCCGAGGTATGTATAGTTTGTGTGCTCTAGGGCAACGGTGTCTAGATATCGTTTTTGGAACACCATTATTTTTGTCTTACTGAGATTTACTGTCAGGGCCCAGGTCTGACAGAATCTGTGCAGAAGATCTAAGTCCTACTTGGTTGAGGACAGAAGCACAAGATCATCAGCAAACAGTAGACATTTGACTTCAGATTCTTGTAGGGTGAGGCCAGGTGCTGCAGACTGTTCTAGTGCCCTCGCCAATTCGTTGGTATATAATGTTGAAGAGGGTTTGGGCTTAAGCTGCATCCCTGTCTCACCCCCCCGGCGCTCTGGAAAGAAATGTGTTTTTTTGCCAATTTTGACCTCACACTTGTTGTTTGTGTACATGGATTTTATAATGTTGTTTGTTTTTCCCCAAACACCACTTTCCATCAATTTGTATAGCAGACCCTCATGCCAAATTGAGTCAAAAGCTTTTTTGAAATCAACAAAGCATGAGAAGACTTTGTTTTGATTTGCTTGTTTGTCAATTAGGGTGTGCAGGGTGAATACGTGGTCTGTCGTACAGTAATTTTGTAAAAAGCCAATTTGATATTTGCTCAGTACATTGTTTTCACTGAGGGAATGTACAAGTCCGCTGTTAATGATAATGCAGAGCATTTCCAAGGTTGCTGTTGACGCATATCCCCCCGGTAGATCTGGGGGTCAAATGTGTCAACCCTTTTGTGGTTTGGGGTGATCAGTCCTTGGTTCCAAATATTGTGGAAGATGACAGAGCTGAGTATTATGTTAAACTCTAAGTATAGCCAAATTGGAATTTGTGGTCTGTATAATTTTATCATTTCATTTAGGATACTATCAACTCCACAGGCCTATTTGGGTTGGAAGGTTTGTATTTTGTCCTGTAGTTCATTCAAGAATCCAGTGGGTTCTGGTAGTCATTAATAGCTGATTCTAAGATTTACATTTGAGCCTGAATATGTTTTTGCTGTTTGTTCTTGGTTAAAGAGCTAAACATATTGGAGAAGTGGTTTATCCATACATCTGTTTTGAATAGATAACTCGAAACAAACAACACGAAGGGTTTTCCCAGAAGTGGTAAGATTCTATGGATTCTTATTACATTGAGCTGATTTCTGACGTGCTGTTCCTTCTTTTTCCATTGTGTACTTCTGCATTGTTTTAGTGATTCACCATAGTGAAGGCTTAGCTTCAAGCTTAGGTTCTGGGTCTCTATGTTTTTGGTTGGATAGGTTTCTCAATTTCTTTCTGCATTCTTCATCAAATCATGGTCATGGTTGTTCATTTTCTTAGGTTGTGAGCTTTAAATTTGATAAGGAAGCCGAGAGGTCAAACATAACGTTTAGATTTTCTACTGTCAAGTTTACACCTTCACTATTTACAGTGTAACCTTTTGTCCAGGAAATTGTCTAGAAGGGATTGAATTTGTTGATGCTTAATTGTTTTTTGGTAGATTTCCACACTATTTACATGCCATCTTCCGCATTTTTTTTTTTTTACATTATTACATTTATTTGGCTTTGATGCCTCATGAATGTGCATTGCTCTGTTCAAGTAGAGTGTGATTTTGCTGTGATATGATATGATAGGGGTCAGTGGACTGACTGAACGCTCTAAGAGACTCTGGGTTGAGGTCAATGATGAAGTAGTCTACAGTACTACTGCCAAGCGATGAGCTATAAGTGTACCTTAAAGCCTTGACTATGTACATACCCAGAGTCTGACAGAGCTCTCGCTCTGTGCGTCTCTCTCCCCTCTCCCAGCCCTCTCCTTTGAGATCATTCCTGTGCATTAGCAGCCAATAATGTCACCGTGGAGTGGCCAAGCACTGTGACCGTACCTCAGAGCCAGATATCCTACACAGCTGTAGGACTCCCTAACTCTCTTACTCGATTCTATGGAAGCAATTAAATGTTTAAAAGTGCTGGGTTGTCATGGCAGCCCGTGTTTGTTGGCTAGTGGGAAGGCCCTGTGTGTGGTGTAAAGCTGATACCACTCACAGGTTAACTATTTAATGAAACTGGGTCTACTCTACTCACCTAGGTTCATCGTCTTTGGAGCGTTTGGGACAGTACTTCTTCACCAGGTTCCTGTGAGGTGAGAGGAGACAGCCATTCAGAGACCGAGATTAGATAGCTTAGTTCATTTCCATCAGTCAGATTCTCCACTGAGACAGAGAAACTAGATAAAGTAGGTCAGACACACACAGCTAAACTGGCACATTGTGATATTCCTGCAAACGCAGGAGGAGCAACACAAAGAAATGGTTCTCTTTGATAAAGTAGTCCCTCTGGAGAGATGCTCCTGTAGTAGTGTTATGCTGTGGTGCTCTTCAGGCATGCAACGCTCTGGCTCCAATCGCTCTTCAGGGATGAATGGAGGAGGAATCCAGAGAGGTTTTCAGACGCGTCTGTCCCCCTCCCCGTCTCCACTGAACCAGCACTCTGTTTCCCCTGTCCTGGGGAGCAGGGAACCAGAGGAGTATCTCCCCACACACAGACTGAGAAACATCAGCCTGGTCTGGTGCCTTTCCATGAATTACACAGAACAATACAGTCGCTAGTAAAAGTCTACACACCCCTTGCACATTTTGCTACCTTAAAAAGGCCCAGTGCAGTCAAAAACACAATTTCCTCACCATGCAGTAAATTAACAAATCAATAAGAAAGTGTTCCAAACCTCTCTGCCAATAAGAGCTAATTTTCTGTTTTCCCCTCCCCACTCAGAACACCCAGACAGTCTTGCTTGAAAAATTGCTCTGTTTGTTTTTGATCGTTTTAATTGAAAACAATCAGATAAATGTGATTATTTTTCCTACCGATCTACACAATCTACTCCCCATTTTCAAAGTGGAAGAAAAATTATAGAAAATGTTGCAAATGTATAAAAAATGAAAAACAAATGTCTTCATTGTGCATCAGTCTTCACACCCCAGATCACCACTACTTGGTGGAAGCACCTTTGGCAGCCATTACAGCTGTGAATCGTTTTTAATAAGATGAACAACATTTATCAAAAAATATAAATAATTTGCCTTTTGTATTTAATTTTAAGGCAGCAAAAAGTGAAGACTGTGCAAGGGCTGTGTAGACTTTCACTAGGCACTGTACCTGAACAGAGTGACTGTCCAGGGAGTCAGGGAGAAATTCCCCAACAGAAATGGTAGGGCGATAACGAGCAGAAAAGACTTGTTCCACTCACAGTGTGTATCCTATCAGCGTGCAATGCACATGTTTAAAGAATGCATAACGGAGAAATCAGGAGCTCCTCATTTTCAGCCCATAATTCATAGCTGGTTAAATTATTCACTGGGTTACACGTGCTTCGTGTGCAAACTCTCGTTAGGAGCCGTGACTAAACATCCCCAGTTTAATAGGTTAGTCATCATTCACACACACGAAAAACATATTTCGAACATCTTCCAAAACAATATGATTTCAAGTCAAAATAATCTGAACCAAACCAAAACTCTTAAAAACAGTACCCTAGGGGATTTCCTTCTTCAATAAAATGTCATGCTTCAGCGCGGCAGGGGGTCTAGTTTCTGATGGTCTGGGGGTCCTGGTGCTCGTCTTACTGAGCGGCTACAGTAGGTGGCTCATGACATGCTAACGAGACTTGGTCAGCGGCAGTGTTGTATCTAAGCAACACCTCAAAGCGATGTGGGGGGTGGGGGGGGGGGGTAAAGCCTCCAGGGGGTTGCAGAGGCCACAGCAGGAGCCCCTCTACATTACCGTCCCACATGCCAGGCAGCAGTGATGACATAGCTTCAGGGGAATGAGGAGGAACACACCATCACACAGCCAGATGGTGTAGCACGGATGCTGGGAAATACTAGGAATAATATGAAATTCCCTTGTGCATTGACAGCACACTGCTGAGATGTTGTAGTTTCTAAACCTTACTAACAGAGATATTCACGGCAGGATGCCTTTTAATGTGGGATAGAATGTTAGTGTTTATGGCATCTGATATGGGATGTGGTACCAGTTACTCACAAGTACAACATACATGAAACTAAATGTGTCAGCATTGACACCTTTTTTCCAAATGGCTTTTCTTCTGGAAAACAAACCAGCCTAATAAAAGTGACCACGTGAGAGAGAAGGAGACAGAGTCATACTCTCTCAGTTGTGGCAGTAGCTCAGAGTAGAGGGGACGATTAAGCAGGAAACAGAGGCATGAAGTTTAACCACAGCATGCCATGGTGACATCATGAGCCATGTGTGTGTGTGTGTGTGTGTGTGTGTGTGTGTGGGCAGGTTCAGTGAGTGGTCACCTATGGTTTACTAACCAGAGCCTACATCTGCCTATTCCCAGCTTACATTTTGTTAAACCAGTGGTCTCACTCTGATCCGAGAACTGGTAGAATCGTCGTCGTTTTAGAAGTCCTTGGTTTTGCTCATTTGTAGATTTGCTCCAAAAGATTACACATGGATGTCAGGCAGGATACAGAGTTGAGTAATCCAATTGCATATAGATCTGTAGACCTACTCCTCTACTGTCTAGAGACTGTCCAGGAGCCACCTCCTAGAAATCCATTTGTTCTGTGGCTAATCCTATTATATTGATTTGTGGCCTACCAAAATCAATTCATGGCAGCACAAGCATGTCTGATTGGGTGAGTTGCGCCTATTGTTCAGACAGAGTGGCCGTACTGATGTTCTCAGATATTCATTAAAACAGATCCAATCACATCATTTCATAATGATGTTTCATTATCTTTGATATAACATGAAGGTTAATATACAGAACTACTAATGTCTAATATGCATGTATAACACAGAATAGGCATACTCGTCAATTCATTATTACGCAACACACCTCAAAACAGTTCCATGGAATTGAAAGATTAAAACCAGTGGGCCAGGGAGTTTGAATAGGGTTTTTACCTCAACTGTTTTGCATACGTCTGTTCGATCTCCAGCCTTTCCTTGACAAACTTTGAATACCTCTCTAGGAAGTCAATCCCCCATTGAGTATGCTTGTCAAGGTTTTCAAACTGGTCCTGAGAAAGAGATGGAGAGAAGAGGGAGGTTAGGGTTGGAGGGAGACTGACCGACCGTGTGAGCTCTTAGTGACATGCACATGACAGACTGAATTAAATGATCCATGAATGAGAACCAGTCGTATTACATGGGATAACAAACATATGTTGAGTCACTATTTTATCGCTGAGTGTCAGGCTTTATTTCATCAACTGAAAGGAAAGCTACACAGACACGGTGCAGACACGGTGCAGACACGGTGCAGACACGGTGCAGACACGGTGCAGACACGGTGCAGACACGGTGTTTCACAGCAGAACCAGCTACACCTTGTCTCTAGATATGGGAGGGGGGGGGTGATATCCCATATCGGGATATTATTTTGGACGATATATTGTATCGTTTTGACAATGTCAAAATATTATTTGTGTGCTAATTGGCTGTACATGCAACAAAACACCGGTATTTTTCCTTCATAGCTTGGAAGCTTTGGAACATCGAATCGCAACATATAAATCGGTACCAAAGTAATGTGATAACGTCATATCGTCAGGTCCCTGGAAATTCCTGCACTACTTGTCTATAGAGTAAAGGCAGAACAGGCCTTACTGTATATTTTGGATGGATGATAGCCTGATGTAAATATCCAGAGAAGGTCAATGTTGTATCTTTCCAAGAGATCCCTTTTAACAGCTCTGGGCTGAGAGGGAAATGTTTAAAACACACAAGAGTCAATACAGCTGACAGCACATACTTTCAGCCGCCTGTCCTCATGTTACTCTCTTCACTGTTAGCCTATGCAGTAGGCACTGTGCACATTCTGCACAGCGGAGGCGATCCCCATTAATTGAAGTCTTACTTGGAACAAGTCAACATCTAACCTACATGATATCAGTAGCCAGTCTGAGTCTATAGAGGAGGCTTAGAGGATGGATTAAAAATGGTGTGATCTCATTTATGACCATTGACATTCCTGTTCCCTATTCTGACTGATACTGACTCAATTTCATTCACACCACTGGTCTCCTCCTCTCCGCTTTGATGTCTGAGCTGCTGCTGACCGACAGAGACAGGATAGTGATGATTAGATCATTCTGTGCCACTGGACTCTCTCCCTCTGAAGCCAGCTTGGCTCTACGACAGTCTGGCACAGCTGGCACCACCAGCCAGAGACACTAGCGTACATTTTCCATACTTCAGCCCTGACGTTCAGGCCAAAAGGCCAAGCGTCAGATTAAGTCCAACTAAGGTGAAGAGAAACAGATTGTACAGTCCAGCTAAGTCTATGAGGGAACAGTGGAGCTGGGCTATACCAAAGTCAGTCAGACTCAGATGATTTCACCTAAGGGGGAGTTGCTCAGAGGTCACGCTTACCTTCCTACTTCAGAGACTGTCTGCAGGCTCAAAATAGATAGAAACTGTCAGGATCACCACCAGCACAGAACTATACACAGTCCAGCCATGAGCCTGATGAGGTGAGTCACTCTCTCATGCTGTGTTCTGGGATACAGAGGGAAAGGGGGGGGGGGGGGGGGGGGGTGGATTCCAGTTCCACCCAGTCTGCTCCTCTCCCCCCCGTCTGCTCCTCTCCCCCCCGTCTGCTCCTCTCCCCCCCTGTCTGCTCCTCTCCCCCCCTGTCTGCTCCTCTCCCCCCCTGTCTGCTCCTCTCCCCCCCTGTCTGCTCCTCTCCCCCCCTGTCTGCTCCTCTCCCCCCCTGTCTGCTCCTCTCCCCCCTGTCTGAGCTGTACTGGAGGAGAGGGAGAAAGAAGGTGAAAAGTAGAGCGAGGGTGGAAGTGAAGTCTCTTCTCTCCCATGGCTTGTGCCCTGCCTGGGAGCGAGGCAGTGTTTAGGCTTGGCTTAGGACGTAGACAGACCCAGAGGGACTGACTGGTGGACTCCAGCCAACACACTTCCTCTGCGAGAGAACAATACCCAGGCCGTCCCCATGGACCCCTCCTCACTGGCGCTTCACACAGACTCAGTCCATACGCATACAGGGAGGGAGGGAGGAGAGAGAAAGAGAGCAAGCTAGTCAATTCCACGGGCCTGTTATACCATACATGAAACCCATTCTCAGAAAATGTGCGCACAGATCATGGGCCAATACTAAGATCAACAACAGATACTGAATCGACAACCTTCCAGAAGTACATCCCTGCGATTAGGCAACGTGTGCCAAATGAGATACGCAAGAGAGCACATATACACAACTGTTTTACACCAAGACACACAGAGAGAGAGCGAGAGAGAGAGAGTGTGAGTGATAGAGAGAGAAGAAAGAACAGTGACTGTGACCAGGTCTGCCTGAGCCTTAGCTGCTCGTCTGATTAAAGCTCTGTCTGTCTCACAGCTTAGTGGACTCAGCCGTCGGCATGGAAATCATTTCTCCTCCAATAAAATGGCTTCCTTGCGGAATGACTCAGCAGCTTCTGCATTTCCATTACCATTTCAGGCCCCTCCAGCTTCAATGTTCAGCACATGTCAGGGTCCCCACACTCATGAAAGTCTAGCGGGGGTGGAGAACAGAGAGAAAGAGAAGAGAGAAAGAGAAGAGAGAGGGAGAGAGCCCTTATGCCTCCAATAAAGATAAGAACCAATGCTTCTCACTTCTGCTTTACGGTCCGTCTTTGGTCTTCCCACACAGTAAACCAACGGAGCACTCCTTCAGTTGAGGTAATGATTGTTGACATGTAAACGGCAGGAATAAAGCCGGGTCAGGCGGGTGTCCCTTCTTCCATCACCGTCAGCAGGAAAACCAACTGGTCCTCACCCTCTGATACCATCCTAACCCAAACAGGTGCTTTAGATCTTTCATTTGGATTATTATGATCCCATCCCTCCAAATGGAAATAAATACTGAAGAATTCATAAAACTATAGGAGACAGAGTTAGTTGGTGTGTGTCCGACATCTGTCATACAGACACGCAGCAGAAACACACGAGACACACCCACCAGTCTAAAAATACAAAAATACAAAATCAGGCAGACAACCACCACATAGTTTGTGCCAAGACAGCAACATGAGAGGCACGGTATTTACAGTGTGAAGGGAAGGATGAGGAGGAAATGGGAGGAAAACCACAACACCTCAATGGACTGAGCGCAGCAACCCACAGTGACTACTATGATGTCGATGGGTAAGAACCTTGCAATAGCACTGACTCAGATCCAGGGAGGAGGGGGGGCTTGTGGTGAAAAAGGAAGAATTGGGTCCATAAAATGAAAAGATGTGTTGTTACAGCAGGGCCCGTTTCACATTGCAAACTCCATGTACGACTCCCTGTGAATTTAACTTCATTCCTTGGTGCTGGTTCTCTTCTGAGACTAGCCATGACGACGACTGATGTTTTTACTAACACCGTCTCATTCAAATCAAATCAAATTTTATTTGTCACATACACATGGTTAGCAGATGTTAATGCGGGTGTAGCGAAATGCTCATTCTCACATGGTTCTCCTTGCGGAGCTGCATGAGGAGGCCTAATGGGTGTTTTCAATAACACAAGGCAGTTTCAGCTCATCAGTGGGCCTGGGAGTTAACCAGCTATGTCCTCAGAGGACAGCCTGCAATTTCATTATGCGCTCGCTGTTTAATCTCAAAGTGATAGCGTTCTCTTGGCCATGAACTGCTATATATTGTTGTTCCTCACTTTTGAGTGTTGTGATGATACAGGTTACTGTTGCCATCGAAGTGCAGAATACTATTACTGATTAACTCAACTACCAACTGTATAGCTGACAAATGGTGCTTGATAGGAGAGGAATTCTGCAGAACAGAGATATTCTGAGGCTCTAGAAAAGGCTCTAATGAGAGGTGAGTGGCTCTATAACCTTGCAAAGCTCTGCGTGCCGATGAGGGTACAACAAAAGATCTGTGTTATGTTTACCGCCACCTACAGTCTACAACCCAAAGTAGGCCTAGACATCCAATCTCTGGGATACGGATGATAGGATCTGGACCATCAAGGGTCGGCATCAGTTTCTTTCATTCCACTGCCGAGGATGTGAACACCACCCCCATGTCCCAGCATGTTTCCTTGTGGGCAGGAGCAGATGTTCAAGTCTGTATCGGTGTCTTTCTGTCCCATCTGCCTTACGTCAGCTTTCCTCCATCGCTCAATACTCATGAATAAGTAACTCCATGAGCTCCTCATCCCAGCCTCGGCCTGCTCCTCCTCTCTGGCTCGCCACAGCCATGACAGACGGCACAGCACACAGTAGCACAGTACAATACAGCACAAAGAGTCACAGTGCAGCGCAATACCGGCCAGTTAGAAGGGCTTCAGAGCTCACCTTTCAGTAACCAGACCTTCACACAGCAGTCTGTCATAACTGGGATCCCTCTATGGAAAAGCCTGAGGAGGAACAGTAATATGTAGGCCAGAGTACAGCCCAACAGACCGTTGGATGTGCCTGGAAGTGCCTTCAAGCCAAGTCTCTCACTCTCAGCAGCTGGACTGACTGACAGGGGAATAGCCTCTGTATTTTGGAAGAGGGGGAAAACTTCTTTATGGCTAGAGATTTGGGTAGAGATTCCCAAGAGGCCAGTTCAGCAGATCAGGTTTCTCTTTTGAGTGTTTCTCCATTTCATTCTCCAAGGTTACTCTTTCCACTGTCTGTGGATGATGTCAGACACACACAGGGCAGCTGGAGACCACTGCTGAGCCTTTTAGCCTACCTGGTCTCCCTTTCACTCACTGTATACCTCAAGCAGAGTCCGTTGTTTTTGTGTAGGTCCGAAGGTTGGGTTTCAATATCATTTGTGTGGCTTGGAAACGATCTTCCCATTTACATACAAAAGTATTCTTCCCTCTAGAGAAGATCCCTTGTGTCCCCAGAGTGGGAGACACTGAGCCCAGTTAGCACAGGGGCAGTGGAAGGGAAACACAGTCTAGTTTAATTTCTCTTGTGCATAGCCCGTCTTACATTTCATTTCCTCTCATATTTAAAGATACTCAGCAAACATTATGATTTGATGAAATTCAGTAGCCCCATAAGAACACTCCAGCAATGACTTTACTGACCATAAGAAACATTAGTCTAACTTTCTCTGAATAAAACAAAAGGGATCATATACGTGGGCACCCCAAACCAGAAGCCACAATGATATCTGGAAAGGCATCCCCCTGGGCCAGAGGAAAACATTGTTACGAAGAATAATGTCAGGATGTGATGTCATTGCTGGAACAATAACATCAGGGACTCCCAAGGTCTCTCTAGGAGCTGTATTATGGGAGTAGCTATTAGCCCCTAGCCTACATGGTGTGACACTCCTAGCACTAGAAATGCTATGTGCATACCATAAATATAATGGACGGGTTTTATTTGCATACACATGGCTGCAGGGACAATACCCTCATTACACCCTGGCATTCAGGGTCAGTGTCAAAAGAAGGCAGACAGTTCCTGGGAGAGCGGGCTTCAGAGTGGGGCAGGGTGGGAAATGTCACAGTGTCTAAAACACTGGCATCACTCTGCAGGCTCTGCCTGCACTGTGTGAGGGTGAGGTGTGGTGTGACTGTGCGTGCACATGAGTGTATGTGTGTGTGTAGAGTGTGTGTAGAGTGTAAACATTGGCTTTAACAACACCCAGATAAGAGGAGATCTGGGTTGAAAAGAGGGAGGTGGTGAAACTATGCAGCCCCCCATCTTTGTTTCATGAATAATACATGGAGAATACAAGACAAATCAAGGCAGCTTTGGGGGGGGGGGGGGGTACGCAGAATAATGTAACAGCTAATTTCTTCTAGTAGAACCCGGATAAAATGTGTCCATACAATCGCAATGGGACACTGGCTAAGATTCTCAAACCAGCTTGTGTTATTTAGGAAAAATAGCTTTAACCTGCAATGGCATTAAAATACTCTGGTTCTGCCACTGAGGCCCCCCCCCCCTCCTTTCCCAGCAGAAAAACTGTTAAAAATTTCCCTGTGAGAGGGGTAGGGTAAAAAAAATAATACATGATACACTGTACTATAAGGGCTGGCTAGCTACGAAGCTAGTTAATTAACCACATCCTCCCTGCCACCTCTAAAATCACTCAGACCTGCTGTTCTAATGAAGCCCCCAGGGGGCCCAGGGACTAGTGTTCCCCTTTGATCCCCAGCCCCACTCTACAACTCAGACAGACCCAAACCCCTGTCCTAATTCAATCTCTACCAGCCAGACCTTTTGATGTGCTGAAAAAATAGAGAAGAGAGAAAGGGAGTGGCAGGGGGGTGAAAAACACGCCTTGTATTAAGTTGCCGGGCAGCCTGCAACATTTATGACTCTGGTTAGCCAATCCCTGGTTGTTCTGTGGACAGACAGGCAGGAAAAGTTACAGTAGTCCTGGAGGCTGACCGTGTAGAGTGAAGACAGACAGGTAGAGAATGCAGCACCATGTAGCTGGTAATCCCATTCCCATGCAGAGACGGGAACTGACTGGATCACATGGGCTGTGCACAGCAGGGGATGAGGGAGAGTGTTAATTAAAAAACTCACTTTCAACATGTGATAGAGTAAGGTGAACAGATTAGGGAAAATTAAAATCTGGGTGTTTTTTGGTAGTGTGGGGGGCATGGAACTAAATTTAACTACCCCCGATATTGTCCTTTCAAATACTTGTATTAATTATAATGCATACATGGATTTCCCATCTAGTCATTTTTGAACCACCCAGTTTAGGTTATTGTAATGGAATGGCTTTTCGTGCGGTGGTTCCAATCCATCACTGATCAGACACTCAAAAGGTCTAAACCAGGTCTAAACCAGGTCTAAACCAGGTCTAAACCATCTTAATACAGGGTGAGAACATTCTTACATGCAAATCAAATTCGATATAACTTTTGATGACTAAAATATCAGCCTTAAATTTAACTTCTGTTACTTTTTTCTTTCTGAGGGCTGGTCGGCAACGGTCCCTGGAAATCAGGGACAGTCCCGTCACCTTATAATAGAGACGTCATGTCTATGTCGTACTGCATTGTCTTAATGTCCTGCACCGTTGGCTCCCTGGCTTCCACCATGGCAATTTATTTTCTAAAGCATTTTAGAAGTAGTTCCCTGTGGGCCTTGTAGCTTGAATGAGTCTGCCTTTGTGATACATGAACCATCCGGAAGGTGCTAGAGAGCAGGAGAGGACTCTGTTCTTTGGATGGAGAGTCAGTGGGCTGTTGATCAAACTAGACCCTGGAGATGAATGAGAATGTGATCATGCGTAGGAGGACTTGGGACAGGAAGAGGCTGTAGGGCCCAGGGACTAACACTACACAATGACTCTATGGTCCTGGCTGGCCTGACGAGGCGTTTCCCACTGGTGCTGCAGGCAGCAGCCCCATGTTCTCAGCCTGGGAGGGAAGACTCACTGTCTCCTTTATGACAGAAAGGATCACGAGTTCCAGCCGGATGGCAGTCAGGCAGTCACATCGATCACATGTAGAGTGAGAGACGGTACTTTACCCCCCTCTACTCCAGTCTCTGAGGAGGCGTCGGCCTACACCGCTGCCTGTCCACTCTGAGTGTGTGTCTGTGCCATGATGAGCTCTCATGGCTTCTCCTGGGGCTGTAGCGTAGTGGAATTGATGTGGCAGACATTAGAGAAGTCTGGCCTGTCCAGGTCTGGTGGACTCTGATTTACTGCCTCTCAAGAGTCTTCAGGAGCATCAGAGTTGGCATTCAACTACCTGAGAACTGGGCCTATTAAGCAGTTCAAGTAGTTTGAGATGTAGCGAATCATGAGACAAGAAAAGGGGAAAGGGGGATACCTAGTCAGTTGTAAAACTGAATGCATTCAACTGAAAGGTGTCTTCCACATTTGAATCAGAGAGGTGCGGGGGGCTGCCTTAAAATGGACACCCACGTCATCAGCGCCCGGAGAACACATAAGGCCCATCATCATCTGCTTTCCAGATTATGCCTACTGTATGTATACAATTCAGAAGCATGAGAGTTGTATATTATTTCATATTTGCCTGGATTTTGATAAGCAATGAATAGACCTGGATAAATGTGAGTTAATTCATGGGTCATTTGGGACAAAATGATGAGTTAAGTCTGATAGAAACACAATGGCTACTTTGTGCATGACCCTGTGTTTCTGCAACGACTTAAGTGGAATATACACAATCTGACAAGTCAGGAACATTGTGCTGAACTCCATGCCACAGAGGCTAAATGTTTAGCATGCAGAAAAACAACATTGATGGAGAGGAAGTGGCCAATGTCTTTAGTGAGTCATTGGGGGTCAGTGAAATTTGAACCAAGCCACAGCCCTTATGAGTCCTACTACCACCAAGGGCTCCACGTGGGGCAAGAACAACAGCTTCTTGTCATACTAGTAGTGCCATGGCTAGTTCATATATTTTCATAGCCCAGCCCAGAAACAAAAGACATACTGTGGTGAATTACCAACTTACCCTCATGAAGAGGGGGCCGGGGGGACATAAACTAGGCCCCTGTTGTCTCATCAGAGCACCGGCCCTGCAGCATGTGAGACTGGTATTCATCCAGTAGCACTCTGGTCAAGCGCCAATGTGCAAGACAGATGTGCCATTAACTTTATTTGGCCAATAATTGAAGTGACCTGGCTACACACCACAATAGTTACTTCTTAGGCACTAATACTAATTCCTTTAACATGACACAGAGCCCTGGAGAGACTCGGCCGGATATAATTCTATATATGGAGAGAGGAAGAACGATATGAAACAGCTAGCATATATTTCTGTGGGAAAGGGGAGGGGTTTTACTCTCTAGCTCCATTTGTGGATTCTGTAAATAAAGACAATACATCTTTACTTTCATACAGACAATGTCTGTGTAAAACCTTTATCTCAGTGACTTGTTTATTGCAAGCCACAATCATAGGGAGTGCTTCAAAAAGTTGAATACATGTTGTGAAAAGTATCTGCCTTAAAAAAATTGCCAATGAAATTGAATGATAAGAGTAAGAACTCACAGCTGTACATTGCCTGCCTTAAGTCAGACAAATAAGGAAAAATCTAGGCTACAATTACTATTTTTCAGAAAGAGAGCAAATGTTCCGATTTTAAGCAGACATCTAATTTTCCTGTTTATGTGATTCTCTCTTGCCTTGTTTGGCTGTTGGCTGGAGAACAGCAGTCTAAGTACAGGGCTGACCCTGGTCTGCCTGACACCATCTGGGCCTGAGCTGGTGAGCTCATCACTGCTCCTGGGCCAGGGAATGACATCTGACAGGGTGGACCCAGCACTGCAGCCAGGCTCCCTGAAGAATCCACTACAACAGCACACTACACACAAACCCATAGGACAGGAAGGAGTGTGTACATCTACATTCAATACACATACGTGCTCACCAGCAGGCAGACAAGCAGGCAGACACACACACACACAAGCTCACCAGCAGGCAGACACACACAAGCTCAACAGTACTGGCCTTTTCCACCTCTAGACAGTAAAACTTCAATCTTTCCGTTGAGTGGCCTTGTGACCCCCAAGTTGTGTGCCCTGGGCATCCCATTTCCTGTTCTAATAGCGAGCTTGGGAATGCTGTTCCCTCCTCCTCCCTCATCAGCATGTTGACGGCTGGAAGCTAACTTTCACAGGACAGGACACACCACAGACAAACACATCTACTTTGGGAGAAACCTGAATCAAGGCTCAGAGAGACCTCTTCATTATTTACCTTATTTCAACAGGGAAGTAATATTGAGACTAAAGACTCGTTTGAAAATTTGCCATGCACAATACAAAAACGTCAATAGGATAGTATAGATAAACAAATATACACAATATAGATATTAAAATACAAAACAGTCAATTAAAACAAAGACATTCTTCATTATTAAATCCTCTGTCAGCTGTCTGAATTGCCCTAGGGACACCAAAGCAGCCAATCGAAACATCGTCTGGAGTTTATTCTAAACACCAGAGTTAACCAACCCTGTGAACAGGTTTGATAACTTGTCATTTTACATCTTAAACAGTGAAGTTGGGTAAGTGTGAAGCTTTGTGGAGCAGGGCTTTGTAAACAAAAAGAGCAATAATGATGTGATCTACGTGACTTTAAGAGCGGCCCAGACAACCCATTGGTTCAGAATACAGTGATGAGTAATACAACAGTCTCCTGTGATAAAACGAAGGGCGCAATGAGAAACCAGGGGTTTAAGAGTAGAGGCAGTTTGATAAATAGCATCACCATAATCAAGAACGGGGTAGAAAGGTTGACTGCACACATCGGATTCATGCTGACGAGAGGAGCGAGATCCGTTTCTGCTCAAAATCCTGCTTTAAATCTTAGCTCCTTAACGAGCTCATTTGGACTTTTTTAAACGTTAAAATCATTAACACGGTGTTAATAACAGTCAACCCAACTACCTGTCACCATTAGTACCAGACCTCTTCAAAACACAGCCAATCTTCCTGAGGCCATCTATTGTGGTATAGTTTAGGCTGTTACCCTGAGACAGGCTGCTGCTTACAGACACACAGAGATCATATAGCTGTGATTGAACAGAGCCTGACTGAATGGAGTTGTTTTTCATATCACAGATATTTCATTACTCTAGAGTTGGCCTGCTACAGAAGGCAGGAAAAACCACTTTCATAGCTATGCCACATGTCTCTATATTTAGTCCTGAAAAAAAACCTGGTCAAGTTTCATAGCAACCCAATCTGCCTCATCGTCTGCTCTGATCCTTCTGCAAAATACAACCCGACCCTGTCACACAAGTCGAGTGGCTTTTTCTGTGGCACCCAGTCAGAAAGAGGAAGCAGGCAAGGCTGGGTGAGGGTGGCCTTTGTCACAAACAATAGCGGCCTGTGGAGTTACAAAGAAGCAAAGGAGATCAGAATATCAGAGCAATATTAGCATTTTAAACACAAACGGAGGATGTTTACGCTACCGGCTCTTCCTGTAAACTAATGCAAATAGATACGGATAAACAATTTGAATACTTGATCTTGTAAGAGACACAGGACTCCACACGGACTTTTTTTTTTTTTACAAGGAGCATGTGTGCGCCTAAGTTGACAAAATGTAGACGCACAAAGAAATTTAGGAGGACAATTAAAAATATTTGAGGTAATAAAGCTAGAATCCTTACATTTTTCTAGGCACACTGGTGCTCCCAAATAAAAATGACAGGTCCCACAGCTAAATACTAAGGTGCATCTGCGAGTAAAACGTTCACACTGTTAAGCCCCGAGACAGCTGGTCACAGTTTGTTTCTTTAAAAACTATCAATTCAAATGATTAGTCTACTCATTTCCTGTGCATCAGTATATGATACGGGCTTGATGAGAATGATTAGTCTACTCATTTCCTGTGCATCAGTATATGATACGGGCTTGATGAGAATGATTAGTCTACTCATTTCCTGTGCATCAGTATATGATACGGGCTTGATGAGAATGATTAGTCTACTCATTTCCTGTGCATCAGTATATGATACGGGCTTGATGAGAATGATTAGTCTACTCATTTCCTGTGCATCAGTATATGATACGGGCTTGATGAGAATGATTAGTCTACTCATTTCCTGTGCATCAGTATATGATACGGGCTTGATGAGAATGATTAGTCTACTCATTTCCTGTGCATCAGTATATGATACAGGCTTGATGATAATGATTAGTCTACTCATTTCCTGTGCATCAGTATATGATACGGGCTTGATGAGAATGTTGTCCTGGCGGTACATGTGCCATTTTGTCCCAGCTTCCTTTGAGTTAGCAGGCATCACATGAAGGCTGGCAGAAGGAGCTGTGAGGAGTGGATCGGGAGGCCACCCTGCAGAGAACCACACACGGGCACAGAACCTGGCAGAGACAGAGGAATATAATGGGGCTGAAAGGATTTGACTGCCTACGCGATCAGAGAATCCCCCTACTACTTGAAAGGATGTGACCGTCTAGGACTTTCCTTGTCATACAGCCAAACTGTTGTGATGACACACATTAGGTCCCTGACTCCCTGTTGATATGGTCAGTGCAGTGTGTGACTGTCTCAACCCATTATGCTGCATATAGGCTATCAAAGCTTTCGTGCATCTTTGTCATTGTGTGTGTATAGATCTTTGAACCCGGGTCTAACTACTTCTATACAGGTATATGTGGTTAGAAAAACAGGCTGAAATAAACACTCAGAATGCTGAGGTGGCACAACGTTTGTTTGGCCAAGAGGGCAAAGCGTGGTCAGAGAGCAAACTTATGGGAGACAAAGTCCCCTGCCCGAGATGTAGCCTAAGACCACTGTTTGCGCAACACACACACACACACACACAAAGTAGAAAGGGCACCTCCACAGCTGGCTGCTAACCTGTCAGCATTCATCTATCTCAGTCAGCAGAGAGTCCAGCCAGCATGACTGTAGGGAATACCGAACACCTCCAAGCCTGTCAACACCCTGGCTTGTTAGTACTGTTCTATCTAATCACTCCTAATGCCCAGACACACAGGATGAAAATAGAAAGGCCTGCCATGCCTCAAGGAAGAAGTTAAATCCCAGGTCCAGTGTTGAGGACATTGATGTGACAACAATGTGGGGATGTTGAAGTGGCTGCTGTTGGGCCATGGTGACTCATGAACTTAATAATACACACATTGACTCGGAGGTGACAGATCGTAAATTACTGTTTAATATCTATACATCATTATATCCTCTTAGTATGAATAGCGTTAGGTTCAAGCTCTGTGTGTATGAGAAGCATCATTATTTAGTGGACTGCAGGAATGTGCACTCCCAGCATCTCAAGGCCTCTCCTGGCTGATAAAAAGTCCTGTGATATGCACGGAGGAGCACAGACAAATCCTGTGTGATGGAAAAGTACATCTTTGTGGAAGGGAGGGGGTGGGAGCTCAGGGTGTAAGTGGACACTGTATTGAATGTATGTATTCAGCTGGATCTTCACCGAGTAAACATTTGAAACTCCAACGAGTTTGAGGTCTTCTGTACAATAAATATGTTTATTCCATTTTGAGATATTGGTCTTCCTATCAGTATCAAAGCACAATCAAGGAACACCTCCACTCTTTAACAGCCACCTTATTTCCTGCCCCTTCCAAGTGCCCCTTGAACTGTGAACAAGACAGAGTGAATACATCCTCCTCCTCTCGCGGCCTGCTGGGTGATACACAAAGAAATGGCTGACATGACTAATGGCACACAGTGCAGAGGGTCCCAGTGAGTTCATACTACTACTAAAGCCATTGGCTGCCTTTAAGGATCCCCACCCGTAAAATAGAGGCTCCAAACATCCGCTATGAATTAATCTGTAGCAGCAAGCCGGCTGGGTCTGGGGCAGGAACCAGTTTACTTCCTGACATCCTTTTTCACTTAAGAGAGGGGACAGAGCTCTATAGAGAGAAGAGAGAAAATAGGGCTATAGAGAGAGAGAGAGAGAGAGAGGAGGAGGACAGGGCTGTGGACAGAGAAGTGAGAGAGAAATGGGGACGAGAGAGAGAGAGAGGACAGTGGTGTATGGAGAAGAGAGAAAAGGGGGATGAGAGAAAGGAGGACAGGGCTCTATAAAGAGAAGAGAGAAAGGGGGCTGTTGGGAGAGAGAGAGAGAGGACAGAGCTGTGGTCAGAGAAGTGAGAGAGAAATGGGGAAGAGAGAAAGACAAAGGAGAGGAAGAGAATAGGGGAAGACAGGAAGAGAGGGTTGGAGAAACAGAGAGAGAATAGGGGAAGACAGGAAGAGAGAGTGTTGGAGAAACAGAGAGAGAATAGGGGAAGACAGGAAGAGAGAGGGTTGGAGAAACAAAGAGAATAGGGGAAGACAGGAAGAGAGAGGGTTGGAGAAACAAAGAGAATAGGGGAAGACAGGAAGAGAGAGGGTTGGAGAAACAAAGAGAATAGGGGAAGACAGGAAGAGAGAGGGTTGGAGAAACAAAGAGAGAATAGGGGAAGACAGGAAGAGAGAGGGTTGGAGAAACAAAGAGAGAATAGGGGAAGACAGGAAGAGAGAGGGTTGGAGAAACAAAGAGAATAGGGGAAGACAGGAAGAGAGGGTTGAAGAAACAAAGAGAGAATAGGGGAAGACAGGAAGAGAGGGTTGAAGAAACAAAGAGAGAATAGGGGAAGACAGGAAGAGAGAGGGTTGGAGAAACAAAGAGAATAGGGGAAGACAGGAAGAGAGAGGGTTGGAGAAACAAAGAGAGAATAGGGGAAGACAGGAAGAGAGAGGGTTAGAGAAACAAAGAGAATAGGGGAAGACAGGAAGAGAGAGGGTTAGAGAGACAGAAAGAGAATAGGGGAAGGGGGAAGATAGAGGACACTGTCCACATGACAAGGGCACTGCCATAATGTAGCACAGCAGGGCCACATCGCAAGTTCACAACTGTATAGGCTCCTTTAGTTTCCTGGCCAGTTAGAACCCCCATGTGGCAGGAGCCTCAGCCTCAGTCCAGCCAGGCTGTTTCCAACTCCTGTCCTGGGGGCACTGACAGGCTGACCTCAACCAGAAAACCTGCCCAAGCCACAAACATGAACCACGGGCCACCACAGCTATTCTTATCTGGACCAAAAGGAAACTCTTCTCCCTCTGCGAGTGTATTATGACAGCACATCCATTCTCACTCAGGCTCCCTGCGGAGTGAGCAGCAGGAGAGGAAAGAATGTTGAAATGTTTTCAAAGTCAGGATGGGAATGTTTGTATGTTCTGCCGTCCCAGTAAATCATCTGCTGGACAAGGAGTCCAGAGAAGTTCCTGGCCCAGCTTGTTTAGAGGCTGAGGGGGCAGCCTGGGCCCGAGGGGGGGGGGGGGGGGGGGGGGGGGGGGGTAAGCAAATCTGGTGGGCCCTTATATCCCTTCCTAGCTCGATCCAGAGCCTCCTGCCAAACATAATAGATAAAAAGCCAACTAACGTGACCATAAGAAGTCCTCCGGTGCAGTCCAGCACAGCAGCTTGAGTCAGCTGAATGGACCGGAAATGGAAACCTTTCCCTGTGCAATATGACAAGGTCATTTCAATGCTCTGCAGTCCTTCATATGGGACTTGAGGATTAGTTAAAGGGAAATAAATAAAAAAAGTTCAACTTCATATTCATCAACTACAGCATCACCCCAACAGTTTTACTACAAAACATAGAAATGCACCATTTTCACATATGTTGATGTTGGGGTGATGCTGAAGATGAACATGAGGTTGTCATTTTTTTATTTATTTTAAATGTCCCTTTAAAAAGGTGAAGGCTCTGAACTGAAAAATGATTTGAACCTTTTATAGTAGAGTAGCCCTGTGATCCATGAGACCCTTCCAGCAAAATGAACCAGAGAAGATCTTTCCCTAACAATCTTTTAGATGTGTCCCTGCCTCCCTCTGAAGAGAGGTGGAGAGTGTGTGTGTGTGTGTGTGTGTGTGTGAGCTAGCACATATGCGAGAGAGAAATCAGAACGCCACTGTTTCTGTCTGCCCCAGTCACCACACAGCGCCTGGTATATGAAGTGACAGTTAAAAGGCATTCCTTGGTAGACTCCAGCTGTGGTGTTATAGTGTGGGCCCCAACAAGGTCCTCGTCTCTGTCCCCGTCAACACCTTTGTTCCCCACGTCTCAGCCCATCAGCACAGAGGTCAACTGAAGAGAACCGAGCGCTTTGAACAACTTCCCATCCCATCTCGTTTCTATGACAGGGCTGTGAAATGTTATTCTGATTTAATGCAGAACAGGACTGATTCTACACAGAATTGTAGCATGTGACATTCGGGTCAGACACACTGACCTCATTTTATTCACCATCTAGTTCAGTGTCATTTTCTGCTTTCTCTCTCTGCGAATCACAGTGTGACGTCATTAGACCAGTGATAGAATTACAGTAGGTTACATGCTTTTATTAACACAACTCTGATGAAAGGAATCAAGTGGGAGAGTGAATCCTTTGATGAATAATAGTATCATGATTGATCAACATCTGGCCTCCCTCTGCTGTCTGCTCTGTTACTGCCATTTAACAGTGGCATTTGTTCAGCACTACAGTTTTAGTGTGTGTGGCTGGGGATCAGCAGAGGAGGATGGGGGTTCACGAGGCCTGCATCCCCCACCCACCTCTTCCTGGCCATTCAACACTGGGGCTCATACCAGCCCCAACTAATTTCAAGGTGACTTTGAGCAGTTAGCAGAGCTTATCACCCTCTCTCTGCTGTGTGAACTGAGTAGACACCAGTGGTGCCTGTGAAAATGTGGCTCAGATGAAATGTTTCACCATAAAATAACAGAAGGAAATAGACATCTCCCTATGCATGTTGACTACACAAGTCTGCAGCCTGAGAGGTGTTGAGCCTGCTTCACTTCGTCAACTAGAGTGTAGGTTAGTGAATCCCTGTCACGCTTGGCTAATCGACTACTTTGTTTAATAATTAACTTCAGAACGGTAGCCTACATTTCCTGCACTGGTAAATGGTTGTCTTGTAAAACACAGCCTACAGCATATGGGCTGATCCTGATACTCAGGTCTAGGCTGCTCTGGGTCACCGCCAAATGTCCTGTTTTTCGTACATGAGAAAGTCAATTACCTGACTTGAATATGTTCAGAAAGTCATTATTCTTTCCGAGAAAAGGGTTACCGAGCAAGCATATGGTGTAGTAAATTGTCAGCAAGCTCAGTGAAATACATTCTGGGAGAGACACGTCCCCTTGTCTGCCTGTCCGATGGTTCCACAGCAACAACTAACCAATCAACATGTTAGTATGCAGATCACTAAAAGAAACCATAATCATTATTTTTCCTGATAGGCTATAACATGTTCTTCCTACTCGGCTCATTGTCTTGGGAAGGAAAACAGCAGCCTGTGAATCAATAGGAAGTTTAAATGTCCTCAAAAGACAAAACTCCTGGAATCCTGCCACACACACACACACACACACACACACACACACACACACACTACTCAATTCCCCCCTAACTAAAGTGGTTCAGTCTGTATTTATCTGGTCGATAAGCAATACATTGCTTTGTCATCTAAACAAAAAAGGTGACACAATGCGGTCCACTTTCTCATGTCTTTTTTCCCCTTCATGTAAACAGACCCAAATAATTAGTCAAGCTGCAAGAGGCCCAGCAAAAATGAATGGGGAGTCAGTGAACTCTGTTACCCTCTCATACAACTCCAGCCAACACTCAGAGAGCCCACGCTAAAGCGCAATTCATTTTCCATGCTTGCAGAACAATGGCTGCCAAATGTGCAAAGTTCTTAGAACAAAAGCAGAAATGAAATGAATGGACAGCAGGTCTAAGACAACCACTGCTTGTGTGGCACAAAATAACTTGCAGTGCCAGTGACAATACTCAGTCTCCATTCAACGGTTCAAATGCATGGCCAGGACTTATTTATTACGACCTGTTATGCCCCGTTTATTACCGTCAATGAGGAAAGAGGATTACTGAAAACGGTGCAACACTACAGTTCAGGTGATATGCATGTTTGTAGTGTGGATGTCCAGAGAACAGATTTGAATCACAACAATACCACCTCACCTGGCTGAGGTTGCTGGTGGGCTGTTTTGTACACATTGGGCAAAGGCATCAGACGGACATTAACCCCAGCAGTGACAAAAGCCTTTAGCGCTCCAGAGCAATAAGATAACCCAGTATGAGGACCCTGTTGGTGTAAAGTTGTGGGAGAGTCAGCTGACCTACCTGTATGAACCCAGGACACAACACCAGTTTCTGTTCCTGACATTCAAAAAGTCTACCAAGTCATGAGTTTATAGCCTAAATTATAAGGTCAAAAGGGTATTCATTCACCTTGTGAGACATTAGCTGTGTTCCCAAGGATACTTGTCACAGAAGGTGGAAAATGACTGTTGTAGCCAATGTTCCAAACTTACATTTTGGCATTCAAACCAGACAAATGATAATGACTGTATTGAGAGTAATTTTTGCTAAAATTCCCACACTTTCCATGTAAAATTCCTAATGCTTTGACTAATGTCTTGTGTAACTGTCTGCAACAGAATGCAGAACCTGAAGCATCATCACCGAACTGGCATCCATTCAAGAGGATTTAAAAAGTCCCGAAACGTAGTGTATTCATGCACTGCATTTGGGGATTTGGGGACCTAACATAATGACTTTAGGCTACAACACACAACACTATAGCTAGTGACCATGGCAGTTAACCAGGAAAGACAATTAAGTTCTGCAATATGCTTAGTTACAACCTATGGCTAGGTTACATGTTCCGGATTAGCTAAAACTAAATTGGATTCTAAGAAAGAGCACAGAAACGGAGGTTACATGGTCCATTAAATCCTGTCAGGGATGGGAAGAGTTGCAGAGATCAGAGTGGGGACATGTTTTCAGAGAGCACCAGCCTAACAGGAAGAGCCCAGCAGCTGTGTTTTCAATGTGACTTGTCAGAGGACAGACACAGTGCCAGCAGAGAACATTAAACATGAATTGTGTGTAAATCTCAACTAGATTGCTCTCATTACCCTGGGGTTGTACTGTAGAAGGAAGGTGTTACACTGTCATGAAACAAAGCTTGGCTGAGAACAAAACATAATTTTACAAATTTCTTTTAAATATTTTTTTTATCAGAATTGAGCCAGGCTTTCTTGAGAGTAATGAGCAATCAACATCTCCTCCCTCAATGCATGATCCCAAAAACCAAAACAGGAGATTGTAATGCCTTGTAGACCCACACGATTTCCACACCGCAAACGAAAAGGAGAACTCTGCATTTCACCTGAGATTTACAGTTTGGTCAATGTCCTACTGTTTTAAATCTGTGGTGGATTTGAAATGTCCTCATTTGAAACCGTTCTCTTTGCACCTGACTGGAAATAGGTCAGAGACAAAAGAAATATGCAGGGTCATGGTGAACCATTGTCTCAGTCAGCCCTCCATTGATGTGACAAGATCTCTACAACTTGATAGAATAGAATCCCAAATACAGACCAATTATAGCCTACTCATTAGTCATCATTACCCAGTCTTCTTTCACCATGGTTGTCAGTGGAAGGAAGCAAGGGCCCCTCTGTGAAGACTAGCAGGCAGAGAGTTTAGCATCTCTCATCTTGGCCTGCTGGACTCACCTGACTTAACCCCATGTTGTCCAGATTAACACTAAGAAAAAAGCCTGGACAAAGGAGGTCCACCAGACAACCCACAAATCATAGGAGCGGACTGGGAGCAACACAGAATGTGAATCACCTTCCTCAAACATCTATTATAGATGGGCTACATTATTCACAGGACATGGAATTAACCCATCACAGATAATATAGTAATATCTGATGTATCGCTCTATACAGGGGGAATGGCTTGAATTGATGCTGCAAAAATCTGCATTAGGCCTTTTGCAATAACAGAGGAGGAGGGTTTCAGGTTGTCAAAAACATGCCAGAATCCCAGGGCCAGGATGATGATCCAGTCAGCAGGATTAGCATTAATTGAACAGTCTTAAACTGAGCTCTGCTGCTTCTGCTACTCCCTTCTAAAGCTCTGACAGTCAGCGAGGCGTTACAATGCACCATCCACATAGAAGACACACACTGTGTCTAGAGATCATGAGCAACCCCCCCCCCCAATAGTAAAAACCCCTTTCAGAACTCCCTAAGAATCAGATAAGAGGCACGGGCGTTCAAATCATTCTGACAGATCATGGGTCATTTACCTTGTAAAAAGAAAAAAAGACCCCAAAGACAGCCAAGTGTGTCCAGGGCAGGCTTTATCAAGCGGAAAATTAGAGGGGCATGAAATAGCAGAAAGCAAAAACTAGGGGAATGAGGACGACTCACCAGGCAAAATAGCTGAGCACCGTCTAAAAATTAATGTATAAGGACCCCACTTCTTTAAGTGTTTGATATATCAACCTCATGTTGCACTGTTTGATATCAGAGAAATCCCTGACTGCATCTTTAAAAAAGTATGGTATGTCAGCTTGCCAACTCGCAACACAAGTCTCGATAAAATAGATGAAGCCACACTGTAAACCACAACCAACTCTTTCCTCCAATATTAGGTCTAATGGCCTGACATGTCTCAGCTAATAATGAGCTATACTTTTTTTGCCATAAAACTGCACAACAAACGTGACTAATGGACTAAATTCTGTGCAGATAAAGCAAAGAAAAATGTACTAATGCATGCAACCCAAAGCCGCAGGCATCCTGGCTATGCAGTAGGGACTCCACCGATCAAATCCCTGTTGAGCTGTGATGCCTCCTGATCCACCTCCCTCTCTCGTTGATTATTTTACTGCCTCTTCTGTTTTGTCCTGTGTAATTTACCTAGGCAGGGCAGCATTTCCCCCCAATGTTCCCAGTCCGCCTCTCAGAATGCATGGGAACAAACGTTACGCACTATTCCCCATCTGTCTCCAAAACCCTGTCTTCCTCCTCCTCCGTTCACACTCTCCCTGTTTAACACCTCCCTAAGCCATGCCTGTAGCACAGCTTCCCTTTATTAAAAGACAACATCCACACACTCCTCTACACAATCCTGTGATTCCACTCTCAGCAACCTCACTGAGGGGAAACGACTTAAGGGTGTGTGCCGGGGACTGACTGCAATAGCAGGTCTCAGGTGTGATTTAACGTCCGTGACCTTAATTGATCTCTCTCCCTCTCGATCCCTCTTCTCACACAAATGACCAACCTCACATTAACCATGATCATCATCATTCAAAGCAGTTGCAAGCAACAAAACATAAACTAGCCTAGAAGAAATCTGTTATGAAAAAGAATGCTAGAATAACTGTTGATAGCCTGTGTGCTCAGCTTGGTAACACTTAACCTCACACTGATCTCCAGTCAGTCAGTTAGACATGTCAACACCATGTAAAAGTATGTGTTAATCTCAGGCATTAGGTCTCAACGCCATGGATGAATGCCAGGTGGACAGAGAAATGAGAAACGTGAAAGGGTCTACAGTAATGAACCCTGAGCCCAAAATCATACTGTCAATGTGATGACACTCCTAACAAACACCCGTCATACCGTGACCACAAACAGTGATAGGCTTAGTTGTGTTTTGATTGCATTGTAGTTCGTTTACATTTCTGAATATTCGATTGTGAAAGCAGACAGCTATTAGCATGTGTTGGGCAATCTCTGTTGTTCTAAAGTAGAAATACAGAATTACAAGACCTCAATGTGACATTGGATAGAAGGACCAGGCCTAAATGAATTGAATTCATAAAAAGAGACAAGGCAGATAACATCGGTGTTACTGTGCTAACGACGCAAATTCAATCTGCAAATGTAGATTTATTTTAGCGAACCAGACACTCTGGGGAAATAACCCAATTATGTTTTGAGGGAGATTCCTGATTGAGATTTAGGAGTAAAAGAATATGGAATGGACATTTTGAATCAAGTTGGTTCCCGCGTGGCACACATTTAAAATATAAGGGATAAGGGCCTAACACATGCACCCAGACAATTAGCCACATAATCCTGCAAATCTGGGGTAAATAGTCAATAGCAGTAATCCGCTGTGCAACATGAGTCCTAGAAAGCAAGGGTGGTTATTGTGTCTACACAGCAAGGAGAATGTGTTTAGCATGCAAATCAATACAATTGAATTGCACAATGTTGGAAAAGTTAGGCATTTTACATCATGGTGCATTAGGTTAGGAGTATAGCCTACTTGCTGAAACCTTTATCATACAGACAGCTCTTGCAAGCAAACAGTATGAGCCTCACAGGGCAGACATGCTATACAGAATGTTTTTTTTTTTCATGAAAAACTGTAGCAAATAGACATTTTCTCAGCAATTTTGGTTCATCATACTGAAGTGAACCCATATGTGCCACATTGTCACATGTTGACTAAGGCTTCAACATATTGTTCTGTTCTCTCAAACTGCATGACAGTGCAGTTCTGTCTATCAATGTTAGCTAGCTATCAATGTAATTGGTATGAAATAGGCCAATTACTTCCTTGACTATCATTTTGGCAGCAACACTGCAGGTTTTGCAACTGTACATTTTAGAATTATAAGGAGGAGAAGCTGCACTGGTAAGCTACCGGTGATGACCAAAGCGTTTTATGGGCAACACCCTTGTCACTGGAATAGCTACATTTCATATGAGTTCAATGTCCCTGATAAGTGAAGATTATGTTCTCAATAACAAGTAACATGGTAGATGGCTACATGCACAAAGTAAATAAGACAATAAACACCTTGGACAAGCCGGATGATGTAGCCAGGGCAAGGGGCTGGCAGTCATAGACAAGCCAGACCAGACAGAACATGACAAAGACGGTACCTTGAATTAGCTCCCCAAAAGGTCTGTTCAATAGGCAGTTCATTGTTATATTGGTAAAATAATAGTCTACTATTGTTTAGCTGATTATATGAATTGCGCAATCTCCTAGAAAATTGGGAGCAATGGTTAAGCTTGACGAGTCACTCACAAAGACCCAGCGAGGAAGCAGAGCAAATAAATAACCTCGAGATTTTAGAACCAAGTTATTCTAAATGTGCACGTGTATTGTTTCATGCTGGGGTAGTAGATCCATACGAGCATCGAGAGAACAGTACAGGGGTTTGCTTACTAGCCACCAGTGTCTGTCTTTGAACTAAGAAACAGGGTGTGATAGGCGCCCTATTCATCTGCTAAAAATAATAAATTAAGGGTCCGAAATCAAGCCACAGTCAGAGACATGTTAGGATAACAAGTGAGCAAATGATCTGCCTTGCTTGGCTGATATTTGTCCACGTATTGCCTATTGTTTACCGTCTCTATGGTAAAGGTGCATGTCAGGATTAGCCTGCTTAGCTGGCTAGCTTTACACAATTCTAGTAAGGTACCCGAGCACCTTCATTGAATTCGTGCCAAGTTGTGTGGCAGCTAGGTGTGTAGTCCACACAAGAACAAAGAGAGCAAAATAGTTTATACCAATAGCTAGCAAACTTACCCAAAGCTCCGTTCCCCAAGTCATTGCGGACTCCCCTTGTTAATAAACCCCCAGATTGTCAGCGTATTCCCCGCTCAAAACTCGCCAAGGTTGCGTTTCCAATCGTTTGCCGTCGTCTGTGGTGTAGCTACTCCTTGCTCACTCTGGAGGAGCTGTCTGATTTAGCCTTGCTGGAGGAAGTTGGGATCTAGCAGAGGATACAGATAAACGGGAGGTTCAGGTTCTCCAATAACATTTTCAAGGCATGCATATTATTTAGTATTAATTAGAAATCAAGCAAATAATTATATAATTTAAGTAAACACATACAATAATTGAGTTAAATCAAATTAGTTATTCTAGAACTATGCTGATAAAATAATCCCCTTCACACAATTTTTTTTATTTACCAAATTTGATGGGGAGGGCAAGATTTTATGAAGAAAATGTGTCAATCGATTAATTTTGTATTAGCTCCTATTAGCTCCTATGTATTAGCTCCTATCATATTAGCTCCTATCGACCATTTGATCAGTTGTCACAACAATCACCTATGGATTATTTGGTTGGAATCATTTGCCTAAAAAGTTAGCCACATTAAGTAATTAATCGTTTATTTAACTCTTACTGTTGAATGAAAAATGATGTAGGACACAAACATTAGTGGGGAATATCAAGGGGCTTTAATGTCAAATTTTTAATGAATGACGCCGTAACCTGAGTTCTGTGGTTGACTAACATGCTTGATATTTTTTTATTGATTCTTAACTACCGCCATCTAGTGGTATGTATAGGGTATGGTCTAGCAAGATGGGCGCGTTGAAGGATCACTTTTGTTTCCGCCCAGACGTTAATTCGTGTAACACCTAGAAGCGAAGTCCATTTGTAATGGAAATAAACTTGAGATACGTCTAATATTTTACGCAGCTAAACAGTCATGTACAGTTGCCTTTCAAGGTAAGTACTATGGTGCATGTAGTCCAAAGTAGATAGCTATGTCATATTGCTGAGATTGTTACAAAGCTAGGTAACGACAGCTGCTAGCTAGTTCACAACAGCCAAAATACTGTGATGACCTTTGGCATACTTAGCAAGCTGACGTGCATATTGTAGCTGTGTGTTACTTTGTAACACTGAATGGTGCAAAATGGTTTGCTACACAGGACGTTGGTGGCACATTTAATTGGGGAGGAATGGCTGGAGAAGAATTGGTGGAATGGTATCAAATACATGGTTCCCATGTGTTTGATGCCATCCCATTTGCTCCGTTCCTGCTGTTATGAGCCGTACTCCCCTCAGCTGCCTCCACTGGTCTTCTACGATGTTTACAAATTAGCTACACTGTCAACAAATTAGAAATAACGGGGCGTGTTGTCAATTAGCTAGATTTCCACATTAAAACATTCTCTACATTGTCATTCATTCATTGCTTTTCAGGGGTTTGAGGACCAAAGGCAGACTATGTCCTGGTTATGTCTCCTCTCAGTCACCTCTATGGAACGTTGACCCGTGCACACACAGGCGTCCAGAACGCTGTTTACACTTAAGGACATCAGCAGGTAACCTATGGCAACCTTTGGCACACATTCTCTCAGGCCAAGCTAAGCAGCTGCCAGTGGCAGCCTACTTGATGAGCACCAGTGTGCACAGAAGACGATTGCCAAGTGCCTTTCCAGTTTTAGATGAAGCCCTTCAGCCAATTCACAATGACGTATTTGAGGCTAACCTACGAAACAGCCAGGCATGCCAAGAAAGGTAGGTCGAAACTCCATACACCTCAGCAATCTCAGTGTATCAACTAGTTTTCAATTTCTGCTGTATAGTATTAGCCTTTTGACCATGGTGGCACTTCCAGGTATATTGAATACATGGAGAAGGTGAAGAAGGGGGGTGGGGAGAATGCAGTAAAGAGGCACACCCAGAGAAACAAGAAGATGTTGGTTACGGACCGTCTTCGCATGCTGTTTGATGACGGATACTACTTTGAGCTGTCTCCCTTCGCTGGAATGGGCCTACCCTATGGAGACATCCCCTCAGCAGGCTGTCTCACTGGTAGAGGGTTCTCTGCTCTGTCAGTGACGGATGTTCTTAATGCATGCTTATCACTCAGAAACTTGAAATGTCCAACCTGAAATTTGGCAGCAAGGGAAATGTCTTGTTCCAGTGCATTGTAAAACAATATGTATAAGTAAGAATGAGTTATACTCAGCCTTATTGTTTCCTTGTGCACTTCTTCACTGTTACAGGTATAGGTAAAATCAACGGGTTGTGGTGTGTGTTTATTGCCAATGATGCTACTGTGAGTGGTGGTACAGCCTATCCCATAACCGTCAAGAAGCAGCTCAGAGCCCAGGATGTAGCTATCCAGAACCGACTTCCTTGTGTCTACTTGGTGGATAGTGGAGGTGCATTCCTTCCTCTTCAGGTATGAACTCAACTCATTGAGATTAATACCACTGATGAATGACTCAATACGTAATTGCTAAGTTTACTCCATCCACAGTCTGAGATTTTCCCTGATAAAAACCAAGGAGGACGTACTTTCTACAATGAAGCCATCATGTCTGCCATGAAGATCCCTCAGGTGAGACAGAAATGCTAAACATCCCATTGAAGACAATCCAAACACAATATTTTCTACCCATGAATGTTGTATCTTACTCCCTCTAGGTATCCGTGGTTTGTGGTTCATGTACAGCTGGCGGTGCATACATCCCCACTATGGCAGAAGAGACTGTGATGGTGCACCGGATCGGGACGATATTCCTGGGCGGACCGCCCTTGGTGAAAGCTGCCACAGGGGAAGAAGTCTCCCCAGAGAATCTGGGTGGGGCCACACTCCATGCAGAGTGAGTGAGTGAGTGGAAAGCCGACAAACTCTCAAGTTCTCTGTGCGATTCACTATACTACTATATCTGCACTAATAGGCTCAAACTTCACCTCCCCCTCCCCGTGCTGTTTCAGAGTGAGCGGCTGTGTGGACCACTTTGCCTCTGTGGAGAAGGAGGCCTATGAAACCACACGTAACATAATCTCTACCCTCAACTTTGAGCTGCCCGAGGAGGACGAGGCAGGGGTGGAGGAGCCTCTACATAGTGTGGAGGAGTTGATGGGTCTGGCCCCACGGGACTATGAACACAGCCTGGAGGTCAAGCTGGTCAGCTCAACACACACTTAAACCAACAGTCACATCTCATGGGGATGTTTTAGAATTACAATTATTCTGTTACTTTTTTTTCTGTTATTTTTTTCTGGTCAGATCCTGAGTCGGCTGACTGATGGCAGTAAGTTCCAGGAATTCAAGGCTCGATATGGAACAACCCTTGTGACTGGTTTTGCCAGAATTAGCAGGTAAGAGTTGTTGATTGACAGTCTTTAGTCTTGAAGTATTTACCTGACCTCCTTCAATGGTTTAGTAGATTTTATCTTAGAGGTCAGACTTTTACATCTCCCTTCATTATGCATACATTTTAATGTATTTTATTTGCTTCAGAAAGTTGCTGTATATTGGAACCTCTTAAAACCTCTATTTTCCGATAACATTTATTAACTGACACATTTTTGAAGCAGACTGTTTAGTAAAAGAGCATCAGGAGATTAACGGTTAACCCTGTTAATTTGCAAATTAGATTAGTGTGCTTCTGTGTTCCAACCAGTCAAATCTTTCCCTACCCCAACAAGAGTCAGATTAAGATGGGCAATGTTTTTGAATGAGAACACAAGGGAAAACAAGTCACTTCAGCCAGCTTTCATCTGCTTACTAGCCACCAGTGTCTGTCTTTGAACTAAGAAACAGGGTGTGATAGGCGCCCTATTCATCTGCTAAAAATAATAAATTAAGGGTCCGAAATCAAGCCACAGTCAGAGACATGTTAGGATAACAAGTGAGCAAATGATCTGCCTTGCTTGGCTGATATTTGTCCACGTATTGCCTATTGTTTACCGTCTCTATGGTAAAGGTGCATGTCAGGATTAGCCTGCTTAGCTGGCTAGCTTTACACAATTCTAGTAAGGTACCCGAGCACCTTCATTGAATTCGTGCCAAGTTGTGTGGCAGCTAGGTGTGTAGTCCACACAAGAACAAAGAGAGCAAAATAGTTTATACCAATAGCTAGCAAACTTACCCAAAGCTCCGTTCCCCAAGTCATTGCGGACTCCCCTTGTTAATAAACCCCCAGATTGTCAGCGTATTCCCCGCTCAAAACTCGCCAAGGTTGCGTTTCCAATCGTTTGCCGTCGTCTGTGGTGTAGCTACTCCTTGCTCACTCTGGAGGAGCTGTCTGATTTAGCCTTGCTGGAGGAAGTTGGGATCTAGCAGAGGATACAGATAAACGGGAGGTTCAGGTTCTCCAATAACATTTTCAAGGCATGCATATTATTTAGTATTAATTAGAAATCAAGCAAATAATTATATAATTTAAGTAAACACATACAATAATTGAGTTAAATCAAATTAGTTATTCTAGAACTATGCTGATAAAATAATCCCCTTCACACAATTTTTTTTATTTACCAAATTTGATGGGGAGGGCAAGATTTTATGAAGAAAATGTGTCAATCGATTAATTTTGTATTAGCTCCTATTAGCTCCTATGTATTAGCTCCTATCATATTAGCTCCTATCGACCATTTGATCAGTTGTCACAACAATCACCTATGGATTATTTGGTTGGAATCATTTGCCTAAAAAGTTAGCCACATTAAGTAATTAATCGTTTATTTAACTCTTACTGTTGAATGAAAAATGATGTAGGACACAAACATTAGTGGGGAATATCAAGGGGCTTTAATGTCAAATTTTTAATGAATGACGCCGTAACCTGAGTTCTGTGGTTGACTAACATGCTTGATATTTTTTTATTGATTCTTAACTACCGCCATCTAGTGGTATGTATAGGGTATGGTCTAGCAAGATGGGCGCGTTGAAGGATCACTTTTGTTTCCGCCCAGACGTTAATTCGTGTAACACCTAGAAGCGAAGTCCATTTGTAATGGAAATAAACTTGAGATACGTCTAATATTTTACGCAGCTAAACAGTCATGTACAGTTGCCTTTCAAGGTAAGTACTATGGTGCATGTAGTCCAAAGTAGATAGCTATGTCATATTGCTGAGATTGTTACAAAGCTAGGTAACGACAGCTGCTAGCTAGTTCACAACAGCCAAAATACTGTGATGACCTTTGGCATACTTAGCAAGCTGACGTGCATATTGTAGCTGTGTGTTACTTTGTAACACTGAATGGTGCAAAATGGTTTGCTACACAGGACGTTGGTGGCACATTTAATTGGGGAGGAATGGCTGGAGAAGAATTGGTGGAATGGTATCAAATACATGGTTCCCATGTGTTTGATGCCATCCCATTTGCTCCGTTCCTGCTGTTATGAGCCGTACTCCCCTCAGCTGCCTCCACTGGTCTTCTACGATGTTTACAAATTAGCTACACTGTCAACAAATTAGAAATAACGGGGCGTGTTGTCAATTAGCTAGATTTCCACATTAAAACATTCTCTACATTGTCATTCATTCATTGCTTTTCAGGGGTTTGAGGACCAAAGGCAGACTATGTCCTGGTTATGTCTCCTCTCAGTCACCTCTATGGAACGTTGACCCGTGCACACACAGGCGTCCAGAACGCTGTTTACACTTAAGGACATCAGCAGGTAACCTATGGCAACCTTTGGCACACATTCTCTCAGGCCAAGCTAAGCAGCTGCCAGTGGCAGCCTACTTGATGAGCACCAGTGTGCACAGAAGACGATTGCCAAGTGCCTTTCCAGTTTTAGATGAAGCCCTTCAGCCAATTCACAATGACGTATTTGAGGCTAACCTACGAAACAGCCAGGCATGCCAAGAAAGGTAGGTCGAAACTCCATACACCTCAGCAATCTCAGTGTATCAACTAGTTTTCAATTTCTGCTGTATAGTATTAGCCTTTTGACCATGGTGGCACTTCCAGGTATATTGAATACATGGAGAAGGTGAAGAAGGGGGGTGGGGAGAATGCAGTAAAGAGGCACACCCAGAGAAACAAGAAGATGTTGGTTACGGACCGTCTTCGCATGCTGTTTGATGACGGATACTACTTTGAGCTGTCTCCCTTCGCTGGAATGGGCCTACCCTATGGAGACATCCCCTCAGCAGGCTGTCTCACTGGTAGAGGGTTCTCTGCTCTGTCAGTGACGGATGTTCTTAATGCATGCTTATCACTCAGAAACTTGAAATGTCCAACCTGAAATTTGGCAGCAAGGGAAATGTCTTGTTCCAGTGCATTGTAAAACAATATGTATAAGTAAGAATGAGTTATACTCAGCCTTATTGTTTCCTTGTGCACTTCTTCACTGTTACAGGTATAGGTAAAATCAACGGGTTGTGGTGTGTGTTTATTGCCAATGATGCTACTGTGAGTGGTGGTACAGCCTATCCCATAACCGTCAAGAAGCAGCTCAGAGCCCAGGATGTAGCTATCCAGAACCGACTTCCTTGTGTCTACTTGGTGGATAGTGGAGGTGCATTCCTTCCTCTTCAGGTATGAACTCAACTCATTGAGATTAATACCACTGATGAATGACTCAATACGTAATTGCTAAGTTTACTCCATCCACAGTCTGAGATTTTCCCTGATAAAAACCAAGGAGGACGTACTTTCTACAATGAAGCCATCATGTCTGCCATGAAGATCCCTCAGGTGAGACAGAAATACTAAACATCCCATTGAAGACAATCCAAACACAATATTTTCTACCCATGAATGTTGTATCTTACTCCCTCTAGGTATCCGTGGTTTGTGGTTCATGTACAGCTGGCGGTGCATACATCCCCACTATGGCAGAAGAGACTGTGATGGTGCACCGGATCGGGACGATATTCCTGGGCGGACCGCCCTTGGTGAAAGCTGCCACAGGGGAAGAAGTCTCCCCAGAGAATCTGGGTGGGGCCACACTCCATGCAGAGTGAGTGAGTGAGTGGAAAGCCGACAAACTCTCAAGTTCTCTGTGCGATTCACTATACTACTATATCTGCACTAATAGGCTCAAACTTCACCTCCCCCTCCCCGTGCTGTTTCAGAGTGAGCGGCTGTGTGGACCACTTTGCCTCTGTGGAGAAGGAGGCCTATGAAACCACACGTAACATAATCTCTACCCTCAACTTTGAGCTGCCCGAGGAGGACGAGGCAGGGGTGGAGGAGCCTCTACATAGTGTGGAGGAGTTGATGGGTCTGGCCCCACGGGACTATGAACACAGCCTGGAGGTCAAGCTGGTCAGCTCAACACACACTTAAACCAACAGTCACATCTCATGGGGATGTTTTAGAATTACAATTATTCTGTTACTTTTTTTTCTGTTATTTTTTTCTGGTCAGATCCTGAGTCGGCTGACTGATGGCAGTAAGTTCCAGGAATTCAAGGCTCGATATGGAACAACCCTTGTGACTGGTTTTGCCAGAATTAGCAGGTAAGAGTTGTTGATTGACAGTCTTTAGTCTTGAAGTATTTACCTGACCTCCTTCAATGGTTTAGTAGATTTTATCTTAGAGGTCAGACTTTTACATCTCCCTTCATTATGCATACATTTTAATGTATTTTATTTGCTTCAGAAAGTTGCTGTATATTGGAACCTCTTAAAACCTCTATTTTCCGATAACATTTATTAACTGACACATTTTTGAAGCAGACTGTTTAGTAAAAGAGCATCAGGAGATTAACGGTTAACCCTGTTAATTTGCAAATTAGATTAGTGTGCTTCTGTGTTCCAACCAGTCAAATCTTTCCCTACCCCAACAAGAGTCAGATTAAGATGGGCAATGTTTTTGAATGAGAACACAAGGGAAAACAAGTCACTTCAGCCAGCTTTCATCTGCTTTTACAAAGAACTTCTCTGAGAGCAACTCGTTGCCATGGCAGCGGAATGTTTTAGATGCAGGTTAGCGTTGTTCGTCATTAATCTTGTTCTGGAGGCAGCGCTGCAGAGTGGTCACAAGCTGACAGTCATAAAATCGGATTTTAAACCTAACCCTAACCACACTGCTAACCCTAATGCCTAACCAAAACATTTACAATATAGCCATGGCAATAAACGTCAACCTGCATTCTAGATCCCAGAGGGTATTTTGATTTTAATCAGGGTATGGTGCTCAAACAATTCATCAAAAAATTACTAATGAAAATCCATATAAATCTTGAAAAGTTTATTTCACTTTGTGTTCTTAAACTCCACTAAAAGTACTAAAATACAATTTTCACAACTGCTGTATGAAGGCAATACATTTTATTCAAGTTTAATGCCTAACTTGCAGTATACATTTTTTCTTCAGGCATCAGGTTGGCATTGTGGCGAGCAATGGGGCGCTGACACACAACGCATCATTAAAAGGCAGCCACTTTGTCCAGCTGTGTGACCAGCGAGACATCCCCCTGATATTCCTACAGAACACCGTCCCAATGCCAGAGCTGACCCTCTCCCAAACCCAGGTATGGCACTGCAGCCAACCCTGAGCACTCACCACAGAATAAAACCACATTTTTCAAACAACAGGAATACCAACTCTCCAAAGAGAAAATAAGGACTCCATTACTCCGAATGTAAAACAAAGCCTGGCGAGGAGGAGCACGGAGAGACCTCTCAATATTATTTTGTAGACGGACACTGCTGTGGAACTCAGTCAGCCATGTTAAATAGGACTATGATTAAAATCAGGTCTCAAAATCAATACAGCCATGTCATCAGGATGTTATGCTCTATTCTTGAACATGGTTGTGGAATTTCATGTCGGTGTGTTAACAAGTTTCTGCTGGTGTTACTCATGGACCAATCTGTTAACTATGTGTGTGTATGTATCCTCTCTCTACTCTAGGCAGAGACCAACGCCAACAGACTGAAGGCTCAGGGTTCCATGATGTCAGCTGTGGCATGTGCCTCTGTTCCAAAAATCACCATCGTCATTGGGGGATGCCATGGCGCTGAAAGTTATGCTATGGTTTGTGCAATAGTGCCAGCAGTAGTTGCTGTATGAATTTGCCCAGTGCTTACACATCAATTCCCTTATACACTCAGTGGCCAGTTTTAGGTTTTGCTCCTATAGACTGAGTCACGTGGCTTGTTCTATAAAGCAGACGGGCATTGAGTCAATCAGTTACAGTTCGATTGAACATTAAAATGGACAAAACGAGTGACCTAAGCGACTTTGAGTGTGGTATGATCGCTGGTGCCAGGCGTGTCGGTTCCTGTATCTCAAAATCTTTTCACGATGAATCCTGGTTCCTGTTACTTCATACTGATGGCAGTCAGGATTTGTCGTGAGTGGCATGAGTCTATGGCACCATCCTGCCTGATGTCAACGGCACAGACTGGTGGCGGTGGTGTAATGGTGTGAGGAATGTTTTCCTGACACACGTTAGGTCCCTTCATACCACTTGAGCAACATTTCAATTCCCAAACTATTCAGGCTATTCTGGAGACAAAGGGGTGTCCGACCCAGTACTAGATATGTGTACCTAATAAACTGGCCACTGAGTGTATTTTGAAAATACTAACTAAACGGGTCTCTTTTCTATGTTTTTCTTTATCTAGTGTGGCAGGTCATTTGACCCAAACTTCCTATTCCTTTGGCCCAATGCCAGAGTGTCCCTGGTGGCCCCTGGTCACTCTGCAGCTCTGGCACAAGAGGAGGAGGATGTTGAGAAGATCAATAAGAGGTAAGTCACCCGTAGGACCAGTGGCAGTCGGTGCCGTTTAAGATGAGGGAAGACGCACATTTTTTTTTTTTTAAATGAGCATGGCCTTATCTATTACAGTATATTGGATGACAGTTATTCATATTCCATTCACCCAGTTCAATGTAACGTCGTTTAGGCTAATACGTGATACTTGAATTTTCCCTATACCCATCATGAGGTTGCTACTACCTAGCCTATGAATGAAAGTTTACAATGTAGGTGCACAGGTTGAGAGAAATTTGACAGACATTGACACATTCAGTACCGTCTTGCACACTATTGCTTGCATCTAGCTGATCTAGGGTATAAGCATTAGTCCAACAGTTGCAAACAGGAGTTTCTAATAGACAGATGCAGGTATGTTTATCCCCGTTTCATTCTGTTTGCTTTCATTTAAGATTGTTGAAAAAATAATCGTCAGAATTAATGCACCCCTGCTCGCACGCAAACACAGTTATATTTCATTGCAGCCACATAGATTCAGCATGATCACTTTGATTGTTGTAGTATTCCTTATCGCATCTATGCACTCTCCTCTCACCTTTTCCCTTCGCTTGTGGACTTAAGTGCACAACACATCAGCTGTCTGTGACCAGGCTAAAAAATACTTTCCAAGCCAAACCATCATATCATAACCGCTACACACAGACCATATGTTATATTCAACATAGCTACTAAAACTAACGCATTAGTAAACTCGCTACATTCATGCAGTACAGTTTAGCAGTTGCATCGGCAGGCCCTGGTGGCAATAAATGAGAAAAATAAAAACGCTTACCTTGGAACATTTCCAGTGTTGGATAGCCAGCTATCTAACATAGCATCCCTCTGTTTGAGCAGGCTGAACTAGCTAGCTGCATTTGCTAGCTAAATGAAAGTGGAAAAAAATATATATTTTTGATTAAATTAATATGTTCAGAACTGTTAAACTATTGTCTTTCTCTCCCTTTTGAGTCATCTACTCACTACATTTTATGCACTGCCATGCTTTAAATACTAGATTCATCCTTTGATTGGGTGTACTAGAACTCTGACAGGTTGGAAGACATCCTATGGAAGTTGTCATAATTACTGTGTAAGTCTATGGAAGGAGTTGAGAACCACAAGCCTCCTAGGTTTTGTATTGAAGTTAATGTACCCAGAGGATGACGGAAACTAGCTGTCCTCCGACTACACCATGGTGCTACCCTACAGAGTAGAATTTTTTTGATTGAACCTTTAACTAGGCAAGTCCGTTAAGAACAAATTCTTATTTACAATGACGACCAATTGTGAGCTGCCCTACGGGGCTCCCAATCACGGCCGGATGTGACAGAGGCTACTGCAGAACTTAATTTCAAAACAGTGTTTCAATTAACTATTGGTGACATTAATTTATTTAGTATAGTTTTATCTAAAAGCGATCACTTTAAAACATTTCTGAAATTCACTGAGGAGCCTGCACTGCATAGTACAGTCTTTCATACAGGAATATGATTGGTTGTGGATGTTAACAGGAGTGTTTATCCTTCTAGGTTGGAGAAGGAGAGCTCTGCATTCTTCTCGTCTGGCAGACTTTGGGACGATGGAGTGATTCTTCCCCAGGACACGAGGAAGGTAAATAACATAAGCATTTAGCAGCTTTTATACAAAGCAACTAAGGCACACAGGACCAGGATTGATTTTAAATCTCTGTAGAATCACAACTGCCACTTAAGGTCACACAGTCCTGGCTTGTCCTCACTGACTGGAAGCAGATTTTGCGGTTTACCATGCACATGTGGGGAAAAAAACACTTACGTAATGGCATAGTTTAGTTGGCTGTGGCCATCAAGTTGTTATTCTTGAGAATCTCTTCGCCTTTTGAAAGTAGGGTTATTGAATGCTATTTGGTAGGTTATTCATTTTTATAAATACAGAAAGTGTTGCAAGTCGGTATCAGTTTACACATGACCATTACATTTTCTTTCTCATTAGGTTTTGAGTGATTGTCTGAAAATCATCAAACAACAGGAATACCAACTCTCCAAAGAGAAAATAAGGACTCCATTACTCCGAATGTAAAACTATTTTTACAATTGTCTTTTAGAAAAAGGTCTTAAGTCTGACTAAATGCCTTAAGGCCCTAATTACCTTAACAATGAAGTGCTGATCACAGAAAAAACATTGGAGATTTGTAATAACATACGTTTATTTGTAATGGCATTGAATAAAATAATGTGTAAATAACTTGAAATATAGAAGGAAAAACAATTGTCGTGTGTTAATTCTTACATAGTGCCTTCATACCCCTTGACTTATTTACACATTTTGTTACAGCCTGAATTCAAAATGTATTAAATACCCATCTACACACAATACTCAAAGGGAAAACATGTTTTTGTAAATGTATTAAAATAAAAATCTCATTTACATAAGTATGCACTCCCGAGTCAATACATGTTTGAATAACTTTGGGCAACGATTACAGCTGAGTCTTTCTGTATACATCAAGAGTTTTGCTCTCCTAGATTATACAATATTTGCACATTTTAAATATTCAAGTTCTGTCAAGTTGGTCGTTAATCATTGCTAGACAGCCATTATCTAGTCTTGCCAAAGATTTAAGGCGAAACTGTAATTAGGTCACTCAGGAACATTCAATGTCATCTTGGTTAGCAACCCCAGTGTTTATTTGGCCTTGTGTTTTAGGTTATTGTCCTGCTGAAAGGTGAATGTCTCCATGTCTCTTGGAAAGCAGACAACCAGGTTTCTCTCTAAAAAAAAAAAGAACTCCCTAGTCCTTGCCGATAAGCATACCCATAACAAGATGCAGCCAGCACCATGCTTGAAAATATGGAGTGTTACTGGTGTTGGATTTGCCCCAAGCACAACACTGTATTCAGGATTAAGTTAATTTCTTTGCCACATCTTTTGCAGTTTTACTTTGTTGCAAACAGGATCCATGTTTTGGATTAATTTGATTCTGCCCAGGCTTCCTTTTCACTCATTTAGGTTAATGTTTCTCCATCAGTTCTATCACAGCCTTTAAACTCGGTTTTAAAGTTGCCATTGGCCTCATGCTGAAATCCTGAGCAGTTTCCTTCCTCTACGGCAACTGAGTTAGGAAGGACACTTGTATCTTTGTATGACTGGTTGTATTGATACACCATCCAAAGTGTAATTAATAACTTTACCATGCTCAAAAGGATATTCAATGTCTGCTTTTGTTTTACCCATCTACCAATAGGTGCCCTTGGAAAACCTCCCTGGTCTTTCGATTAATCTGTGTTTGAAATTCAAGTGCTCGGCTGAGAAACCTTAATGTTACACCATTGCACACAGGATGAGTACATGCAACTTGTGACACATTTGGGGTTAGCATTGATGTAACAATTCAATTTAATCTATTTTAAATTCAAGCTGTAACAAAATGTGGGAAAAGTCAAGGGGTGTGAATACTTTGAAGCCATTGTACATGGTTCCATTAAAGCTAATGAGCACTAGGCCTTTAGGTCTGAGTTTATGACAGATACAACACTTGACCAAAAGTATGTGGAGACCTGCTTGTGGAACATATGGAGTTGGTCACCACCATGCTGCTATATCAGCCTCCAGTCTTCTGGGAAGGTATTCCACTAGATGTTGGGGACTTGCTTCAATTAAGCCACAAGAGCATTAGTATGGTCTGGCACTGATGTTGGGCAATTAGGCCTGGTTTGCAGTCAACGTTCCAATTCATCCCAAAGGTCTTCAATGGGGTTGAGGTAAGGGCTCTGTGCAGGCCAGGCAAGTTCTTCCACACCGATCTTGACAAACCATTTCTGTATGGACCTCGCTTTGTGCACAGGGGTGTTGTCATGCTGAAACATGAAAGGGTCTTCCCCAAACTTGTAAGCACGGAATCATCTAGAATGTAATTTTATGCTGTAACGTTAAGATTTCCCTTCACTGTAACTAAGGGGAACTAGCCCAAACCATGAAAAATAGCCACCAACCATTATTCCTCCTCCAAACTATGCATTGGGGCAGGTATAGAGTTCTCCTGGCATCCTCCAAACCCAGATTCGTCCATCGGACTGCCAGATGGGGAGGCGTGATTCATCACTCCAGAGAATGCAGTTCTTGTGCTGACGTTGCTTCCAGAGGCTGTTTGGAACTCGGTAGTGAATGTTGCAACAGGTGTTTTTTACGCGTTTCAGCGGTCCCATTCTGTGAGCTTGTGTAACCTACCACTTCACGGCTGAGCCGTTGTTGCCCCTAGACATTTCCACTTCACAATAACAGCAGTTCACCGGGGCAGCTCATAACAGGGCAGATATTTGACTGACTTGTTGGAAAGGTGGCATCCTATGATGGTAGGATGCCCCATTGAAAGTCACTCAGCTCTTCAGTAAGGCCCTTCTGCCAATGTTTGTCTTTGGAGATTGCATGGCTGTGTGCGATTTTATATACCTTTCAGCAACGGATGTGGCTGAAATAGCCGAATCCACAAATTTGAAGGGCTGTCCACATACTTTTGTACAGTGTATATCACAACATTGATTTTGAAACTAAGCCACGAACAGGTTACATCAGTGATATATATATATATATATATATATTTTTTTTTAAACATTCCCAACAAAGGTTATAGTATTATTATTGTCCCTTTCTCCTGTGGAGTGGTATTGTGTGTTTGAGAATGTAGTCCTAAGGCTTGTACATTCCATGGAAGGTGACAGGGATGATGACCTCCACCTCAGCCCGTGCGATCTCTGTCAGGTCTCTGGCATTGAGGATGAGGAGATACCCTGGCCTCTGGTCTGCTCCAGGGTTCACCACGATGCTCAACAACACCCCTAGGAAGAGGGAAAAGAACAGTGTCACATCTACAAAAAGAGAGTCCTCCCACCTCAACTCGTATCACACCTCAAGTTGTATAGTATTGGTATGTCGGCCTTTTACATCACACTAAGGTGGATCCTGCTTAGGTAAGTCATGCTACCTGATCAGTTAAATGTTGAAGACCACAGATTGTGTCTATCATATTATAGAATCGCCTAAAATCCCTCTGTTTACCGTCATCTTCCTCCACAGAATCTGGGGTCTGCACAAAGATGGGCTCTGAGGGGTAAGAGTCTGGCTCCTGCCACACCCACGTATCCTTAGTCTTCACGTTCAGTTTGCAGATCTAGAGCATGACACAATCAAAAACGTACTCCCAGAATGACCATTAGCAGATTAGTCTAATCATAAACCTAATCATCAAACTTGACTAATGCATCACCAGCGTTCCTGTCTGCATGCTATACTCACCCTGTCAGGGATGAAGTGGTTCAGGCCCAGTCCATAGGCATAGCTGTAGTTCTTCCCAGAGAATTTACTGTAGTTGATCTGAGGGAACTCAAAAGCTGCAATGATAAAGGAATTCAAATGACTGATTTAATCGAATGAGGAAAATCTTTTGACTGATGATATGACAGATATTTAGTGGCATTAGATGGTATAAGAATAGGGGAGCCCTCAAGGTTTAATGAAACAAGCTGCGTGTGTGTTACCTTGTCGTGGTCCAGAAAACAGAACCTCAGGCTCCAGCCAGATGGTTCCATCGCTGCGCATCACTGCAGTGGCTGTGGTGTACGGAAGAGATATCAGATTCTTCCCCTGTTCCTCCTGCAAGTACAAACAGGAAAAACAACTGATTTAGTCCTCCTCTATCCTGAGAGGATAACATCAAAGCAGTGATAACTCCTTACTCCAGAAATGACAAGATTAAGGCCACAACACTTACCTTGTGGACGTCCATGGGCAGAACGTATCGCCGGACCTCTGGCTGAGGTGCCCTCATAGCAGCTTTCTTCACTTCCTCCCAGTTCTCCCGCAGGTTGGCCAGATATAGGTAGTTGTAGACAAACTCATGACTAAAATTGAACAAGAGAAAGAGGCGCTGGATAAGTGTCTTGTACACATATGTTCTTCTCAAGTCACTACAACAACTGGTCAGTATTCACCCTTTCCAAGTACACAGGTCAACAACGATGAAGCCATCGTCCTCATAGCTGTTGATATGATGGAAGAGATTGAAGGCAGAAGTCCTGAATTTATGCTCTATGTATTCAGCTGGGTCCTTTGTAGCCAGATGGAACCATGTCTAGATGAAAAGGGATACTGTTAGCTAGTGTTGAAGATTATTTTAGTATCAATAAACATTGAAATGCTAACAGCCCTTGAATACAGTTTGATAAGTGGTTTAGGTGTTCCTTTACTTACGCCCATGGTTTCGTTTGACTCAAAGCAATCCATGTAATTTGTGCCCCAGATGCTCCAAGCGGTCAAGAATTTTAGAAGGTTTATCTTCACTGGAGTCTCAACGAAGACAAAGTAGTTTTCTGTCATTCCAAAGCTGATGGAGGATGCAGGAAAAGTATTTTAATACATTTAAATGTGCAATAATGTTACAAGCAAGAATGTGAACTCCAGGGGCCTAGTTATCCAAAAGTTAACAATCAAGTAAATTATTTGTCTGTTCTATTCCTATTCCTTGAAAACTGTATCCTGACAATCAGCAATGTCACTAACCTGTGAACATAGGAGGGCTTGAATCTCTCACTGCTGGGGAGCTGCACAAGAACCTTGGACTTTGCAATGGGATCGGACTTGTCTGAAAACAAGAATCACAACAAGATAGCCATTTGATTTAGGGACATCTCACTTCCAGAATATAGTATCAATGCTGTATACAGAACAAACCTTTCGGTGTGGGAGGAATTTTGACAATGTTGTAGGCCAGTGACATATTCTTCCCAAAACAGTTCCCAATGTTGTACACCGTTCCATCACTTTCAATGTGTGGATGAGCTGTCACTCCATTGACCGAGAGGTAGTCACACAGGTCCACCTGGAAAGAGAGTTTGAGAGACTTTCTTTGTGACTAGAGTTCTTATGTTCACTCAATCTGATGTCAGCCAGAGGGAGCAGCACATACCCTTTTCAGAGTCTCCAGTGTGTCTGGGTCGACTTTGGTGATGTAGTTGGTTTCTGTGCAGGCATAGAAATCCTCACCAACAGGGTACACGTTCACTAAGCAATTATCTGTCACCTCAATCCCTTTGAAGTAGGTGAAAAACCTACAAAGACAAGAATGGACCATTTGAATGTTGCGTCTAATAACTAAGTCATGACACATGAGTGTTTAATTTGATTATCATAAAATGATAGCAAATCACCTTGAGAATATATTTTTGCAAGGATCTGGGTAGGCTGCTGTTCCAAACTCCGTGATGACCACTCTTTTCTCTGTCATGGCTCGCACATAGGCATCTGTTTTGACAAATCTTTAGAGAAACAGTAGTTAAAAACAATAATTACAACCAATATCATTTAAACATGCAGCTTGGAACATACAGATTGGGAATCGATAGGCCCACTTTTGTTTCAGCTCTTTCCAAAGCTTTTGAGAGCAGCAGTAGGTCACTGTGTTTTAGTATTCACTGTTTTAATGAGAAACAGTCCTCACTGAGGTTTCTCAAAACATTCCAGTCAAATTTATGGGCCGAGGGGAACATTTCACAAAACTACACAACTACCACCAGTGTGTAGTGTAAAATTATTGCATGCCCTCATAAAATATATTTTACTACCTCACGGTTGTAAAGTGTTACACATCACTGAAGTCAACATCAACACAGAGGGGCTTACTTCCGATAGTATGTCACATGGCCGTTCTTTAGGTCAAACTTGTGCATGAGGGCCTGGCCATCAAAGAGGTGGTAGAAAGGCTCAGCCCCCACCTCAAACAGGCCGGGTCCAAGACGCAACAGACTGCCGCTCAGCCATTCTGGGATCACACCTGAACAGAGCATGAAATGATCCATGTTACCCTGTTGTGCTCATTCCGCTCTTAACCGTCATAAAACCCCAAACCTTCGCTTGTAAACCAAAGGGTAGTGGAGTCTCAGATCTGTTCCTCACATACCTACAACCACAGCAGGAATAGGCTCATTCAACTCTTCACATGTCTCAAAGATTTTCTTGTAGCCACCAGCCGGATGCTCAATTCTGAAAACCAAACAAAATTACTCCAAATAGAAACAGCTATTAACATGAAATCCTAGGCTGCTGATCCAAATAATATTTTCAGACCTAAAAACACTTACATTATTGCCTAAATTAAGTTTTAGTTCAAAACAAAAAAAATACAATCCGAGACAGAACACACATGTTCAACTGCTTTACACTAGCATGCAGCAAAAAAGTCATGCGTGAAAAATGCTTTGATCTAAAAGCTTTGCACAAGAACAGTTACACAACTTACATACTCCTGTCAGTTATGAAAAGTATGCAAAGAGGTAGTTTACGCACCAACTTATATTCTTGCATGGGGGAAAAGTTGAAGCTAAGGAAAATGTATGAAAGGAGTTACTCACCGACTAACCATTTTCCTATTGACAGTGTGCAGGAAATCAGTCTGAACTGTGGAGTGATCAGCAGCCTTTATAGACACTGTTAGATTCCCAGGCAGAGCGCCGGGAGTTTGAGAACCTCCCCCCAAACCAATCAGAGGTCTCTGAAACAAGAATCCCTTTGTACCCAGACCATTCACTTTTCCATGTACTTTTAACCCACCGCCTTAATACTCCTCCTTCAGGAATTTCTCAGCGTAATTAAGACCAGAACCACATTTGCTAACCTGAGCCCACCAACATACCTAAATCAAGAGGAAAAAAAACAGGAAAGTAATGTACTTCATTATGCAATATCTTTCTAGCTCCCACAGTATTTTAGAACTAATTGGATGGATTTCAGATGAATTTAACTCAAATGTTTTACAATAATCTGTGTAGGCACCCACACAGAGGGTGTTTGTTGTGCACGTATGATTAACTGAGAGTCTTTTCTTTATCCCGATCTAGAGGGATAAAGGTCAGAATCAGAGGGACATGCAAGTTATCATCTTCAGTTGCAATGAGCTTAGAATTCTAACAGCAGAGCTCTGCCACATTCACCAGATGTAGTGCAAAGATACATGGAATTCTGTGTCAGAGTTAACACTGTCTCTCCCTTCTGGTGGCAGACAGACAGTACAAGGGCATGGAGGTAAACAAATCTGATTAAATAAACACCACCCTAGAACACTAATAAAGGCAAGTACATTTGCACAGTTCGTAAAGAGGATTTTGTTTTACAGTTGAACACTTTATTTTCAAGAACGTTGCATAGTAAACAGATGTTTTGCGGGGAAATAACGATACAAGTCAAAGGGTAAACTGATATGTCATTGATGGCTCTTCCTTTGAGGTTAGGTATCCAGCTATAAAGAGGTATTGAGAAAATGCATCTAAATAAGTCCAAAAGTCTCCCTTTTAGGTTTAATACTTCATAAAATGGCAGTAAAAATACATTTGTCAAGTATATATATATGAACCATTATATTGACTAGTCTAAACTACTGTTTGTTTAAAAATGACAGAAAATAGTGCAAAACTTCATTATCCCAAATGGCTGAACATAACTAGCCAGGAAAGAAAGAAAAACATCCCACACCAAAAATATACAATAAAGTAGTTTGAGCTCAACTTTGAGAATGTTAATGGAATAAAAATACAGAGAAGTGACAAAACAAACAGAAAAACATGAACAAAGTTCAATTATAAGCATTTCATACAACCCTATGAAAAAAAACTAGGTAGACTAATTTTATTATGAATCTTAACAATAAAATGAAACCCTGGAAAACACAAATGCTTGAAGGTTTAAATTCCGTACATTGATGTCAGAGTGTATAAATCTGGATCAACTTCAAAATAAAGAAAATAAAGAATCGACTCCCAAATTGTCATTTGCTTACAGCTTATACTCCCATACGAGGGCATCATCAATCCCGAATAAATTATTTGGTGCACTAAAGATACATACTGCAGTATTTAGAAATTGCACACACAAAAACATGACTTAACATAAAACATGCATAATTCAACCCTAAAGAGAAATGTTATAGTTGCAGTCTAAATTGTGGTGGTCCCCACAGTAGTTTCCTCCCACCTTCCTACATTTAGCTGCCAGGTCTAGTTTCAAGCAACAAAAATATTCCACACACAGTTGCATCCCAATTGTACCTTCAATTTCTAATTCCAAAAGCTTTTGGTTTTTTCATACTTATCAGCATTGGAGGTTTGATCTTTGGTTTATCTTCAAAAAGCTGCGCCTCGCTCGCAGTCGTTGGAAATCGGCGAGCGTAAATGTCTGTATACTGCCTCTGAAACTGATGATACAAAAATGTATTAGCTTGGGGGGGGGGGGGGGTGTAAATTGTACACAAATGTGCAGTGAGATTACATTTGTACATTTGAGTAATTTAGCAGAGTCTTGAGTGATTTACAAGTGAGTGCATTCATTTTCGTACTGTGTAGTGAGATAAGAGAATATTAAGAAAGTGGTCACACAACATGCCATCTAACTTGTTACCTGCTTGAGCTTCTTCTTCTTATCCTTCACAGACATGTTCTTGTCTTTGACCAGGCTCTCCAGCAGGTCAGCGATGGCAGCCTGGGACACACTCAGCTTCTGCTCCTCAAACTCCTCAGTACTGATCTGTCTGCAGAAGGAGTAGATGGGCATGGGGGCCTCCACACCACCACTACCTGGGTAGGTTATCTAGAGGAGGAGAGGATAGTCACACTTTCAACACGTTATGGTCTACTTTCTTTAAAGGTAGACTCAGCGATATGACATAGATACATAAAGTAAATAGAATAGTGGGTCAATTTCCACAACTAAGAGCATTGAAGCACAAGGCTAAATTTCGCCGCTGTTTTGGTCCTGTAGCTACCACATTGAAAACAGGGCGAAGGGGACCCCTTGCACATGCACAGATACTGTGTGACCAGGAAATCTTGCATCTTGCTCATCGCAATAGCTAGTGTTGCTCATGGCAACGTCATTTCATTGAGTCTACCTTTAAAATCTATGAAAATTATATTTCATGACAACTCACGTAACCAACTACATTATATAATAGATACCTTATAAGAGTGACAGTATTATACCTGTACTTTTCTGAGGTATACCAGGTGGTCTCGGACAGCGTTCTGCAGATAGACTGGCACCTGGAGTATCTCCTGGTGGTGATCCATGAGGAAGGAGACCAGTCTGGTGGCCAGAAGCTCATCCAGGTCCACCTCTTCCTCACAGCCCAGCACACAGCGGGAGAACGTATGGACCATCTGGAAACACAATGGGATTGAATAATGGAGTTATGAGGATATGTTCAAATCATCACGCAGAATTGTAAAACCTGTGTTTCTCTCAGCCCTCACCAATGTGCGTGTTCCTATGGCGTCATGGAGCCGAGGCATGTCCACATTCTGACTCATCCGGGAGATCATTCTCATCAGCAGCTGGAGCTTCCTCCGGCTGGCAGGGGGCAGCAACAGGGTGCAGAGCTGCAGAGCCTCAATGGCCACCCGCTCCAACTGAGGCTGGAGGAGACCTTCACACACATACACAATCACACGACTGTACACTGGAATGGCATGTATTCAACCCTTGATATGCATCAGATCAAAACAATGCATACACACCACTAGGACTTGAGGCTAATAAAATGCATTGAAGCGGATTAAGCATCTATGTGATTTCACTTGGAAGATTAAATCAATGTTATATCTCAATGGCAAAAATCCCTTGCTTCTCTACAGCAAGAACTGCATTAACTATGTTACATTTAAAAACTTGTACACGTCATCATTAAATGTAATTGTATAGGCATAATACTTTAAACAGGGCAGTTTAAAGTTCTGGAAAGTATCCAGATGATTACAATTGAAATGCCTGCAGTGATAACCTTCTCTTAAAGGACAATTAGAGTCTCACCCCATATTAGTGCAAGCCCAATGAGCAATGTTAGGCCAGGTGTTAAGACATGCAAAAGCACAAACACAAGCATGCAGATGTAGGCTTACTTTGCTCGGAACTCAGACGGCGTGCATAAGTGAACACAGAGGGCAGAGCAAAGGTTGGCCTGGACAGGTCCAGAGAGCTCTGACAGCGCCTGCTAACAGAAGGCCCAGCTCTGAGGTCTCGGAGGTCCATGCTGCTGGCCCTCAGGTTAAGCAGACTGGGACCCCTCAGGCCAATAGTGGAGGAGGAGTCTGGCTTCACGGTGATCTCTGCTACAGGGGCGTTAATACTGAAACAGCTGGCAGACATCCCTCTGTGCTCAGCTATATCCAAACAGGTACCAATGCTCCTAGGGCGCTTGGGCTTCTGACTGACTGAGAGGTTGTCCATTGGTAGCGAGATGCCGCTTCTGGCACCCTCGCTTTTGGAGCTGTGAGTGCTACCGTCTACAGACATCATACCTGAACTGGTGTTGCAACTGGGAGTTGCCATGGTGACAAAGACTTGGGGTTCAGAGTAAGGGTAGCTGTCTAAAACAGACAGAGAGTCAGTTTTATTCTGAGGTGGGGTGCTGTACTTGCTGCCACTGTTACTTTTGCAGGACACCAGACTCTCTGTAGACTGGAACAACTTGTGTTGGGTGCATGAGTCAGACTTAGCTGATTCATCCAGGATTCTCTCCAGGGAGCAACTACTGGGTCTTTTGAGCCTAACTGATGAGGCTCCACTGCTCTCTGACCGTACAAGACTCGGAGAGTTGCCTCCCAGGACATCCCCAGAACTGGCCCTTCGGCCCGTCAGACCCATCTTGGGGACCCTCCCGGTACAGCCCGTCTTCAGAGCTGCAAACGTGGACTGGGCCTTTGAGCTGAACACCTCTCTCATTGGTGAGTCGCCCTCTTCAAAAGCCTCTTTCCGAATTAAGCTCAACAGCAGACATTCCGTTGATTTGAACAGGTTAACAGCACCGTTCATGTGAGGGCTTTTTGCAGGCTGGGGGTAGCTGGGATCCTCTTGGTTTTTTCGCTTTCCTCTTTGAGTTTTAGGAGCCACAATGTAGCCACATAAAACTAGCAAGAGACCAGACAAAAACAAAAACAACACTTGTGAAGCCAGCAGGACATAAACAAGGGAGTTGGCACATTGTGGGGAAAGGGAATAGCTAATTGGACATACATGAGTTAGTTATAACAAATGTCACAGCCACAGAACAGTCGAGTCACATCCTCTGTTAGGAGGGAAATAACAACCGGTTGCAGTTTCATGCTGCTTGTATTGGATCTGGTCAATCTTTGTTCAGTTGCAGAGTGGAGACAAGACAAACTAAATCTTATCAAATAGAGCTCTTATAAAAATATATAAAATTCATATAGAAGGATGAATACTAGTCCAGTAAACTTTAAAACATTTGCCTGAATTCAATAACCACACCTGAGATTTGTCCTCTACTTTAACTTGTAAATAACTGCAAATGTTGATAGCTAAGTTGCAAAAGATGGGAAAATTACATTATAGGTTAATTAAATCCAGGTTTTAGTAACACTTTAGGTTAGAGAGGAACAGGGAAACCCCAAAAATTAAGTTTGTCAAAGCATTTCTCCTCATAGTCATTTATGCATTCAATTTTAAAGCTTGCAAAATGCATACATACCCAAGATGTTGACAAACAACTCATAGTACTCAAATGTAAGAAGTGGTTGAGGGAGGCTGTAGAAGTAGTCAGAGACGGTTTTAAACACATCCCTCTCAAACCCAGGATAGGATGGCTGGTTGGAATCATACTTCGGCCCTAGAAAGGGTTCAGTGACATTTTTTAGATGTTGGTCTGAAAACATAGCTCTCCTATTGAGAGCCTAGTCTTGTTTTGTGTGAGGTGAAATCTATTTCTCAATACAATATGCCACTAAAACTGTTGAGTAAAATCTTACTTACAGTTTGCAAGACATTTCATTGCAGACAAGACCCAGTGTGGGAGGTCATCTGTGGAGAAAATGCTAATAAATGACCATGCATCTTACATTTAGCGTACATTGTGTACAGAGTGCAGATATAAATCAGAGAAAGAATAGGCTATACCAGTCTTGTCCTCAAGTGTAACAACCCCATGCTTGTTCACATTGGTCATGTTGTACACAATGTTTTGAGAATTGATGTGTCTTGGATCCAAAACATCCTCAAGCGCAGTCAATCCCAATGTTTTCTGAAGGCTGAAGGAATAAAGAGGCAATGGAATAATGATCTACTCATTAAAATGAGTAAGAATGACTTAAAATAATTGAAGAGTGAATCTTACTGTGTGAGAGTGATGCCTCTCCAAACATCCTGAATATCTTCCTCTGTTAGTGCTCTGGCCTGGACCACTTCAATCACAGGCTCAGTCTCCATATCTTGTTTTGATGGATCCACATTTTCCTGTGAGAAACAATTTCTCAGTCAATTATGCGGGCAAATCATACCGGGGGCACAATAGGGGAACATTTTCTAAAATATCAACAATACTTACTGTAGTCTCCTTGCCAGGTTTCTTGGAAGTCCTACATTTGAAGAAGCCTTCCTTTTCTTTCATTGAGAAACTCTTCTTTACTGATGCAGGCCCTGACACAGGTGGGCGATAGGGAATTGGTTTCAAAGGAGATGTTGAAGCAAACCTTGAAGCAAAGGTGAAATACTACAATTATTTCCATGAAACACCCAAAAAGATTACTTAGGCCAGAGATGGTAGAGAAAGCGAGACATCCCACTCCCTCATTCTTTCGGGGTGGGATCGCACTGGTCCGCTTATTGCCCCCACCCCGCGGAGGGGGTGCCCCAGAGATTGTAGAGATGACTCCTTTCTCCCTGGCTCAATTTCTGGTGGACAGGGATAATACACATACGACATGGCTTACTGTGACCACACCCCCGAGTACGGTACAGCCGTAGGGCACTCCCATGTTAAATTGCCTACTTTAAGCATAAGCCGACAATGTCTATTCTTTTATTGTATCATTCTATAAAAATTGTGGAAATTCTTGGTTGGTCATCTAACATACTTCCATGTCGTCTTAATCAACAAACTACATCATATCTAAAAACACTTTCATTCTAGATGTAAAATTGTTAGCATGAACAGAGACTGTTGCATGGAATGTATGTCACAATTATCAGCCAAAGAGCAAATTCCAACAGACTTTCTTCAATTAGCTAACTAGCCCTGCTTTTAAGATGCTGAAAAGCTGTTGTGTCCTGTTTTGTTTGAATGGAGAAAAGACAAGCTAATTCAGTTTAATCAACTGCCCAAGGACCAGGCTAGACAAACCTTATTGTTTCAGGCTATTGATGATGGAAAGCTGTGGGCTCCGGTTACTCGGTACATTTGTGTGTTCAAGCACTTAATCACCGGTAAGTCACTTTGCATAAAGCTGGCTAGTTAGCTTGTAGTATGGACTAGTGAGCTGTATCTGTCCAAATAACAGCTATAATATTCTTCTGTATTTCAATATTTGTGCAAGCCTGGAGATTCCACCAAGTAGGTGTAAACATCACCATAGGCTACTTTTGTTAGGGCCATTTGTTAAGGTTGTATGCCCAGCTGGACTCCGGCAAGTTGAAAGGACATACAGTGGGGCAAAAAAGTACTTAGTCAGCCACCAATTGTGCAAGTTCTCCCACTTAAAAAGATGAGAGAGGCCTGTAATTTTCATAGGTACACTTCAACTATGACAGACAAAATGAGAAAAATAAAAATAAAAAAATCAATAAAATTACATTGTAGGATTTTTTATGAATTTATTTGCAAATTATGGTGGAAAATAAGTATTTGGTCACCTACAAACAAGCAACATTTCTGGCTCTCACAGACCTGTAACTTCTTCTTTAAGAGGCTCCTCTGTCCTCCACTCGTTATCTGTATTAATGTCACCTGTTTGAACTTGTTATAAGTATAAAAGACACCTGTCCACAACCTCAAACAGTCACACTCCAAACTCCACTATGGCCAAGACCAAAGAGCTGTCAAAGGACACCAGAAACAAAATTGTAGACCTGCACCAGGCTGGGAAGACTGAATCTGCAATAGGTAAGCAGCTTGGTTTGAAGAAATCAACTGTGGGAGCAATTATTAGGAAATGGAAGACATACAAGACCACTGATAATCTCCCTCGATCTGGGGCTCCACGCAAGATCTCACCCCGTGGGGTCAAAATGATCACAAGAACGGTGAGCAAAAATCCCAGAACCACACGGGGGGACCTAGTGAATGACCTGCAGAGAGCTGGGACCAAAGTAACAAAGCCTACCATCAGTAACACACTACCCCGCCAGGGACTCAAATCCTGCAGTGCCAGACGTGTCCCCCTACTTAAGCCAGTACATGTCCAAGCCCGTCTGAAGTTTGCTAGAGAGCATTTGGATGATCCAGAAGAAGATTGGGAGAATGTCATATGGTCAGATGAAACCAAAATAACTTTTTGGTAAAAACTCAACTCGTCGTGTTTGGAGGACAAAGAATGCAGAGTTGCATCCAAAGAACACCATACCTACTTTTTATTGTATTTAACTAGGCAAGTCAGCTAAGAACAAATTCTTATTTACAATGACAGCCTAGGAACAGTGGGTTAACTGCCTGTTCTGGGGCAGAATGACAGATTTTGTACCTTGTCAGCTCGGGGATTTGAACTTGCAACCTTTCGGTTACTAGTCCAATGCTCTAACCACTAGGCTACCCTGCCGCTGTGAGGCATGGGGGTGGAAACATCATGCTTTGGGGCTGTTTTTCTGCAAAGGGACCAGGACAACTGATCCGTGTAAAGGAAAGAATGATTGGGGCCATGTATCGTGAGATTTTGAGTGAAAACCTCCTTCCATCAGCAAGGGTATTGAAGATGAAACGTGGCTGGGTCTTTCAGCATGACAATGATCCCAAACACCGCCCGGGCAGCGAAGGAGTGGCTTTGTAAGAAGCATTTCAAGGTCCTGGAGTGGCCTAGCCAGTCTCAACCCCATAGAAAATCTTTGGAGAGAGTTGAAAGTCTGTGTTGCCCAGCAACAGCCCCAAAACATCACTGCTCTAGAGGAGATCTGCATGGAGGAATGGGCCAAAATACCAGCAACAGTGTGTGAAAACCTTGTTTAGACTTACAGAAAACATTTGACCTCTGTCATTGCCAACAAAGGGTATATAACAAAGTATTGATTTAAACGTTTGTTTATGACCAAACACTTATTTTCCACCATAATTTGCAAATAAATTCATTAAATCCTACAGCGATTTTCTCCTCATTTTGTCTGTCATAGTTGAAGTGTACCTATGATGAAAATTACAGGCCTCATCTTTTTAAGTGGGAGAACTTGCACAATTGGTTGCTGACTAAATACTTTTTTGCCCCACTGTATAGGCAAGCCAACAAGAAGCAACTCTTTCCAATAACTACAGGTAGGCAAAAAGTGGGAGTAGTTACGCGACTAGCGAATTAGAGCGAGACTAACTTCTCACTAGCCAGACAGCTAACCAACGGGCGAAAAAACTAGGTGTTAACAAACGACAAATATAATGTGACATCTTTTCTTTAAGTGTTAACAGGTCAGGTAACAAATTAGAGTTGAAGAATAAGTATCATGCAAATAATTTGTTGTGATAGCCAAGTATGTAAATATCGACAAGACTGAAAACATTAATTGATTTTTTTTTTACGTGTCAGTTTGCTTAGGATGATGCCAAAGTTAGGCTAATTACATGGGAGTAACCTACTCGGGGGCGTGGTCACCTTAAGCCACACCTTTGCAGGGTGTCTATAAATAGACCAAATCCAGCTATGTTCACACGAGAGAGGGAATGCCCATTTATATGTTGGCTTTGGTCTACATTTTTTACAATGGTAAACAAACAGCCTGATTGAACTATTTATCCACCATCTAGGATTTAGGATACCTGTAGAGATGGCTGTTGTCTTCCAAATCTTCTGAACCCCATCTGCCCTTCACATCCTCGATCACGTGATTTTTGAGGAACTTCTTCAGCAGTTGGATAGTCTGTTGTCTGGTGACATCTGGTCCAAAGTTACTATTGTACCTGAGCAGTTCGTGTAGCCAGTCGACAGCTGCTATGGCAGTAAAACAGTTCCCATATACTCTGAAGTGTTGACGATGTTTCCGCAGAGGCATCCCTGCCTTGAATAGCTTTGTGACTTCATTCCACTGAAAATTAAATTGTACTTACAAATTAAATTGTACTTACTCTACCGGCTGTCTGAGGTTTGTCCAATTTTGTATTCAGATGTCAATATATAAAAAGTAGATTTTTCCTCCACCCTCCCCCGATTCAGAATATCCCATTTTTATTGTCATGGCATGCTTGGTTCAATAGCTACTGACGAGCAAAAACCGAATATCTTATGTTAAACTGACTTTACCTTGGTGCCAAAACATATACATACCACCTCTCTAAAAAGTATTTCATAAGTAAATTCTCTCAAATTTCGAGCCGCTTAAGTACAAACCCCACAAACAACCTGTAGAGTATGTTAAAATTGTATTGAATTCAACATTCTTACTCTTACTAAGGAACATTTACACGATTTCACACAAATGTGTTCAGAATGTATATGAACTGTATCACAGCCGGACTAGTTTTACGCCAGTGTTTGTAAACAAAATAACACTTCATAGAACTATAAATGTAACACTATATAGCCTAAAAAAATGTTAAACGATCAGTTTGGTATAATAGATAGTCTTTGCATCCATTGCTCTCAAACTCTAGGCTGTGAACGTTTAGAAACGTCAATCATCGCTTGAGATTTTGTATTTCGAAACATATCTTTCAGCAGAAATAAATAATCATTCAAATAAAACAGATACACTTACTGTAGCAGTTTTGCATACTTCCATACAGCTATGGGTGACTCCATCCAACAAAACTACCCTCCTGCTACACTTCCAGAATTACGCATACACACAGGTGGTGGCCTCGTCTTCCACAAGTGCTGTAACATTTAGATATGGCCATGTGGGAACAACTTCTATTTTCATGATTTATCGCTGAAATTGAAGTTACGGTCCTAGCTTCCAAAACCATACTTCTTGTTAATTTTCTGATTGTTAAGAGCCCCAGCGTTCAAATTTCCCCCATACAGAAGGACACCTTCATCCAATGACTCGTAACGTTATGTGTAATGGAACTGAGAGTCGTGATCAAGGGCTACCATAGTTGTCTATTCATTTGAGAGTGGTTACAATTCTCCAGCACCATCTCTCATATTTCTACCGAAACAGGGGCGGGGAGTGTTTCAACTACTAATTTCTGATGTGATATCATCCTGACGTCAAATCAGAATAGGAAAACGATCAGGAATTTGTCACTAACTAGCTAATCCTCGCTAACATATTGCTGGCCTAAAATATGTAGGGCTGTCCGACTCTGGAAAAAACAACACCGATAACAGACAGCGTTACATTGTGAGTGATCTGCACAGTTCTAGCCAGTTTGCAGCATAGCGAACGTTAGCCAGTCAGACAGCCAACCAACCCACCAAAGTTGCAACATACTAACGTTAGCTAACTAGCCAGCCTATTTGCCCAAATTACAGCATACGTAACTAGGTTGCCCAATTTACACCATAACTAGTTCGCTCGTTTGCCCAAGTTGCAGCATAGCTAGCATCGTAACACTAGTTAACGGTTTAACGTTAGCTAGCTAACTTCACAACAAGAACAAGTGTACAAGAAAAGCTTACCAGTTTTGTCGCCCTATAAGGCCCAGGAGTGACAATATGAGAACTCATCATATTGACGTTAGAATCAACGCGCAAACAACCCAAATTATTGTAGTTTGTTGGTTATCGGTGCCACATTGTCGATGCAGCGACCAGTGGCATTCCACACTGTTTAAAATTACGAGCTTTCTTCTGGAGGCAGCTGATTGGACTACATCTTTGTCATGTGACTATTCATAAGGCTGGTGGACAAACGACACAAAAGAGTACTGTGAGATCAAAACAAATAGGCGATACTTTTGGCGAGACTCGTGAATGATTACGCAAACTCAGGCAACAATCTATGTAATTTTTTATCAGAGATTGTCAAAATGATATCATATAGCAGTGAATTCTGAGAAGGATAACTTTTGAGTGAAACATTGAATGTAGACTGCCACCTGGTGCATGCAGTATGACCCCACAACAAACAGAGCAGTACAGTAGCCTACAAAACTAAAATACGTTAATACAGTTTACTTAACAACATTTAACTATAAATACAGTGATCCGATACTGTAAACATGAACATATATAAAACAGGGATTATGAGAGGTAAAGTAGCCATTCATGAGAGGTAAAGTAGCCATTCATGAGAGGTAAAGTAGCCATTCATGAGAGGTAAAGTAGCCATTCATGAGAGGTAAAGTAGCCATTCATGAGAGGTAAAGTAGCCATTCATGAGAGGTAATGTAGCCATTCATGAACAGGCATGTACTGTTCTTTGATGTGATTGGCATCAAACTTTGTGATGGAGTTTTTCGTTTTCTAAACGGTCTACAACAAAGATGTTCATTAAACGCTGGTGACTAAATTGTGCAAATGGTCCCAAATATTGAAATGAAAATGAAAACTCCAGGATTGAAAGAGGGAAGAAAATTAGTTTTTTGGGGGAAGCTGACAGAAGGAAGCAAACTAGTGTGGTTTCTGCTCAGATCTTCAGAGGAGGAGGATGCAGCTTCAGTACACACAGTCCCTCCTGCTGAGCTCTGCAGGACAGGAAGCTCTAATACTATCATCTCATCACTAAGGGCCTCCACTGTCCAGGGTTACTGCCTGCCCCGGGCCCATTGTTCCACACACTCATTCATCCCATTAATCCATCCGGAGGATGAACCTACTCCACAGAATAGTAGATGCTGGTTCCCGTAGACAAGTCCTCCCTTATTCACCAACATTAATATTATTCCATAACTTAAACCTGGAGTCTAATCATATTCAGCTATACTTAATTATTGATGTACCTCTCCTCAGGACATGGGAAAGGTAGTAACACAGCAGAGAACTGTCGTGTGGGAATAACAACTTAATCACGTGTATAAAACCACATAATCTCCTTCCCCCTGTGTAATATCAGGATAACAATTTGTAATTTGGGTATTTTGATAAGGGTTTCTTATAGCATGGATCTTTGTAAAACCTTCAAAAAACAATATGATGATGGCTAACGGTGAGGAGGGTGAGTTTGACAGATGGGTGTGAAAACAGAGCAAGTGGCTCTACTTTGTATAATAAAAGGCCTGGGTGAGTTGAATTACAGTGGGACACTGCTGGATAGCAACACTGTCTGTAAATCATCTAATAAGGGCCTCTCCTTTTGTTTCTTTGAGAAGGTTCCTGAACTTTGCTTCCACAATGTTCTAATGACGAATAAACCAATGCATATACTGTTTTTTTTTTTTTAAATACATCTAGCACAGAGGAAACAGTGATATTAAATGGACATGGTTTTCAAATCAAATACAATTTTATTGGTCACATACACGTGTTTAGCAGATGTTATTGCGGGTGTAGTGAAATACTTGTGTTTCTAGCTCCGACAATGCAGTAAAATCTAACAAGTAATGTCTAACAATACACACAATACACACAAATCTAAAGTAATGGAATGGAATTAAGAATATATGAGTATTTGGACGAGCAATGTCAGAGCGGTATAGACTTAGATACAGTAGAATATAATACAGTATATACATATGAGATGAGTAATGCAAAATATGTAAACATTATTAAAGTGACTTGTGTTCCATTATTAAAGTGACCAGTGATTTAAAGTCTATGTATATAGGGCAACAGCCTCTAATGTGCTACTGATGGCTATTTATCAGTCTGATGGCCTTGAGATAGAAGCTGTTTTTTAGTCTCTCAGTCCCAGCTTTGATGCACCTGTACTGACCTCGCCTTCTGGATGATAGCGGGGTGAAAAGGCCGTCGCTCGGGTGGTTGTTGTCATTGATTAACTTTTTTTTTGTTGCCTTCCTGTGACATCGGGTGTTGTAGGTGTCCTGGAGTGCAGGTTGTTTGCCTCCGGTGAGGCGTTGGGCAGACCACACCACCCTCTGGAGAGCCCTGCAGTTACGGGTAGTGCAGTTGCCATATCAGGCGGTGATATAGCCCGACAGGATGCTCTCAATTGGGTGTCTGTAAACGCTTGTGAGGGTTTTAGGTGCCAAGCCAATTTTTTTCAGCCTTCTGAGGTTGAAGAGGCTCTGTTCTGCCTTCTTCATCACACTGTCTGTGTGGGTGTACCATTTCAGTTTGTCAGTAGCCTCTTAACACCTCCTGCAGTGTGTTATCCAATTAGGCAATGCTGTGACACAAAATATGAAAAGTTAAAGGAGGGAGGTTAGATGCATATGATGAAAAGGTTTAGGGTAGTGCTTTAGATTTGCTAATGTCAGGACTGATTGTAAGAAATGATCGAAAATGAATAGACGGGTGTTGCATTGTCCAACAGTAATAGGAAAACAAAAACACTAAACTAGTTCCTGTGTCTTTTACACATGCACCTCAAATCTCAAATCTTTGAAGACTTGCACAACTTGAGACACAGGGTTGGAGAGGTTACTTTCTAAATGTAATCAGTTACAGTTATTATTTACCTGTCCAAAATTGTAATCAGTAATGTAACTTTGGGATTTACCCAAACTCGGTAACATAATCTGATTACATTCAGTTACTTTTATATTACTTTCCCAATAAGAGGCATTAGAGGAAGACAACAATGTATGTTACCAATTGAACAACATCTATTGCAGGATAAATCAATGTTAAAGTTTACATGGCTGGCCGTACATGGATGTTACATTTTACTTTATGGGTTGGTTTTGTAGGCTTCTTCTAACCCATCGTTTTCTACTACGTATAGTAATACGATTCAATTATATTTTTACATTAATATATATCATTTGTAAGTAGCAACTACAGATTGCCCCTTTAAGTTTATCAAAGTGTGTGAGTTTGAGCATGTGTCCATTAGGTCTATGGATTTTATTTATCAGCATCAATTAGATTGAGCAATAAAAGTCCCACTTTTATTCCATCGGCTGGGATCCGCACTATGCAGTTGTTGCAAGAGCACATTTTTCACTAGCTGTCCACTGGTTTAAAAATCAATGATTTATAGGCAGCTTAAACTTCTTGAATTCAACCATTATGGGGTTCAAATTCAAATATAGATTTGTGAACAGCCATCCACAGCAACCCCAATCCGTAAGATGCTGACCACGCAGCTCGCATCACGTGCGCAAGCGTTGCAAAATAAATGTATACATACATGTTATTCAATTATTGCACCTAGACTGCTCGCGTGCGTCAACGAGCATCTGCGTTGCCAGGCACTAAAATAGAACATGGTTCTATTTGTGACGCTTGATGCGCTGCAAGTCCCGCCTCTCCCATCTCCTCATTGGTTTTTAGAAGCATATACCCATGTGGTTGATTGAAAGATGAACTGAGGTCCATACTCCAATGTAGTTGGTAGTGGTAATGCCTCTTAAAGTTGGTTGTCAACCGCCATATAAAGTCCAAAGAAGAAGAACCCTGAAGGAGGAGAGATTACTAGAAACAAACTCGGTTTACCCTTTTATCTGTGGATTAATTGTCGGTGTAGAGTGCCTTGTGCGTTTCAGGTAAAATATGATTCACATCAATGCGCTATGTATATATCAATAATAAGTGCTATCCATATTGCTGTAGACTACACTACTGCTGTCATCCTTACCTCCAAGCTTTTATTCAAGTTGGATAATCTTTGGATACCGACAGCAGTCGCACCATTGGAAGACATAGCTTGGACTCTAGCCTACAAAAGCCTATTCCTGCTCTTTTCCCGCGATCCATCAAACACATTTGGTGTGTCATGATAGTGGTCTCTGACTTGGGGTCAGACTAACTCAGATGGAACAAACTGAAACTTGTGCCTTTTTTCAATGCTGTTTTGAATGTCATTGAGAAAATAGAGAAGTGTCAAAGATTTTTTTACGCAAACATCCTTTCTGAATTTAAAAGTAATCCTCGAAGTAATCATCTAGTGTTTCAAAAGTATCTGTAATATGATTACAATATTTTTTCCCGTAATATAACTGCTTACAGATACCATTTTTTGTTGGGACAACACGTTGTATCTAAAAGCTTCTGCTATACACTAGTCACATTGTCCAAGATGCAGATGTACTAAGCCCATTATCGTGTATGAGTAATGTATAGCCTGTAGGATGCATTGATGCTTTAGTTTCATACTCCATGCTTGACCCAGATCTGTTTGTACTCTTGCCATGCTCTGCAGCTAATATGCTTTGCATATATTACTCACTGCAACCATCCCCAACAAGCCACCACCAGACCCTCTTTAGCAGTGATCTAGGGGCGGCAGGGTAGCCTAGTGGTTAGAGTGTTGGACTAGTAACCGGAAGGTTGCAAGTTCAAACCCCCGAGCTGACAAGGTACAAATCTGTTGTTAACCCATTGAAAATAAGAATTTGTTCTTAACTGACTTGCCTAGTAAAATAAATAAAAAATCTGCTGTTGCAGTACATGGACCTAAGTGAAGGTGATGTGAAAATAAGAATTTGTTCTTAACTGACTTGCCTAGTTAAATAAAGGTAAAATAAAAAAAAAGAGGAGAGGAGACATAGCATGAGGATGTGTTACAAATCATTTCAACGAGGATCACTGTGCAATAGCTCTTGGCCAGCAGGATGGTCTCATATAAACTACAAGTGTGGCCCTCAAATTATGTTTTAAATGAATTGTCTTGAAATGTCTTTGGCTGCGGTGAGTGAGGAGGGGTGTGTAATACACAAGTATATGATACAGTAGTTAATGTTTTGTGTTTTAATGTTTTGACTTTGATTGAATAGCATGTATCTAATGAGTACACCATGCATGCATCTCTCTTCTAAAGGTGCAACATTGAAAAGTAAGTTAGTAACCATCAATTATTTGGTATATTAGTAACAATTCATATTCAGAGGTTCTTGAAATATTCCAAATTCTGAGTTCATAGAAACATTTCAAACCGGCTTGGAGTCAAGGACTAAAGACCATCAGCTGTTAACAGTTTTTATCACATTGCTTCTCCACTTACCACATATCAGTCTGTTGCTAAGCAACTGTAAAATAAAACAGTAAACCTCCGAAGTCAGATAACCTCCTACCAATCACCCTCCACTTCATATTCACAGCATAGATATGGGCCTTTCGATTATTACATAGGAGAGGGACGATTTGGAGGGGAGTGATTATGATGCCATTTTTCACAAGGGACATGCAATTCTATTCAGAAGAAATGTCTTTATAGATTTTTGAAGGCCACATTCTTGATGGAATTCTCTGAATAAAAGTTCTATCAGTTCCTTCATATGACATAGGTCTAGTCTTTGTTCTTCGATGAGATTCTTCCAGGCCTACTGATCCCATGCTTGTGGATTATGAAATGAGGTTGTGTTATTTTATAGTATGACACTATGTGAACATTTATGTTTGATTAGACTTATGTTTCAGGGTGCTGTACTGTTGGTCTGTCACATGGGGATACCTGGGTTGGGTCTGGAATAGCCTATCTTTATTCAGTGTATTCTTGACAATACCATTTTAACACTGTAATAATACCCATGTAAGTACAGTGTAATTACAGATTATGTGCACATTTCGGACTGTAATAAACTCACATCATTGATTATATTGTTTTGTGTAAATAATATGCATAACATCTTTAAATGTGTAATTACACAAACAGTTAGATTACTGTTGTAGGTACACAGGCTAAAGGCCTCGATAGATATAATACAAATATATTTTTCCCAACTCCTTGAGGTGATACAAAAAAATGTATTGCTCAGAAAAGGTCTGCATCATTGAGGATAGATGTCATCATAAATAGGGAATGTAACCATCTGTATCAACAGCCTGCACCCTGTGAGTTCACAATCTGGCTTCCAGTTTATGAACATCGGCGCAGTTATGTTAAAATGTATGTCAATCAAACATATGAGCCAATCCGCGTTGCGTAGGGGTGGGCGCTCCAATTGCCAATGAACCTGTTTGATTGACATTGTAAGTCTGTAGCGCAGCGCATGCTGTGCCCATCGCAGCAAGTGTTATAAAAGGCTGCTATTATATGCAAGCGAAATATCTAAGTAGATAAATGATTGAGAAATCAAAACACCATTCGAGGAAGTAGCTATACCACATACCTACATTTACTCTGACCGTCACCACCCCGAAAGGAAGAATTTGTGCAAGTTTAATTAAGAACGTGACAAATTCGTAAACTAGAGGATTTGACCGAGGGAAAACGACTGCATTTGTTGTGACCTTGTGAAGGTTTAATCAAAATGTACGACCTGCTCAATACGGTAGGTAATTTTTTAAAACACAAGTGTTATGCATGTGCATGTTCTTTATGCTGCGCAGGAGGCTCGTTACATCATGTAAACTGTACGGGTCCAGTGAGTGCTATAACCTACTGTATCTGCATTGTGGCGGAGAAACTACGCCTACCGAATTAGGCAAAAACGTATATGCAGGTAAACCCTTGTATTTACTAAAGTGAGTATCTTGGCTGTTTTTTTTTTCTTCAATATTTACTGTAACATATAGGCTACTACTGTATACAAGGATACCACTACTCAGCCTGGTTTCATATACTAGACGTAACAAAGTAAACGAAAATCTGGGACGCAAAAAAATAGTATGATATGATGTTTGGTATGGTTATATAAGACAGATGGTTACTTAAGGCAAAAACGAAAGTAGGGTGGTTGGTTGGGGTGGATGGGCGGGCGTCGTTTGCAAATTCGTAACATGTAATACGAATTGTACACTGAACAAAAATATAAACGCAGGATATAAAGTGCTGGTACCATGTTTCATGAGCTGAAATAAAAGATCCCGGAAATTTTCCATATGCATATTTCTCTCAAATTTTGTTCACAAATTTGTTTATATCCCTGTTAGTGAGCATTTTATCCTTTGTCAATATAATCCATCCATCTGACAGGTGTGGCATATCAAGAAGCTGATTAAACAGCATGATCATTACACAGGTGCACCTTGTGTTGGGGACAATAAAAGGCCACTCTAAAATGTGCAGTTTTGTAACCCAACATAATGCCACCAATGTATCAAGTTTTGAGGGAGCGTGCAATTGGCATGCTGACTGCAGGAATGTCCACCAGAGCTGTTGCCAGAGAATTGAATGTTGGAGGAGTATTTCTGTCTGTAATAAAGCCCTTTTGTGGGGAAAAACTCAATCTGATTGGCTGGGCTTGGCTCCCAAGTGGGTGGGTCTATGCCTTTCCAGGCCCACCGATGGCTGCACCCCTGTCCAGTCATGTGAAATCCATAGATTAGGGCCTAATTAATTTATTTCAATTGACTAATTTCCTTAAATGAACTGTAACTCAACAAAATCTAAGAAATTACTGCATGTTGCATTTATATTTTGTTCAGTTTAATTTGTAACATATCATACGAAATGCGGGATGGACATCCACAAATTAATTCATACCATACGAAATGTAACAACTAAATGGACTGTCGCATTTACATACAAAATAATACAAAGTGCTCTGAGACCAGGATGCACTACTATGAATTACACTAGCTTAATTCAAAGCTCCAGCAACACTTATGTTGCATATGAGTGCTATCATCCATCGTGAAAGGGCGGTTTGCGTTGGTTACATTGCAGGTTACATTGTTGCATGTGAACATATCACCATAAGCTCTTTAGATAGCTTTGCTTATGTGCCCTGAGCTGTGTCTCCTAGGCTAATACTGGAGTGCATGCCTATACAGACTTTCCCTCATCCCCACTATGCCAAGTCCATCCATGCTGACTCTCTAAAAACACCATTCACAGTGCTGTGTAAAGCTGCTGATGCCTAACATCAAAGAGACTGAGTAATGAGGGAGAATATGAGGGGAACAAAATAATAGAATTCGTCAGCAGCACCCATATGTAAAATGTATGCACACATGACTGTAAGTCGCTTTGGATAAAAGCTTCTGCTAAACGGCATATATTATCAGGCTGTGTTCAAGTAGGCTAAGGTTATCAAAGGATTGATTGGAAACTACTTAGTCATCTAATGTCATCCATTTTGTGTATGGTTTTCATTTGGCCACTTTCTTGACTATCACAAGTACTTTTATACTAGTACAGTTGAGACTTGAGTACACATACCTCCTCTATTGAATGGACTTCATGCCTCAAACTCACACTGAGCATCCATTTTACACTCAGCTCTCTTTAGCCGATTGCTACCAGAAGAAAATAGTTGCCATGGAATACCCAACCCAAGCACTCAGCCGAATACCAATGATCCTCTAAAAAGTTTGCTATAACTTTTTTGCCCTTGTAAGAAATGTATTTCTCCAGAAGAACCTTCTGTTTGACGCTAGCTGACCTAAGCTATTTTCTTCTAGGGAGAGGGGTCCTCCATGTCCTTGCCAGCTTAGCTGGGTCCTATAGGGTTACTGAGGCTAAGATATCACTTACAGGCCAGAGCACAAATCAAAAGGCAGTGGATAGAATTATACCAATGAAACAAAATCTGGTAATACAGGTTGTTTTGCTAATTACATTGGTAGTAGCCTAGTTGGTCACTGAACATGATATGGCATCTTTTTAAACCTGAGAAACTGACCTTTATTTGTAAAATCTGTCAGCGACTAAAGCAGGTACCAATGTGTAAGATAGTGGACCCTAGGTGGTCTTATCAGGGAGTGCGAAGAATCACTAGTCAGATGGAATCAGGTGTAAAATGCAGATATATTTACAGGCGCTATAAGGACACAAGGCGAGACCCAGATGGTTTGAGTCTTGATATTTATTGAACAATCCAAAAGGGGTAGGTAAGAGAATGGTCGTGGACAGGCAAAAGGTCAAAACCAGGTCAGAGTCCAGGAGGTACAGAGTGGCAGGCAGGCTCGAGGTCAAGGCAGGCAGAATGGTCAGGCAGATGGGTACAGAGTCCAGAAAACAGGGTCAAAAACAGGAGTACGGGAAAAACGATGGTTGACTTGAAAAATACACAAGACGAATTGGCACAGAGAGACAGGAAACACAGGGATAATAAGCGACACCTGGAGGGGGTGGAGACAATCACAAGACAGGTGAAACAAATCACGGCGGTGGAAGTCGGTGATGAGGGCTGGATCCAGGATGTCTCTAGTGGGAACCCAGCACCTCTCCCCCGGGCAGTAACCCTCCCAGTCAACCAGGTACTGGAAACCCCTGCCCCATGGTTGAACACCCAGGAGATGTTACAACCTGTATGCCAGATGGCCATAAATGACACGGGGAGGGTTGGGGCCCTGGGGACAGAAGACAAAGGACTGTGAGACACAGGCTTAATCCTAGACATATGAAACGGACCAATGAAATGAGGGGACAGTTTGCAGGACTCTACCCGAAGGGGCAGGTCCCGTGTGGACAGCCATACCCTCTGCCCAACGCGGTAACGGGGAGCTGGAGTCCAGCGGCGGTCCGTTTGTTGACGATACCTGGAGTTGGTCTTGAGAAGTGCTACCCGAGCTGTTCTCCAGGTATGTTGACAGCGGCGGACAAACATCTGGGCCGAGGGTACGTTGACTTATGGTTCTTGTTCTGGGTAGAGTGGAGGTTGATACCCCATGCAACACTCAAAAGGGGAGAGTCCTGTGGGCCACCAGAAACGTTGTCAGAGGAATGCTAGGGTACGGCGGGAACCGGAATGACAGGTCAGCCTGGAGGAATGAGCCCATTTCAGGACCGGACTGAGTTAGGGACAAACAGCTGGTTAGCCAGGCCCCCTTCAGGTCCAGGCTGGGAACGTTGTGCCTTGCAAACAAGGGTCTCAATACACCAACCCACTGAGGCTGCAAGACATGAGGTAGGGAGAATGGTTTTGGAGACTGAGGGTTTGGCAAAGGAACTGTATAGGCGGGAGAGGGTGTCAGGCTTCACATTCTTGGACCCTGGGCGGTAGGAAATTGTGAAGTTAAATCTTGTAAACAGGAGAGCCCACCGGGCCTGCCTGGAGTTAAGCCGCTTTGCTGTATGGAGATATTCAATATTTTCATGGTTGGTCCAGACCAGGAATGGCTTTTCTGCTCCTTCCAGCCAGTGCCTCCACTCTTCCAACGCCATCTCACCGCCAGGAGTTCTCGGTTACCTACATTGTAGTTCCTCTCTGCAGGATTGAGACGATGGGACAGGAATTAAGCTTTTGGTCCTAGGCAGATTGCTGGGACAGGATGGCCCCCACTCCAACATCAGAAGCATCAACCTCTACCACAAATTTACGGGACGGATCCGGATGGATGAGGATGAGAGCTGTTGTGAACCGATGCTTCAGGTCCACAAAGGCTTTGTCGACAGCTGGAGGCCATGTGAACAGTACCGTGGGAGAGGTGAGTGCAGAGAGGGGGGCCGCCAGGGTGCTGTAACCCCAAATGAAACTGTGGTAGAAGTTAGCAAAACCCAGGAAATGTTGCAACTGCACCCTTGACGAAGGTTGAGGCCAATCCACCACTGCTTTCACCTTTCCAGGATCCATCTGGACAATTTCCTCTGCGATGACATATCCCAGAAAGGAGTTTGTAGAGCGGGGGATCTCATTTCTCGGCTTTCATGAACAATTGGTTCTCCAGGAAGCGCTGAAGGACCTGTCTGACATGAAGAACATGTTCTTGGGCAGACCGGGGAAAAAAATCAGGGTGTTGTCAAGGTAAACAAACACAAAACAGTTTAACAATCCTGGAGCACATCGTTTACCTGAGCCTGGAAGACAGAGTGGACATTATTGGGGAGTCCAAACGGCATGACCTGGTACTCATAATGTCCACTGGCTGTGTTGAATGCTGTCTTCCACTCATCTCCTTCGCGTATCCAAACCAGGTGGTATGCATTCTGAAGGTCCAGCTTGGAAAAAATGGTGGCACCCTGGAGAAGTTCGAAAACTGAGGAGAAGAGTGGTAGGGGGTAACAATGTAATTTAGACCCCGGTAGTCAATGCACAGACACAGGGTCTTGTCCTTCCTCTCCACAAAGAAAAATCCCATGCCTGCAGGGGATGCAGACAGACGGTAGCTTGAGACTCCTCTATGTACTCCTCCATGGCCTTGGTCTCCAGCCAGGATAGAGAATATAGCCTACCACGAAGTGGTGTGGTGCCTGGGAGGAGATCAATGGCACTATCATAAGGACGGTGCGGGGGAAGAGAAGTAGCCTGTGCCTTGCTGAAGACCTCCAGGAAGTTGTGGTACTCTGTGGAGACGGCAGAGAAATCCAAGACTTGACTTAAGCCCTGAGGAGGCCGTCTCGAGGAATGCTGCGCTGCTTTGAGGCAATGGGAATGGCAGAACGGACTCCAACCCAGGTTGAACTTGTGGTCCAGTCAATAATGGGGTTGTGTTTTTTGAGCCAAGAAAATCCCTGTAACAGAAACATGGGGAGACTCAATGAGGAGAAGCTGAATAGCCTCACTGTGATTTCCTGAAACCTGCAGATTAACAGGAACAGTACTGTAGGTAACTCTACCAATGGAGCGGCCGTCCAGTGCTCTAGTGTCCATGGGAACAGAGAGGAGTTGAGTTGGGATACCTAATTCAGAAACTAGGGTAGCGCCCATAAAACTCTCATGCACCCCAGAGTCAATAAACACCCGGAGAGATTTAGACTGGTCTCCCCACAGCGGTATCACAAAAAAAGGAGTGCGGTTGATGGGATGTAGAGGATTCCCAGCCTGGTTCATCAGTGTACTTGTACCTACTACATAAATAGGTATCTTAACTGTGCAGGTGGCTATATAATGTCCCACAGCCCCACAGTACAGACAACTGTTGGAACTTAACCTATGTGAACATTCCCTAGGCGATAACCTAGCTCTGCCCAGTTGCATAGGTTCCGGACTCACCCGTCGCTGATGACTCTCGAGGGAGCTCGGGTGGCTTCCGATCCTCTCAGAAAAACAGCCTTCAGGGACTTCCTTCGAAGGTGAGCGAGCCACTGCGGATGAACGAGTGTGACCTAGGCCAGACCTCCTCTCACTCCTGCGTTCCCTTAGACGTCCATCAATTCTAATGGTGAGTGGGATGAGGGAATTGAGGTCCACCGGTAATCTTTTACCACCTCAGATAATCCATGAAGAAAGGTATTGAAAAGAGACTCCGGATTCCAGGCACTCTCGGCGGAAAATGTGCGAAAGGGATTAGCGTAGTCTGCCACACTACAGGAGTCTTGACGTAATTCAATACGTTTTCGGGCCGCCTCTCTCCCGGATACCGGAGATTCAAACACCTTCCTCACCTCTGTCATGAAATCCTTCAGATGACGACAAATGTCGGATTGTTGCTCCCAGACTGGCGTAGCCCAGAATAGCGCCCTTCCTGACATTAGCGTAATAAAAGATGCCATCTTCGATCAGTCCAAAAGAAACAAAGATGGCTGTAGCTCAAAAATAAGAGAGCACTGAGAAAGAAAACCCTGGCAGGTACCATGATCCCCAGAATATCGCTCCGGAGGTAGTAAGCAGGGTTCTCGGGGAGCCGGGGTCGGCTGTACAAACTCACCACTAATAGGGAAAAAGTTACTGGGTGGTTGGGTGTTCTCAGAGGTGGTAGGCTGCCTATGAGCTAACTCCCTGATTTCCTCCATCATAGCCTTAAACCCTTGGTCATGGCATTCCATCAGGGAACGAAGCCATTCCAAAAGGTCCTGTAATAACTCTTCATGCCTCCCAATGGTGGCTCCCTGCAAGGAGACAGCGTGGCGGAGCTGGTCCAAGTCTGTTGGGTCTGTCATGGCCAGTTTGTACTATAAGCGCACAAGGCGAGACCCAGATGCAGACACGGGAGGCAGATGGTTTGAGTCTTGATATTTATTAAACAATCCAAAAGGGGTAGGCAAGAGAATGGTCGTGGACAGGCAAAAGGTCAAAACCAGTTCAGTGTCCAGTAGGTACAGAGTGGCAGGCAGGCTCGAGGTCAGGGCAGGCAGGATGGTCAGGCAGGCGGGTACGGAGTCCAGAAAACAAACAAGGGTCAAAAACCGGGAGGACCGGGTGGCGCAGTGGTTAAGGGCGCTGTACTGCAGCGCCAGCTGTGCCATCAGAGTCCCTGGGTTCGCGCCCAGGCTCTGTCGTAACCGGCTGCGACCGGGAGGTCCGTGGGGCGACGCACAATTGGCCTAGCATCGTCCGGGTTAGGGAGGGATTGGTCGGTAGGGATCTCCTTGTCTCATCGCGCACCAGCGACTCCTGTGGCGGGCCGGGCGCAGTGCGCGCTAGCCAAGGTTGCCAGGTGCCTCCGACACATTGGTGCGGCTGGCTTCCGGGTTGGATGCGCGCTGTGTTAAGAAGCAGTACGGCTGGTTGGGTTGTGTATCGGAGGACGCATGACATTCAGCCTTCGTCTCTCCCGAGCCCGTACGGGAGTTGTAGCAATGAGACAAGATAGTAGCTACTACAACAATTGGATACCATGAAATTGGGGAGAAAAAGGGGTAAAAGGACTAGCAAAAGAGAATCGAAACAGGAGTACGGGAAAAACGCTGGTTGACTTGAAAAATATTTAAGACGAACTGAGAGACAGGAAACACAGGGATATATACACCAGGGATACAAAGCAACACCTGGAGGGGGTGGAGACAATCACAAGACAGGTGAAACAGATCAGGGTGTGACAGGTGCAGAAGATGAGCGGGATCCATGGATATTTACATGACATTGGCAAACACCGACATATAAACGTACAGTGCCTTGCGAAAGTATTCGACCCCCTTGAACTTTGCGACCTTTTGCCACATTTCAGGCTTCAAACATAAAGATATAAAACTGTATTTTTTTGTGAAGAATCAACAACAAGTGGGACACAATCATGAAGTGGAACGAAATTTATTGGATATTTCAAACTTTTTTAACAAATCAAAAACTGAAAAATTGGGTGTGCAAAATTATTCAGCCCCCTTAAGTTAATACTTTGTAGCGCCACCTTTTGCTGTGATTACAGCTGTAAGTCGCTTGGGGTATGTCTCTATCAGTTTTGCACATCGAGAGACTGAATTTTTTTCCCATTCCTCCTTGCAAAACAGCTCGAGCTCATTGAGGTTGGATGGAGAGCAGTTGTGAACAGCAGTTTTCAGTTCTTTCCACAGATTCTCGATTGGATTCAGGTCTGGACTTTGACTTGGCCATTCTAACACCTGGATATGTTTATTTTTGAACCATTCCAATGTAGATTTTGCTTTATGTTTTGGATCATTGTCTTGTTGGAAGACAAATCTCCGTCCCAGTCTCAGGTCTTTTGCAGACTCCATCTGGTTTTCTTCCAGAATGGTCCTGTATTTGGCTCCATCCATCTTCCCATCAATTTTAACCATCTTCCCTGTCCCTGCTGAAGAAAAGCAGGCCCAAACCATGATGCTGCCACCACTATGTTTGACAGTGGGGATGGTGTGTTCAGTGTGATGAGCTGTGTTGCTTTTACGCCAAACATAACGTTTTGCATTGTTGCCAAAAAGTTCAATTTTGGTTTCATCTGACCAGAGCACCTTCTTCCACATGTTTGGTGTGTCTCCCAGGTGGCTTTTGGCAAACTTTAAACGACACTTTTTATGGATATCTTTAAGAAATGGCTTTCTTCTTGCCACTCTTCCATAAAGGCCAGATTTGTGATTTGTCCTATGGACAGAGTCTCCCACCTCAGCTGTAGATCTCTGCAGTTCATCCAGAGTGATCATGGGCCTCTTGGCTGCATCTCTGATCAGTCTTCTCCTTGTATGAGCTGAAAGTTTAGAGGGACGGCCAGGTCTTGGTAGATTTGCAGTGGTCTGATACTCCTTCCATTTCAATATTATCTCTTGCACAGTGCTCCTTGGGATGTTTAAAGCTTGGGAAATCTTTTTGTATCCAAATCCGGCTTTAAACTTCTTCACAACAGTATCTCGGACCTGCCTGGTGTGTTCCTTGTTCTTCATGATGCTCTCTGCGCTTTTAACAGACCTCTGAGACTATCACAGTGCAGGTGCATTTATACAGAGACTTGATTACACACAGGTGGATTGTATTTATCATCATTAGTCATTTAGGTCAACATTGGATCATTCAGAGATCCTCACTGAACTTCTGGAGAGAGTTTGCTGCACTGAAAGTAAAGGGGCTGAATAATTTTGCACGCCCAATTTTTCAATTTTTGATTTGTTAAAAAAGTTTGAAATATCCAATAAATGTCGTTCCACTTCATGATTGTGTCCCACTTGTTGTTGATTCTTCACAAAAAAATACAGTTTTATATCTTTATGTTTGAAGCCTGAAATGTGGCAAAAGGTCTCAAAGTTCAAGGGGGCCGAATACTTTCGCAAGGCACTGTAGACCTTTGAAATAACATATAATAAATAGCCTAAATGGCCAATCAAATCCAATGAACCTTTTCCTAATGCAAAAACAAATCATGAAATAAAATAGGGCCAATTATTCTGTGTGCTGAAAAAAGCACTGATGGTAGTATGTAATACAATCTCATCTTCAAGCAGTGCAGGTCAATATCATTCCCTGCTACCTCTGCAAATAATGGATGTCCATTTTTCATTTCATGTATTAAACATGTTTTGATATTAGCCTTATGAAATGTATAAATATTCATGTTTTCCATTAGTGCCCTAAGGAGTGTACAGTATTAGGGTGGCCTGTTGAGATCTATATGGCCCAATTACTAAAATCTGAAATCCATTAATGAGGTTATTTAAGTCATGCTAAATGCTATCATATTACTTCCTTGTCAATAATGACTTAGACAGAGAACTTGAATGTTTCATATTCGGGCATTATTGCTGTACACTGCTTGTACCTCAGCCATGTTATGGGAACAAACATAAAGACAACAACATAATCTTGTTGTGGAAAAGGCTCTTTTCACTGTTTCCTTAGAAACTTCATTCTCTGGTTTTTCCTCTGTTCCAATAGCCTTGGGTTCTATCCACCAGACGGACTATGGAATGGAGTTGCGCCCTCTGGCTCAGAGAGATTTGGTTTTTTGTCCTGCGGACCTTTCCTCCTCTGCTGGGTGGAATTGGGGTTTGTTGCTGAGGTGGTGGGGAGTAAATTAAAGATTTGTTCTAGTGAGATTGGCTCAATGTCAAATTGAACCTCTCAGCACCAAGCCTTTCTTTTTGACCACTGTAATAAATGAAGAGCCATCCGTTATCGCTCTCTCACTGCTCTGTATGCAATCATATCTGATGTTCATGCCTTTATCCTCACAACAAATAAATATATATTTTTGAGGATAGCCTTATACTTACGCTCTCGGTGGATTCGTGACCTTCCCCCAGTCAAGTTATATTGTTCGTCTCCTTGCCTTTATTATGATATAGACCTAGGTTGCACGGCAACCAACACTGACTCCTTTCTTTTGGAAGCTAATGATTCGTGAGTTCAGCTATACACTCCTACTGTTCTAATGCAACAAAATGTGGCAGGTTTCTCAGTTGAACGCATTGCTACGGAAACATGATATTTTTTTTGTTTTGGTTGATTCTTCTTTCAAGCTATCAGGCATAGATTTTCTCAACTTCTCTCAACCTCAGCCCACAAACAGAATACTTTCATCTGAAAGAACCGAGCCAGTGCATAGATAACAGACATTGCTCTTAAAATCACTGTCGCTTTTCAAGCAATACATTATGTGTCCAGTATATTGAGTATAAATTGATGTTTCATGCAGGTATCCTTAGTTTCCACTTTTATTTTATCCAAGCTTTGATCATTTTTATGTCATTCCTGAACCAAAAGAATGTGTGCTAACTTGGCAGTATGTGAATTAAACCTCCAGTTATTCTGAGGGATGATATCCATGCCTTGGAGGGTATGATGGTTCTCCTGCAGAAGGTCACATCCTTGGATTGTTTTTGTTCTTCAAAGTCATTGGAGAGAGCCAGTAGATCCGGCAACTAGCCGAGAAGAAGAAGCAATCATCTGGTTATCTGCTATCTGGAGAAAGAGAGACACACACATAGTAAAAAAATGATCAAGAATTCTGTAACAATGCAAAGTATGAGGAGGACAATGTGTCAGCTTTCTGCTTAAGACTCTGGTTTCATTGGCTCTGACCATGGTTATAATAAGACGAAGGACTGAGATGCAATACCGTAGCTAGATGTTTACCTTGAATGATAGTTTTCTCGTTTTCTGAGTTTATGTGTCAGCAAAACTGTTAGTTTTATTGAATTATCGTCTTACCATCTGTTATTGTCTAAAAAGTTTATGCCTTAGCATTCTAAAGACACAAAGTACTTTATTTGGTGATAAAAAACATTATTGTTCTTTTCCTTTATATCTTTTTCAATTAGTCATTTTCCAACCCTCATTAAAATCACTGTTTGTCATTGAGTGGGTGTGTGTGTGTGTCATCATTATTCATTCAAGATCTTGGTATATCGCCATCTCCGTTTACATAAGTAAGACAATGAAGCAATCATATTCTACCTTCTAGTAAATGCCCATGAGGCTCGTTGTTGTCACTGTATACTGTATAACCTTTGGACTAAAACATTTCAGATTTGTTGTGTTATTTTAGAAGTCATGGTGGAACCGGCTGTAAGAGGACACATTTGGGACAGACACGCTGAGTGTCTGCCAATGCAGTGTGGTATTCATCACTCCTGCCAGCCGTTCCTCAGTAGGACCTGTCTTTATCATGAGATAGATGACAAGCATTAGGACATGACTAAATATATGACTCTGAAGCTTTTTCATTCTCTTCAACCCAGTGGTTATTCCCCACAATACCTCTACAGATTAATATAGTGATGGCAATCATGACTTTGAATAGGGAACATACAGTGCATTCGGAAAGTGGACAGACCCCTTTACTTTTCCCCCTAATCATTCTACACACAATACCCCATCATGACAAAACAACAACAGGTTTTTAGACATGTTTTTGCAAATGTATAAAATAAACTGAAATATCACATTTACATAAGTATTCAGACCCTTTAGTCAGTACTTTGTTGAAGCACCTTTGGCAGCGATTACAGCCTCAAGTCTTCTTGGGTATGATGCTACAAGCTTGGCACACCTGTATTTGGGGAGTTTCTCCCATTCTTCTATGCAGATCCTCTCAAGCTCTGTCAGGTTGGATGGGGAGCATTGCTGCACAGCTATTTTCAGGTCTCCAGAGATGTTTGAATCAGGTTCTGTCTGGGCCACTCAAGGACATTCAGAGACTTGTCCGGAAGCCACTCCTGCATTGTCTTGGCTGTGTGCTTAGGGTCGTTTTCCTGTTGGAAGGTGAACCTTTACCCCAGTCTGAGGTCCTGAGCTCTCTGGAGCAGGTTTTCATCAAGGGTCTCTCTGTACTTTGCTCCGTTCATCTTTCTCTCGATCTTGACTAGTCTCCCAGTCCCTGACGCTGAAAAACATCCCCACAGCATGATGCTGCCACCACCATGCTTCACCGTAGGGATGGTGCCAGGTTTCCTCCAGACATGACACTTGGCATTCAGGTCGAAGAGGTCAATCTTGGTTTCATCAGACCAGATAATCTTGTTTTTCATGGTCTGAGTCCTTTAGGTGCCTTTTGGCAAACTCCAAGCGGGCTATCATGTGCCTTTTACTGAGGAGTGGCTTTCGTCTGGCCACTCTACCATAAAGGCCTGATTGGTGGAGTGCTGCAGAGATGGTTGTCCTTCTGGAAGGTTCTCCCATCTCTGCAGAGAAACTCTGGAGCTCTGTCAGAGTGACCATCAGGTTCTTGGTCACCTCCCTGGACAAGGCCCTTCTTGGGGCGGCAGGATAGCCTAGTGGTTGGACTAGTAACCGAAAGGTTGCAAGTTCAAACCCCCGAGCTGACAAGGTACAAATCTGTCGTTCTGCCCCTGAACAGGCAGTTAACCCACTGTTCCTAGGCCGTCATTGAAAATAAGAATTTGTTCTTAACTGACTTGCCTAGTTAAATAAAGGTAAAATAAAATAAAATAAAAATTCTCCCCCGATTGCTCAATTGGCCGGGCGGCCAACCATATGAAGAGTCTTGGTGGTTCCAAACCTCTTCCAATAAGAATAATGGAGGCCACTGTGTTCTTGGGGACCTTCAATGCTGCACACATCTTTTGGTACCCTTCCCCAGATCTGTGCCTCGACACAATCCTGTCTCGGAGCTCTACGGACAATTCCTTCAATCTCATGGCTTGGTTTTTGTTCTGACATTTACTGTCAACTGTGGGACCTTATATACAGTGCCTTGCGAAAGTATTCGGCCCCCTTGAACTTTGCGACCTTTTGCCACATTTCAGGCTTCAAACATAAAGATATATAACTGTATTTTTTTGTGAAGAATCAACAACAAGTGGGACACAATCATGAAGTGGAATGACATTTATTGGATATTTCAAACTTTTTTAACAATTCAAAAACTGAAAAATTGGGCGTGCAAAATTATTCAGCCCCTTTACTTTCAGTGCAGCAAACTCTCTCCAGAAGTTCAGTGAGGATCTCTGAATGATCCAATGTTGACCTAAATGACTAATGATGATAAATACAATCCACCTGTGTGTAATCAAGTCTCCGTATAAATGCACCTGCACTGTGATAGTCTCAGAGGTCTGTTAAAAGCGCAGAGAGCATCATGAAGAACAAGGAACACACCAGGCAGGTCCGAGATACTGTTGTGAAGAAGTTTAAAGCCGGATTTGGATACAAAAAGATTTCCCAAGCTTTAAACATCCCAAGGAGCACTGTGCAAGCGATAATATTGAAATGGAAGCAGTATCAGACCACTGCAAATCTACCAAGACCTGGCCGTCCCTCTAAACTTTCAGCTCATACAAGGAGAAGACTGATCAGAGATGCAGCCAAGAGGCCCATGATCACTCTGGATGAACTGCAGAGATCTACAGCTGAGGTGGGAGACTCTGTCCATAGGACAACAATCAGTCGTATATTGCACAAATCTGGCCTTTATGGAAGAGTGGCAAGAAGAAAGCCATTTCTTAAAGATATCCATAAAAAGTGTCGTTTAAAGTTTGCCACAAGCCACCTGGGAGACACACCAAACATGTGGAAGAAGGTGCTCTGGTCAGATGAAACTAAAATTGAACTTTTTGGCAACAATGCAAAACATTATGTTTGGCGTAAAAGCAACACAGCTCATCACACTGAACACACCATCCCCACTGTCAAACATGGTGGTGGCAGCATCATGGTTTGGGCCTGCTTTTCTTCAGCAGGGACAGGGAAGATGGTTAAAATTGATGGGAAGATGGATGGAGCCAAATACAGGACCATTCTGGAAGAAAACCTGATGGAGTCTGCAAAAGACCTGAGACTGGGATGGAGATTTGTCTTCCAACAATACAATGATCCAAAACATAAAGCAAAATCTACAATGAAATGGTTCAAAAATAAACATATCCAGGTGTTAGAATGGCCAAGTCAAAGTCCAGACCTGAATCCAATCGAGAATCTGTGGAAAGAACTGAAAACTGCTGTTCACAAATGCTCTCCATCCAACCTCACTGAGCTCGAGCTGTTTTGCAAGGAGGAATGGGAAAACATTTCAGTCTCTCGATGTGCAAAACTGATAGAGACATACCCCAAGCGACTTACAGCTGTAATCGCAGCAAAAGGTGGCGCTACAAAGTATTAACTTAAGGGGGCTGAATAATTTTGCACGCCCAATTTTTCAGTTTTTGATTTGTTAAAAAAGTTTGAAATATCCAATAAATGTCGTTCCACTTCATGATTGTGTCCCACTTGTTGTTGATTCTTCACAAAAAAATACAGTTTTATATCTTTATGTTTGAAGCCTGAAATGTGGCAAAAGGTCGCAAAGTTCAAGGGGGCCGAATACTTTCGCAAGGCACTGTAGCAGGAGTGTGCCTTTCCAAATCATGTTTTACCATAGGTGGACTCCAATCAAGTTGTAGGAAGTATGATCAATGGAAACAGGATGCACCTGAGTTTAATTTCGAGTCTCATAGCGAAGGGTCTGAATACTTACGTAAATAAGTTATTTCTGTTTTACATTTTTAATACATTTTCAAACATTCTGAAAACCTGTTTTCAATTAGTCATTATCGGGTATTGTGTGTAGATTGATGAGAATAACCCAAAAAAAGTATCCATTTTAGAATAAGGCTGCAACGTAACAAAATGTGAAAAAAGTAAATGCTTCTGAATACTTCCGAATGCACTGTATAGACAGAGCGGAGGAATCTGATATGTGCTGAGGCTGAGCACTACGGCCTGGTACTGCTACTGTCTGTGAGATGTCACCTTCCAGCTGGTATCTGCAAGGGAAGGAGGATACGGCTGTGAGATAGGGCTGGTTTGGATTGGGCCCGGGAACTGGGAGTGGACTGCCTTAAATAAAGCCAATCAGATGAAAGTAGGTCCTCTGTTATCTAGGTCACTATGGCCTAAATTCATTCATCCCATGGAATAGCTTGACTGTGATTTTCCCATTCTGTTTCATCACAAAGTGATGGGCAAAGGAAGTATTATATCCAGTATACGCTCAATATGACCAAAGACATAACGCCTTATGTGAGCATTAGCCACCCCTGCTGTTGCACCATCTTCTCTCGGATTATGAAAATATTTTGTTCAGAACAGAGAACTGTGTGTGGGTTTTAACCTGTAGCAGGCTATTCCAGCACCATCTCAAGAGTGTCACCTTTGGTCTGCCCACAGCACCCGGCATCGGTTCTGGTTTTCAAATCTCTCTTGTCTTTTGACTAAGGTTTAAGGAATTGCAGAGAGAGTTCTCATGATGTGTTAATGAAAAATGTCATATCTTGTGACAACACAGACAAACTAACTTCAGATTTATATTCTGTTTGTCATTGCTTTCATCTCAAGGTGATAGTATTGTAGAGGGGGGAGTGATGATGGATGATGGATGACAGTTCAGCAACACTGATAAATGATTCAGTAAGTCAAGGTTCCTCATACTCTCCCTTCAAGATGAATTTCTGGAAGAGGAATTGCACTCAGTCTAAATATAGTCTGCCCTGCCTTGATGGAGCTTCATCTTGTCATTAAAAAACTGTCCCTCCTCAGTCTGGCTGCTCCCTGTTCCTGTCCCTTACACAAGCACCACCTGCTGGTAACGCAGTGAATTACAGAAAGGCACAGTGCCTTGGCCTCAGGGAAAATATATAATATCATCCACAAGTAATCATGCACAGTAGACAAACAGGGCAAGGTCCTTTACTTGATGCTATTGATAAGTATATGTCTTTATTAAGCTTTATAGTCCAATGACTTGTGACACATTTACTGTAGGCACATTTCTTAGACAAAAAACATTTGTGGAAGCCCCTTCCATACTTCCACCACAAATGTTTGGTTAGGAGATAATACACTTTTTGGGTTTGAACAAACTGTTTTATATTAAGCAAACTGTAGAAAGTTCATGAAATGTTATGGCAATGAAATGGTTTGATCAACCTTCTTTCAGTGATATTTAAGCCAACTTAACATGTATCTTTAGACATAGTTTCCTTGTAATAGAGATTCACCATGTTCTCACCTTAAGAGTAACGATGTCAAATAGCCTATTGCCTGACATAGAAGTGCCCCCATTTTTGGGGAGACATTTTTCTGGCTACGGTACCTCATTAGACTATTGGTGAGGCCCAATTACCACTGTGTGTAGTCAGGCCAGCAAATGACTTCCCTTCACACTTTAGAAGGGCTCTGCACAAGTTGCCAGTGCGCTGGCCGCCTCTTCTGGTCACCATAGCAACAACGTATTGATCAGCTCAGCCGCCTCTTCCGGTCACCATAGCAACAACGTATTGATCAACACAGAATAACGTGTTATTTAGTCATATTGTAGGTGGGGATGTATTCTAACTTTGAGGAAAAAACATTCTGTCCCTTATTTACAGTAATATAGATGTTTACTCTAGTCTAGTGAGACAGGATTTACAAGCTGACACAAGCCCAGCTGTACTGCTCTGTTGACTTTTTTTTTAGGGGGGGGGGGGGGGGGGTGTTGGTGAGGAAGAGAGGAAGGAGAGGAGCCCTAGACTCACTGAGCTGGCAGCTTAATTCCACTGTACTTTTTCTTGCTCAAATCTGTCACCGGGTCGTATAATTAGCTTCAGATATCTGCACAGGTTTCCATGGTGCTGCATCATCTGTGTGAGAGAGGGAGTGAGAAAGAGAGCAGCCAACCCACACACTGCCAATCCCAGCGCAGCGACAGAGAGAGAGAGATCTACTTACACTCCTCCCGCAGTGCTCTTCAACACCTTGTTATCATTACCCTTTTTTATATGTCATCACACAGTTTCCTCCCAGTATCCACACTGGCTCAGTGAGCTACACAGCAACAGGATCTCCTCATCTGACTCATGTGGGCGATATACCCTCTGACGTGCAGTTAACGGATGATGGTGATATCTGTAAATACCTCAACAGAGGAAAAAGACCACAAGGAGCTTGTGTACTCAGACTTACACTGTGCGGTATGGACTGAGAACATATACCCTGTTGTAGTGGGAGCTGCTGTTCTATGGTCGTGAGGAGAGTGTGTAATGCTTGTTGTACTTGTGGGCTCACTGAGTCCATATGGGTGTGTCATGCTGGGGTTCCCGAGCCGGTGCCTTGACTGGCTTTGACTGGGGAGGTCATGAATATGCAAAGCCCATCTCCACTCTCTGCTCCTCCAGAACATCGCTGCAGCTCTCCAGCTTGTCCACCCACTGACGAGCTTTAGCTTGTAACAGAGCGTGGGTGTCTGCACTCTCAACAGATACTCGGTTACCCCTACAGGCCACCGTTGCCGACGAGAGCAGCAAGCCCAGAGCGGCCCCTGCTGCTGGGAGAGCAAGGGGAGACTGATGCAGGATGGGAAACGGCTGTGTTTGTATGTATGTGTGTGTGTGAGTGTGTGAGTGAGAGAGAGAGAGAGAGAGAGGTATTCTGTATTCAGCACCAGTTCCCTATTCCGCTGTGCTCTGCTTTGGGCACAGGGCTTGTGGTGCGCTGCTGCAAATGGTAACCAGAGCTACACTCATCTCCCACAGCATGAGCCTGTCTCTCTCTCCCAGGCCTGTGAGAGATCTACTTTTAGGAGATAAGGAAACCGCAGAATGTATGGTTCTGAAACGTGACATATACCCAAATTTGTCATATTACCCACACAATTTTTTTCTTATTTTTTTCACCTTTATTTAACCAGGTAGGTCAGTTGAGAACAAGTTGTCATTTACAACTGCGACCTGGCCAAGATAAAGCAAAGCAGTGCGACACAAACAACAACACAGAGTTACACATAGAATAATCAAATGTACAGTCAATAACACAACAGGAAAAAGTCTATATACAGTGTGTGCAAATGAGGTAGGATTAGGGAGGTAAGGCAATAGATAGGCCGTAGTGGCGAAGTAAATACAATTTAGCAATTAAACACTGGAGTGATAGATGTGCAGAAGATGAATGTGCAAGTAGAGATACTGGGGTGCAAAGGAGCAAAAAAAGAAATAACAATATGGGGATGTGTCACAAGGAATGACGCTGGAGAGATGAAGCAGGTACGGGAGTAAACATTTAATAAATAACTGAAATAACACTAGACAGGAACAGCGTCAAGAACTAAAACTAAAGACAAAAACAATCAATGCAGCAGCAAGGAACAGAGCTGGGGAACTGACAAATATAGGGGAGGAAATAAACAGGAGATAAGTGAGTCCAATAACGCTGATGCGAGTGACGAGGGAGGGCAGGTGTGAGTGATGGATGGCAGGAGCGTGTGATGCAGGGTAACCTGGCGCCCTCAAGCGCCAGGGGAAGGGAAGAGTGGCAGCAGACGTGACAGTACCCCTCCCTCTTGGCACGCCACTCGGTGTCCCACCTAGGCGAACCGGCCAAGGTATGGGCGCAGGGCAAGCCGGTTGGGGCATGAAAGCCCGATGAACCGGCAGGAGTGTGAGAGCCTGGCGAGCCGGCTCAGGCATGGGAACCTGACGATCTGGCTGAGGCAAGACACCTATCGATCCCGCTGAAGAAGGGGAGCCCGATGATCCAGTGGCATGTGACGTGGGACTGCATCCAATTTGCTGAGTAGAATGTTGGAGGCTATTTTGTAAATGACATCACCGAAGTCAAGGATCGGTAGGATGGTCAGTTTTACGAGGGTATGTTTGGCAGCATGAGTGAAGGATGCTTTGTTGCGAAATAGGAAGCCGATTCTAGATCTAATTTTGGATTGGAGATGCTTAATGTGAGTCTGGAAGGAGAGTTTACAGTCTAACCAGACGCCTAGATATTTGTAGTTGTCCACATATTCTAAGTCAGAACTGTCCAGAGCAGTGATGCTGGATGGGCGGGCAGGTGTGGGCAGCGATCAGTTGAAGAGCATGCATTTAGTTTTACTTGCATTTAAGGAGAGTTGTATGGCATTGAAGCTCGCCTGGAGGTTAGTTAACACAGTGTCCAAAGAAGGGCCAGAAGTATTCAGAATGGTGTCGTCTGCGTAGAGGTGGATCAGAGAATCACCAGCCGCAAGAGCAATATTATTGATATACACAGAGAAAAAAGTCAGCCCGAGAATTGAACCCTGTGGCACCCCCATAGAGACTGCCAGAGGTCCGGACAACAGGCCCTCTGATTTGCCACACTGAACTCTGTCTGATAAGTAGTTGGTGAATCAGGCGAGGTAGTCATTTGAGAAAACAAGTCTGTTGAGTCTGCTGATAAGAATGTGGTCATTGACAGAGTCGAAAGCCTTGGCCAGGTCAATGAACCTTAAAGGGTTCCTCAGCTGACCCCATAGGAGAACCCTTTGAAGAACCGTTTTTGGTTCCAGGTAGAACTCTATTGGGTTCCATGTAGAACCCTTCCCCATGGAACCCAAAATACATGGAACCCAAAATAGTTCTACCTGAACCAAAAAGGGTTCTCCTATGGCGACAGCAGAAGAACCCTTTTAGAACCTTTTTTTCTAAGAGTGCACATCTCTTTCAAGATTGAATTGTGCTGTGAATAAGGAGCTGAATATGACAATCCACACTATATGTGACATTTGGGGATTGATCTACCCATAGCCTGGCAGTGGTTGTCTCATTTGTCGATTCTGTCCTGTATTGTAGATGTATATCAAGCTTAAGTGGGTTACGTAGCAAGGTAAAGCATCCCTCCATCTTCCAATTTTCAGCTCCTTAATACAGCACTCCAGAGCCTGGCCCGCTGTGGGAGGAGATGTGTGGGAGGACATGTGAGTGGAATATACACTGATGCCGGAGTCCCCCCCAATTGCTCTCTCTCTCTCTCTCTCTCTCTTTCCTTCTATCGATCTCTCCCTGTCCCTCTCTCTCTCTCTTCATTCCTTTTTATTGGTGTGCAGATTGAGTAGGGTGGCCTCCATCACAATTTTGCTGAAACAACAGGAGTGGTGTAAATTCCTTATCGGAGGCTCAATACTCACAGATCACTCAAATATTCACACTAGAGCAGGATGTACATAGATAACGGCAAGCGTCGGATGCCCTGCAATAGGAATCGTTTGAGGGAAAATAATATAATATTTTATTTGTGAGCAGCTTTTCTGCATTCATTAATACTGGGAAAAGTTAAAACATCCCACTGGGCACACACTAGTTGAATCAATGTTACATTGAACCAAAGTGGAATAGACATTGAATTGACGTCTGTGCTGCTTCCATCAATACGTTACCTGTAATTGTGCATCTACAGTTGAAGTCGGAGGTTTACATACACCTCAGCCAAATAAGTTTAAACTCAGTTTTTCACAATTCCTGACATTTAATCCTAGTAAAAATTCCCTGTCTTAGGTCAGTTAGGATCACCACTTTATTTTAAGAATGTGAAATGTCTAAATAATCGTAGATAGATTGATTTATTTCAGCTTTTATTTCTTTCATCACATTCCCAGTGGATCAGAAGTTTACATACACTCAATTAGTATTTGGTAGCATTGCCTTTAAATTGCTTAACTTGGGTTAATGTTTTCTTCCGTCGAAGGAGAGGAGGACCAAAATGCAGCGTGGTTATTTCGATTCATGTTTAATAAAAAGATAAACACGAACAATACAAACAATAAACGTAACGTGAAAACCTAAACAGCCTTATCTGGTGCAAACAAACACTGAGACAGAAACAATCACCCACGAAACACTCAAAGAATATGGCTGCCTAAATATGGTTCCCAATCAGAGACAACAATAAACACCTGCCTCTGATTGAGAACCACTTCAGGCAACCATAGACTTTTCTAGACAACCCCACTATACCACAATCCCAATACCTACAAAAAAAAAACAAGACAAAACACACCACATAATTAACCCATGTCACACCCTGGTCTGACCAAAATAATAAAGAAAACACAAAATACTAAGACCAGGGCGTGACAGAACCCCCCACCCCCCCCAAGGTGCAGACTCCCGGCCGCACACCTAAACCCATAGGGGAGGGTCCGGGTGGGCGTCTGTCCACGGTGGCGGCTCCGGCGCGGGACGTGGACCCCACTCCAACAAAGTCTTAGTCCGCATGCATCGCGTCCTTAGATTGGCAACCCTCGCCACCAACCTTGGCTTAGTAACCCTAACCAAAGGCCCCACTGGACTGAGGGGCAGCTCCGGACTGAGGGACAGCTCGGGACTGAGGTAGCTCGGGACTGAGGGGTAGCTCGGGACTGAGGGGTAGCTCGGGACTGAGGGGTAGCTCGGGACTGAGAGGAAGCTCAGGCAGGTAGATGGCTCTGGCAGATCCTGGCTGGCTGGTGGTTCTGGCAGATCCTGGCTGACTGGCGGATCCTGGCTGAATGGCGGATCCTGGCTGACTGGCGGATCCTGGCTGACTGGCGGATCCTGGCTGACTGGCGGATCCTGGCTGACTGGCGGATCTGGAAGATCCTGGCTGACTGGCGGATCCTGGCTGACTGGCGGATCTGGCGGATCCTGGCTGACTGGCGGCTCTGGCGGCTCCATGCAGACTGGCGGCTCTGGCGGCTCCATGCAGACTGGCGGCTCTGGCTGCTCCATGCAGACTGGCGGCTCTGGCTGCTCCATGCAGACTGGCGGCTCTGGCTGCCCCATGCAGACTGGCGGCTCTGGCTGCCCCATGCAGACTGGCGGCTCTGGCTGCCCCATGCAGACTGGCGGCTCTGGCTGCCCCATGCAGACTGGCGGCTCTGGCTGCCCCATGCAGACTGGCGGCTCTGGCTGCTCCATGCAGACTGGCGGCTCTGGCTGCTCCATGCAGACTGGCGGCTCTGGCTGCTCCATGCAGACTGGCGGCTCTGGCTGCTCCATGCAGACTGGCGGCTCTGGCTGCTCCATGCAGACTGGCGGCTCTGGCTGCTCCATGCAGACTGGCAGCTCCTTGCAGACTGGCAGCGCTGGACAGGCGGGAGACTCCGGCAGCGCTGGACAGGCGGGAGACTCCGGCAGCGCTGGACAGGCGGGAGACTCCGGCAGCGCTGGACAGGCGGGAGACTCCGGCAGCGCTGGACAGGCGGGAGACTCCGGCAGCGCTGGACAGGCGGGAGACTCCGGCAGCGCTGGACAGGCGGGAGACTCCGGCAGCGCTGGAGACGAGGAAGGCTCTGGCAGCACTGGAGAGGAGGAAGGCTCCGGCAGCACTGGAGAGGAGGAAGGCTCTGGCAGCGCTGGACAGGCGAGGCGCACTGTAGGCCTGATGCGTGGTGCTGGCACTGGTGGTACTGGGCCGAGGACACGCACAGGATTCCTGGTGCGGGGAGCTGCCACCGGAGGGCTGGTGCGTGGAGGTGGTACTGGATAGACCGGACCGTGCAGGCGCACTGGAGCTCTTGAGCACCGAGCCTGCCCAACCTTACCTGGCTCGATGTCCACTCTAGCCCGCCCGATACGAGGAGCTGGTATGTACCGCACCGGGCTATGCACCTGCACTGGAGACACCGTGCGTTCCACAGCATAACACGGTGCCTGCCTGGTCTCTCTAGCCCCCCGGTAAGCACAGGAAGTTGGCACAGGTCTCCTACCTGGCGTCGACATACTCCCTGTGTGCCGCCCCCAATAAATTTTGGGGGCTGACTCTCGGGCTTCCTTGCCAACTGTGTTCCCTCGTATCGCCGGCTCCTCTCTCCGGCTGCCTCTGCTCTCCTAAGTGCCTCCACCTGTTCCCATGGGAGGCGATCTCTTCCAGCCAGTATTTCCTCCCAAGTGTAACAACCCTTGCCGTCCAAAACGTCTTCCCATGTCCATTCCTCCTTTCGCTGCTCCTGCTGCCGCTGCCTGTCACCACGTCGCTTGGTCCTTTTGTGGTGGGTGATTCTGTTAAGGTTTTCTTCCGTCGAAGGAGAGGACCAAAATGCAGCGTGGTTATTTCGATTCATGTTTAATAAAAAGATAAACACGAATAATACAAACAATAAACGTAACGTGAAAACCTAAACAGCCTTATCTGGTGCAAACAAACACTGAGACAGGAACAATCACCCACGAAACACTAAAATAATATGGCTGCCTAAATATGGTTCCCAATCAGAGACAACGATAAACACCTGCCTCTGATTGAGAACCACTTCAGGCAACCATAGACTTTTCTAGACAACCCATACCACAACATACCACAATCCCAATACCTACAAAAAAAAACAAGACAAAACACACCACATAATTAACCCATGTCACACCCTGGCCTGACCAAAATAATAAAGAAAACACAAAATACTAAGACCAGGGCGTGACAGTTAAGTGTTTTAGGTAACCTTCTACAAGCTTTCAACAATAAATTGGGTGAATTTTGGCCCATTCCTCTGTACAGAGCTGGTGTACCTGAGTCAGGTTTCCTTGCTCGCACACGCATTTTCAGTTCTGCCCACACATTTTCTATAGGATTCACTTCAATACCTTGACTTTGTTGTCCTTAAGCAATTTTGCCACAACTTTGGAAATATGCTTGGGGTCATTGTCCATTTGGAATACCCATTTACGACCAAGCTTTAACTTCTTGACTGATGTCTTGAGATGTATCCACATAATTTTCCTTCCTCATGATGCCATCTATTTTGTGAAGTGCACCAGTCCCTCGTGCAGCAAAGAACCCCCACAACATGATGCTGACACCCCCATGCTTCACGGTTGGGATGATGTTCTTCAGCTTGCAAGCCTCCCCCTTTTTCCTCCAAACATAACAATGGTCATTATGGCCAAACCGTTCTATTTTAGTTTTATCAGACCAGAGGACATTTCTCCAAAAAGTACGATCATTGTCCCCATGTGCAGTTGCAAACCTTAGTCTGGCTTTTTTATGGCGGTTTTGGAGCAGTGGCTTCTTCCTTGCTGAGCGGCCTTTCGGGTTATGTCGATATAGGACTCGTTTTACTGTGGATATAGATACTTTTGTACCTGTTTTCTCCAGCATCTTCACAAGGTCCTTTGTTGTTCTGGGATTGATTTGCACTTTTCGCACCAAAGTACGTTCATCTCTAGGAAACAGAACGCGTCTCCTTCCTGAGCGGTATGGTCCCATGGTGTTTATACTTGCATATTATTGTTTGTACAGATGAACGTGGTACCTTCAGGTGTTTGGAAATTGCTCCCAAGGATGAACCAGACTTGTGGAGATCTACTATTTTTTTCTGAGGTCTTGGCTGATTTCTCTTGATTTTCCTATGATGTCAAGCAAAGAGGAACTGAGTTTGAAGGTAGGCCTTGAAATACATCCACAGGTACACCTCCAATTGACTCAAATTATGTCAATTAACCTATCAGAAGTTTCTAAAGCCATGACATAATTTTCGGGTATTTTCCAAGCTGTTTAAAGGCACAGTCAACTTAGTGTATGTAAACTTCTGACCCACTGGAATTGTGATACAGTGATTTAAAAGTGGAATAATCTGTCTGTAAACACTTGTAGGAAAAATGACGTGTGTCATGCACAAAGTAGATGTCCTAACTGACTTGCCAAAACTATAGTTTGTTAAGAAGAGTGGTGGAAAAATGAGTTTTAATGACTCCAACCTAAGTGTATGTAAACTTCCGACTTCAACTGTACATGACAATGTAATGAGATTGTACAGCCTTGAATCTGACTACTAAATGCTCATTTTACTTGATGTCGAGTGATTACATTCTGTCTCTGTGTTTTTCTAAATTGTTGTGTTATCTATTTTAAATACCCTCTCCAAGAACTCATCAAGCATCAGTTACAGGCTGAACTGTCCTCAAGCTAACCAGCAACAGATAATGCAGAAAGGTGTGTGTGTGTGTGTGTGTGTGTTCATAGCATGCTTTAGGGTTACCTGATGCCATTAGTGCTGCTGTGCTAACACATCCCATCATAGCCCATGACCTTTAAACCCTTGCCAGTGTCATGGTCGTAAGGTGTTGGGGGGCCATAGTGCTGGTGGGGGAAGACTCAGCACTGGGGTTGAATCATAGCTTAGGTCCTATATGGACACTTTAGCCAACTGCACCAGAAGGGCATCCCAAACTGAGTCTAATTATCAGTGAGCAGCTCACTGTAAAGACATGTAATTGTCTCCTGGGAACTGTTTGCTCCGCTGTCGGTGCACTAGCAATACGATTCCTATTTGTGTGAATGATACAAAAGGAATTTGCGTGTTTATTTTTCCTCCCATTAAACCTGGGAGGTTTGACCAGCAGAGCCAATGTATTAATTTTGCTCGTATGAATGTTCCCACGACAAAATGGCTGGTGCTTCAGTTGTGAGTCAAGGCAGCCGGCTGTAGGTAGCAGTGTTGGCTCTTCACGAGTCAGGGTTAATCATGGCATGTGGCTGGTAAGGAGTATGATTTTACTGTATTAACTTCATTCCAGGTAACAAGAGTCACAGCAGAATTTTTATTATAAACACTTTATTTTCTTGCACATTGGTCCCGGAATAACCTTTAGTTTGCTTTGTGAAGACAGTTTTATTCTGTCAGAGATTTGAAAATTGAGAGTGGAAGATATGCTGCAGTATGTGTAACAGCTAGATTACAAGATGATACAAGCTGGATTTCAATCATTTCACATTTTATGATGATGTTGTGTAATCATACAACCAGCAGGAGAAGGCTAATTTGCATTTTGCTACCGAGACACATCAATTCTCAAAACCTTGCTTGCCGAGGAGCCAAATCCTTGAATTCCGTACGGTACAGACACTGGCAGTGTAATGACAAATTCTCCTCCCAGGAATACCCAGGAAAGAAAGAGCATTAATGTAATTGATACTCTCATAATGAACATATTAGTTATAGAGATATTAGATCTCGCCAAAGTGATAATACTTGGACATTCAAATGACTGTGCTGTAGCATAAATGCGTGAATCATGAAATATGTGACCAGTTTATTGGGCTAAAAGGATTACATTATAAAAGATCATGAGTTATTATAAACCTGTCCAGCAGATTTTTACTCAAAAGAGAGGTTTATCTGCCTTTATACATTTCACAGACTAAGTTATGCATTTGAAATTAAACGGAGGGTTCTCTATGGGTCTGTTTCTAGGAAAAGTTCAACGAAACGTCACCTGTATGTTTTCGCTGTCCCTTTAGTCCTGTCTGTGTGGCCTCATATCTGAATGCAGTATATGTGTGACTGAAAGATGATTTTATTTGACTTGGTGTTGCAGTATATTGATCCTCGGAAGACATGTGTGTTTGATGTGTAAAAAGACCATAATATCATGTGTATAACAGGTCATGTAATGCCATAGGACAAATATTTCTGTCTCCAAATGATCTAGCATTGACAATAAGGGTATTTGTATTTTCTATTCCTTATGCGTCCCCATTAGTTCCTGCCAAGGCAGCAGGTTCTCTTCCTGGGGTCCAGCGAGATTAAGGAGTTATACAATTTTAAAGACATTACAAGACATTCACAACAGGGTATACTGGGGAGGAGAGAGGAGAGTGTCTCCTAGAACTCAATAAGTGCCTCTCACCACCTTCCCCATCGCTGTTATAATGACTTTTGTGTCGGGGAGCAATGCAAGCATGACTTTCTCATCTGCATTTGCTTTCTGTAAATGGAAGTCGTACCTGAGGGGTGGGAATGACTGCTGTGGCCAATGGCACCTGTATGCCTGAGGTGTGAAGGGAGGCAGTGGAGTCTGTCCTGTTTTAACAGGGTGATTAGGAGGGCGGCAGTTGTACTGTACATGCTGTAATGGAGAGAGTCACAGCCCAAGGCAATAAATGTACCAGCTACTCATAGGCCTACTCTTTAAACTCATGGTGCAAGTTCCACTTCACTGAAGTCTTTTAGGTTTCACAAACACTTTGAGAATTGTTTAAAACAGTTACACTATTGCAATTTTCTCACAGTAGTGAGACTATTGTGTGCGTGAGAAATTGTTTTGAAGTCTTTGTAGTAGGAAACCATCACTCTGGCATGCTATGATTAAGGTTAATAGAAGATCTCTTCTGTAGAACATTGTTATATTATAGTAGCTAGCTCGTTGCAGCTTTTCTTGATTAGTGGCAGCGCATGTCATTTGCACACAAGCAATCGCGCTAACGGACTACATAAAATAACACATCTAATTTTGTTGACTCAGGTTTTATACTTTTTAATACAAAACATAAGTATGTTAACACTTTAACCATACGTTTTAGCAGGTCTACTCATGAATTATAGCTGGTATATAAAAAGTGCTCTTTTCCCCATATTCATCACCATTTTATAGTATTCTGGCAGACAGATTTTTATTTATATTGAATAACAGTCTGTTCGATACATACAGTTGAAGTCGGAAGTTTACATACACCTCAGCCAAATACATTTAATCTCAGTTTTTCACAATTCCTGACATTTAATCCTAGTAACAATTAGGTCAGTTAGGATCACCACTTTATTTTAAGAATGAGACATTTCGGCCTCCCGGGTGGCGCAGTGGTTAAGAGCGCTGTACTGCAGCGCCAGCTGTGCCACCAGAGACTCTGGGTTCGCGCCCAGGCTCTGTCATAACCGGCCATGACTGTGGGGCGATGCACAATTGGCCTAGCGTCGTCCGGGTCAGGGAGGGTTTGGTTTGTCTCATCGTGCACCAGCAACTCCCGTGCGGGTCGGGCGCAGTACGCGCTAACCAAGGTTGCTAGGTTCATGGTGTTTCCTCCGACACATTGGTGTGGCTGGCTTCAGGGTTGGATGCATGCTGTGTTAAGAAGCAGTTGGATTGTGTATCGAAGGACGCATGACTTTCAACCTTTGTCTCTCCCGAGCCTGTACGGGAGTTGTAGTGATGAGACAAGATTGTAGCTACTAAAACAATTGGATACCACGAAATTGGGGAGAAAAAGGGGCAAAATAAAAAAAGAATGTGAAATGTCAGAATAATAGTAGAGAGAATGATTTATTTCAGCTTTTATTTCTTTCATCACATTCCCAGTGGGTCAGAAGTTTACATACACAAATCAAATCAAATCAAATCAAATGTAGCCCTTCTTAGATCAGCTGATATCTCAAAGTGCTGTACAGGAACCCAGCCTAAAACCCCAAACAGCAAGTAAATGCAGGTGTAGAAGCATGGTGGCTCGGAAAAACTCCCTAGAAAGGCCAAAACCTAGGAACAAACCTAGAGAGGAACCAGGCTATGAGGGGTGGCCAGTCCTCTTCTGGCTGTGCCGGGTGGAGATTATAACAGAACATGGCCAAGATGTACAAATGTTCATAAATGACCAGCATGGTCAAATAATAATAATCACAGTAGTTGTCGAGGGTGCAACAGGTCAACACCTCAGGAGTAAATGTCAGTTGGCTTTTCATAGCCAATCATTGAGAGTATCTTTACCACTCCTGCTGTCTCTTTAGAGTTGAAAACAGCAGGCCTGGGACAGGTAGCATGTCCGGTGAACAGGTCAGGGTTCCATAGAACAGTTGAAACTGGAGCAGCAGCACGGCCAGGTGGACTGGGGACAGCAAGGAGTCATCATGCCAGGTAGTCCTGAGGCATGGTCCTAGGGCTAAGGTCCTCTGAGAGAGAGAAAGATAGAAAGAGAGAATTAGAGAGAGCATACTTAAATTCACACAGGACACCGGATAAGACAGGAGAAATACTCCAGATATAACAGACTGACCCTAGCCCCCCGACACCTAAACTACTGCATCATAAATACTGGAGGCTGAGACAGGAGGGGTCAGGAGACACTGTGGCCCCCACATACACTCAATTAGTATTTGGTAGCATTGCCATTAAATTGCTTAACTTGGGTCAAACGTTTTGGGTGGCCTTCCACAAGCTTCGCACAATAAGTTGGGTGAATTTTGGCCCATTCTTCCTGACAGAGCTGGTGTAACTGAGTCAGGTTTGTAGGCCTCCTCGCTCGCACATTCTTTTTCAGTTCTGCCCACAAATGTTCTATAGGATTGAGGTCAGGGCTTTGTGATGGCCACTCCAATACCTTGACTTTGTTGTCCTTAAGCCATTTTGCCACAACTTTGGAAGTATGCTTGGTGTCATTGTTCATTTGGAAGACCCATTTGCGACCAAGCTTTAACTTCCTGACTGATGTCTTGAGATGTTGCTTCAATATATCCACATAATTTTCCTGCCTCATGATGCCATCTACTTCACAAGGTCCTTTGCTGTTGTTCTGGGATTGATTTGCATTTTTTTGACTCAAATGATGTCAATTAACCTATCAGAAGTTTCTAAAGACATGATATCATTCTCTGGAATTTTCAAAGCTGTTTAAAGGCACAGTCAACTTAGTTTATGTAAACTTCTGACCCACTGGAATTGTGATACAGTGAATTATAAGTGAAATAATCTGTCTGTAAATAATTGTTGGAAAAATGACTTGTATCATGCACAAAGGAGATAACCGACTGCACAACGTAGATAACCGACAAGTTCTAACCGACTTGCCAAAACTATAGTTTTTTCACAAGAAATTTGTGGAGTGGTTGAAAAACGAGTTTTAATGACTCCAACCTAAGTGTATGTAAACTTCCGACTTCAACTGTAGTATCAAATCACTGGAGAGCTATTGTTTACTCCCTCAGTGATCAATATGCATTATTTAGATTCATTATTCAAAATCATGCAGAAACAAATACACAGTTTTTTATGAGATGTTCACTTTGTTAAAAAAAAAAAACAGCTGAATTGGAATGAGCAATTACTTTAATCTTTTATTCCTCTTGATCCTCTTTTATTTAAACCGAAGGGCGAATACAGAGTCCCTGCAGAACATGAAGTCAGCTCCAATCTTTGATACTGGCCAAAAGAAAGAACATCCAGATCTACAACTGCATCGGAAGGCTTGTAGGGAAAATAGGGCAATACTGTGCTTGTTAAACCTACATTGAATGTTTCACAAATGTGATCTATTTACTGGAAATATCCAATTAAATGAAAACATTATGGCTTTCTGCATCATCTAGCACAGTGCCTTGGATCTAACAACATCATACATTTACAGTACTTTGAAATCCTGTAATAGGAACTTTTAGACCGTTTCAGTTGACATTTAAAAGTTTAGTCAGCCAAGTTACATACATAAAAAAAAAATGTTTCTCTTACTCTGCTTACTCACTGTACTTTTTCTTCACAGGCCCTGGCGCTAATCCTTTGGAGCAGTTGGCCATAAATCAGCAGAGTTTTTAATTGAAGTAGAGGCCAACCTGCTCTGATCGAACAGATAAATCTAATGTGCCGTATGGATTAATGAGTCATGGAGAAGGAAGTACTAGTGGAAGGACTTTATGGACTATAGAGATGTCCTTGGTGTCTCCTCCTGAAGAAATAGTGCTGATACATTAACCAATGAAAACCCTATTCTTCTAATCCCCCCTATTCCTCCTACTGATGTGACTAGCGGGGCTGGTAGATAAAATACAGGAGATATATCCGCATAATGCTGCTGATAGAGTCCCAGTCTGAGGTCCCTCTCCGCTGCTCCTCTCTGTTCAGCAGGTGGAGCCCTGGTGCAGCTTGTGAATGGTTGGTGTGAGAATGTGCAAATTTTGCTCTTAAAAATGAATATTTGGTGTTTTGGGTTAAGGCTATTTAATAACTACCAAGCTGAGGGAGGTTACCACCTACTGTGTAAGACGAATTGAAAATGTTACTTGTGTGACTTATTTTTCAAAAAGCCACCTCCAGGGGATTCACATCACTGGCCTGAACATGTTGCAACTCTGGACCAAGCTCTCATCTTACCAAGCGTTTCAGGCTAAATCAATTTCTAGATTTTAGTTTGTCTTGGTGGATTGAAAAAGCAGATAAAAAAAAGTGTTAACCAACTGTTAGGGACCTTGCCTGTGTAGTACAGTGTACTGATCAGTATAGTTCAAGGAAGGACTAAATAAGCTTTATTACTGACATTCACCCTATGCTATACAGAGACTAGATACAGTTTACATTGCACTGCCCGACATTCTAGGGGGAAATGATGGAACTTTTCCTCTCATCCATGGTCTTGCATTTTTCTCCTTGCCTTTTCTAGTTTCCATGGTAACTCTGTGTTGCATGACTGGTTGTCAGCCCACTCAGGCAGTGCAGTACTGCTCAGTCCTCTCTGTGTGAAGTCACAAATAAAACATTCTGTCTGTTCATTTCAACATCACACCATCTCACCACTACCACCACAGCAGAGAGAGAGAGAGAGATCCAGGCATTTCTCCCTCAGCCTTCATGAGCCCTCTCACTGCGCTCATACTAATCCATTCTCTCTTTAGCCCCTCCAAACCCATGGTGAGTTGTAGCCTAGGTTAATGAACACAAGCATAGTTACGTTATATCAATAGGCACTGCCCTTATTAATTAGACCCTAACCCTGAATCACAACATCCAAAGTAAATGAGGTCTTATGCTTTGATCACTACAAACAAGACATCCTGAAAAGGCTGTGTATTTCAATGGGAAAGGAAGTAAGGCACTAAAGACCAATGGATCTGAAACAGAGAGAAGTCGCCTGCTGTGTGTTTTGGAGGTAATTGAGAGGAAAATAAAAATAATGGATAATGCAATGGTTTTACAGTAAGTTATGTATCAGGGCTACCTCAACAAGACCCAACAGAGGACGGTTGAGTTGGACCCTGTTTGGGAGAGTCAGAGACTGGTCATATTTTAACGGCATCTCCTCTCCTTAGCATGATAATGGAATACTACAGTACTATGACCCTGTTATTGTAGGAAGGTAAACTTTTACAAGTGTAGGGTCAGTGAATCAGTCACTGCACAGGCATTAAGAGCCTCTCGTTTGACAAAACAAGAAATATCCCGAGGCCCCGCTCTGCTTTAAGACACTGTGTAGATAAGACAATGTGTCTCATCTGTATGCTCTCCTCTCAGACCCTAATGCAAACTCATGTTCAGCACATTGACTCAGTATTATAAAGTCATCCACACGCTGTAAGGTGAGTTTAATGGTCTCAGTAATAGCAATAAAAGCAATTGAGGATCACTGCTTTGATGGGATGCTGCTCTTAAATCCATATTACATAACAAATTGCCATTTGGGGGGGGCGAACAAAACAAAACATTGAGGACAATGCCTTATTACTCCACAGGAAACTGGAATTGACTTTTTTCACCATGATCTTCCTGTAGCTCCTCTTTCATTGTGAGGGGATGTGATATTAGACCTTGATGCAATTTATTTTTTCTTTATCTCTCAGTATAAGACTGACTCTATTCTTTCCATGCATTCTTCAAATTCTTGGACTTATGGATAGGCTATACTCACTGGTTTATTGAGAGGGCTTCATTGCTCACTCTGTTGCAGTGACAAAATGCAGGAACAGAAATACCAAAGTAGGCCAGTGTGAGGCATTCTGGGATGACAGGACACCCCCTGGGCTTCTACAAAACTAGACATCCATTTAATATAGCTTTCCCTCATTCCACAGTGTTTAATTTTAACGGCATATTCTCAAAATTAAGGCGTGCTTAAGTACTGTCAGTACTTCAGTTTCATGTTATGACTCTGCAGAGAGAAAAGAGATTATACATTTCCAATTGAATCCATCTTGTGATTCGAAATTGTAAAATGTAAACCAAGATTACTTATACAAATGTTTCCTTGGCTGCAATTTGGTGGGATGTGAATGGGACACATCAGACACCATGTGGGCGTCTGTGAGGTAGAAGATCTCTCTCCTTTAACCCCATTGATGGACAAACATAATAAACTTAACAACAGTCAATTAATTCACTTCATTAGATATGACCTTTTGCAAAAAGTGACAGCTCTTTGGGTCAGATGATCACAGATGTGATAAGTTACAGTTAGTAGGAAAGTTTCTCACTGACAGAAAGAGACGGTGGTATGTTTTCTCCAATTTAGCATGTAGTAATACTGTATACAGTTGAACTCGGAAGCTTACATAACTTCATTTGATCACTGGGACCCTCAGGAAGAGAAATAAGAACAAGATATCAGAATGTAAGTCATAATTTTACCTTCAGATGTGAATGTGTAAAAACTGTCATGGCGGAAAATGTTTTTGTTGTTGTTGATCGCTCTTCTGAAACAAAAGCATAGTATTTGTTCTCTGTAATAGCTATTTTAAATCGGAAAACGTAGTTTGATTACCAAGATTCTAATCTTTTGAAGGGTGTAAGACACTTGCATTTTCAAGAATGTTTAATGTTACGATGTTGTATTTTTAGTTGTCACTCTGAAATTTCCCCTGATGTTGATCCCTGTACGGGGATCGCAGCCATACGAGGTTAAAACTCTAATTTCAACCACTCCACAAATTTCTTGTTAACAAACTATAGTTTTGGTAAGTCGGATAGGACATCTACTTTGTGCATGACACAAGTCATTTTTCCAACAATTGTTTACAGGTAGAAACTTCTGATAGGCTAATTGACAACATTTGAGTCAATTGGAGGTGTACCTGTGAATATATTTCATGGCCTGCCTTCAAACTCAGTGGCTCTTCGCTTGATATCATGGGAAAATCAAAAGAAATCAGCCAAGACCTCAGAAAAAAAATTGTAGACCTCCACAAGTCTGGTTCATCCTGGTCAGCAATTTCCAAACACCTGAAGGTACCACGTTCATCTGTACAAACAATAGTACGCAAGTATAAACACCATGGGACCACGTAGCCATCATACCGCTCAGGAAGGAGACACGTTCTGTCTCCTAGAGATGTTTAAATCATTCACAGAACAACAGCAAAGGACCTTGTGAAGATGCTGGAGGAAACAGGTACAAAAGTATCTATATCCACAGTAAAACAAGTCCTATATCGACATAACCTGAAAGGTCGCTCAGCAAGGAAGAAGCCACTGCTCCAAAACTGCCATGAAAAAGCCAGACTACAGTTTGCAACTGCATATGGGGACAAAGATCGTACTTTTTGGAGAAATGTCCTCTGGTCTGATGAAACAACAATAGAACTGTTTGGCCATAATGACCATTAATATGTTTGGAGGAAAAAGGGGATGCTTGCAAGCCGAAGAACACCATCTCAACCGTGAAGCACGGGGGTGGCAGCATCATGTTGTGGGGGTGCTTTGCTGCAGGAGGTACTGGTGCACTTCACAAAATAGATGGCATCATGAGGGAGGAAAATTATGTGGATATATTGAAGCAACATCAGTCAAGAAGTTAAAGCTTGGTCGCAAATGGGTCTTCCAAATGAACAATGACCCCAAGCATAATTCCAAAGTTGTGGCAAAATTGTTTAAAAGTCAAGGTATTGGAGTGGCATAACTTAAAAAGTGTGTGTGAACAAGGAGTCCTTACAAACCTGACTCAGTTACACCAGCTCTGTCAGGAGCTGTGCACCCACCTTATTGTGGGAAGCTTGTGGAAGGCTACCCGAAACGTTTGACCCAAGTTAAGCAATTTAAAGGCAATGCTACCAAATACTAATTGAGTGTATGTAACCTTCTGACCCACTGGGAATGTGATGATAGAAATAAAAGCTGAAATCAATCATTCTCTCTACTATTATTCTGACATTTCACATTCTTAAAATAAAATGGTGATCCTAACTGACCTAAAACAGGGAATTTTTACTAGGATTAAATGTCAGGAATTGTGAAAAACTAAGATTAAATGTACTTGGCCTAGGTGTATGTAAACTTCCGACTTCAACTGTAGGTACTGAAAATGCATTGAAAATATATTATTATACATATAAAGTACTGTAAACATATCGTGAGGGCAGTGTTCTGTAGGTTCACTGCCAGTGCAATTTACCTCAGAAAGCCGACTAAAGACACAGAGACGCTACAGGCAGGTGAGGGAATTAATCTATGAGTGGCCGTACGCTCCGCCGGATGTGCCTGCAGGTGTTGTGACTTCCTCTTTGTTCCCTCCACCGGGAGACCGGCTGTGACAAACATAGGCTATATGTATGGGATGTATGGATTGTGCTCCCCCTGCTCTCCCTCTTAATCTCTGTGATAATAAGCGTGGAGCAGCGATCTGTGGGTTTGCGTCACCTCCATGTGAGTGATGTTGATGGTGCGTCCCAGAAATGGGAGACCTAAGGGATTTCTGCTCCACTTTCCCCTCCCTCCATTTATTAATTTATCTCTCTTTTATTTGTGCCATGCCTGTCTGGACCATGGATGGGAGGATATCTGTGAGATGGTCTTAAAGCAAGAGAGCATCTCAGTGGGCTGCAGGAAGGATATTGTTGAATGGCATTGTCAGAAAGAGACCTAGGGCCTCAGTTTAGAATGGCACTGGCGACTAGAAGGTTTTGATGTAGTGGAATGAAGGAGAGTTGTGGAAACAGGAATGTTTTTAGTTTTCTCTTGTAAGTTATATTGTATGAGCAATAGGTGAAAAGGTTTGTAGCAACTTTGTATAATTGAACAATTATTTCCTGCTTATATGAAAGTTAAGTTCTAAATATTTTCAAAACTGTATCACGTGCGAAGCGTATTTGCGTTTAGACAGCGCATTCGGGCAGCATCAAATAGTTGGGACATTTACCTCACAAGGCTAAAGGGGACGTTCAATGGCTTAATGTAATGCAATGTAGTCACGAATAAGGGCAACAGAACACTATGCCCAGATAGGCAACCTCGCCAGAAGGTCCAACATAACAATAGATATTACTGTAGCTGTGGCCTGTAGCTTGGCCTCAGCCACACTGCCCTTTGTTTTACAAGCACTTATACAAGCACTGATATTAGCATATTTCCTACTTACTGTTCAAAAACATGTTATTGGGTTTAAAATAATCAATAGTAAAACGTTCAGATTACGTTTGTGAGTGAATTAAACATGTTAAATCGCTTTCATGAGTGTATTATCTCACTAGCCTGAGTTTAAGACAAGGGTTTAGCTAACTTATTTTCAATAATCAAATTTCGAAATAGCGCAAGAACATTTCCAAGAACCTTTTTGAGGAATAGCAACTTTGCTTAACTTCCTTCGTTAGTCTATAGTTAAGTGAAAAAATGGCAGTTAAGAAGAAATTTCTTCTTAAGAAGGTTTGTGAATCTGGGCCCTGGATTGTACAAGAATTGCACATTATTATTTTTTAAATTGTTCACACTCTATTATTATTTTTTAAATTGTTCACGCTCTTGTTGTTGATCATTGTTAGACAGTGATTTTGAAGTCTTGCCATAGATTTTCAAGCTGTTTTAAGTCCAAACTGTAAATAGGCCACTCAGCAACATTCATTGTTGTCTTTGTAAGCAACTCCAGTGTATATTTGGCCTTGTGTTTTAGGTTGTTGTCCTGCTGAAAAGTTAATTTGTCTCCCGGTGTCTGTTGGAAAGCAGACTGAACTAGGTTTTCCTCTAGGATTTTGCCTGTGCCTAGTTCTATTCTGTTTCTTTCTATTTAAAAAAAACCTCCCCTGTCCTTGCCGATGACAAGAATACCCATAACATGATGCAGGCACCACCATGCTTGAAAATATGAAGAGTGGTACTGTCACGTTCGTTTAAAGATGGATTGGACCAAGTTGCAGCGTGGTAGGCGTACATTTTTCTTTATTTTAATGACACCGAAAAACAACAAAATACAAAACTAACGTAAAGTTCTGCAGGCTACCCAGCACCTAAACAAAATCCCACAAACTAAGGTGGAAAACAGGCTGCCTAAGTATGATCCCCAATCAGAGACAACGATAGGCAGCTGCCTCTGATTGGGAACCATACCCGGCCAACAAAGAATCAGAAAAACTAGATTCCCACCCAAATCACACCCTGACCTAACCAAATAGAGAAATAAAAAGGCTCTCCAAGGTCAGGGCGTGACAGGTACTCAGTGATGTGTTGTGTTGGATTTGTCCCAAACATAATATTCAGTATTCAGGACAGAAAGTTAATTTCTTTGCCACATTTTTTGCAATTTTACTTTAGTGCCTTATTGCAAACAGGATGCATGTTTTTGAATATTTTTTATTCTGTACTGGCTTCCTTCTTTTCACTCTGTCAATTAGGTTAGTATTGTTTATTTTAACATATTGGACTATGCATGTAGCCTATGTATGATCTATATTATCAGATGTGCTATTAGCAATAAGCATTATCACCTGTAACCCAACTGATAAAGCATAGTGGCTATATAATGTACATACTGTAGGTAGAAGCATGGAGTTTTTCCATCTGCGTTTACCCGATTGGAGACAACATCCTGATTGTTATTATTAGTAATTATTGTTATTTTATTATAAATATGAATGTACGTATAAATAAATATTCATTATCATTCACCCAAAATACGATTTTTTGTTGTTTCTATTACAAAGTATGTCATTGCTCTTTTAAAACGATTGCCCCTTTAAAAGTTCTGTTGCCCAGCTGCATCTAAACCTTTCTTGAAACTCCAGCTGTAAAAGTGTATTTGTAAAACAATGACACATGCTCAACTGGAGGAGTAGATGAATAATCATTGTAGAAATGTTAAACATGAGTGGGTTACCACTCTTTTTTAAAAACAGTATGTAAACATTACTAATGTGGCGGGCATGACAGAAGCCAAACGTGAGTTGGGTTGGGGGTGTGGTTTGATGTGGTGTTTATTGGATGTGTCCTTGCCACCACCAAGACATACCCATCTGTCAGAACCTTGCCCACAGCTGTTTTCCCTCACTCAATCACAACAAACAAACCTCCTGCAGGTTGAGTTCAATAACTACAGGCAGATGTAGGTAGATATAGGTAGATATACATTTATCTGTAGATATTCTAAAATAAGAGTTTTGATATCTTTAAAATGTTGTAACAGGTCCATGTAGTATAAACAACCCTTTACATAATACTATAGAAGCAGTGTTCTGTTAATATAACACTGTGCACCTTTCACCTTTGATTGTCATTCCCAGCCGATACAGATACTGTGCCTATCGGCATTTTGGTGGTGGCAATGGGGCTACCTTGGCAAACATGTCACAGTGGTCACACCTTCCCGTGTGGTGTCCCATATACAACAGGAGTTCCCTGAGACTGGTGCAGAATACACAGGGTTTCTCCCTCCCCATATTGACTGATACAATTCAATTCAATAAAAAAAAAGACAATACAAGTGAAATTAACATTTTTATGCAGAGTGCCAGGTCTCTCTCCATTCAGTGACATCAGTGTCAAGCCTGTCTGTCGGTCAGGGCTCCATCACATCATCTTGCAAGTCTAACAAGTGCTGGCACCATAGATGCATCTGTGAACGAATACACACATAGTCACTGTTCTATTAAGATAGATGATCTCTGACAAACAGACATATACTATGTTGAAGTTTTAACCGGTCCGATTAAACCTACCTAATTCTGGTTTCCCCATCGACGACCGTTGGCGAGCAGGCAAAAGGTGAGGCTGGAGGTAAGGGCTTTGTCAGCGCCCCATTGATGGGCATGGCAGTGGAGATCATCTCCTGGCCCCTCATCAAAGATACTGGTCGGTCACACACAAACACACATCGATCAATCAATGGTGGTTATGATTAGCATGGTGGAACCCACCTGGTTGCTGCATTCACCTTTCTATTTCACTTCAGATATCATGATATGTGAAGACAAGACTTCGCCATGAGCTGTGAACGGAGCACCTGGCTTATGCCAATTAATCGACTCCCCTCAATTGTAATCCAAACCCAATCTTCATTTACTCGTTGTGAGGTTCCAAACTCTGTTTCAGACGACATGTGTATAACTACAACCACTTAGCAAGTCGTACATTTCAGAGTTCCGACTAGCACGCGAACAGGATTCTGGATTCCGTCACGTGAACAGGAATCCGTCATATGGATTCTAGAGAGGTCATTTTTGAGATCAGTGTAGAATAAAAAACACTGGTTTGGAGATGGCAGCCTAATACAGATAGAAGCATGTTTGTTCTGTGAAATATATTCCCAAATAAATGTATTCTCAAATATGTTATTTTCTCTGTTATGCATGATTGTTGATGAAACTCCAATGTTCAGATGAAGGGAATTAAATTGTCTATAATGCGAACCACAGCAGCGCTTAACTCAGACAACAGTGAGGCTTTTGTAGCCTCCTGTAACTGCTGGCAAAGTAATTCAAAGCCTATACTTGATCACTCAGGATGTAACTTTCCAGTGCTACTATTTTTTCCATGTAATGTTATTATTAAAACAAAATCAGACAACCCCATAGTGTAATAGTTGACCTATTTACATAGTGTGTACAAGATAAATATGCCTCTCAGGGACCATTCAAGTTGGGAGAGCCATAGGAGGGAAACATGTATTCCAGTGGAGGCTTCTCAGAGCAGAAAGGGGAGGACCACCTCCTCAGTGAATTTCATTTAAAAAAAAACATTTTAAAACATTTCAAAGGTTATCCTTTTCAGATATAACTTTACTAAATATATTCACGTCACCAAATAATTGATTAAAACACACTGTTTTGCAATGAAGGTCTACAATAGCCTCAACAGCACTCTGTAGGGTAGCACCATGGTGTAGATGGGGGACAGCTAGCTTCCATCCTCCTCTTGGTACATTGACTTCAATACAGAACCTAGAAGGCTCTTGGTTCTAACCCCTTTCCATAGACTTACACAGTAATTATGACAACTTCCGGAGGACGTCTTCCAGCCTATCAGAGCTCTTGCAGCATGAACTGACATGTTGTCCACCCAATCAAAGGATCAGAGAATGAATCTAGTACTGAAAACCTAAGCAAGAGTTATCTAGAACTACAGTACAGTAGTTGACTCAGAAGACAATAGCTGAACAGTTTTGAACAAATTCATTTCTTCAAAATTGAAGGAGAAGCATGAGAGAGAGAGAGAGATTTTGTAATTTTTTCAGTTTCAGTTTCACTTACTTAGCTAGCAAATGCAGCTGGCTAGTTTAGCCTACTCAAACACCTGGCTCAAACAGAGGGATGCTATGTTAGCTAGCTGGCTATGACTATCCAACACAACACTGGAACTCTTCCAAGTCAAGGTAAGATTTTGGCTTTATTCATTTATTGTCACCGGGCCCGGCGGTGTAACTGCTAAACTGCTTACTGACTATACACTAATGTTACTACAAAGCATTAGTTCTATTAGCTATGTTGACTAGGACGTTACTTTAGCTAATATGGGGACAACGATGTAGGCTGTGTGGCGGTTATGACATGGTTTGGCTTGGACCGTTGTTTTTTTTGCTTGATCACATACAGCTGATGTGTTGTGCTGTCATGTGTGCTCCCTCTCCGACTTCTAGGTCACCAGGCTGCTTGTTATGGAGCACACCTGTCACCGTCATTACATGCACCTGCGTGTCATCACTCACCTTGACTCCATCACTTCCTTGATTACCTGCCCTATATATGTCACTCCCTTTGGTTCCTTCCCCAGGCGTCATTGTTTCTGTTTCCTGTCTGTGTGTTGTTCATGTGTCTTGTTTTGTATTATATTTCATTTATTTATTAAAACATTTTTACCTGCACCTGCTTCTGACTCACCACCCCATCATTACATGTGTGTTGAAGTCCACAAACAAAGGGAAAAGGTGTGGACGTGTGAGCCCACCAAATCAGCCTGTCTCTAACCTCCAGCGGAACGTACACCCATCCCGCTGGACACTGTGGTGGAGTAGGCTCAACACGCGATGCTCGCTCGATGTCTGCGTCCACCTCCCACCTCACCGGTGCCACCAGACAAGAGGCCGGGAGGATGAGCGCCTGGTCTATAGGAGATGGTGAACCTAAATCGGGTGAAAAACATGGCCCACCTTGCCTGACGAGGGTTCAGTCTCCTCGCTGCCCGAATGTACTCTAGATTACGGTGGTCAGTCCAGATGAGAAAAGGGTATTGAGCCCCCTCAAGCCAATGTCTCCACACCTTCCGGGCCCTGACGACAGCCAGCAGCTCCCGATCCTCCACGTCATAGCTTCGCTCTGCCGGGCTGGGCGTCTGCGAAAAGAAAGCACAGGAGCGGAGCTTCGGTGGCGTACCCGAGCACTGTGAGAGCACGGCTCCAATCCCAGCCTCGGACGCGTCCAACTCCATTATGAATGCCAAAGAGGGATTCAGATGCGCTAGCACGGGGGCCGAGGTGAAAAGAGCCTTCAGGCGACCAAAAGCCCTGTCCGCCTCAGCCGACCACCCCAGATGCACCGGCCCCCCATTCAGCAGTGAAGTAATGGGAGCAGCCACCTGCCCAAAACCCCGGATTAACCTCCGGGACGTAATTGGAAAACCGCTGCTGTGGTTGGAGTCGGCCAATTACACACGGCTGCAATGCGGTCACACTCCATCACCAACCCTGATGTGGAAATGCGATACCCAAGGAAGGAGACGGCCTGTTGAAGAACAAGCATTTCTCAGCCTTGACGTACAGGTCATGCTCCAACAGTCGCCCATGTACCTTGCACACCAGAGACACGTGCGCGGCGCGTGTTGCGGAATTGACCAGAATGTCATCGGTATAAACCACCACACCCTGCCCGTGCAGGTCCCTGAGAATCACTTCTACAAAAGATTGGAAGACTGCTGGAACATTCTTCAACCCATGACGAGGTACTCATAATGGCCGGATGTGGTACTAAATGCTGTCTTCCACTCATCTCCCTCCTGGATACACACCAAGTTATATGAGCTCCTGAGATCCATTTTTCTGAAAAAGCGTGCTCCATGAAATGACTCAATCTCCGTGGCAATGAGAGGTAGCGGGTACCCCACCGTGATGACATTTAGACCTCTATAGTCAATGCACGGACGCAGGCTTCCCTCCTTTTTTTCACAAAAAATAAACTTGAGGAGGCAGGTGATATGGAGGGCCGAATGTACCCCTGCCCCAGAGATTCAGATATGTATGTCTCCATAGCCACCGTCTCCTCCTGTGACAGTGGATACACGTGAATCCTGGGAAGTGCAGCGCCTACCAGGAGATTTATCGCACAATCCCCTTGTCGATATGGTGGTAATTGGGTCACCCTCTTTTCACAGAAGGCGAAAGCCAAATCGCCCTATTCTGAGGGAATGCGCACTGTGGAGACTTGGTCTGGACTCTCCACCGTCGTAGCACCAATGGAAACTCCTACACACCTGCCTGAGCACTCCTCTGACCACCCCTTGAGAGCCCTCTGTTGCCACGAAATCCTGGGGTTGTGACCGACCAACCAGGGGATCCCCAACACCACCGAAAATGCAGGAGAATCAATGAGGAAGAGACTAATTCTCTCCTCATGACCCTCCTGCATTGTGCCCTCTGCGACCACAGCTGGTACAGGAAAGGCCCCCTCCTCCGGTCGCCCTCGCTGCAGCACCTCCTAGCTCCATGGGCGTTGGAGTGAAGGAGCTGGGGGATGAAACTGACAGAACCCAATCTGGACGTCCGAGGGTCGCCAGCAAGTTGTCCAAACGAATGGACATGTCGATCAGCTGATCCAAGGAGAGAGTGGTGTCTCTACAGGCTAGCTCCCTACGGACGTCCTCTCGCAAACTGCACCTATAGTGATTGATCAGGGCCCTGTCGTTCCATCCCGCGCCAGCAGTCGAGGTCCGGAACTCTAGGGCAAAGTCCTGAGCACTCCTCTTCTCCTGCCTCAGATGGAACAGCCGTTCACTCTGGGTAGTGGTCCCTCGCCCACTCCAGAGCTTTACCTGAGAGGCAGGAAACTAAGGCGTTCACGCTCTCACCTCCCAAAGGAGCCCGGTGAAGGGTTGCCAGGTATAAGTCCATCTGGAGTAAGAACCCCTGGCACCCGGCCGCAGTCGGATCCCACTGTACCCAGGCAATGAAGGAGAGGGTGGTGGTACTGGTTGTGGTGTGGCTGATGGAGGTGTGGGAAGGCCAGCTCTCTCCCATCTTTCCATCGTCGCCATCACCTGATCCATTGCGGCCCCCAGCCGGTGTAACACTACCGTGTGGTGTTGAATGCACTCCCCCATAGACACGGGGAGCGCGTCCGCTCCTGCTGACTCCATGAGTTGGTGCGGGATTCTGTGATAAGGTGCGTCTAGGTGATAGGTGTAGGAGTCAGGCGCAGGAGAGCAGGGATGTCTGAGAAGCGTGTTTTAATAAGACAGTCCACCAACACAGGAATGGCACAGTCGAAAAGGACTACGCCCTCGTTACAGAGAACACAGTTCCGACACAATAATACACTTGTATAACCGTGAAAACAAAACAATGGTAAATACAACTGAGCACATACATAAAAAGACTAATCCCGCACAAACTTAGGCAGGCAACAGGTTACCCTTAAACACACAGAAATGAACGCAAATGAAACCAGGTGAAAAAAGAACCAAAGACAAAACAAACAGAAAAGGAAAAAGGGATCGGTGGTGGCTAGTAGACCGGAAACGCCGACCGCCAAGCGCCTCCCGAACAGGGAGAGGAGTTACCTTTGGTAGAAGTCGTGACAAAAGGTGAGCGGAAGAGAGTGCATAGAAGCGAGAAGGAATACAACGCGGCTGCTATGAAAGTGCACTGTGTTTGCGTGTCATTAGGGGTGTATTCATTCTGCGGATTATTTTGAAAAACGTTTTTTTAAATGGCAGCAAACGAAACAGGGATAAAAATACCTGAATTTGTCCAATAGAAACTGTTGGACTAATGATTACACCCTAGATAAACTAGATGCAGGCAAAAGTGTGCAAGGCTGTATTGAACACTCTCGATCTGTGTGCACTTACGTTGTAAACTTTCATTCATAGGCTAAGTTGTAGCAACCTCATGATGGGTATAGGGAAAATTAGAGTATCATGTAGTAGCCTAAACCTATCGATGTTACATTGAACTGGATGAATGGAATATGAGTGACAGTCATGCAATATGCTGTAGTAGAAATAAGACCATGCGCATATAAAAAAAAATCCTCTCTCATTATAAATGGCACTGATGTAATTGCACAACAATTCTTATTGCAATCGCGGGAACACACTTTTGAAACCAGGTTAGGCAAATGTATGTTTTAAACAGTTTTGGCCTTGGTACGTCTTAAGGATCCACCCCCTTTTTAAAATGTTCACCTAAATGACATACCCAAATCTAACTCTGTCAAGGCTTTCTTCCTCCTCTTCTGAGGAGGAGTAGTAGGAAGGATCAGAGGACCAAAATGCAGCGTGGTATGTATCCATAATTTAATTTAATGAGAATGAATACAGAATACAAAAAGAACAAGAGAAACAAAATGAAAACGGAAACAGTCCTGAATGGTGCAAACACTGAAACGGAAAATAATCACCCATGAAACACAGGTGGGAAAAGGCTACCTAAGTATGATTCTCAATCAGAGACAACTAACGACACCTGCCTCTGATTGAGAACCATACCAGGCCAAACCCACCCAACTCACGCCCTGACCATACTAAAACAAAGACATAACAAAATAACTAAGGTCAGAACGTGACAAACTGCCTGTAACTCAGACCCTAAAGCAAGGATATGCATATTCTTTGTTCCATATGAAAGGAAACACTTTGAAGTTTGTGGAAATGTGAAAGGAATGTAGGAGAATATAACACAATAGATCTGGTAAAAGATAACACAAAGAAAAAACCAACCGTTATTTTGTACCTTCATCTTTGAAATACAAGAGAAAGGCCATAATGTATTATTCCAGCCCAACTGCAATTTAGATTTTGGCCACTAGATGGCAGCAGTGTATGCGCAAAGTTTAAGACTGAGCCAATGAACCATTGCATCTCTGTTCAAAATTTTGTATCAGGACTTGCCAAATGTGCCTAATTTGTTTATTTATAACTTTTAATGTTCAAAACTGTGCACTCTCTTCAAACAATAGCATGGTATTATTTCACTCTAATAGCTACTGTAAATTGGACAGTGCAGTTAGATTAACAAGAATTTAAGCGTTCTGTCAGATATGTCTATGTCCTGGGAAATGTTCTTGTTACTTACGTCATTTCTTGTTGCATGATGTCATGCTAATTGTATTAGACTACGTTAGCTCAACCGTCCCGGTGATCCCGAAGAGGTTTTAAACACATTATATGTAAATCAAATAAAATTGTATTTGTCACATGCGGCGAATACAACAACCTTACTGTGAAATGCTTATATTTCAGCTGTAGACCTTACCGTGAAATGTATATACAGTATTTTAGTCATGGTTTATGCAACATAACTACTTCTGTACACACATTTTCTATTCATATACTGTCCATACTGTCTATATAATTTTAAATATATATTTATATTCCGGACTCTGACATTGCTCATTCTGATATTTCTTCATTTCTTTATTTAAAATGTTGGGATTGTTGTTGTGTTTTGCTAGGTGTTATTACCACAGATAGAACAATGAGACAGATATTTCACAGACAACGATGAGACAGCCTACAGGGAGGAGGTCAGAGACCTGATCGTGTGGTGCAAGGACAACAACCTCTCCCTCAACATGATCAAGACAAAGGAGATGATTGTGGACTACAGGAAAAGGAGGTGTCACGTGTGCTCCCTCTCCGGCCTCTAGGTCACCAGGCTGCTTATTATTGCGCCACACCTGTTACGCGTGATTCGTGTTTCTTGTTTGGTTCATGTTTGTTTATTTATTAAATGTATTCACTCCCTGAACTTGCTTCTCGACTCTCAGCATACATCATTACAGAATAACTCCTCACCAAAGGGAAGCATCAGGGAGTGTTTTTTGTTTTGTTTTTGTGTTGGAGGTGATGTTGGGTCCGAGTGTCAGTACCAGAGCTACAAGGGAGGCCTCAGCCGGTTTGTCGGACTCCCATGCTTCGGCGGGTTCGACGGGTTCCCCTGCCTCAGCTGGCTCGACAGGTTTCCTTACCTCAGCGAGATCGACAGGCTCCCATCCCTCAGCGGGTTTGATAGGCTCTCATGCCTCAGCTGTCTCGACAGGCTCCCATGCCTCAGCGGGCTCGATAGGCTCCAATGCCTCAGCTGGGTGAACAGGTTCCCGTGAGGTTTCTGCGCCTCAGCGGAGGCGATCAGTCCACTCCTGATCCCCGGGATCGTCCCTTTGGTTGGTGTCCTGCGGCTGGAGCTGCGCGCTGGGGAGGGGGTACTGTCACATATGCTCTCTCTCCGGCGCTCTAGGTCGCCATGCTCCCACTCCTCAGCCGGATTGACAGGTTTCCACGCCTCAGCAGAGGTGACCAGTCCACTCCTGATCCCCGGGATCGTCCTTTTGGTCACTGTCCTGCGGCTAGTGCCACGTGTCGGGGAGGGGAGTACTGTCACGTGTGCTCCCTCTCTGGCCTCTAGGTCACCTGGCTGTTTATTATTGCGCACATCTGTCACGTGCATCAGTGCCTAATGACAATCACCTGGACTCCATCATCTCCTTGTTCACCTGCACTATTTATGTCACTCCCTTTGGTTCCTTCCCCAGGTGTTATTGTTTCTGTTTCTGTTTCATGTCGGTGCGCTATTCATGTTTCTTGTTTAGTTCATGTTCGTTTATTTATTAAATGTATTCACTTCCTGAACTTGCTTCCCGACTCTCAGCGTACATCGTTAGAGGAGGACCGAGCACGCCCCCATTCTCATCGACGGGGCTGTTGTGGAGCAGGTTGAGAGCTTCAAGTTCCTTGGCATCCACATCACCAACAAAATAACATGGTCCAAGCACACCAAGACAGTCATGAAGAGGGCAAAACCTATTCCCCCTCAGGAGACTGAAAAGATTTGGCATGGGTCCTCATATCCTCAAAAGGTTTTACAGCTACACCATCGAGAGCATCCTGACGGATTGCTTCACTGCCTGGTATGGCAACTGCTCTGCCTCCGACCACAAGGCACTACAGAGGGTAGTGCGTACAGCCCAGTACATCACCGGGGCCACGTTTCCTGCAATCCAGGACCTCTATACCAGGAGGTGTCAGATGAAGGCCCAAAAATTGTCAAAGACTCCAGCCACCCTATTCATAGACTGTTCTCTCTGCTACCTCACGGCAAGCCAAGTCTCGGTCCAAGAAGCTCCAAAATAGCTTTTACAGTCGTGGCCAAAAGTTTTGAGAATGACACAAATATTAATTTCCACAAAGTTTGCTGCTTCAGTGTCTTTAAATATTTTTTTTGTCAGATGTTACTATGGAATACTGAAGTATAATTACAAGCATTTCATACGTGTAAAAGTATTTTATTGACAATTACATGAAGTTGATGCAAAGAGTCAATATTTACAGTGTTAACCCTATTTTTTCAAGACCTCTGCAATCCGCCCTGGCATGCTGTCAATTAACTTCTGGGTCACATTGATGGCAGCCCGTTCATGCATAATCAATGCTTGGAGTTTGTCAGAATTTGTGGGTTTTTGTTTGTCCACCCGCCTCTTGAGGATTGACCACAAGTTCTCAATGGGATTAAGGTCCGGGGAGTTTCCTGGCCATGGACCCAAAATATCGATGTTTTGTTCCCCGAGCCACTTAGTTATCACTTTTGCCTTATGGAAAGGTGCTCCATCATGCTGGAAAAGGCATTGTTCGTCACCAAACTGTTCCTGGATGGTTGGGAGAAGTTGCTCTCGGAGGATGTGTTGGTACCATTCTTTATTCATGGCTGTGTTCTTAGGCAACATTGTGAGCGAGCCCACTCCCTTGGCTGAGAAGCAACCCCACACATGAATGGTCTTAGGATGCTTTACTGTTGGCATGACACAGGACTGATGGTAGCGCTCATCTTGTCTTCTCCGGACAAGCTTTTTTCCGGATGCCCCAAACTATCGGATGCCCCAAACTTTTGCTACCCTTCTTGACACCAGGCCATCCTCCAAAAGTCTTCGCCTCACTGTGCGTGCAAATGACCTCACGCCTGCCTGCTGCCATTCCTGAGCAAGCTCTGTACTGGTGGTGCCCCGATCCCGCAGCTGAATCACTGACATGATGCCAGCTGGTCCTTTTGTGGCAGGGCTGAAATGCAGTGGAATTTTTTTGGGGGGATTCAGTTCATTTGCATGGCAAAGAGGGACTTTGCAATTAATTGCAATTCATCTGATCACTCTTCATAACATTCTGGAGTATATGCAAACTGCTATCATACAAACTGAGGCAGCAGACTTTGTGAAAATTTATATTTGCGTCATTCTCAAAACTTTTGGCCACGACTGTACACCCAAGCCATAAGACTCCTGAACAGCTAATCAATTGGCTACCCAGACTATTTGCAATACCCCCCCCCCCCCCCCCCCGCAAACTAAATTCTGTAACAGACAGAATGGACTGCATTGTTTAGAAGTGCAAGGGTGAATTGAGTTATTGCACACGAGCAATTCACAGAGTCGGAGTTCTCTAACGTTAATATGCAAATTAATGCTTGAATGCGCCAATAGAATCTCACTAGCTCGTACTTGGCTCGGCCCACCTCCTTGCTTGTTCTGCCCACTATGATTACTTTGCTCCCATTGGAAATGACAGGCTCTGGTCTATATGGGGTTAGTTACACAAACATTTGTTATTACTGCACTGTTGGAGCTAGAAACACAAGTATTTCACCGCACCTGTGATAACATCTGAAATCTGTGTATGTGAACAATAAACTATTTGATTTTAATTTTCTAGAGGCTCTCACCGTCCGGCTGACTGTGCTCACATTACTATTGGCAAATGTAGGCCTATGTGCATTGGTTAGAGTAAGTGGAGGAGCAATGTAGTGCAGTACTCCACACAAGCATTAACCACAAATAAAGCTTACCTATATTTGAAATCTAAAGATACCTATAGAACATACACCCACATAGAACCTCTCTGATGCCCTTGTATTAGATTTAGTGTTCTCCAGTTTTTGTCAACCTCATTCAGAGAGAGGGTATACAGTCTGTTGCTTATTTTGGCTCTGTGGCCAGCCTGCCTCTTGGGTCTGAAGTTGTCTTGAGGTCAGGATTCTAACATGATTGAGTTGAGTGGCTGGAGCTACAGTACTACTGTAAGTGAATCTGGTTGCCATCGTGACTGACTTCGTCTGAGAGGGAGGATGAAATTCACTCAGTTGAGTGACACCACCTGACTACTGAGTCACATGTGTTATGTGGGAAATACACAACAGATCCAGACGCTCACTAACTAACTTATGTAAGCCCTTTTAACCATCTATAGGGGGGGTTAGAAATTACTCAATGACCATGCATGTGGTTTTGACTGACAAACCTACATACAAAGTTGGTCACAAAAAAGAGAAGGGGAAATTAGTAACATTTGGCTTTAATCTAAAAATGAATATTCAAATATAAGATGGCTTCTCTGCTCTAATTGTCACAAACACTCTAATTGTCACAAATGCTGCAAATTGTCCTTTATGTTCTGTACTATACCATCTGAGCTATACAATACATTTTGTGATGAAGCGTGCTGTGTCTCCCCCAGCTACTGTCTATACAACCCTAAAACGACATTAGATAAAGTGATTGAGTCTGAGCTTGGCATGTTTAAATGCTGCTCACTGGTGGAACTAAGGGAGAGATACTTTCTTTCCATTGATCCGCCCGCACGGCTACCCAGCTGTGATTTAACCACTTTCAATCTGTGCGTGGCTCCCCCACCGTCAGCCTTATTTCATCAGGTTGCCCCCGTCTGCCATGGGAATCCACTAACACCACTCACTACACTAAAGCTGCCCTTGCCAGTCACGAGGCTGGCAGCAGAGAGGATCTGAAGGGGCCCGTCATTGTTTACCTGGACATGCGGTGGTGGTGGTGGGGGTGGGGGTGGGAGGTGACATTTACTCATCAGGGCAGAGTGGTTGGTGTGAGTAGTCATCTTTATGCACACAGTGTTTACCTGGCTGGGGCACAGCTGCAGAGGAGATTACTCATCACTTTACCTGCTGTGTGGGTGGGAGAGTTACACATTATATTCAAGGGAAGGGTGAATGAGCTGTTAATACACTGGGGTATTGTTGCTTACCATATTGTATGCTTGCTTTACCAGACTTCTTTGATGCAGTATAGTGAAACTGGGAGAAACCATGACTCCATGGGTTAAGATTACATGCTATCAGGCTAAGTTTATCTTCACCTTAGGCTGCCCAGCCTACTCTGTAGTAAGCGATGCCCTCTCTGGGCTCATTAATATGGAATATTTAACACTTGCCCACTTTGGAAGCCCATTTTAGAGAACCACACTCCAAAAAGCATCTTGGCTGATTATAACTAAAACAATATTTTACAGGATAATTAAATGTGTCAAGAAAGAAAATGGATGTATGCAATATAATATAAGGAAAATGCCTCTGCGTTTTCACTGATAGGTGTTTACCTCTGGGAAAGCATGCAGCAACATTTCTGTTTTAAGGGGAGAAAATACTCTCATTTGCCTTAGGGACGTTCAAACTATGAACAGTTAGTATTTATTTTCCTGTCTTTACTTGATTGATTAAGTTTGAAAGGGAACCGTATTAGAGGCTGAGAAGAAGATTAACATGACAGCACTTTGTGGTTGAATTCAGTTTTGGGCGTTCTTTCTGAGTCATGCCTGGCGATGGCCTCATGTGTACTGTAAAGTACAAAATGACACGTCATTGTTTTTTAGAAATGCAGGTGTGTATGTAGCCCATATTCAGCACACAGGAGCAACAAGGGAAATATAAAATGGAAAATAATGTCATTTAATATTGAATAAGTAAAGTACACATGGCTACAGTAAGTACTTTAAGTTAAATATCCAATCTCGAGCAGAACAGTATCTACATGAGAGCTACATGAATACTGTATTAGTCAATGTCATATGCAATAACCACTCAAATGCAATCATTAAACATGAATTCATAATGATCTATTTTCAATAATTGAGGATTTTCATTGTGTGCATAATGAGGTACTCTTAAGTAACATATCTTTGAGGATGATGGCATGTCTTCTGGTGGACCTTCCTCTAGTCTAGAAGCTGCTTTAGTATATGAGTTAGAGATCAGGGGTGACCATGATGAGGAATTCATTATCCAAGCCTTAACTGGACAGTCATGATCATGCCATTGGCTTGCAGTCTAAAGGGAGATTAGGATCTCCCTTTAGACTGCAAGCCAATGGCATGATCAAGGGAGATCCTAAAGGGAGATCCATGGTATGGCAACCAAACAAATGTGAACAGAAGGGCATAAATCCGTAAGGTGGAGCTTGGTATTCTCAAGGATAAAGCTTATGAAAATAGACATGTCTCCATCACAACACTGATGCTGCCTGCTGTCACTCACAGCCAAAACTTCTTTCTCTCCTTCAACTCACATTTGGGTTTAATACCCGCAATTCCATTTCATGTCAATGACTCACTCATCCTCCTTCTGAATCTGAGGGTACTGTATGTTTAGTTCTTCTGTGGCCCCATGGTTTAAGAGCAGGGAAGTGTGATTTAAGTTATTCGCAGTGAGGCTCAGCCCATCCAGCTAACATTACAGTCACAACCACTCCAATGGAAGACTCTGGGTTGAATGATATAAAATCACAACCACTCCAATGGAAGACTCTGGGTTGAATGATATAAAATCACAACCACTCCAAAGGAAGACTCTGGGTTGAATGATATAAAATCACAACCACTCCAATGGAAGACTCTGGGTTGAATTATATAAAATCACAACCACTCCAATGGAAGACTCTGGGTTGAATGATATAAAATCACAACCACTCCAATGGAAGACTCTGGGTTGAATTATATAAAATCACAACCACTCCAATGGAAGACTCTGGGTTGAATGATATAAAATCACAACCACTCCAAAGGAAGACTCTGGGTTGAATGATATAAAATCACAACCACTCCAATGGAAGACTCTGGGTTGAATGATATACAATCACAACCACTCCAATGGAAGACTCTGGGTTGAATGATATAAAATCACAACCACTCCAATGGAAGACTCTGGGTTGAATGATATAAAATCACAACCACTCCAATGGAAGACTCTGGGTTGAATGATATAAAATCACAACCACTCCAATGGAAGACTCTGGGTTGAATGATATAAAATCACAACCACTCCAAAGGAAGACTCTGGGTTGAATGATATAAAATCACAACCACTCCAATGGAAGACTCTGGGTTGAATGATATAAAATCACAACCACTCCAATGGAAGACTCTGGGTTGAATGATATAAAATCACAACCACTCCAATGGAAGACTCTGGGTTGAATGATATAAAATCACAACCACTCCAATGGAAGACTCTGGGTTGAATGATATAAAATCACAACCACTCCAATGGAAGACTCTGGGTTGAATGATATAAAATCACAACCACTCCAATGGAAGACTCTGGGTTGAATTATATAAAATCACAACCACTCCAAAGGAAGACTCTGGGTTGAATGATATAAAATCACAACCACTCCAAAGGAAGACTCTGGGTTGAATGATATAAAATCACAACCACTCCAATGGAAGACTCTGGGTTGAATGATATAAAATCACAACCACTCCAAAGGAAGACTCTGGGTTGAATGATATAAAATCACAACCACTCCAATGGAAGACTCTGGGTTGAATGATATAAAATCACAACCACTCCAATGGAAGACTCTGGGTTGAATGATATAAAATCACAACCACTCCAAAGGAAGACTCTGGGTTGAATGATATAAAATCAGCTGCAAAATCAAACATTTAAGAGACTTCTATGATAATAGAACACAGTTGAGTTCACATTGCCCCACAGCATTATGTAGACCACATTTACAAATGGATGTTTTTAAGAAAATAAATTGAGCTCTTGCCTTGTTTTGAGGAAGTATACAGCATTGGTATCTATGTTGTTCTATTAACTGAGCATCTAAATAGCCTCAATCGTTTAATGAACATGCGTTCTTATGACTCATGCTCACCATGGCTACAGATTTAAATACTCTTCTGCTCTTAGCATTGACACAATATGGACAGTGGGTTGATTTGATTGCCATGACAGGCAATCATGCCTTAGAACAGAAATAACTTTCAGTGAATTTACATAAACCTAATCTTTCTACATTCTCTGCTTAAGGGGTGATGATGTAAGGTCTGTTTTGTTCTACTCTGGGAGAAAACACAGAGATGTTGAAGTGTATTGATGAGAACACTGAGTGCAGAATTTATACTTGGTTTTGAAACATTTATCTGTGGGATAAGTCCTTCTATGCAGGGATATATAATAATTGCTAAATGCCTTTTTCAAGGGCTTCATTATTTTCCACTCTTTTCAAGTTTAAAAGCATTCTTTCCTGAAGACATGAATGGTGTGGCCATCGCAGGCAGCAGAGTCCTCCTGCTCCTCAGTAAAATAGGGAAATGTTTCACTCACTAAATAAAGCACATTGCCATGAGTGCACTGGCAGATTTTTCATGAGGCTTTCAACTAGAGAATATTTTTAATGGCAAGCTATACAGCCCTCCATGATTCTCTTTTCAGAGATAACAATAATACACATTTTAATGTACTGTGTCTGCTGTTGGAAATATTTTCTCGTATTGAAACCAAACTGAAAAACAGTAGACCATTTGAGCAACCTGTGAAGCAGAATTAAAGATGTCCTTCCCTTCCCTTTTCTTCATTTTCTTAGGAATCTTTGGCGCTTAAGGAGTAACAAGCATTCATCATCACATTGGGACTGAGAGCAGGAGAGTGGCAGGAGTGCCAACTGTACATAACATGGAGGATGTAACAAGAGACTTCTCCAGAGCCTAGTGCCCTGCAGGATTTGCACGGACAGGGAGGCAAAGATGAGGCAGGACAACAAGAACAAACGCAGGTCAATGCACTGGGCGACTGTGTCCATCCACCACCAGTGAAATCCAGGGGCCTTCTACTAACCCTGGCCAAACCGACAACATAGGCAACACAAACCCAAGGCCGTCCCCTGTCTGCCCTGGTAAGTAATAAAACAGACATTTGAAACGCTTATGATCAACAATTTTATAATGAGCTTCAGAAACTGTTTTGGGGGTTCATTTTGCAGTGATGTAGTCTCCCAGTGCTGTAGACTTACTGACCCTGTCGCTAGGCCTGATGTCATCGGAGTGCAGCTGGATCCTCTATTTGAGTGATGAACAAGGTCTAGCAAAAGGGTGAATGAACTGATGTAATGGACTCACTGAGATGTACTACAGCCTGGATATGGGTCCAATAATACAATTGTTTAACTTCTGGCCTCCCTCCAGGGAGAGGTTGACCACAGCTGGATATAGTGCAGTGATAATGATCTATGGAGACATGCAGGGGAGGAAGGCCTGTCTGAATATGGCAGATTGAGAGGAAGGCCTGTCTGAATATGGCAGATTGAGAGGAAGGCCTGTCTGAATATGGCAGATTGAGAGGAAGGCCTGTCTGAATATGGCAGATTGAGAGGAAGGCCTGTCTGAATATGGCAGATTGGAATGTTGACTCACTCATTCTGCCAACAGGCTGTAACATTAAATGTCTGTAATTCCAATGTCATTAAAAAAATCTATATTTGCTAGTCTTAAATGCCATCTTTATGGCCAAAAGCCAAATACACATCGCTGTGCTGCTTTGTTGGGTTGGTGAAAGAGAAGAGTCAAGTCATTAGGAGAAGAGAGTTAGTGGTGCCACTGGACTGTACAATCATGTGTTTCTTCACGCTCCAAGTGTTAAGAACAGGAGCAAATAGAACTTGTGTTTGCTGTAGCCAGATCAAACATTTTTTTTTATCAATCATTGCTGCAGAATATTAAATGTTGTCTTGTATTCCGTTTGTATTTTTTGTATCTTTGAGCTGTGTCCACAAAGTGTTGATCTTGATATGTGAGATAAATAATGAGCAGGGGTCTTATGAGACAGATCAAATCAAGGGCCTTAATATGTGAGATATATAATCAACAGTAGTAATGCATTGCAATTATATGCCCATTCCACTAAAGTGCATTTGAATGATGATAGCAGTGAATAGTGAATGTGCTCCACTTTGGAGAGCGAAGCTGAGAGGTGTCTTTCAGAGTGTCTCAGGAACACTTCTGGCTCTCAGCCATTTGACCAGATGTTCTCATTAGCACTTTCTTCTAACCTCTTAGGGAGGGAGGAGGCTGGCACATTTAGAGTCCTCTCGCTCAGCTGCCATTAAACTATAAGAACCTAGATTCAGCCCTGTATTTTTACCATTAGAATACAGGGCCATTCAATATAGTCTACACAGAAGTTCATGAACTGAATAACAATCCTCAATGAATAACACTAACCACATTATCAGAATAGGGCTATACAGTATATTGACTCTGTTAATTTGTTTGATGATTTAATTATTACCTGACATATCATTAGTGTTTGATGAGGTGGGTAATAAACATGACACGACTAATGGAATGTCATGAAAATAGGGCTTTAATTTGCTTAATCATGTGATGAGGTTTGAGTAATGATTGGGTTTATGGTGCATAAAGGAGGTCAGCTCCTCTCTTATTGGGTGAGCCACCGCTCTTTCTGGTGCACTGTATTTATCTTACCAATCAGTTCCCATGGAGATAGCATCAGAGCCTAACAATTGTCAATCATCTTCAGGGCGGGCTTGCACTGTCAGACTGTCTTTGTGAGCCTTCCTCTACTGTGTGAAGGAGAGAGATGGAAAGAGACCAAGGACACATAATAATATTTGGATGCCATACGTTATGGTTGTTGACAAGGCCCAGTATTATGAATGCAGGCATGTTCAACTTTAATCACCCATGGGATTTCATCCCTGGCTGAATTTGATTTGAAGGAGAGCCATGGTTCTGATTGGAGAGCCTTATAGATGTTTAGGGTCACTTCACCAGTTCTACCAGCATAATCAGGAGATTAACTGCTATTTCCCATCCCTGGAAAGAGAAATGGCTCTGAGGTGACTTCCTGGCCACAAGCCGACTTTTCCCAAAGAGGAGCGATTATCGTCTGTTCCTGAAAGTGCTATAATTCTCTATGTTTTACAATCCAGAACCCCTTCACTACATACATCCTGTTATTGGAGTAATAGGGGGTGTAAAAGCTTTGACTTTTACCTTGCCTTTATTCTGTTGTGATAGTCACATCCCATCATGACCCTGGCTAGCGTTGTTGATCTGGATTCATCTTTCAAAGTGCTTTCTTGTTTTCCCTAGGAACTCCCACATAGTCATGGACAAGTGTGGATTTGGCTCAGTGGAGAAAGGGACAGAGCCCCAGGGAATGTTCTGCTTTACACAGCACTGTAGCGCTATGATGGTCGGCATAGTCAACCAGCCGTGAATATTATGACATTTGAATAATGCCAGTCAAGGTTCATTTCCATGCCCATGGCTAAAGCTCCTTCTTCTTTAAAAAAACATTTTCATACTTCAAAGCTGACATTCGGAAAAAGCCTCTATCGCTCATGTTAAACCTCAAAGAGTGTAGTTGATACATTATTTATGTCGTATCAAATACATATGCAATGCATACAACATGATCAGCGGCAATTTTAGCATGTAAATCATGGTGGGGCAAAAAAAAAAAAGTTAAATGTGGGAAGCCACTACACAACAGTAAACAATACATTAATTGCATTATAACGGTGACAAACTGTGCCCACAAACTGTTAGGGCCTATATAAAGCTGTCCCAACAGCAGAGTCCCAACACCTTACCACTGCTACACCTGGCAGCGAAAGTAAATTTAGCCTCATTTATTGCCTTTAAAAAAACGGCTGACTTGCTTAAATAAATGTGGTTTATACTGACAATTTAGATGTACAAACTATGGCATAAGGGGACGACAAGCAGATAAGAGGCAATCCGTAATTTCAAGTAAGACATTAATGAGCGGGCTAGGACGGACGTAGTCAATATAACTATTTGTTCAGCACTTTTGAAATGTACAGGGACAGAATTCAGAACATGAGCCGATAATTAAAGGGGGCATATAAGCAGACAATGAAAGCTCTTACAATATTCAATGATTACATTTCTCAGAAACAGGTCAGGGAAACAAGTCAGAACAGTAGGCAAAATTAAGCGGTGAAAATAAACCAAATTATTAGGGTGAGGCACATCGACTACTAACAGCTTACTACACAACATACACTTAGTATTACTTTCTTAGCTACAGTATACATATCTCCCTGGCATACTACATTATTTAGGCAGCAGCATACAAGACATTTTTGGACTCACCTTGTTGTGCTGTGTTCATTTGAACAGGAAGGTGGCGCAGTGGTCCTTTGTAGGCAAATGTTGTCATCAAACTTTGTCATTAAAGTCTGGCATTCTCTGGATTTATGGTGCTTTCAAGACATTTGGGAACTCTGGAAAAAAAGGTTGAATCTAGAAAGAGTTCTGAGTTCCTGATTTACAATTCCGAGTTGGATGAAAGTTCAAAACGTATTTTCCCCGAGTTCCCAATTGTCTTGAACTCACTAAAGTCAGATTTTGTTGTTCCGTGATAACAGTTGTTTTGAGCGCAGCACAAGTCATGCTTCATTGACAGCATGGCCAGTGTTGAATGTTTATAATTTTAAACTAGGAAAAGAGACCCTTAATTTTAGACTTGGGACCCCACAGCCACTCCACTGAATAGCAGGCTAATGATTTTCTTGCCAAGCTTGCAGTTTGCCAATGATTCCTTACAAAGCATTCATCGTTGAATTTGCGATTTCCAACTGGTTGTGTAATGTTTATGTCCAATGGCTGATGAGCACTGATACGTTTTATCTATCATTTCTCTTAATTATTTATCTTCATATGACAAGGATTAAAAATGATTTGTCAATAGATTGTCGAATTGATTCATGATGATGACTGCTAGCTAAGATTTTGAAAGTATGACTTTGACATGTAACTCTATGGCAGTACCCAAGGAGGCTTGAATTTTTGAGCTCTACCCTTTCGAGCTCTACCCTTAGACTTGGCGGTGATGTAGTGTCCCCATGAGTGACAGAACACTGGGCCGATCATTGCGCAACGCTCCATATTTTCTGCTGCCCCACCACCACAGAAAGCACTGAACTAGGCTGAAACACCTGCATTTTGGACCTCCTTTACTCAAGATAACATGTTTGTATGCAGTTTTATTAACTCAATTATATATATATATTTTTACATTATTTGCAAACTGATATGTGACACGTATTAATGCCAAAATAACATGCAAAACAAGCAAGCCCCCTCCCCCCAAATATATATTTTAGTTTTTTGGGGCAAAAAATAGCTCCACCTGCCCTGAATGACGGGTCTCTACTGAACATGATACACTATAAACTAACATCTTCGAATACTAGAATATACCGGTACATGTGACTTGGGACATGGTTTTAAGTAATTTAATCATTGTGCAAATCAATAAAAGATGTCTCTGTGGTACACAATCATGAGATCAATATTTCACAAGATGTTCTTATTCCCTCTAAATTGCAGTGTTGAATCATCACTTCTGCCCCATGCAGCTCCTCCATACAACAACAACCATAGGTCTCGGAACAGTGAGGAGAACACGGGGATTGATGTGACCTCCCATTTACAATTTCAGCCCAACGAGAGAAAAATTATGAGCATTAACCTTACTTGTGGAATGATCTACAATACACTTTCAAAATGGTGGAATAAGTGCCTCTAGGGCATTTCAGATGGTTGTTAGGGGACATTTTTTACAGAAGAATGTGTCTGTTTTATATGATTGTTTATAATAATGTGTATTTTATTGTATTTTGATGTGTATTGTGGTGCTATACCATCCTCAGCTGGAAAATAGACCATGGTCTCAGCATTGACTCCCTGTCAAATTAAAGGTTAAATAAAAACTATGTAATGTGGCCAGGCAGAAAGGATGGTTGGCAAGGCCTGTAATGCTGCCTGCCATTGAGTCATGCTAATAGGAACAGCCCTAGCAGATCTTCCCCAACGGTCTCCTATGTAGATCAGTGGGACTGGTCTCCATAGCAACAGTGGCAGATGGAACATAGCTACACCTCAGCAGAGATAGAGAGCAGAGAGTGGCTGGGGTCCTCTTGGAGCGAGGGGATGTGCTCACTGCTACTGCTGCTTTCTGTACCTCTTCTCTACCACCACCCACACTGGAGGCAGGCAAGCCACTCTCACTGTAACACAGAGAACAGGGACACTATTTTATTCATCTTTCTCTTCACTCTTTATGTGAATTTGAGGAGATAGATACTAGACTCCGAGCACAGTCGTGTTTCTTGCTAAGGTGTTGGGTGGAGGTTATGTTTGTGTTTAAGATTAAGGAAGATGACAGCTACCATACGATACTTTACGCTCTAGGACAACGAAACAAGTGGACAATAATCCATTCTAAATTCTTAAAGCCATGCACTGGACCGACATCTGGTCTTCAGCCGGTGGTGATACATTTAGCTTGTAGTAAGGTTGATACACTCAGCAGATAAACTGGGTCATCATGGCAGTAATCTGTTTCTTGCCTGTTAATTTACAGGCCAATAACCATCTGTGCTTTGGTATGATGAGACCTTGAGACCTGAGCAACACTGCAACAGAGAGTGTCCACTCCAGGCTCAAAGAAGCCCACTATGGGAGCTGACTGACTGTGTATCTATGGAGACTCAGTGATGCTGAACGTCCAGGACTGGACACTGTAACTTCATGTCAGAACCCTGCCTAGGCATGCCACTCAAACCCTGGCATGAGCTGATACACAGGCAGGCACAGATAGCTGTGGGTCTCCATGGACGTGTATTGGACTACATGAGATTTTCCTAGCATATGACATATAAAACATTTTATACTGAACATAATCTTTTACTGAGAATTGACATGTAGGAAATGAAACACGTTATAGTGAAATGAGTAATAGAACAGAGGAAGCTTGACTCATGCCTCTTCACTGAAAGGTGTTATTGTGACCCCGATTGAAGCAGTTGGACTGGGCTTTCTATCTCACCATCCTCTCGCTGTCTTGACATCTCCACTGGCTTCGTGCCAGACCTGTCCGTGTGGCAGTGCTGAAGCTGGCACAGCCTGTGATGTACAGTACCACTGACAACCTTTCCCTATCAGAGCTCTGCCACTCAGGCCTGGTTTAATTATGCCAACATGGCATGCTCTGACGCAGACTGTGCCTGTTACCGTGCTGCTTCCAAAAGGAGGGCGCCTCTAGGCACCATTTCTGTGGTCCTTCATGGCTCAGTTGGTAGAGGATGGTGTTTGCAACACCAGGGTTGTGGGTTCAATTAGCATGGGGAAAACAACAAAAATGTATGCACTCACTATTGTAAATTTCTCTGGATAAAGTGTCTGCTAAATAACTCAAATGCAATTTCCAGTATAATGTATACTAAGAGTAACCAATTAATCAAGTATATTTTTGAAAACATTTCTAATGTTTATATGTCCTCCAGACAGTGCTAACACATGGTAATCATTGAAGCTTAGCATGGTGGAGCTCTGTGTTTTTGGTTAAAGAGATGACATGCGATGCGTTTGGCAGCTGTGTAGCCTGGTACCCTCTAATCCAGGCCTGGGCAACTCTAGTCCTCGGGAGCCTGATTGGTGTCACACTTTTGGCCCAGCCCCAGCTATTGACTCCAATAACCAACTAATCATGATCTTCAGTTAAAAATGAAATGATTTTTAAATCAGGTGTGTTTGCTAGGGATGGGGGAAAAGTGGGACACCAATCAGGCCCCTGAGGACTAGAGTTGCCCAGGCCTGCTCTAATCTATGTGATGTTCTTGAGGCTGCATGGCTTCCTGCTGTATGGCAGCCCCCACATTCTGTCTGTCATAGGCTGGCTGAGTTATAGTATCAGGCTCTGGGGGCGGACACACACACAACCCATCCCTAAAGAAAATGACAGAAATACTCTGCATACACAAACAGACATCACAAACAAGAGGGCTATGAAATGTATTTGGGGGCACAGGCAAGCGGATTCGGGTATTTGCGTGAGAGCTTCCAGTTTAGAATCCAGTGCTTAATGAAATCACACCACTGCTCACACTCTGCTGGTTAATGACATGGAGCTAAAACAACATAGTTCTTATAACCTTGGCAAATTTTGACTGGATGTTCTATTCTACCATTTTGATTCCTTTCTTCCCAGAGCCACTCTCTGTTTTTTTAATGTATATTTCATGAAATTCTTCCATGTTATCCACAGCTTGCTTTCTTTGCATGATGTTTGTTAGACCTTTGCAAGCCATCGGATAGCTCCCTGCACTCCTCTGTAATGTACTGTGTCTGCAGATGGCATAATGAAGTAACGCTCCTCCAGCACAAGTGTCACTTCTCTGGGTAGCGTTCATAAACACTGCACTCAATAGCCTCTGCTCAATGTCTGATGACCTTGCTGCTGCTGCTCAGCCAAATGCTGTTTTATTCCTTGGGAAAGAGGAGACAAAGCAGAATAAACTAAATATAACTGCCCGTTCCAATATAAATATTTCATATGATATGCATATGGAGCCTAAAAGATGATAAATGTTGCATCTGAATAGGATGAATCATGCCTTATCATTAAACAATAGCAACAGACCAATAAGAGTGGGTCTCATTGGAATTCTCCAGAGATGGATCTTGGAATACTTAAAGGGTTTTCTTGCCAAAAGGAATTGTTATGCCAGACAGACAATGAGATTAATTAGAAGAATGTCTTAAACAACAGAGATCAGTGAAGACACAGGCCTCGCTAATATATTTCCACGTATACACAACTGTTCAGCCTTATGCGCCCTGTAACAGCTGCAGGAGGACATGAGGAGGAGCACCACAGCATAACATGTTCTATCCAGATTTAAAACCCACTGGTTGAGAATTTTGTACACCCTCACCTATTACTCACAAGGCATCAGGGAGACACAAGGAAACGATGCTGTTAATGTTTCAGCTTTTAGTGAGTATCTTCCCACTTAACCCCCTAGCTCCCTGCTTCATTCCCCTCCCTTAATAAATCAATCTCCTACTCTAACGTGTGTAGACCAAGAGGAACCCTTTAAACCATATAAACCGTGTTGATTCTCTGTGTCATTATTTGTCTTAGCTGGAGCATCCTGCCAGGCTTAGCTCCAAATCCATCTGTCCTCCACTTCCTCTTCAGGTATTTGATCTGTCTCCACCGGGCTAGCTACAGGATGGGGTTTCCATGGCAACAGAGAGCCCATAGGGAAACCAAGTGGTGAGGATGTGCAAGGCTGAGATTTCTCCAGTGCAGATGTAGAACTGATGTGCAGTATGGGGAAGAGCAATCCCCATTGAGAAATGTAGCAGATTAAGATTAAAAAGTGGTTCGTTTTGTTGATTTAGCTTCATATTATACAAACACAGCAATAAGAACACCTGTATGTGCTCATTATTTAACTCCAAATCTCCTTTAAACACACTGTCACCTATTTGTGGTCATTTATTTAAAGATTTATGGTAGGAAACACAGCAGAGTGTATTCAATAATTCCTACATTTTCCTATACTAGTCTCGCTTTGTTTTCTATATTTTCAAAATACAAATCAAATAAAAGTGTATTTGTCACGTGCGCCAAATACAACAGACCTTACAGTGAAATGCTTACTTACAGGCTCTAACCAATAGTGCAAAAAAGGTGTTAGATGAACAATAGGTAAGTAAAGAAATAAAACAACAGTAAAAAGACAGGCTATATACAGTAGCGAGGCTTTAAAAGTAGCGAAGCTACATACAGACACCGGTTAGTCAGGCTGATTGAGGTAGTATGTACATGTAGATATGGTTAAAGTGACTATGCATATATGATGAACAGAGAGTAGCAGTAAGCGTAAAAGAGTGGGGCACCACTTTTCCTGGATATATGATCAGAACCCATTTTCCTCAGATACACTCTGAGTGTGTCAAACGCCGCTGGTGGCATGTACAGTAGGCGACATTGACGTGGTGAAAAATGTTTTTGACTTCTATGGAACCAGTGAGAATTTGATATGCTTAACCGGGGCTGCAGCACCCACACATATACTATACATGCTCCCGACAATGTGGTCGATTCCAGTCCCGTCGTATTCCCAGGATGTAATCTTCATGTGCAGGGAGGGGACTCTGTGGGAGGTTGTTTAAGGCTGGAAGAGCCAAGGTTCAGGGATCAATGAGTGATAGATGGCTGAGAGACCTCAGTGTCCTGTGATTACAGTGTCCAGCTAGGCCACTTCACTGCTCTATACCACTGGCCCTGTCCCTGTCCTTGCCTGCTCAGAGTACGCATTACGATACGTGTTCATCTGCTTTCCAGACCACTAGGCCCCTTGACGAAAGGCCCAATTCAAGTTTTGGGTCTAAGGCACTCATTATGCTAGAGAAGGCCGCCATTGCACACACTCTGAGTGTGTGTGTGTTTAGTTGTGTATGCTCTTTTTGGAGTTTTAATGATTTGTTAGTGGATTTGTGCTCACGCTGGCATTACTTCTCGTTTTATTTTCTAAGGAAGCTCTCTTTGGCATTCATTTGTTCTTCTAGCTTAAAATGATCCACTAATCCAATGGAAAAGGAAACAGATGTAGCATAGTCCTGTGACTCACAAGCTATTATTCCTCTTTTCCAGGGATTTCACCTATCCCTTCTACACCTTTACCTTTAAACAGGTCCACATTCACAAGGCCGCAGTGCCAGACGGATTACCAGGACATGTACTCCGAGTATATCTCAGTCTGTAATACCAACATGTTTCAAGCAGACCACCATAGTCCCTGTGCTCAATAACACTAAGGTAACCTGCCTAAATGACTACCGACCCGTAGCTCTCACTTCTGTAGCCATGAAGTGCTTTGAGACGCTGGTCATGGCTCACATCAACGCCATTATCCCAGAAACCCTAGACCCACTCCAATTTGCATACCGCCCCAACAGATCCACAGATAACACAATCTCTATTGCACTCCACACTGCCCTTTCACACCTGGACTAAAGGAACACCTATGTGAGAATGCTATTCATTGACTACAGCTCAGCGTTCAACACTATATTAAACTATGGACCATGGGACTAAACACCTCCCTCTGCAACTGCATCCTGGACTTCCTGACAGGCCGCCCCAGGTGGTAAGGGTAGGTAACAACACATCCGCCATGCTGATCCTCAACACGGGGGCCCCTCAGGTTCCGTGCCCAGTCCCCTCCTGTACTCCCTGTTCACTCATGACTGCACCGCCAAGCACGACTCCAACACCATCATTAAGTTTGCAGGTGACACAACAGTGGTAGGCCTGATCACTCACAACAATGAGGCAGCCTATAGGGAGGAGGTCAGAGGCCTGACCGTGTGGTGCAAGGACAACAAACTCTCCCTCAACGTGGTCAAGACAAAGGAGATGATTGTGGACTACAGGAAAAGGAGGACCTAGCACGCCCCCCCACGCCTATCATCAATAGGGCTGCAGTTGAGCAGGTTGAGAGCTTCAAGTTCCTTGGCGTCCACATCACCAACAAACTAACATGGTCCAAGCACACCAAGACAGTCATAAAGAGGGCACGACAAAACCTATTCCCCCTCAGGAGACTGAAAAGATTTGGCATGCGTCCTCAGATCCTCAAAAGGTTTTACAGCTACACCATCATGGTTGCATCACTGCCTGGTTTGGCAACTGCTCGGCCTCCGGTCGCAAGGCACTACAGAGGGTTGTGCGTACATCATCGGGGCCAAGCTTCCTTCCATCCAGGACCTCTATACTAGGCGGTGTCAGAGGAAGGCCCTAAAAATTGTCAAAGACTCCAGCCACCCTAGTCACAGACTGTTCTCTCTGCTACCGCACAGTAAGTGGTACCGGAGCGCAAAGTCTCCGTCCAAAAGGCTTCTAAACAGCTTCTACCCCCAAGCCATAAGACTCCTGAACATCTAATCAAATGGCTACCCAGACTATTTGCATTGCCTCCCCCCCCTCTACGCTGCCGCTCTTCTCTGTTATATCTATGCATAGTCACTTTAATAACTCTACCTACATGTACATATTACCTCAATTACCTCGACACCGGTGCCCCCGCACATTGACACCGGTACCCCCTGTATATAGCCTTGCTATTGTTATTTTACTGCTGCTCTTTAATTATTTGTTACTTTGATCTCTTACTTTTTTTTGATATTTTCTTAAAACTGCATTTTTGGTTAAAGGATTGTAAATAAGTATTTCACTGTAAGGTTGTATTCGGCGCATGTGACAAATAAAATTAGATTTGATAACGATACAGCTACATACATAACAGTGGCAGTCAGTGCCGTTTAAAAGGGAGGATTTTTTTTTATGAGCATGACCTTATTTCTAGTACAGCATATTGGATGACTGTCATTCATATTCCATTCACCCAGTTCAATGTAACATCAACTGGTTTAGGCTACGACATGATACTCACATTTTCCATATACCCATCATGAGATTGCAACAACCTATGAAAGAAAGTTTACAACGCAGTGACACATTAAATACCGCCTTGCACACTCTTGCCTTCATCTAGCTGATCTAGGGTGTAATCATTAGTCCAACAGTTGCAAACAAGCATTTCTATTTGACAAATTCAGGTATATTTATCCCTGTTTTGTTCCATTTGCTTCTGTTTAAGAAACGTTTTTCGACAGAATCGGCAGAATGAATACACCCCTGATCACACGCAAACAGTTCACTTTCATAGCCACATATCAACAGCTTGTTGTATTCCTTCTCGCATCTAAGCCCTCTTCTCCTCTCACCTTTCCCTTCACTTGTAGACTTCAATGCACAACACATCAGCTGTCTGTGACCAGGCAAAAAACCTTTCCAAGCCAAACCTTCATATCATAACCGCTACTCACACTCGACATCGTTGTTACCATATTAGCTAAAGTAACGTCATAGTCAACATAGCTAATAGAAGTAATGTGTTAGTAAACCTCCACAACCATGCAGTACAGTTTACAGCCAGTAAGATATTTATCTGTTACACCGGCGGGCCCCGGTGGCAATACATTAGTAAAACCAAAAGCTTGCCTTTACTTGGAAGAGTTCCAGTGTTGGATAGTCACAGCCAGCTAGCTAACATAGCATCTCTCTGTTGAAACTGGGTGCTTCAGTCGGCTAAACTAGTTAGCTGCATTTGCTAGCTAAGTAAGTGAAAGTGAAAGTGAAAAAATAATTATGAAATATAGCTGTCTCTCTCTCTCTCTCTCTCTCTTGCTCCTCCATTTTTGAAGAAATGAATTTGTTCAAAGCTGAGACAACTACTCACCACATTTTATGCACTGCAGTTCTAGCTAGCTGTGGCTTATACTTTCAGTACTAGATTCATCCTCTGATCCTTTGATTGGGTGGACAACATGTCAGTTCATGCTGCAAGAGCTCTGATAGGTTGGAGGATGTCCTCCGGAAGTTGTCATAATTACTATGGTAAGGGGTTAGAACCATGAGCCTCCTAAGTTTTGTATTGAAGTCAATGTACGCAAAGGAGGATGGAAGCTAACTGTCCTTCGGCTACACCATGGTGCTACCCTACAGAGTGCTGTTGAAGCTAATGTAGATCTTCATTGCAAAACAGTGTGTTTTAATCAATTATTTGGTGACGTGAATATATTATGCATAGCTTTATCTAAAAAGGATAACTTTTTTAATGTTTCATTATTTTTATTTTTATGGCATTTCTGGGGAGGATGGTCCTCCCCTTTCTCCTCTGAGGAGCCTCTACTGATACATACAGGATATATTGAAGCCTCCTGGTAATAATGTTACTCTATAATATATTGTTGTATGGTTTTATTAATGAGGTGGAAATGTGTCACATTAATGACTTGTTTTGTTTGATGCCGGTAAACATTTTATGCATGAGAGAAGAAGCTCTGTGTTGTGTTCATCAGTGAAGGAAACGTGTGTCCCAGAATGATATAAATCCCAGATTGATAACATTGATTTACAAGGGGGGACTTACTGAAGTTGTGGTATAAAATGATCATAATTAATGAGGGTATTAAAGTATCAGAGCCTGATTCTCAGCCTTTGTATTAATGGTCCTTGGGAGAGTTTCTGGACTGATCATTGACAACACTACACCAATGTTAATTAGATGAGGTTTCGAGAGCCAGGCTGGGCTGCTGCAGCCATAGTGAACTGAGAAGACACAAATTGACTTCCCCTTCCCAAAGGTGAGGGTCTGAAATGCTGATGAAAGGGCCTGTGGAAAATCTAATTCATTTATTCATATCCAAGCAGAAGTGCTGACACTCGGGTTCAATGTTGGAGAAAGTTTTGGACTTCTGAGAGAGGGGGAGGTAAGAGGGGGAGTGGGAGATTATTTGTGTATGTTTAGCCATAGTAGGTCCATTTTCATATTTAATTATTTGATTAAGTATGTATTCCTTGTCTTATCCTTCCTCCCCATCATAAGCAGAAAATGCAACTCAGTTTCATGGGGTTTCATTAGTCTAGGCAATCGCTGCAGGAAGTGGAAAATGAAACCCCATTTTTTTGAGTAGCCTACATTTAATTTTAGAGCTATAATTGTAAGTGACAGCTATATTTTTATTGAATAGCTTAGGGATCTTTGTCTTAATGTTTACCTTTGTGCTAAAACTACAGGCAACCTCAGTTAAAATTGCTTTGAGATGATATGGCAATTCTGGTGGGATTACTCTCACAGATTGAAAATGACAAAAGCGATCTGTTCTTTTTAAAGTTACTCTCCAGTGTTTCCAGATTTCTATGAAATATGACCTATAATTATTTACAATATGAGTGAAATACATGTAGTTTTCCTTCCATAAAATTGTAATTAAGTATGTTAAAAAAGCAGTTTTCTGTGTTGGAATGTTGTGGGCGTACCCCAACAACAGAATGGTCAAAGGTCAAATAGGGGGTGCTTATATTTGTTCTGTTTCACTGCATGTGGAAGTGGGTAACCTGTACGAGTGTGAGGTGTATATGGAAATGGAAATGTGTGGCCGTATACCGGTCAAAAATGTTAATGGGAGTAAACCACTGATTGGCCAGATCATTCTCCTCATGAGGATGACATCATCCTCCATGAGAAAATAGCAAGCATTTTTGAAAAAACTGTTTGTGGGTTTTTTGTGTGTTTTTTCTACAATTTATGCTTTGGCCACAAATACGAGTATAGGATAAGTCAACACCATTATTTGTGTATGTGTTAACAGAATATGAGCTTTTAAATGTGAGATTTTCACTGGATAGTTACTTTAATGATCTCTAAAGCCTGTGGTAGCTGTCAGGATGGAGGAAATGAATGCAAAGATATTGCCTAGTTCTGATTCATTCAGAGTATCCAGTCCCAGTGCAATACCATACTGTAGGTTTACTAGTTGTAGGTGGATAAACGGTCACCAGAGACTAGAAACATGTTAAAATCTATTAGCTGTATAATTAAAATGTGTTCAACTTAATGTACGATCTGCTTATTTAAGGACTGTGTGCATGCTTATGTTAACAATTAAATAATGTTGTCATTTGTGAAAAATCAAACAGGACTGTTTGTAGGCTGTTCCCTTTGAGGAAGGAAAGGATCAATGAAAATGTACTACTGTACTACTAACACTGTTAACCTCTTAACAGGCAACTGCAGTGGAATTCACTATAAGTATTCTATAATTTCCATCTGTTTTTCTATTTCACCTATTGGACCTATCAAACTGGTCCTGGTATGACTGAATGATGTTAGTGATTAATTAATGTATGATATAGGGTTGACAGGACCCTTACTATGCATCTCATCTCATGATGACCAATCTTTGAGGTCTTTGCACCAATGACCATTAGCACACTGAAATAAAAGCGTTATGTCATTGTATAGTGCTGTCCATTGAGAAGCCCACTGGTGTTTCCAGTGCAGTGGATTTCACAGATGGACTCAATACCTCCCCAGAACCTCATTCATCACCATTACACCCCTCTCTGACAGCAGTCTACCCCATGAAGGTTGCCCACAACACTGCACAGTCGGCAGGAGATACAGTCAGCACACAGGTGGCTGTTAGAGCAGAAATAAAAACCAAATAACCCCTTGTTAATAAGTGATGACATACAGATATCGAATCAGCAATCTTTACAAATCTCAGATAGTTACCCAGATCTGAGCAAACCATATTTTATGCCACTTAGTGAATACATTTCCCATGTAGTATAGACACAAACAGCCCCTGGGCCTTGAAAACATGGAGGTGTCTGATTGCCTTCATTTGCATTTGGTTCTTCATTTGCAACTGTCTCAGTGAGATTGGTCAGGCCCTGCCTGCTTCGTTAAAGACGTGTCCAGGTCTGTTCTTTGATGTTGAGAGCAGAGGCCTGATGCTGTACGCTGGCGGAGTGCCTTGCCAATGTTAACTAGCTTTCCTAGTCCCCACAAAGAGGGTCTCTCCAGTCGTGCTGCACTCGCTGTCAGACTGCCTAATTGAATCGGACACTTCTGAAGCAGCGTTGAAACAGACCCTCTCCGATCGTAGTGCATGCTGGGGTTCCACCTGGGAATGTCTGCCTGTGATGAAGGGGGGGTTGGCTTCGGAGACAAGGCCATAGAGTGCATCTTATTACAAAGGGTTCACACAGCAGTTATGTCACTTGTTTGATAGCTTAATTATCATGTAATATCCCTATGCAGCAACCACACTCACAGAGCACATCACTGAACATTAAACCAGAACATAGACTTTGTTTATATTAATATGTATTTTCATCCTAATGGCATTCTGTGTATTTGTCATGCTCATAATTGATTATGGATAATGAGTGACACTCTGAAGGTCAGTAAACTAGCTCATCATTCTCACGGGATTATGAAAATCATCCTCTGGCTGTATCTAATAGAGAGGCAGCTGTGAGAGTTGACAGTGTACCGTATAGTAGGTATTCACTGGGTTGGACAGACAGAGAGGAGAGACAGATAAGAGTTTGTGTTAAATTAAGCTACTGTATATAGATTTTGTGAAGCAATTGTAATTTGTGACATACAGTCTGTAGTATGATGTATGACAATGATGATTATACATTTTGGTGTGTAGAATAACATTTGTAATGAATAAAAAAAAATGTTGCATCATGTGCATGTCAACTCAGCCTGAAACATTCCAACATCCATCTGAGTGTGTATCCATCTAGTAACTCCATGTCTCTGTCCCCACTCAGGTGCTATTTCCCATATACTGTGGCCTACTGGCTGGCTGGCGATGGTATAGAAAGATTCCAATCATTGTCCTTCAATGTATGGAGGGTGATCTAATGAAGAGTCATAGGAGATTTAAAACCCACTTCTACAGACTTCTACAGTCTTTTTCATAGTCCTAGTCCAAATCTAAAATGCATTTAGCACTTAGCCCACTATTACTACTTTACCTGCCTTGATTCTAAATGTATGTTGTTTTTATTGTATATAATGCTATTTTTTCCCCCTCGGTAGAGCTTTGAGATAACCTTGTAATGAAAATGTATTATTATTATTATATGCCCTTGGATTACAGGGATTCTTGTCACAATGTCTCCATAGTAACCAAGGAAAGAAGGATGTAATATCTGCATGCAACACTAAAATACTTGACAATACCTCTACAAGAGGCTGAGTTTTATAATGTGTTCAGACATTTTACTCTACATACATTTAATCAAGAGAGTGTGCAAATGAGTCCAGTCTTTCAATGGACTTGTTTTGACAGTAGGTATTTTTATCATAAAACAGAAATGTATAGTTAGTTGTTGAAACATACTATAGAGGCTGTGGGTTGGATTATAGTCTCTCTGGTGTATGAAGGTGTATAATTGCCTTTGATTATGTTGTGCAGTGCATGTGATGACAACACAACAATACACACCCGTGGCAAGCATTCTCCTTCATTTGGGAATGACTGTATTTACACCATAGCCAAAGTAAATGTTGCCTGTCTGAAGGTAAAATGGTATTCATGCAGCCATTTAGATGCCTAATATTTAGAAGCCAATAATAGCCTAAGATACTGTATAATCTAGCCTACTATTACTGGACTTGATCCATATAGCTTGAAACATTCAACCATCCATCTGTAATCCATTTAGTAACTCTATGCCTCTGTCCAATTCCAGCGCTTTATCCTATATATGTGGCTTACAGGCCATTGTATGGAACAATTCCAATCATTGACCTTCAATGTATGGAGGGAGATCTAATGAAAAGTCATAGGCGATTTAGTCATCTCTCAAGAGCTGGGTTATGGAAATAACACATTAGGATGACCATCGGTGCTATGATCATCTGACTATTGCACTGCCTGGAGTTTGATAAATGGCATTGGCACTTGGACTGGAACCGGTGCCATGGTCAGATGACATGAAAATAGAGCGCTTCGGCCACGCACACCAGTTGTGGAATTGGCATTGAAAAACAGAAGCACATGCAGAAAAGTACCTTATACTGACGGTAAAATATGGGGGAGGATCTTTGATGTTATGGGGCCATTTTGCTTCCATAGGTCCTGGGGCCCTTGTTAAAGGTCCAATGCAGCTGTTTTCATCTCAAAACAAAATCATTTCTGGATATCAATTATGTACCTGTGCTTATTTTCAATTAAAATGGTCAAAAATAAACTAAAATAGCTTCTTAGCAAGAATTTTGATGTCACCAGGCAGTCCAAATCCCCACCCAGCCAAACAAACTGAAGGTTCAGGCGATCTTTTCAAACAGATCTTACACTAAAATTACATTATCATAATTTGCACAATTTCATAGTATTATTAAAAACTCATTGAATAGAAATATACACTGATTGTACAAGACATTAAGAAGACCTTCCTAATATTGAGTTGCAACCCCCCCTTTTTGCCATCAGAACAGCCTCAATGAACTCTACAAGGTGTCGAAAGCTGGCCAATGTGGACTCTAGTGCTTCCCACAGTTGTGTTCATTTGCCTGGATGACCTTTGAGTGGTGGACCCTTCTTGATACACACAGAAAATTGTTGAGCGTGAACAACCCAGCAGCGTTGCAGTTCTTGACACAAACCGCTGGCACCTACTACCATACCCTGTTCAAAGGCACTTAAATATTTTGTCTTGCCCATTCACCCTCTGAATGGTACACATACACAATCCATGTCTCAATTCTCTCAAGGCTTTGAAAATCCTTCTTTAACCTGTCTCCTCCCATTCATTTACACTCATTAAAGTGGATTTAACAAGTGACATCAATAAAGGACCATAGCTTTCACCTGGACTCACCTTGTCAGTCTATGTCACATGTGTCAAACTCGTTCCACGGAGGGCTGAGTGTCTGCGGGTTTTCACTCCTCCCTTGTCTTTGATTGATGAATTAAAAATGAAAACCCCAAAACCAGCAGACAGTAGGCCCTCCACAGAATGAGTTTGACTCCACTGGTCTATGTTATGGAAAGAGGTGTTCATAATGTTTTGTACACTCAGCCTATATAAAATACAAGAAAATCGCGTGTTTGACTACACTGTCCCTTTCAGGTCAACGGCATCATGAACTACAAAGTACCAGCTAATTTGATCCAAAAACCTGGATGCCTCTGCCAGGAGACTGACACTTGGCCACAGGTGGATCTTCCATCAAGACAACTAAACTAATCAAAATCGATGAGTATTGCTAGAGTATCGAAAACAGGGGTGTCAGTCATTTTGACCCCTATCTTTCTGAATTTTTTCAAAAATTACTTTCTCTGAGCAATTGTATTAGTATAAAATAATATAATTTCACAAATTTGTTTTGCATAGAAAATAGCTCTTTATTTTATAGTATTTTTTGCTCATCTTAACCAAGGGTGCCAATAAATCCTAACAAAGCCGTTGTTTTGTGTGTTTTTCTTGAGTTCTGAGCTCAGTGCAATGTAAACTATGCCCTCTTAAAACATTTACGTTTTTTCTCAGTGGTCCCTAAACCAAAAAATATTAAGACTAAAGCAGCTAAGTATAACAACAGGTTACAAGCCCTCCTCAATCCAGTTTTCTTTACATATGCAATAGCTTTCCAAAGAAGCCCAATGTGATCTGTGCTCTCACCATTCCTCTGTGTGTCTGCTATAGAGAGTGCTGAGATTGCTTGCCCAAATTTCTGTCTGGAAGAGGAATGATGAAAGCAACATGCAATAGTAGGCTGAAAAAATACTGTATTAAACCTCAATATTGGACTTTTATTTCATTGAAAGTGGGCTACACTGTTGGTTAACACAGACATGGAAGGGTTATACACACAGCATTGGGCAGGCTCTTGAGTAATTCTAGAGTGGCGGTGGAGCAGTGGTCAGACAGGAATGTCGTTTCTAGTTTTATGAACGGTGTATTCTGGTCTTATCTTATCTCAGTTGTTTCCCTGCCGCGCACTTTATTCACGCGCTCGCATGCACACAGACCACTCCTTTTGCGTCCCCGTTCGTTCCATCTTCATCTAGTCCTCATTTCCTCCCTTCTTCTGCCTCCTCCTCTCTCGTGTCGATGCGAGAGGAGGAAACGCTCATTTGATTTCATTCGTGAGAAGTCTTCGAGTTCCCTCACGGAGAAGGACATCGAATTATTCGTGGAGGGCAGAGGACCAAATCGGTACCTGCCTCGAAATTCGATGACGGAATCACCCAATGAGCGTAATCTAGCAAACCCGGCATAATCGCGTGTTTTTTTTGCCGTGTTTGTGCACCTCGGTAAACGGGATTGTATGCATAAAGAAGATAAGCATTATGACTTTGAACCCTTTGATAAAAGTATGGGGAGCAATGGCTGGGTGTTCATCTATCGGTTTACAGTGATATAAAGCGCATCTTGATCAATATCCTATTATCACCTGAAATCTGCTATTAGAATAGGAATACTATTTTATGATGTGTAACGTGTCTAACGTGTTATGGTCAGCATGTGGATGCTCATTTGTTTTGTCTTGAAAGAGACCCATTTATTCCTTGTCACTGAAAGGAAAACCGCACCATGGGTTGGTGCTCCTTGAATAGTCTACTCACCTCTGCACATACCTGTCACAGAAGGCTACTGCCCGGTTTTGGAATTACAATTGGATTTAGATAAATTCTATAGAACAACCCAATGGACAATTACTCACATCTACAACGTAAGTGTGCATTTTATTGTTGATACTGTAAAGCCATGTCATCAATAAGAAACTGCATCTAATGTAGTGAGAAAATGATATAATAACAAATATTGCACCTCACTCAATTGATCACTGTTACCAATTGCAAGATTCTTATGTTTTATGAAGATTATGTTCACATTTCACATATAGGCTAGCAGTGAGTTCTGTATAAAGACTTGGTTATATTGATATTATAATTGCATACACTACCGTTCAAATGTTTGGGGTCACTTAGAAATGTCCTTGTTTTTGAAAGTGAAACACATTTTTTGTCCATTAAAATAACATCAAATTGATCAGAAATACAGTGTAGACATTGTTAATGTCGTAAATGACTAATGTAGCAGGAAATGGCAGATTTTTTATGGAATATCTACATAGGCGTACAGAGGCCCATTATCAGCAACCATCACTCCTGTGTTCCAACGGCACTTTGTGTTAGCTAATCCAAGTTTATAATTTTAAAAAGAGAATTGATGATTCAAAAACCCTTTTGCAATTATGTTAGCAAAGCTCACATCTGTTGTGCTAATTAAAGAAGCAATAAAACTGTCCTTCTTTAGACTAGTTGAGTATCTGGAACATCAGCATTTGTCGGTTTGATTACAGGCTCAAAATAGCCAGAAACAAAGAACTTTCTTCTGAAACTCATCAGTCTATTCTTGTTCTAAGAAATGAAGGCTACTCCATGAGAGAAATTGCCAAGAACTGAAAATCTCGTACAACGCTGTGTACTACTCCCTTCACAGAACAGAGCAAACTGAGTGGGAGGCCCCGGTGCACAACTGAGCAAGAGGACAAGTACAGTAGAGCGTCTAGTTTGAGAAACAGATGCCTCACAAGTCCACAACTGGCAGCTTCATTAAATAGTACCCGCAAAACACCAGTAACATCAACAGTGAAGAGGCGACTCCAGGATGCTGGCCTTCTAGGCAGAGCTCCTCTGTCCAGTGTCTGTGTTCTTTTGCCCATCTTAATCTTTTATTTTTATTGGCCAGTCTGAGATATGGCTTTTTCTTTGCAAATCTGCCTAGAAGGCCAGCATCTCTGAGTTGCCTCTTTACTGTTGACGTTGAGACTGGTGTTTTACAACATGGACCATGACTACACTGTATTTCTTATCAATTTAATGTTGTTTAAAAAAAAAAAAAAAAGCTTTTCTTTCAAAAACAAGGACATTTTTAAGTGACCCCAAACGTTTGAAAGGTAGTGTATATCCAGTATTAGTCTTTCACTAACCTACAGTATAGGCTACATCAGGCTTGATGTTTATATTGAACCATGAGCCACTGTATGTTTGTTCCCCAGGTGCCTAGGCTACTTGTCCCTGATATTCATGATTGACATGATTGCACCTCTATGGTATCATAGCTATTCAAGGTGAACCCTGATCATCTTAGACAATTGAATGAGGATATGGGTCTATTCGTAGTCCCATAGTACAATCCAATTTCAATCCAAATCAACTGTTTCTTAAATTGATCAATTAATGAGAAGGCCATTAATTTCCTGGTGTTCATATGAGTGGCATAAGCAGGTCACTCTAACTGATACTGCAGTGCCTTGATACAGGTCGGCTTGTGTCTAAATCCTGTTGCAACCTATAGGAATTGATCTGGTTAGATATCCAGTCAATGGCACAGTTTCATAGTGAAGTAACATAATGGCGCCGGAGGGGATGGCTGCCGTTTTACGGGCTCCTAACTAACTGTGCTATGTTTTTAGTTTCTTTGCATTGTTTGTAACTTATTTTGTACATAATGGTGCTGCTACTGTCTCTTATGACCAAAAAAAGCTTCTGGACATCAGAACAGCGATTTCTCACCTCGAACTGGGTCCAAACTGAGTACTTTAATGAGTCAGATGCGAAGGATATACTGCTTCCCCGAGACTAGGCCCAAATCCCTGTCATTCGTGTGAAGAAAAGACTGAGAGAATTCATTGGAGAGTGGGTAAACCACCTTTACCATTAGTTCTTTTGGCAAATGAGCACTGGAAAATAAACTGTATGATCTACGATCGAGACTATCCTACCAACCGGACATTAAAAACTGTAATATCTTATGTTACACCGAGTCGTGGCTGAACGACGACACGGATAATATAGAGCGTTTTCCGTGCATCGGCAGGAAAGAGCAGCTACTTTTGGTAAGACGCGGGGTGGGGGTGTGTTTCTATTTGTCAGTAACAGCTGGTGCGCAATGTCTAATATTATAGAAGTCTCAAGGTGTTGCTCGCCTGAGGTAGAGTACCTCATGATATGCTGTAGACCACACTATCTACCAAGAGAGTTTTAATCTATAGTATTCATAGCCGTCTATTCACCACCACAAACTAATGCTGGCACTAAGACCGCACTCAACGCACTGCATAAGGCCAAAAGCAAACAACGTTGCTCCTAGTGTCCAGGGACTTTAATGCAGTCAAACTAAAATCAATTTTACCTAATTTCTACCAGCATGTCGCATGTGCAACCAGAGGGGAAAAAAACTCTAGACCACTTTTACTCCACACACAGAGGCACATACAAAGCTCAACCTCCATTTGGCAAATCTGACCATAATTCTATCCTCCTGATTCCTACTTACAAGCAAAAACTAAAGGAGGAAGTAAAAGGGACTCGCTCATTACGGAAGTGGTCAGATGGCGTGGATGCTACGCTACAGGACTGTTTTGCTAGCACAGACTGGAATATGTTCCAGGATTCATCCATTAGCATTGAGGAGTACACCACCTCAGTCACCTGCTTCATCAATAAGTGCATTGACGACATTGTCCCCACAGTAACCATACATACATATCCCAACCAGAAGCCATGGATTACAGGCAACATCCGCACCGAGCTAAAGGCTAGAGCTGCCGCTTTCAAGGAGCGGGACACTAATCCGGACACTTATAAGACATCCCGCTATGCCCTCAGACAAACCATCAAACAAGCAAAGCATCAATACAGGACTGAGATTGAATCCTACTACACCGGCTCTGGCGCTCGTTGGATGTGGCCGGGCTTGCAAACTATTACGGACTACAAAGGGAAACCCAGCCGTCGAACTGCCCAGTGACACGAGCCTATCAGATGAGCTAAATGCCTTTTATGATCGCTTTGAGTTAAGAAACCCTGAAGCATGCATGAGAGCACCAGTGTTTCGTACGACTGGGTGATCACGCTCTCCGTAGCCGATATGAGCAAGACCTTTAAACAGGTCAACATTCACAAGACCCCGGGGCCAGACAGATTACCAGGACGTATACTCAGAGCATGCGTGGACCAACTGGCAAGTGTCTTCACTGATACTTTCAACCTCTCCCTGACCCAGTCTGTAATACCTACATGTTTCAAACAGACCACCATAGTCCCTGTGCCCAAGAAAGCGAAGGTAACCTGCCAAAATGACTACCGCCCCATAGCACCAACGTCGGTAGCCATTAAGTGCTTTGAAAGGCTGGACATGGCTCACATCAACACCATCATCCTGGAAACCCTAGACCCACTCCAATTCCCATACCGCCCCAACAGATCCACAGATGATGCAATCTATCCTGCACTCCACACTGCCCTTTCACATCTGGACAAAAGGAACACCTATGTGAGAATGCTATTCATTGACTACAACTCAGCGTTCAACACTATAGTGCCCACTAAGCTCATCACTAAGCTAAGGACCCTGGACTAAACAACTCCCTCTGCAACTGGATCCAGGACTTCCTGACAGGCCGCTCCCAGATGGTAAGGGTAGGCAACAACACATCTGCCACGCTGATCTTCAACACTGGGGCCCCTCAGGGGTGAGTGCTTAGTCCACCCTTGAACTCCCAGTTCACCCACGACTGCGTGGCCAACACGACTCCAACACAATCATTAACTTTGCTGACGACCCAACAGTGGTAGGCCTGATCACCGACAACGGTGAGAAAGCCTAGAGGGAGGAGGTCAGAGACCAGGCAGTGTGCTTCCAGGACAACAACCTCTCCCTCAATGTGATCAAGACAAAGGAGCTTATCGTGAACTACAGGAAAAGGAGGTTCAAACAGGCCCCCATTAACATTGACGTGGCTGCAGTGGAGCGGGTCAAGAGTTTCAACCTCCTTGGTGTCCACATTACCAACAGACTATCATGGTCCAAACACAACAGGTCAGTCGTGAAGAGGGCATAACAACACCTTTTCACTCTCAGGAGAATGAAAAGATTTGGCATGGGTCCCCAGATCCCAAAAGATTTCTACAGCTGCACCATCAAGAGCATCCTGACCGGTTACATCACCACCTGCTATGGCAACTGCTTGGCATCGGACCATAAGAAACTGCAGAGGGTAGTGCGTACGGCCCAGTACATCACTGGGGCCAAGGTTCCTGCCATCCAGGACCTATATACCAGGCGGTGTCGGAGGAAGGCCCCAAAAATGTTCAGCGACTCCAGTCATGGACTCTCTGTTACCGCACGGCAAGCAGTACTGGAGCGCCAAGTCTAGGTCCAAAAGGCTCCTTAATAGCTTTAATCAAATGGCCAGAGGCCTATTTACATTGACCCCCCCCCCCCTTTTTTTTTACACTGCTGCTACTCGCTGTTTATTATCTATACATAGTCACTCTACCCCTACCTACATGTACAAATGACTGCAACTAACATGTACCCCCGCACATTGACTCGGTACCGGTACCCCTGTAATAGCCTCGATATTGATATTTCATTGTGTTACTTTTTATTTTATTTAGTAAATATTTTCTTAACTCTATTGCTTGAAATGTTGGTTAAGGGCTTGTAAGTAAGCATTTCATGAGCATGGCCTAATTTCCTGTTTTATTCAGTGCATGTGGCAAATAACATTTGATTTGATTTGGAGTTGACAGCTTCCTTTTTGCATATAGTGCCTGGTGAAAGTCTACACACCGTTCACACACTCTTTACATTTTGCTACCTTAAAAATTCAATCTAAAAAAGGATTCAATTTGATTTTGCTCCTATTGATCTATACAACCTAGTCCACATTTTCAAAGTAAAATACATTTATTGTTTATAATTTATAGAGCAAAGTTGGTAGAATCTTATTTAAAATGATTCACAGCTGTAATGGCTGCTAGGGCTGCAAGTAGCCTAGCGGTTCGAGCAGCGAGCCAGCCACCAGAGGGTTGCCAGTTTGAATCCTGGGTCCGACGGGAAATATCTGGCAGGAACTGAGCTGGCAACTGGAGATTTTCTGGTATCAAATCCTAGATGCCATTGCTTGCCGTTGTGCCCTTGAGCAAGGGACTTACCCCCACACAGCAATAGTTCCTGGGCGCCCAGTGTCGGAGCACCCTGTATGTGTGTCAGTGGCGGTCAGTGCCATTTTAGGGCGAGGGCGGAAGATTTTTCTTTCAAAAGCATGGCCTTATTTCTATTACAGCTTATTGGATGACAAATATTCATATTCCATTCACCCAGTTCAATGTAACAGCGATAGGTTTAGGCTACTACATGATACTCTAATTTCCCCTATACCAATCATGAGGTTGCTACAACCTAGCCTATGATTTAAAGTTTTCAACATAGGTGCACACAGGTCGAGAGAACGATTTGGACAGTCTGTGACATTCAATACTGCCTTGCAAACTCTTGCCTGCATCTAGCTGATATAGGGTGTAATCATTAGTCCAACAGTTGCAAACAAGAGTTTCTATTGGACAGATTCAGGCATGTTTATTCATGTTTTGTTCCGTTTGCTTCCGTTTAAGAAACATTTTTAAACAGAATCGGCAGAAAGAATACACCCCTGATCATGCGTAAACACACTTCACTTTCATAGCAGCCATGTTGTATTCCATCTCGCATCTCTGCGCTCTCTTCGTCTAACCTGTTCCCTTCGCTTGTGGAGCTGCATGTGACCAGGCGAAAAAAACTTTCCAAGCCAAACCACTACACACAGCCTACATCGTTGTCACCATATTAGCTAAAGTAACGTCATAGTCATCATAACTAATATAAGTAATGCGTTAGTAAACCCGCTACAATCATAAAGTTAGTGTGCAGTCAGTAAGCAGTTATGCCGGCGGGCACCTGTGGCAATAATTTTGCAATAACAAAAGCTTACCTTGTTGTGTTTTTAAGTCATAGCTAGCTAACTAACAGGGCATCCCTGCTAGTAGGATGTTTCAGTAGGCTAAACTAGCTAGCTGCATTTTCTAACTAATTAAATGGAGAAAAAAAATGATATCTCTCTCTCTCTCGCTCTCTCTCTCTCTATTTTGTTCAAAACTGTTCAACTATTGTCTTTCTCTCTCTTTGAGTCAACTACTCACCACAGTGTATGCACTGCAGTGCTAGCTAGCTGACGCTTATGCTTTCAGTACTAGATTCCTTTGATTGGTTGGACCACATCTCAGTTCATGCTGCAAGAACTCTGATAGGCTGGAGGACATCCTCGAAGTTGTCATAATTACTGTGCAAATCTATGGAAGGGGGTGAGAACCATGATCCTTCTAGGTATTGTATTGAAGTCAATGTACCCAGAGGAGGATGGAAACTAGCTGTCTTCCGGCTACACCATGGTTCTGCCCTACAGAGTGCTGTTCAGGCTACTGTAGACGTTATTTGCAAAATAGTGTGTTTTAATTAGTTATTTGGTGACATGATTATATGTAGTATAGTTTTATCTAAAAAATGTAACTTTTTTAATGTTTTACAATTAACATTTTTACGAAATTCACTGTGGAGGATGGTCCTACCCTTCCTCCTCTGAGGAGTCTCCACTGATGTGTGTCTTTCTTGGGGGTTGGGTTAAAAGCGGAGTAGAATTTTGGCTGGACCTTTGTGTAATTGACCAATAAAGTGATGTTAATCTAATCTTAATCAATGGTGCTCCCACATAGGATTAACTCTGGGGTATGAAGACACACAATCAAGACATCTTCGTTTACATTTTTATTGATTTGGAAATGTTTTATTTCACTTTGAAAATGTGGACTAGGTTGTGGAGATCAGTAGGAAAATAAAGTTTTATCCCTTTAATTTTAAGGCAGCAAAATGTGAAGAGTGTGTGTAAGGGTTGAGATGTTTCATTTTTCATTTGGTTCATATTTTTTGCTTATGGATGAAAGCTGTCTTCCATTCTCATTAGTAAGCAGGTACTGTTTACATTTTGTGCCTTTGAAGGGGCTGATGAAAGCCCAACCTGCCAGTTAGTCACGTCACTGGAAAAGAGGCAGCAGCTAACTGCTACAAGCTGTACCGTTGAAGTTAGCTAGCCATTCAAAGTTGACAACAGGTCTTCCACATAAAAATATCTCTACCTTGAGTTTTATTGCATCTTTCTAATTAACTCATTGATGTCTACACATTTGCCTGTTTAAGTGCTCTTAAAACTACTGCAGAAATAAGCAGAAATAATCTAATTATCTTCCATTTGGGCCCTGTTCCCACTGCAAGATATGAAGGAGAGGAGCATTGTGGCGAAAGATAATTCTACTTTTCAATTCACATTATGTCCTTGCCTTACCTTTCGTTGTGGCTGGCAATGCGACACTCTTGGTCAGCCGTTCTTCTAAAACGTTGCCCTATTGAATAATGCAAACAAACTACATTACACTTAAGTGATAATGCCTGAGTAGCCGGTGTTTGGAGGATATGTTGGCACGGGTGTTGTTAGGCCCGAGATGAACCATGCCAATATATTATCTAAACACAGGCTTTTAGGGCATTATCACTTACAGTGGGGCAAAAAAGTATTTAGTCAGCCACCAATTGTGCAAGTTCTCCCACTTAAAAACATGAGAGGGGCCTGTAATTTTCATCATAGGTACACTTCCTCTTAAAGAAGAAGTTACAGGTCTGTGAGAGCCAGAAATCTTGCTTGTTTGTAGGTGACCAAATACTTATTTTCCACCATAATTTGCTAATAAATTCATTAAAAATCCTACAATGTGATATTCTGGATTTTTTTTCTCATTTTGTCTGTCATAGTTGAAATGTACCTATGATGAAAATTACAGGCCTCTCATCTTTTTAAGTGGGAGAACTTGCACAATTGGTGGCTGACTAAATACTTTTTTGCCCCACTGTAAGTGTAATATGGTTTGGTTGCATTATTCAATAGGGCAACATTTTAGAAGAAAGGTTTCACTTTGGTTTCACTTTAATACAACGAGTTACCAACATATTCAAATAACGATTGACATATTTTCATTAAAAACCTTATTTTGATTCATTTATTCATACTATTTCATCCTTCCACTAGATATAGTCCCGACACAAATCTAGGGTTGCTACCCAAGCCGACTGGTCGTTTGTTCTATTGGTTCGGTTGCCAGAGACGCGACCCAGTCATTCAGTCTTTTTGTTCTATATCTATGGACGCGACCCAGTCGTTCGTTCTAAACGTTCCATTGCCATACTGGCTGGCAACGTTCTTATCCCCTGCTTGCTAGCTAGCCAACTACGGCTAACTTACAGTCACGTAAAACAGTGCACTCAGAATAACAACAGTAGCTGCATTTGCATTTTTTGAAGTGTTTTCTAGTGACATTTATTTGGATACATCCATAACAATGAGCTAATGAGGCGCGATTTCGCCTGACATAGAAAATGTGCTCTCTCATCAGGACACTGTTGTTCAGAGGAGCTAACCAACAACACAGCTAACACAATCACTTCAAACTGAAGCAGGAAAGACAGAAAACTTGCTGCACTTAGTTTTGTTTGACCTTTTTTCAATTAACATTTCTTTGTATCCATAAAAATGATGCCAGATAATTCATGATTTCGACTGGCTGAGAAACGCTGCCTACCTGTCTGTCTCGTCCCGACTAGTTCATTACTATTTGACAGATGGAGATGGACATGATTATTATAATAATTTTTTTCTAACTTTTTCTCCCCAATTTCGTGGTATCCAATTGGTAGTTACAGTCTTGTCTCATCACTGCAATTCCCATACTGACTCGGGAGAGGCGAAGGTCGGGAGCCATGCGTTCTCCGTAACACGACCCAACCAAGCCGCACTACTTCTTGACACATTGCCCGCTTAACCCGAAAGCCAGCCACACCAATTTGTCAGAGGAAACACCATACACCTGGCGACCGTGTCAGCATGCATGCGTCTGGCCCGCCACAGGAGTCGCTAGAGTGCAATGGGACGAGGACATCCCTGCCGGCCAAACCCTTCCCTAACCCGGACAATGTTGGGACAATTGTGCGCCGCCCCATGGGTCTCCCGGTCGCGGCCGGCTGCAACAGAGAATCTCTAGTGGCACAGCTAGCATCTGCGATGTAGTGCCTTAGACCACTGCACCACTCAGGAGGGGTAGAGATCGAATTTATATATTGAAACAATGTTGCAAATGTCAGAGAGACAGACAGCAGGGTTTATTCAAATCTCTGTTGAAAACGAAATGTTAGTCTTAAAGAAATGTGAGATCATGTCTAGATGCTTTTTATAGCGGAGATCAAGTTTATAAAGTGCCTGGCTGGGCTAATGAGACAGTGGATTGTGAAGTCAGATGGAACAGAGTAAATAGGAATTTTAACGTCATAGATTTAGCTGGTGGTAACTTGTGGAATAGACACCAGAATGTGTTTTTAACCAATCAGCATTCAGGATTAGAACCACCTGTTCTATAATCTTGAATAATACAACAATTCACAAGCATGTGCAGACAGTTAAAGGGTTCATTTACGCATCTGTAGGCTACATGCATTACATCAAGTAACGTTAGCCTATCAAAAATGTATGATTAACTCTCTCATACGAAGATATAAGTACAGTAGGCCTACCTTACAACATTGTTTAATTTTGATCTATATCATGCAAATCATTGCATGTGCTATAAGCTAACTGAAAATGTGGGTATAGGTGAATTCACTGCGATGGGCTGTTTTATATGGAAGCCGATACACGCCACCATGATTTCTCAACTGCACAATTAGTCTGTGTTTCAGTCTGATCAACTGTAGCCTACTGATAACAATCCCAACTGTAGGTAGCCCATGCGCTCTGATCCCATCTTGGCCTGGCCAGGGGAAACATAACATCATGTTTTTGTAGCCTAAGCGATGTATTTATAGTCTAAAATAGGCCCATTTATTTGTGTTCTGAGAAATTGTGAATGTGATCAAACTTGGTTTATATCCAAACTTCGGGTGGCTAGGCTACCTAGGTCTTTTTAATAAAAAAGTATTGACTGGAATTAATCAATCAACACGAAAGTGATGACATACTGTTTGAGTATCTTTTTAATTACAGATGCAAAGGCCTACATAATGCAACCCTGCATACAGTGAGCTCAGCCCTGTTAGTTTTGTTGTCCAGTCGCAGTTGTTGTCTCTTTGTTTGTGTAAAGGGTTTTAACGTTTTCATCCTCCTTAGGGCCAGGAGTTTTTCCAGGAGTTAATTTTTTATTTTTACTATTTGAATTGATTAGAAAAATAATCTGGTCCCATCATAGCCCATATAAAACAATTTTTAACAGCTGATTTATTACTGTCATACGCTACAACTAGGGTCCAGAGTTGGTTAGGTTAGTCTACTACCAGATCAGGAAAAACTCTGGGCCCCAGGAAAACAATTTCCCCCACACCACTATGGGACACTATGGGACCAACTTCGGATACACAAACTGTTAGGGCCTACATAAAGTTGTCCCAACAGCAGAGTCCCAACTGTAGTCCCAACACATTACCACTGCTAAAAAACATAGCTGATATGGCTGACTTGCTTAAACAAATATGGTTTCTACTGACAATTGAGATGTACAAACTGTGGCATAATGGGACTACGAGCAGATACACCAATTCAGAAGGAACAGGATAAATAAAGAGGGGATATAAGCAGACAATGAAAGATCTTACAATATTAAGTGATTACATTTCTCTAAAACAGGCTATAGGCTACATGTTCACCACCAAGTCAGAACAGTAGGCGAAATTATGAGGGGAAAAGGGACCAAATAATTAGGGTGAGGCACATGGGCTACTAACAGCTTACTACACAACATACACTTAGTATTGCTCTCTTAGCTACAGTATACATATCTCCCTGGCATATTACATAATTAATGCAACAGCATACAATACATTTTTGGACTTACCTTGTTGTGCTGTGCTTACTTGAACAGGAAGGTGGCGAGGGGGTCCTTTGTGAACAAATTTTGTCATCAAACTTTGTCATCAAAGTCTGGCATTCTCTGGATTTATGGTGCTTTCAAGACAACTGGGAACTCAGAAAAACCAAGGTCGAATCATGATGACGTCAGTGATCTTCAGGTCGGAGCTCTAGAAAGAAGCCCGATTTCTCGTTCAAAACATATTTTCCCAGTCGGTGCCAGTTTTCTTGGACTCACTTAAGTCTGATATTTCACATTTCCGAGTTTCCAGTTGTTTTGAGCAGATATAATGCTGGAAAAACTTGAAAACTTGGAAAAACGTTGAATTTGCGATTTCCAACTTGTTGTGTGATATTTATGTCCAATGGCCGGTTTGCACTGATACGTTTTATCTATAATTTCTCTTTATTATTTCTCTTCATATGACAAGGATTGAAAAGGATTTGCCAGTAGATTGTCGAATTGATTCATCATGATGACTGCTAGCTAAGACTTTGAAAGTATGATGTTGACATAATCAGTCAAATTAAAGCTACTGTAGATATGTTTTTATTTATTTATTTTATTTAACCTTTATTTAACCAGGTAGGCCAGATGAGAACAAGTTCCCATTTACAACTGCGACCTGCAACGCAGGAGACAGAGAGTGCAATGCTGTGCGTCTTTAATAGCACCAACGCACCACAGGGTGCTCACAATAGTTACGTTCCCAAACACAGGGAATCAAAATGTACAACGGAAAAATCACGACCAGGCACTAACACGTACCTCTACAACAGAGCCGAAGGTTACACTGAAATAATCCCGCACAACAACCAGGCGGGCCGGCTGTCTAATAAAGACAAACTAATTATACATAAACAGGTGCTACCAATAAACATACAAGGAGGGGGAGGAAAAACAATCAGTGGCAGCTAATAGGCCGGTGACGACGACCGCCGAGCGCCACCCGCCCGGGAAGGGGAACCACCCTCGGTCGGACTCGTGACACTGGCCAAGATAAAGTAAAGCAGTGCGACAAAAACAACAACACAGAGTTACACATAAACAAACGTACAGTCAATAACACAAAATAAAATCAAAATAGAAAAATCTATGTACAGTGTGTGGAAATGTAGAAAAGTAGGGAGGTAGGCAATAAATAGGCCATAGAGGTGAAATAATTACAATTTAGCATTAATACTGGAGTGATAGATGTGCAGATGATGATGTGCAAGTAGAGATACTGGGGTGCAAAATAGCAAGAGGGTAAGTAATAATATGGGGTAGTTGGGTGTGCTATTTACAGATTGGCTGTGTACAGGTACAGTGATCGGTAAGTTGTTCTGACAGCTGATGCTTAATTTTAGTGAGGGAGATATAAGACTATCTCAGAGATTTTTGCAATTTTGCAGTCATTGGCAGCAGAGAACTGGAAGGAAAGGAAAGATATAACGTGATTTGACGTCATTTTATCTGTGCTCAATGACCTTGAACCTTCTTGGATGGGCACTTCTAATGTAACTTAATGGCAGCAAGGGGCTTGAATGTTTTGAGCTCTACCCTTAGATTTTGCGGTGACGTAGTGTCCCCATGAGTGACAGAACACTGAGCCAGTCACGCGCAACTAAAGAACATTACCAACCCCTACGGTCCGTATTTTCAGCTGGCTGCCCCACCACCACAGAAAGCACTGAGCTAGGCTGAAACACCTACATTTTGGAGCTACCTTTCTCAAGAAAGCAAAAAAAAAAGATCTTGCATGTATGCAGCTTTATTAACTCAGTGATTTTTTTTTTTTGCAAACTGGTATGTGACATGTATTAATGCCAATATATATATATATTTTTTTCACTAAACACCTGCCCTGAATGGCGGACCGCCACTGCCTATTTGTATAATCTACATTTGACATTTTTTGGGTGGTGGGATGGGATTCCATAGTTTTAAGTCACTCAGTGCAGCCGGCAGCTACTGCAAATGTGAAAGGATGTTAATTAAATTTCAAGGAAAAGGTCTATACATTTCACCTGTTTCAAAAATATTGCTCTGCTATTACCAGATATGCTGTAGGAGTGTTGGTTCAGTGAGACAATTCAATGGTTCAAGGGGGGCAACTGTCGGGCGAGGCCATGTGCTACCTCCAGAGGTAGCGCTCCAGACGTAACAGCCAACGATATTTTTACGAAAAGTGTAGTAGTTGTGAAGAGGCTCTTCATTAAGCCTCCATAACCCTATTTGTGTCTTCCATCAATTAACATAAATGCTTTTTATGTTTGTGTGTTAATGAATTATGAATTGTGTTTCTGTTAGTTTAACAACTGCTTATCAATTACTAGATTTTCAACATTTTACAAGTCTAAATGATGTTCTGAAGTTAAGAGGACTCTAAACTTTCCAGCCTTTAGGTGCAGAATAGTGACAAGTGATTTGAATATTGGATGACCCCAACTGGATCTGTAAACACAGTGGAAAAGGTGTTCTTTGTTGTGGCATCTGTCCATGGACATGGGCAGCTGCTGTCTGTGCTTCCTTAAATATACTATTCATCATATTTCACTGATGACTATAGTCCATCTGCCATGCTGAAAATGTCAGCCATCTCTTTTTGCAAGTAAATATATTTCTACTAACAGTATTTCTCTCACATATTGGGCTGTTTTATAGTCATTTCTTTCTACCAGTTTGTGTATTCATTGCTAGAGCAAGATACCAAGTTAGTAGACGAACTCTGCAGGGCAACAATATGCATCTCTGAAGTCAAACTGAAAAAGACATCAACATCAGTACAGTTACAATATAGGCTTCAAATCAAATCAAAAATCAAATGTTATTAGTTACATACGCCGAATACAACAGGTGTATTACCTTACAGTGAAATGCTTACTTACAAGCCCCTTACTAACAACTCAGTTTTAGAAAAAATACGGATAAGAATAAGAAATAAAAGTAACAAGTAATTAAAGCAGCAGTAAAATCTGTACCGGTACAGAGTCAATGTGCGGGGGCACCAGTTAGTTGAGGTAATATGTACATGAAGGTAGAGTTATTAAAGTGACTATGCATAGATGATAACAAAAGAGAGTAGCAGCGGTGTAAAAGAGGGGGAGAGGAGAGTGGGTAATGCAAATTGGGGGAGGGTAATGTGCTAGCAAAATAGTCCTGTAGCTTAGCATCTGCTTCATCTGACCACTTTTTTATTGATCTAGTCACTGATGCTTCCTGCTTTGATTTTTGCTTGTAATCAGGAATCGGGAGGATAGAATTATGGTCAGATTTGCCAAATGGAGGTCGAGGGAGAGCTTTGTATGTGTCTCTGTGTGTGGAGTAAAGGTGGTCCAGAGTTTTTTTTCCCCTCTGATTGCACATTTAACATGCTGATAGAAATTTGGTAAATTTGGTATTTAAGTTTCCCTGCATTAAAGTCCCCGGCTACTAGGAGCGCCGCCTCTGGGTGAGCGTTTTCTTGTTTGCTTATTCCGGAATACAGCTCATTCAATGCTGTCTTAGTGCCAGCCTCTGACTGTGGTGGTATGTAAACAGCTATGAAATATACAGATGAAAACTCTCTAGGTAGATGGTGTGGTCTACAGCTAATCATGAGATACTGTACCTCACTGTACCTCAGGCAGTCCTGATGTCCAGAAGTTATTATCAATCATAAGAGACGGTAGCGGCAACATTATGTACAAAATAAGTAAAGAAATCACAAACAACGCAAAGAAACAAACAAAAAAACAATAATTTGGGGGCACGTAAAACGTCTGTATTCTTCTCTGGCGACATTTTAATCTCAAAGCAGACACTTGAACCTATTGTGCTTATATTATCTCTTTTCAGTCTCTATTAACTTTACCTTGATATATGCCAGTATGAGTCAGTTGTCAAAATTGGTTTGGTACAGTATTTACACTGCAGTTGATTTTCTATTCACAGACGGGAGTGGCCGGCCTCAACTGAAGAGTGGCTTGATTGTTAGTCATATGTGCAGGAGACTTTGGTCTCAATGGCCTGCAGTGGGAGTGCAGGGACGAGATAACATGGTGGACAGGTGTGAGGAGATTAGGTGTGGCGGTGGTGTCTCCCGTAAGCACTGCCATGGGAATGGATCAGGCCTAACTGCAGCACAAAACCTGAGTGACAGTGTGAGGGGAGGGATGTTTGTATGATGGGCCGTGGCACTGGCAGGAGATTAATGGGCCTCTCTCTAGTAGCAGAGAGAGAGAGGAGAGGACCCAGGCAGGGCAAACAGGCCTGACTCCCCTGGACCCCTGCCAGGCGCTTTGGGAGCTCCTGGGGCCTGTCGCCAAAGGCGGCCCATCCATCATCTACCCATACACCCTGCCCCTGCCTGGACAGCTGCCTCAACCACAACATATTAACAGAAACTGTTGCAAAGTGTCTCCAAATCTATGTCTATTCAGCCACTCCCACTACCTCTTAAAGACAAATGGCAGAATCCTCAAAATTACCTTATGGTGTGTCTGCTTTGAGTTGCCAATGGACCCCCAATGTTGGCTTGAAGAGGGTACCATGCAGAATTCAGGCCAAATCCTTATCTCCATTAACCCAATTTTGAGGTCATCAGATGTTCTCTGGAAATAAAGCTTCCTGTGTCTGGCTCTACCACAGAGGGGTTTACCAGTGGGCTATAACTAATGCATTACAGATCTACACAGGATACCTCAATAAGCTTGAGCTAATATCCTTCCTGTTGATAGTGTCACCGTGAGGTACAAGATGAGAGGCACCATAAATGTGATTTTATATTATTCAGTTTGAATATACGGTTGGGGTTTCAATTGCTAGTTCCATTTAATCAACTACAGATTTTCCTGTAACTAGGCAACATAAATATCTGTCTTTCTACTCCATATACAGTATGTGTTTTCTTTAGACCTTTCAATGAAAATATACTGACTGAGAGGGTAATATACTTTAATGACTCCAATAAACTTACTGCCTCTCCTTTCTAGCGTCATAGTGCACATTGAGAGGGGAATTGCTATGTTTTAATTTATTACTGCATGCCTGTCACAGTTGTTCACCTCATTGCGTTAAATAATATGATAAGTTTTACTGACAGTATAACGTATTACGCTTGGTGACTAATATCGAAACAAGTCACAAAATGCCTAAGGGTATGCAGGCTACCTGGGGCGGCAGGTAGCCTAGTGGTTAGAGCATTGGTCTAGTAACCGGAAGGTTGCAAGATTGAATCCCCAAGCTGACATGGTAAACATCTGTGGTTCTAACCCTTAACAAGGCAGTTAACCCACTGTTCCTAGGCTGTCATTGAAAAAAATAATTTGTTCTTAACTGACTTGCCTAGTAAAAAAATACAACCACTTAATCCTTTATCCACCATAGACAACCACTGTTAAAGCCATCTAGGAAGTTGTTTCCTCCTGCTGGGTAGTTTTAAGGTTTTTTGAGTGGGGTTGCAAAGGGAGGGTACATTACTGTAGCATTTCGCTCTTTACCAGTAAACTACCAGAATTTTGGTATCTTTCAAGGAAAATAATAAAGTATGTAATCTATGACAAGATATCTAGTGGCCCTTTTGGGTACTTCAGATCATCAGAGGTGTCTGTAATAATCTCTGTCCCTCTGTGTGGCTTTATCACATGTAAACTATGTGAAATAATTTAATAAGATAATTTAAAAATATTTTTTAAATAACAAAGCTATAAAACATTATACTAAATAAAAACCATCAACTTAGTTTTCTAACTTTTATTTATTTTACTATGTCAATATTTATTTGTTGTCAATGTGTTGGCGTCAAACTGGTGGCAGTTGTGAGGAAAAACTATAGTTGGAAGATAAATAATGCCATTGTGGATTAGATGCTTTTTTCATTCATTATTTTATTTTCCATTAAACCATATGGTGTATCTACTAGAAACTGATGGGCAATATGGACACAGATATTATAAATTAATACTTATATATGAATACGATAGATTGCCATAGATTACCTGATATCTTTGCAACCCTAGAGTTTAGTCTTTTCTAATCTATAAAACTCAATGGATAAATCCGAGTGGGTAAGAAAAGAGAGCGAGCGATTACAATCTGAATCCCCTGACTGCAACAGCACCGCGTATTTCTCACAGCATAATCTCAATTAATTATCCAAGTGCCTTTTCTTACTTAAAGTGGTGAAGAGCTGTTGTGAGCGTGATAAAGAATCCTGTCAGCCAGCATTGTGGATCAGGGTGCCAGCCAGCCATGTCTAATTGCATTCATTCATATGCAGTATGTGGGAAGGAGAAAGAGAGATAGGGAGAGGGGCAAACTGCTGCAGTGAGCAGTATTAAATATACCTTGATTGCAAGGTTTCACCTCTGTTATTATGTAGCATTACATTTGCATTACCTGGACCTCAAGCACAGCACATATAAATAAAGGAATGGAGGTGTATAAAGAATGGACAAACCCTGTACTGTACGTCCTGTGTGGATAAACTGGGACTACTGGTATAAAAACATAACTAAATCATATTTCTCCTCAGGCTTGAAAACAATAAGAAACCATATGTCTGATGTTTTGTGACAACCTAGACTCCTCCTCCTAATAATTACAGCAGCATGACGTAACATGGACTGTATCACTTGAGACATTTGGTTTTGCCTTGTATATTTTTGGTATTGTGTACAAACACACCACATCTTCGTTCCCAATAATTCTCAACTGTTGAGTAGAGGAAGTGCAAAATAAAACAAGTAGGCTTTGCCTGTCTTGTATAGCTGTGGGTTCGTCCTGGCTCTATGCCTTATTCTGACAGTCTGAAAGGACAGAGGCTTTTGTATGACTCTACTAGCTGTTTTCTTATAGTATAAGTGCTCACATTAGAGAGTAAAAGTATGTCTGCCCTTAAGGTTCCATTATCTATAGAAATGACTGCAATTGACTGGAGGAGACGAGATCAAAAACTTTACGTGAAATTAGACCTGGACTCATTGTTCTGTAAGTCTGGCCAAGCGAGACTAATGTACAGTATGTTGTACATGTATGTTGACTGTATCTACTACAGAGTCGCTAACCATGTGCTATCAGGAAGCTGATAGGAGTGTAGTCTGAGCGGACAGACCGGGGCAAGCAACATTTGTCTGTTATTTTCTTTCCAGTAGTCAGCTTTGACTTGTGTCTCAGCAGGGCTGTCATTGGCCAGTCTGGGCTAGAGGGCAAAGGCAAGATGACAATGGATGCTAATAGCCTCTGAGGTGCATTTCAGGACAACAACACAAAGTTATTAATTGTATTAAGTCTATCGTCGTGGGCCTGTAGACCCTAACAGATCTGTAATCGTATAAAGCTCCAATCAACTAACGCTAATGAGTTCAAGATCTGTTTGAATCCAACATGAATGTATGTGGAAGGGCAGGCGGTACTGTACTCAAAAAACCTGAACACTACCTTGGTGTACCTCAAGGGAATGCTATCTATTTTTGCACTCCCGAAGGTGAAGTGAGACTGATGTTCTACTGAGAATCTATTGGTTGCTGCTCATAATTTTTTCAAAGTAAGAAATAGGGATGATTAAACTGAACTGATAATATTCTGTATAACCCATAACTTTGCATGTTTGTCATGGCTTTTTGGTCATTTTGAGAGGGATTATTTGTTCTTAAACGTCTTTTACTCCAGAATCACGTGGGGTAAACTTAAACGTCTTTTACTCCAGAATCATGTGGGGTAAACTTAAACGTCTTTTACTCCAGAATCATGTGGGGTAAACTTAAACGTCTTTTACTCCAGAATCATGTTGGGTAAACTTAAACGTCTTTTACTCCAGAATCACGTGGGGTAAACTTAAACGTCTTTTACTCCAGAATCACGTGGGGTAAACTTAAACGTCTTTTACTCCAGAATCACGTGGGGTAAACTTAAACGTCTTTTACTCCAGAATCATGTTGGGTAAACTTAAACGTCTTTTACTCCAGAATCACGTGGGGTAAACTTAAACGTCTTTTACTCCAGAATCATGTTGGGTAAACTTTTTTTTTTTTTAACTCTGTTTATTAAGTTTTGAACATACACACACACAGACAAGACAAAGCAATATAAATAATACACTCAACTAGAAAAAAAAATACAAAAAAAAAAAATTTAAGAAAAAAAAAAAAAAGCTTTTAAAAAGCTTTAAAGAAACCATACTTTAGACAAGTTAAACACACCAGGCAGAAGGCTACAGAGGTTAAAGGGCAATCTATAGTACAGGGACAGAGCAAACACCTCACCATTGTTCCTGTAAGCAGTCAAGGGATAAGGGTGGAGAAATGCAACCACTCACAGAGAGTCATGGCCACAGACCGACCATCCACTGGACCAAAAAAAAGTTTACAATGCTTTAAAATAAAAAATGATTATTCATGTAGGCGTGAACAAAATGTAAAAATAACTGGGAAAAACAAGCTCACACTTCAGTCTCTGCCTGGGCAAGATGAACAAGGCATCTGCGGACCACAATCAATAAGCACATGGACCTTAATACCCCCCCAGCAAAAACACAGAGAGAAGCTCCTCCAACCCTTAAGTCACAGACTTATTTTAGTATTAATTGGGATGCCATCAGAGGATGGACTGTTTAAAGTAAGACCGGAATGGAGCCCAAGCCTCATCAAACAGTTTGGGGTTCCCACGTGAATTGAATTTAATTTTTTCTAGTTTCAGAGAGCACAACACATCCCTCACCCAATATTTATACGATGGGGGAGCTGCCATCTTCCAGTTCTGTAGTATTAGCCGTCTAGCTAAAAGAGTTGTATAAGCAACAGTGTCCGACTGGATTCTTGATAGGGGGGTACCCATGGGCAGTACTCCAAAAAAGGCTGTAAGGGGAGACGGATCTATAACAGTGTCATATATATCAGAGAAACATTTAAATATTAATTCCCAGAAACCTGACAGTTTATGACAGCCCCAAAACATATGCAACAGTGTGGCTGGTTCCACCTTACATCTGACACAGGTAGGATCAAAATCAGAGAATATTCTTCCAAGTTTGGCCCCCGACCAGTGGATACGGTGAACCACCTTGAATTGAATGAGGCTGTGTCTAGTGCTAAAAGAGGACGAGTGTACCCTGCGCAGCACAGATTCCCAGGCGTCTTCCCCAAGTTCCTCCCCCAAATCCTTTTCCCATCGAGTCTTTAAAGGCACCAGAGAAGGGTTCTGTAGGTCATGAATGATTGCATATACATCTGAAATTGCGCCTCTAGGAAGCTTGTTCAGCTCCAAGATGCACTCTATAGCTGTATTCGCAGGCCTATTGGGAAATCCAGGTGTTTTAGCTCTGACAAAGTTTCTAGTCTGGAGATAGCGGAAAAAGTGGGATTGGGGGAGATTGAACTTTTCCTGCAGCTGAGAAAAAGAGGCAAATGTATCATCAAATAATAATTGGGCTAGCGAGGAAAGGCCTAGTGAGTGCCAAATGCCAAAAGCCCCATCATTCAAAGATGGAGGAAATAAAATGTTCTGATCGATTGGGCCTGATAGAGAAAAGCCTCGGAGGCTAAAGGCTAAACGGAACTGATTCCAAATTTTAAGAGACTGCTTTACAATTGGGTTGGCACACCTTTTGCCTAGGGACACTGGGAGAGACGAGCACAGCACAGAGGAAAGTGCTGCAGGTTTACACGATTCAGACTCCATCTGGGCCCAGAGTGGTCTAGGGCCAGTAGGATCAGTCTGCAGCCAGTACAGAACGGCTCTGAAATTTGCAGCCCAGTAGTATGTCTGAAAATTTGGTAAAGCTAAACCCCCCAATGACCTAGGCTTCTGTAAATGTTTTCTACCAATCCGTGGTACCTTGCCATTCCAAATAAAATGCATGAATGTTTGATCCAGTGAAATAAAAAAAGATTTTGGAATAAAAATGGGTAAACATTGAAATAAATATAAAAATTTGGGCAACACATTCATTTTAATGACATTAATCCTTCCGATAAGAGAAAGGGGTAGCGAATTCCAAAAAGTAAAAGATTGTTTCAATCTGTCTGCTAGAGCAACAAAGTTTTCCTGAAACAAATTTGAATATTTCCTTGTCACTTTTACTCCCAAGTAAGTGAATTGATCCCGGACAATCCTAAACTGAGAACTTGTGAAAGAGCACTTTAAAGCAGCCTTGTTTACCGGAAAGAGCTCACTCTTGCCTAGATTCAGCTTGTACCCTGAGATTGATCCAAACTTTTTAAGAACAGATAGGGCACGTGGCAATGAGGTATCGGGGTTGGAGATAAACAAAAGGAGGTTGTCAGCATATAGCGAGACTTTCTGCTCTAAGCCCGCCCTGATTATGCCTTGAATGGCATCATTAGAGCGTAGTGCAATGGCGAGAGGCTCGATTGCCAAAGCAAACAACAAGGGGGAGAGTGGGCAACCCTGTCTGGATCCGCGGTGCAAGGGAAAATAGTCAAGAGGACAAGTTATTGGTCCGTACCGAAGCCATGGGGGAAAAATAAAGAATCTTTATCCACGCAATGAATTTGGGGCCAAAGCCAAATCTATAAAGGGCAGCTGTTAGGTAATCCCACTCAACGCGGTCAAACGCTTTTTCGGCATCAAGTGAGACCACCACCTCCGGGTCCTCCGATGCTGGGGAGTACAGTATATTCATAAGGCGCCTAATATTGAAAAATAAATGCCTATTTCTCACAAAGCCAGTCTGGTCAGAGTGTATTACTTGGTGCAGCAAGCCTTCCATACGGATGGCTAAAAGCTTAGCTAGGATTTTGTAATCACAGTTTAAAAGCGAGATTGGGCGATAGGATCCACATTCCAGGGGGTCTTTGTTTTTCTTTAGTAGTAATGAAATTGAAGCCTGATAAAGACTAGGCGGCAGCTTTGAAGTATTGAGGCACTCTGCAAATAGTCGGGACAAGAATGGGCAAAGCAGACCAGAAAACGTCCTGTAAAATTCGGTTGGAAAACCGTCCGGACCCGGTGATTTACCACTTTTCATTGCGGACACTGCTGTTGCAATCTCCTCAAGCGTAAATTCTTCTTCTAGACAGTCATGGGAGTCTGTATCAATTGAAGGCATATTCAAGCCATTAAAGAAGGAGTCAATCAGCGAAGGGTCTTGAGGGGATTCAGAGGTGTATAGCGCAGAGTAAAATTGTTTAAATTGATCATTGATCTCTTTATGTATAACTGTGGTGGCACCAGACGGGGTCCTTATTTGTGGGATTAAACGTGAGGCCTCGGATTTACGGATCTGATGTGCAAGGAGTTTACTGGCCTTGTCGCCTTGTTCATAGACTTTGTATCGAGCTCGCATGAGTAACTGTTCAGCTTGCCTGGTAGAAAGCTCATCAAATTCAGATTGGAGTAGTTGGCGCTCTTTATGCAGATCAGAGGAAGGATCCGTAGCATACCTCTCATCCAATGTGGCTATGGACTCGCTCAGGTCCCGAAGTCGCTGGGAGCGAACTCTGTTTTGGTTGGCTGTATAAGAAATAATTTGGCCACGTAGGTATGCTTTGAGAGACTCCCATATGGTAGAGCAGGACATACCTGGTGTTGAATTAGTTTCTAGGAATAAGGTAATTTCAGAAGAAATGAAATTAACAAACTCCTTATCTGAGAGTAAAATGGGGTTGAGACGCCATTGATAACACCTAGGAGGTCGCTGGGGAAACTCTAGTTCAAGCACTAATGGTGAATGGTCAGAGATAACAATACTCTCGTAAGTACACTGCCGAAGGTTAGGCAGAAGTTTTTTGTCCAAAAAGAAGTAATCAATCCGGGAGTATGTTTGATGAACATGAGAATAAAAGGAATACTGTCTATCTGTAGGATGTAGGAAACGCCAGGCCTCAAACATAGCATATTTCTGAAGAAAGGATTGAATAAGTAGGGCACATTTAGATGGGCCTGTATTTGTTTGTGAGGACTTGTCAAGAACTGGGGACATTTTACAGTTGAAATCCCCCCCTAAAATCAACAAATGAGAATCTAAATTGGGAATAGCAGACAGAAAGGAAGAAATGAAACTTGTGTCATCCCAATTGGGAGCATAAACACTAGCCAAAACAAGAGGGGTAGAAAACAGTTCACCGGTTACTATGACGTATCGTCCCTTAGGATCAGCAATAACCTCAGAAGCTACAAAGGGAGTAGCCTTATCAACCAGAATAGCAGCACCTCTTGATTTACTATGAAAGTTTGAGTGGAACACTTGACCAACCCAGTCCTTACGCATCCTAAAATGCTCACCAGTCCTCAAGTGAGTCTCTTGTAGAAATGCAATATTTGCATTCAAACCCTTTAAGTGTGTCAACACCCTCTTACGCTTCACCGGGTTGTTAACCCCTTTGGTATTCCAAGAAATGTACTTGATCGTATTATTTCGTCCCCTCTGGGCATTCCCGTTATTCAACCCTGTCATCAGAGCATAGAATGGAAAAGCAATGAGCGCCCAAAACCCCCAGAATAACTTGTCTCAGAGTAATAATGTACGGTGGTAAATGTTTGGAAAAAAGTACAGAAAAAAAAACAGAAAAAAAACTAAAAAGACAGAATGACAACATTAGAACTGAACAATTCAACCTGCCCCCCCACCCCCTCCCCCCATCCCAGACAATACCTCCCCAAACGAGGTACAAGCCTAAATAGAACATGTTCTCTTCGCACAGTATGTCTGTGAGAGTGCGGTCTTAAACCTAAACCCACAGTCCCGCTCTTTAAAGTCGCGTTTTGTTAGTGGATCAAGCAGCAAAAAGAAAGATTTGTATGTATTTTTTTCAAATAAAAAAAAGGCGAATCCCCTGTGCAAACGGAATGACAAAAGCACCACTTGTAGAGTGGTAGTATTGTAGTATATAATTGTATTCCCCGTCTTATAACAGGCATTGAGAGAAAATAAATAAAATGTATAAAGGCTCTCAGCCAAAAATCTAATTTGAAGTAAGGAAATCGTAGTAAGACAATCAAAAATAATAGTAATTATAATAGTAGTCTAATTGAAGCTGAGACAGCTTACAACCAATCCCAAAAAACTACGTCTGCGCAACGTTGAACGTTTGCTAGGCTTAAATGACGCTCAAAACTTTTAAAATTAAAGTGAGGCCCCGGAAACCGTGTAGCCTCGGGAGACATTTGCTGTTTACTGGGTCAATGCAAACGGATGCAGTAAACAAATAACCAAAAATATTTTGAGTCACTGAGACAATGTGTAAACAAACTAAATAGGTGAGCGAGATAAGGCACGCACCCTAGATGATCAAAACATTAGATCACATCAAATAAGCCTGAATAGTTTCACCAACTATACAAGACTAGCCTGTTATATCTGAACATAATTGTACCACAAGTGGGGTACTTACTATCCACAGTTCGCAAGCAACAGTTGCTAAACTGTGAGCATATTCAAGACTTCTTGATATGACGTTGAATGTGAGCCATAGCCTCCTCCGGAGATTCAAACGTGTGGTCTTTACCCTCATGAGATATCCATAAACGGGCCGGGAATCGCAGTCCATACTTCACACTTGGATGGTCCCGAAGTACTCGTTTGGCCTGTCCGAAAGCTGCGCGCTGCCTGGAAACAGTGGGGGAGTAGTCCTGGTATATGGAAAAGCTCTGTCCTTGAAAGCTCAGAGTGGTATTGCAGGCTTGTCGGAGGATCTCCATCTTCTCATGAAAAAAGTGCACTCAAAGAATTATGTCACGGGGCCTCTCCCCATCCTGGGGCTTTGGGCGCAGCGACCGGTGGGCTCGATCAATCAGGGGCTTTTCATCTAAGGCAAGAACATCCTTCAGCAGCCCTGAAACAAAATCCGTGGCGCGATGCATTTCCGCGGACTCTGGGACTGATACAAGCCTCAGATTATTACAGCGAGAGAATCCCTCTAAACTCACACAGCTCTCCCTCACCTTTTTCAAATCCGCAGCTAGGCGTTTAACTTCAGCCTCCAGGGATGTAGTTAAGTCGGAGACATTAGTAGCGGAGGCCTCCAGTGCTGCAATCGTTGTAGTGTGTGACGCAGTTGTTGTTTTGAGTGATGTAATTGCCGGCACAGTCTCGTTCCGCAGGATGGTTAAATCTGCTTTTAAAGTATCAGAAACCTCCTGTATTCTGGCCTCAATCGTAGCAACCACCTGTGTTTTCATTTCAACTATCTCAGAGCGTAGTAGTTTGATGGCCTCGAGAATGTTCATTTCAGCGCCGCCAGTCCAAGCCGCGCCCCCGGGTAAAGTGTGCGTCCCCGGGCCCTCAGACTCAGGAGAGGGCGGTGATGAGAGCGGGTCTTGTAGGCCGGGTTTTCTCAGAGTCATGTTCTTGGCCTTATGTTTGGTCGACATGCTGACATTCGGAAGCAAAGTAGTCTTGGTTTTTACGGAAAGGGATCACCAAATTAATATTTGAAAATAAATATGGTTTTGCTGCAGAATTCACATAAACTTTAAGAATACCACGGGAGCAAACGGAAAACACGTCAGTCGCACATGGCGTCCCCTACCATCCCCATGTTGGGTAAACTTAAACGTCTTTTACTCCAGAATCATGTTGGGTAAACTTAAACGTCTTTTACTCCAGAATCACGTGGGGTAAACTTAAACGTCTTTTACTCCAGAATCACGTGGGGTAAACTTAAACGTCTTTTACTCCAGAATCACGTGGGGTAAACTTAAACGTCTTTTACTCCAGAATCACGTGGGGTAAACTTAAACGTATTTTACTCCAGAATCACGTGGGGTAAACTTAAACGTCTTTTACTCCAGAATCACGTGGGGTAAACTTAAACGTCTTTTACTCCAGAATCACGTGGGGTAAACTTAAACGTCTTTTACTCCAGAATCATGTTGGGTAAACTTAAACGTCTTTTACTCCAGAATCACGTGGGGTAAACTTAAACGTCTTTTACTCCAGAATCACGTGGGGTAAACTTAAACATCTTTTACTCCAGAATCACGTGGGGTAAACTTAAACGTCTTTTACTCCAGAATCATGTTGGGTAAACTTAAACGTCTTTTACGTGGGGTAAACTTAAACGTCTTTTACTCCAGAATCATGTGGGGTAAACAGTAATCATAACTATCATTCTCTTTGTGATTTAGACTCATCTCTCCCTCTCTTATTTTACCTTGTTGGCTAAACATCAGCTTGTCATATTTATGCTGCTGTATTACATACCACTAATACAAACTATTGCATGCAAACATACTTGGATGCTTCATCTATTCTCTTATGTTTTTTCTGGAAAGGACAATACCTTAGATTTAGGAATTGTTTGCTTCTGTAAGCTGGTTATAGAGTGTTTGGAGGATATGAAGCATCTGTTGATATTCTTTCTGTTTGTCACTATGTACAGTATATCCCAATGGTTGCACAAATGCTGGTTTACTATTTATTGGCATTTCATATTTATATACAGTATATAAACCTGTCAAGTGAACAGGATGCAGTCAAGGTGCTTTGTATGTTACAATGTGCGTTCCAGGTATCAAGAGAAGTTTCTCGGACAGCAGTGCAACCTTAATACACTATATATACAAAAGTATGTGGACAGCCCTATTTCAGACACACCCGTTACTGACAGGTGTATAAAATTGAGCACACATCCATGCAATTTCCATAAATTAACATTAGCAGTAGAATGGCCTCAGTTTCTTTCAACATGGCACCGTCATAGGATGCCACTTTTCCAAGAAGTCAGTTCGTCAAAGTGCTGTTATTGTGAAGTGGAAAGGTCTAGGAGCAACAACGGCCCAGCCACGAAGTGGTAGGCCACACAAGCTCACAGAACGGGACAGCTGAGTGCTGAAGCGTGTAGCATGTAGCATGTAAAAATCGTATGTCCTCAGTTGCAACACTCACTACCAATTTCCAAACTGCCTCTGGAAGCAATGTCAGCACAACAACTGTTTGTCTGGAACTTCATGAAATGTGTTTCCATGACCGAGCAGCCGTACACAAGCCTAAGATCACCATGAACAATACCAAGCGTCGGCCGGAGTGGTGTAAAGCTCGCCGCCATTGGACTCTGGAGCAGTGGAAACGCATGCTCTGGAGTGATAAATCACGCTTCACCATCTGGCAGTCCGACGGACGAATCTGGATTTGATTTTTCCTGGTTCGGCTAGGCCCCTTAGTTCCAGTGAAAGGAAATCTTAACACTACAGCATACAATGACATTCTAGACAATTCTGTTCTTCCAACTTTGTGGCAACAGTTTGCAGAAGGCCCTTTACTATTTCAGCATGACAATGCCCCCATGCACAAAGCGAGGTCCATACAGAAAAGGTTTGTCGAGATTGGTGTGGAAGAACTTCACTGGCCTGCACATAGCCTTGACCTCAACCCCATTGAACGTCTTTGGGATGAATTGGAACACAGACTGCAAACCAGGCCTAATTGCTCAACATCAGTGCCCGACCTCACTAATGCTCTTATGTCTGAATGGAAGCAAGTGTTCCAAATGTTCCAACATCTAGTGGAAAGCCTTCCCAGAAGAGTGGAGGTTGTTATAGCAGCAAAGGGGGGACCAACTCCATATTAATGCCCATGATTTTGGAATGAGATGTTCGACGAGCTACATTACTTTTGGTCATGTAGTGCATCACCTTTGTAAGGGAACACCCCCCTGAAATGTACAAAAATGAATGGGAACATATTGGCACCGTACGAAACATATACACAGTGTCCAATACCACTCAATTCGGCGTTGTTTCATTCAAAGTTGATTGCAAAAGCCATATGACAAATGCCAAGTGTAACACTGCAAAAATACAACAGATGGCGAGTGCGCTCCACTGTAATTTTTCAAATTGCAAATGTAACACAATTTTGAAAAATGCAACTTTTTTTTAACACAATTTTGAAAAATATAAGTTTTATTTTTCTTTTAAATACCTTTCGATTTTTTTTGTCAATTATACATGTGTAAGAACTGTATAAATATACTTTTGTCAAATTTTATTATCATAATTCTTTTAAACATTTATTTTTACTTGTGCATAAGGCATATGTTTTGTCCATTTGCAATATGATTTCATAGGAAGTCAAAAGTAAAAAATAACAAAAAATTTGAAAAAACGTATCATCCCCTTAAAAAAGTGCTTTCTGGACCGTTTTTCGAAATTCTTTTGATTTTTGTGTCAATTACACATGTATAAGAACTGTATCAACATACTTTAGTCATATTTTATTATCATAATTTTTTTAACTTGTGCATAAGGCATATGTTTTGTCTATTAGCAATATGATTTCATAGGAAGTCAAAAGTAAAAAATAGCAAAAAATATGAAAAAACTTATCACCCCCTTAAAAAGTGCTTTCTAGACCGTTTTTCTAAATTCTTTAGATTTTTGTGTCAATTACACATGTATAAGAACTGTATCAACATACTTTAGTCATATTTTATTATCATCATTTTTTAAAACTTGTGCATAAGGCATATGTTTTGTCCATTTGCAATATGATTTCATAGGAAGTCAAAAGTCAAAAGTCAAAAATAGCAAAAAAAGTGAAAAAAAAATTATCACCCCCTTAAAAAAGTGCTTTCTGGACCGTTTTTTGTGCATAAGGCATATGTTTTGTCCATTTGCAATATGACTTCATAGGAAGTCAAAAGTCGAAAATTTGAACATTTTTTCAAAAACTTATCACCCCCTTAAAAAAGTGCTTTCTGGACCGTTTTACGGAATTATTTCTATTTTTTTTGTCAATTACACATGTATAGGAACTGTATGAACATACTTTTGTCATATTTGATTATCATAATTTTTTGCACTGTGCATTTGCATTATGTTTCAATGGGCATTTACCATCACGAATTTGGCATGCTCAAAAATACTGCAGAAATGCTAAATTGACTGGCCTGATGAACTCGGGATGGCCAGGCAGTGATTCTGGTTCCTCTCCATCGCTCGTTGTGTTGATTTCATCATGTCTATTTGGTGATGTTTTTTCACTGCTGAATCACATTGAAAATGCACTGTATATTTGCAATATGTTTCAATGGGCATTTACCATCACGAATTTGGCATGCTCAAAACTCTTGCAGAAATGCAAAAATGACTGGCCCAATGAACTCGGGATGGCCGGGCAGTGATTCTGGTTCCCCTCCATTGCTCGTTGGGGTTGATTTCAGAATGTCACTTTGGTGATGGTAACTCACTGTTTAAACATATTGCAAATGGACAAAAGTCAGCCAGCAAGTCACCATCCATCAGTCAATTAGATATCATTCTGACACCAAACTGATACAAACTGACACCACACCAACTTTTTCCAAATTGTTTAGAAGCCAACTATCACATATTTCAGAGCTGGCCCAAAATTCACAGCGCCTTCTGTTCAAACCATAATAAAAACATGAAACACGTAGTTACATTCTAGCTGAGGGCCCAGTTCTGACATTATATGTAGGTCTAGCTGAGGCAACCTCAAATCCCAAGTTTCTGCTCGATAAGTCATTCGGTGCATGAGCAAGGTGCTGAAAATCCACTTTTTTCCATGCCTTTCTTCGGGGTCCTTGAATGAGCTATCGGACAGAAACGTTGGGGTCCGTCTCTATGGGCCGAGCCGGTTTCAATGGACCTAGTCTTGCGACTCTTGCGACTTTTCTAAATGTTGTTATTTTCGTAATGGTCAAAATGAATTGAAGTTATTGCAAATGTACGAGGCTGTTTCTCGGTCCGAGAACCTTCTAGAGCCACATAACTCACCACGCACTATCGATCTGAGCTCTAGAACAGGTTTCTAAAGTTTCAGAACTCTAGGTCTGACGGTTCTTTAATAGTTTGAACAAAGTTAACTATTGCAGGCTCTGTCTGTCTCTACGCACCACACTGTGTCCCTCCGTCCAAGCTTTGTGTGTGTGTGTGTGTGAGTTTTTCTTGGAAATTTTATGGGAGACATGACTGATTTACAGTTCATTAGGGTTGCCTAATCACACATATGAAGTTTTGGAAAGAGCTGACTTTTTTAACCCTTCAAAACAGCCCCTATGACTCCAATTATGGCACTTCCGGTTGGCACAGGAAGCTAAAAAGTAAACACATATCCTCCTTGCAGTATGCTTTTACAGAATCTTGAGTTGTAAGTCTATACGTTAAGAATTGACTGATTTACACAGGGTTGAATGCACTATTTCTATCACACATCAGGTTGGGTATGGCAAAACACTTTTAGGGTGATTTTAACCATTTCCGGTTGCTTCAGGAAGCTTAGAATCGACAGAGGTAGACCTCATAGTGGCTTGATGGACTATCATCGAAGACAGGTTCATAAGGCATTCATAACCCACATAGGCTTCAGGTTGACTTTAGAGGAGCAGGCAATGTATTCCTATGGGGAGAGAAGTCATTGTAAACTGTGAGATGAAAAAAACTGTTTTCACTGTTAAGGGTTAATGCCACACGGTCAAGTTTAGGCTTGCACAGATCGGGAGGACCTCAGGAACGTACCTGAGGTCGAATTATGCTTCTCACCCTAACAGTTCTCTCACTGTCACCCAAAAAAAGCAAATTACATTTAGGTCCAGGCTTCATTTTGGGCCTACTTTTTTCACGGTCGCTGCACTCAGAGCGAGCTACGGTCAAGCAGGGCATCTTGTTGAACTCGGCACAGCCAAGAGACTATGGTAATGCCATTGCAGGCTCTGAGTGTCTTTAAGCACCGCACTTTGTCACTCCATCCTTCCTGTGTGTGTGTGTGTGTGTGTGTGTGTGTGTGTGTGTGTGTGTGTGTGTGTGTGTGTGTGTGTGTGAGAGAGAGAGAGCTTTTCTTTGACATCTGTTGGGAGAAATGACTGATTTACAGTTCATGAGGGTTGCCTAATCACACATAGGAAGTTTTGAAAAGATCAGACCTTTTTAACCCTTCGAAACAGCACCTATGACACCATTTTAATGCACTTCCGGTTTACACAGGAAGCTGAAAGTGAATACATATCCTCCTTTAGGTAGGCACTTATATAATATTGAGTTTTAAGTCTTTATGTTAAGAACTGACTTATTTACAGAGGGTTGAATGAGTGTGTGTTATTTCAGAAAATCGCAGAAAATCACAGAAATCTCACATAGCTCGGAAACACAATTCAAAAAGTTTCGTCTGAACACGCTGCAACTGGATCTGTAACTTAAAAAAACAAAACCTTTTTTTGAACATCACCAATTTGACATTGTACGATTTCTCTTAAATTACAATAGATAACTGGCTGTATTGACACCGTAGGTTCATTTACTTTGACGTGAAGTGGAAAAATTATTGCTCTATTTTCATTTTTGACCTTTAATCCCAGAACAATGGCCATAACTCAAAAAACGTTGAGGCCTTTAGGCCATCTTGTTCGGGGCCAACTACCCATTATACCAAACCTATGCTCATCAAGTTTCATCTTGGAAGTCTTTTCCGTTTAGGAGATAAGGCCACGTCGTGATTGGTGATGTTTTGTACATTTGCAATATGATTTGCAATATGATTCAATATGATTCCTCCTGTGGGATTTACCGGGACAGCGGAAAAATCAGGTTCATTCAACCAACACTGTTAAATTCAATATACTACACTGGACAAAAATATAAACGCAACGTGCAACAATTTCAAAGATTTTACTGAGTTATAGTTCATATAAGGAAATCAGTCAGTAGAAATAAATTCATTAGGCCCTAATCTATGGATTTCACATGGCTGGGCAGTGGCACAGCCATGGGTGGGCCTGGAAGGGCATAGGGCCACCCACTTGGGAGTCAGGCTCAGCCAATTAGAATTAATCTTTCACCCACATGTGTATGGACAATTTCTGGTATATTTTATTTCATCTCATGAAACATGGGACCAATACTTTACATGTTGCGTTTATATTTTTGTTCAGTATACAGTGGGGCAAAAAAGTATTTAGTCAGCCACCAATTATGCAAGTTCTCCCACTTAAAAAGATGAGAGAGGCCTGTAATTTTCATCATAGGTACACTTCAACTATGACAGACAAAATGAGAAAAAAAATCCAGAAAATCACATTGTAGGATTTTTTATGAATTTATTTGCAAATTATGGTGGAAAATAAGTATTTGGTCACCTACAAACAAGCAAGATTTCTGGCTCTCACAGACCTGTAACTTCTTCTTTAAGAGGCTCCTCTGTCCTCCACTCGTTACCTGTATTAATGGCACCTGTTTGAACTTGTTATCAGTATAAAAGACACCTGTCCACAACCTCAAACAGTCACATTCCAAACTCCACTATGGCCAAGACCAAAGAGCTGTCAAAGGACACCAGAAACAAAATTGTAGACCTGCACCAGGCTGGGAAGACTGAATCTGCAATAGGTAAGCAGCTTGGTTTGAAGAAATCAACTGTGGGAGCAATTATTAGGAAATGGAAGACATACAAGACCACTGATAATCTCCCTCGATCTGGGGCTCCACGCAAGATCTCACCCTGTGGGGTCAAAATGATCACAAGAATGGTGAACAAAAATCCCAGAACCACACGAGGGGACCTAGTAAATGACCTGCAGAGAGCTGGGACTAAAGTAACAAAGCCTACCATCAGTAGGCCATCTCACCCTACCACACACTACGCTGCCAGGGACTCAAATGTTGCAGTGCCAGACGTGTCCCCCTGCTTAAGCCAGTACATGTCCAGGCCCGTCTGAAGTTTGCTAGAGAGCATTTGGATGATCCAGAAGAAGATTGGGAGAATGTCATATGGTCAGATGAAACCAAAATATAACGTTTTGGTAAAAACTCAACTCGTCGTGTTTGGAGGACAAAGAATGCTGAGTTGCATCCAAAGAACACCATACCTACTGTGAAGCATGGGGGTGGAAACATCATGCTTTGGGGCTGTATTTCTGCAAAGGGATCAGGACGACTGATCCGTTTAAAGGATAGAATGAATGGGGCCATGTATCTTGAGATTTTGAGTGAAAACCTCCTTCTATCAGCAAGGGCATTGAAGATGAAACGTGGCTGGGTCTTTCAGCATGACAATGATCCCAAACACACCGCCCGGCAACGAAGGAGTGGCTTCGTAAGAAGCATTTCAAGGTCCTGGAGTGGCCTAGCCAGTCTCCAGATCTCAACCCCATAGAAAATCTTTGGAGGGAGTTGAAAGTCTGTGTTGCCCAGCAACAGCCCCAAAACATCACTGCTCTAGAGGAGATCTGCATAGAGGAATGGGCCAAAATACCAGCAACAGTGTGTGAAAACCTTGTGAAGACTTTGACCTCTGTCATTGCCAAAAAGGGTATAAAACAAAGTATTGATTTAAACTTTTGTTCATGACCAAATACTTATTTTCCACCATAATTTGCAAATAAATTCATAAAAAATCCTACAATGTGATTTTCTGGATTTTTTTTCTAATTTTGTCTGTCATAGTTTAAGTATACCTATGATGAAAATGACAGGCCTCTCTCATCTTTTTAAGTGGGAGAACCTGCACAATTGGTGGCTGACTAAATACTTTTTTGCCCCACTGTACATACATTAGGAGTATGACTCCAGCTACTACATTTGATTTGATAAGATGCCATTGTGATGCAATATCATTTCCACATGAGTGCATGGCTCCCATTAATGGGCTCTGGGGTTGTAATGACCTCACATGTTTATGGTTAGCGGTTCTACGGCTGGATGGTTTAGTTGATGTGTGCTGTGGATGTGGGTGGATGGCTGGGCGGCACTAGTGGTCCTGGGAGAGGCAGGATTATTGAAGAATGCTGACCGGGCAATTCCATTCAGAGAACACTTTACATTCCTGCTGTGTAATTCCACTATTCTCCCAGATTACAGGGCACCTTAAACCATCGCTGTCCTCCCTCCCTCCTCCGCAGGGCCATATCACGATGGAGATGTCATGTAATCTTTCTCAGGCATAAAGAAATGGAACAGCACTGGAATAACACTACTGAGATGAAAAGTCAGAGAAATACCCTCAAGATGCTTCAGAGCGCTAGCAGGATTTGAACACAGATTTGGCTCATTAGTCCAATTAGTCATTTTGTCACCCCCTTTATATTAAGTAACAATAAAAAATATGGGCCTTGACATTGTAACCTTTGGCTAGTGTTTTGAGTCGTGGTAAACGCACCAGGGCACAAATGAGATATTAGATAGGGTGGATTACTTCATAATACCCCCTTTAATCAGCATTCTATGGAGAATGGAGTGAATGGAGTAGCCAAATATACTGTATTAGTTTTACAGGGTTTCCTTTAACTTTCCAGAAATTGTTCTCCCTGGTCTCTCCTTCCAGCTCTCGGAACAACTCCCAATTCTGAATCTAGGCCGAGTCCCTAGAGCCTTGATTCACTTATAGGTATCAGTCTATCGAATGAGGCCAGTTTCTGCTGAGGAAGCATGTTCTTTTTTTAGATGCACTTGTATGACGACGCGGCGGTAACCACTATTGAATGGAACTTGCTCCTTTGACCCGTCGTTACACCTGACCCTCCCATTGGCTTTCAGTTTTCAAATCTATGTTCTTTGAAAGGTGCAGCATTTTAGCACGTACTCCAGATATAAACCGTGGCCATACTCGGCTCATATGCAAATGTTGATTGGTGCAACATTTTTAATGTCTGCGTAAGGCAATATGGGGCACCGTGTGTTGCACAGACTTCCAGTAATCTTTCTCAAGTTGTACAGGTTAAGCTTTCCTCTCATGGCTGTTCTTCACATTCATTGCTCCAGGGCTTCGTGGCTGCAGTAGAGTAAGCAATATGTAGCAAAAACATTTATGGCTGAGTGAGTGCAGTCCAGAGGGGCTCAATGCTATTGGAGTCCTCCCCTCTTCTCTCTCTTACAAGATGGTTTACCTACCTACCTCAGCCTCATACTGGAAGGGACTCTACGGACATGCCCTGGATGCATGATCAGAGAGAGATAGAGAGAGAGAATCAGAAAATAGTGTCACAAGCTCTACAGACACATGCCTTAGCACTGATTACTTCTGCCTCTCACATTTGCATCTCGGTTTAAAAATAGCAGCTCTTAATATCGCAGGGTTGTGTGATACAAGTCATTTTTAGCATTTGTTTCGCCCACCAACATGGTGGATTGGTACCGATGCATTGCAATCGGCATAGCAACAAGGAAGGGGACTCATCAGTTGTAAAGCAATCACATTACCCAACTAACACAACCAGAAAACCATATTTCAACCAGACAATGACATCACATTATGTCCCATACACCAAATGATGACCGCTGGGTGAGCAGCAACGAAAGTCATAGGCTACTTTGAATGAATATGTGAATTGGTTGCATGTTCTGTAAAGCAGTCTTTTCTATCTTGTTATCAGTCTAATCTTTGCATATACTGTAGCTTCATACCTTTCTATTGTACTGCATAGGATTCTGAAGTAGGTCATAGTTACATTTGAGATAAATAATATATGATATAAATTCTGCCTGGCCTGCCGCCGCTCATAATAGTTTCATGATATATAGGAAACGGCTTTATTAAAACACCAACTTTTCATTCACAGTGCTTAACCTTGTCAAGTTGTCTGGCCGAACACATATTGTGAAATGTGGCTTTCATAGTATCAAGCACGGGGGTTTCATGAATTACTCAACTTGGTTTGTTAAAATCCTATCATTTGCACTTTGTTGCAGTTTGAGTGATTTCAAGCCAGTCCATTGGTTGGCACCTGAGGTAGACTGAGCTTAGATTTTATGATGGAATTTTGGCAATGTTTTCACTCAACATCAGAGGGCCTTGTGACTGTCTTGTGTTGCATCAGACAGTTCCTAGTTTTGTCCTCCTGTACCATTTTATACATCGCATAGGCCCAAGTATTTGTTGCAAATATTGTTAAAAGAAATTAAAGAATACTGGACTGGGTCTGTACATCCTGGTTCAGAATCTAATGTTCCAGTACCCAACACACTTCACCAAGGCACAGATTTTAAACCGCTCACATCAACCAATCTCATGGTTTCCCTGGGTAACCACGATAAAATGACAATTCATGTCACGACCCCTAATATCAACCTGAGGAAGACAGAGAAAAAATTCCTCCTCCCACTACATACATCCAGCCCCATATGAACTGTGTGAATGGACTGTGAGCCACATCACACCAGGTCAGAGAGGATTACTCCTTAACTGTGAAGAGGATCTTTTTTTTCTTCTTTCCCAGAGTTCTGAATGTTATGAACCGCTGCGTCACCACTGGCATCCTAATTAGACGATGCAGGTTGATTATTTGCCAATGCCTCCTTTCCCAGACTGCTTTCTAGCACCCACTGGTGAACAACATAGTCTTTCATTTTAGGTTCACTCACATGAACATTAAATCCCTATGATTAAAGACAAAAAAGGCAACTTTCACTTTTTCTAGCCCATTAGAAATATTTTCATCATTTCTCTATTGGGTCTGGTGATGTAAAGACAGTAGTTCATCAGGATCTCTCTGTAAGTCCCAAACCATGGAGGCATCAGTGGAGAACTTCACTGATTAAGTGGAACAAGATTCTGATCACACAGACAGTACAATAGTCCGTTTTGTAAATCACCAGTCACTCTCAGGGTGAAGTTTCAAATCTTCAAATTAGGCGAGGAGGAGGAGAGTGTGTTGGGTACACTCCACAGAGCCATTTTTATTGCTTTGCATTATCTCTGAAAGTGGTTCAAGGCCACTCAGGGGTATGAGCTGTCACGCAATGCTGCCTGAGCATGCTCTATCTGCTAAGTTAGCTTGGCACTGGAAAGTCGGGGATAAACAACATTATCAATTTAATTATTCCTAACTGGGGCATTTAAGTCGTAAGTTTTGTTTAGAATGTCATTTATTCTTTCCTGGGCAGCAACTAAGTCAAGTGTATCAGCAGTGTTTGTTGCAGCCGTCTATAACACTATCTATAACACCATCTATAACATCGGCGGAGATCACTGTAGTGGTAAAACAGATTTACAAAGCCTTGTTGACGACATGATCTGAAGCCACCAGCACTAGCTACTGTTGTACTGCTTATCAGGCCCTGTGGTACAGAGACTCAGTCTGGTGTGGACTACAGGAAAAAGAGGACCGAGCACACCCCCCTTCTCATCGACGGGGCCGTAGTGGAGCAGGTTGAGAGCTTCAAGTTCCTTGGTGTCCACATCACCAACAAACTAACATGGTCCAAGAACACCAAGACAGTCGAGAAGAGGGCACGACAAAACCTATTCCCCCTCAGGAAACTAAAAAGATTTGGCATGGGTCCTCAGATCCTCTAAATGTTCTACAGCTGCACCATCGAGAGCCTGACTGGTTGCACCACTGCCTGGTTTGGCAAGTGCTCTGCCTCCGACTGCAAGGCATTACAGAGGGTACTGCGAATGGCCCAATACATCACTGGCGCCAAGCTTCCTGCCATCCAGGACCTCTATACCAGGCGGTGTTGGTGGAATTCCCTAAAAATTGTCAAAGACTCCAGCCCCCCTAGTCATAGACCGTTTTCTCTGATACTGCACGGCAAGCGGTACCGGAGCGCCAAATCTCGGTCCAAGAGGCTTCTAAACAGCTTCTACCCCCAAGCCATAAGACTCCTGAACATCTAGTCAAATGGCTACCCAGACTATTTGCAGTGCCCCCCCTCTCACCTCCTCTTTACACTACTGCTACTCTCTGTTGTCATCTATGCATAGTCACTTTAATAACTTGACCTACATGTACATACTCCCTCAACTAACCGGTGCCCCCGCACATTGACTCTGTATCGGTACCCCCTTGTAATATAGTCTCGCTATTGTTATTTTACTGCTGCTCTTTAATTACTTGTTACTTTTATCTCTTATTCTCATCCATATTTTTTTGAAACTGTATTGTTGGTTAGGGGCTCGTAAGTAAGCATTTCACTGTTGTATTCAGCGCATGTAACTAATAACATTTGATTTGATTTGTGTCAGGCCCATTGTTGTCCAACATTACCGCTTCCTCAATGAGATTATCGGCTGTTTCAGATACCTCCACCAACTTCCACTACAAGAATTTTGGTATCTTTCAAGGATTTTATGTAATCTATCACAAGACATCTAGTGAACCTTTTTGGTACTTCAGATTATCCCAGGTGTCTGTAATAATCTCTGGACCTCTGAGTGGCCTCATGTAAAATATATGAAATAATTTAATAAGATTATTTTTTTTATTAATTAAAAACTGTATGACAAAGCTGTAAAACATTCTCCTAAATATAAACCATCAATTTAGTGAATACCATTGGTGTTTAAAATGAGAGTTTCAGCAATAGCTGGAAGAGTGAAAATAATGCCATGTTGATTCAATGCTTTTTTTCATTAATTTGGCTATTTTCTCTTGAACCATATGGTCTATCTACTAGAAACTCATGGACAATATGGAGACAGATATAATAAATGAATACTATATATGAATGCATTCAAATTATTCAAGTATAAATTACCAAAGTTAACGATAGAGTGCCATCGATTTTCTGTTATTTTCTGAAGATTACCAGTAGCATTGCAACTCTACTTACAACACACACACACACACACACACGCACACACGCACGCACGCACGCACGCACGCACACACACACACACACACACACACACACACACACACACACGCACACACGCACACACAGGCACAGTGGGATGTGAAGTGGGACAGGATTAGTGCATGTACTGTAAGATCTGTGACAAGACCAAATCTCTCCCATTCATTGCTCTCTGCATTTACTGAGATTAAGTTTGATGAAGAACATGCCTTAATTGTTATTTGATATTTTAAATGGTAGTTTAGCACAGTTAAATGCTTCATGAGCTGAGTCTAAATGCTTATTAGCCCCCAATATAGGGATGTCGAGTGTTGGAAAAGGGAGGAAAAGGTGCTTGAGGTTGGCCAGCCAACTTAATGGTGTATTTTGAGAGGGGGAGATGGTAAAAGTTGAGTTCTGTGAGCGGGATTGAGAGAAAAATGTGTCTGTTATTGGGGTTGTGTAGCTCATAAAGGGATACAGAAGAAAGAAATGGAGAGCCTCACAGAGCAATTGCCTGGCACAGACTACAAAGAGATTAAATTAGCGCCAGCAAGGCAAGGGGAGTCGATCCCAGAATAATGCATCAATGGAGAAATTCGGAAACGTAGCAGTTCTGTGTGAGGGTGAAATGTGTTCTATATGGAAAGGTCACTTGTTCCCCAGTACTCATTAAGAGTGTAATAATGAATGGAGATGGTGGTCTAATATGTAGGTTAGAAGGCTCATCAAGAAAAATAGCATCAGAAATTACACTTTGAAAAACTTTTAATTAGATTTGACCTTTTTCAAAAATAGTTATGGTTTAATATGGAATCATTAATAATACTAAATGTTGGGCAATTACTTAAGGAGTACTGACCTATACTAAAGGGACAATGAAAACACTGTTGTGTTTGTTGCACAGAAGGAATCCTCTTTTTATTACTTTTGGGAATCATTTTTTTGCCGGCCTAGAGACAGAGGACAGATTGTCTGGCTTCAGACTACAGAAGCATTAGATCAGCGTCAGATAGTGGGTCATGGGCCAAGGCTTGGGTCATACAGAGACGTACGTGCTGCAGTATATCAGGCTAAACAGACTCATTGCAGCGAAATGGGTCATCATTACCCATTATAGATATGTAATTATAGTAGGTATTTAACTGTGTTTCCTCCTAATGGAGACATATCATAATGCCTCTCCTCAGGATCAGCTATGATTCACTATCCTCCTCCGTAATGTGATCTGGACCTGGGTCAGCTGAGTGATTGTTTCTTTGATTGTTGTGACAGGGTGAAATGGACTACAGTTGCCTGTTCCCCTCTGGTAGCTTTACTCTGTTTATACACATAGTCAGTGAACAGATGTGGTGATGAGTGATGACAACACTGCGTCACTGTACCCCTCAACCCGCCAGTTCCCTGCCTGCCTCCCTCCCTGTCTGCCCACTGACCTGCCTGCCTGTCTCCCTGCCTGCCCCCCTCCTGTCTGCCCACTGACCTGCCTCCCTCCCTCCCTGCCCGCCCACTGATCTGTCTCCCTGGCTGACTGCCTGCCTCCTTCCCTCCCTACCCACTGACATGCCTGCCTGTCTCCCTGCCTCCCTGACTGCCTCCCTGCCTGCCTCCCTGTCTGTCCACTGACCTGCCTCCCTCCCTCCCTTCCTGCCTGCCCACTGACCTGTCTCCCTGCCTGCATGACTGCCTGCCTTCCTCCCTTCCCATTGACCTGCCTACCTGCCTGCCTCCCTGCCTGCTTCCCTGCCTGCCCACTGACCCACCTGCCTGCCTGCCTGCCTGCCTGCCTGCCTGCCTGCCTGCCTGCCTGCCTGCCTGCCTGCCTTCCTTCCTTCCTTCCTTCCTTCCTTCCTTCCTTCCTTCCTTCCTTCCTTCCTTCCTTCCTGCCTTCTTGCCTGCCTGCCTGCCTTCCTCCCTCCCTCCCTCCCTCCCTACCTTCCTGCCTCCCTACCTTCCTTCCTTCCTGCCTGCCTGCCCACTGACCTGCTAAAGATCACAGCAGCAAAGCATTCCTCCTCAGTAACCACATTTACTCACAGAGCACAAATTCCCTCTGCCTGTCAGAATTATGAGAGTGCATGGAAGTATCTGCAAGGACTCTTTAGGAAACATATTCAGGTGCATCAAGGCTTGTTCACTTGCAGACATTACATTGGAATACATTCTTGTCATATTAATCATTTTTGACAATTAATGCTGAAACTTAGCTCATAGTGTTGAGAAAAGTGATACATTGGTTTGAGTCCACAAAATAAATGTCAGGAGGTGTTGTCAGACTCCAGCAGGGTGAGGTATCTGTTCTAGTTCCCCTCCATCTTCACTATAATGGTCTGCTCTGCCTGATGTCCTGGATCTGTCTCCATTATCTTGAAAGTCCCTGGCTCCCTGGGCACCGAGCACCAGTTCTCACAGGCAGCTGGGAGTCCCTTCTGTTAGGTGACCTAAAACACAGCACCAATCACCACCATCCTCAGTCCTAACTTTAATGCTCAGCATTGCACTCTCTCCAGATATTTAGTTGTTGTCAACAGTGTTAAGGCAGTGCACACAAGCTCCTTTTCAAAAGGTACTTTTTGTTGTAAGGGGATAAATGGTTCCATTATAAAAGTATTTATGTAAATGATTATTACTTAGACATTAATTGATATTATAGCCTCCCTGTACTGTATGTAAAAGCACTCAAGCTGTTCCCGCTTAGTCGCTACACCAGTGGCAGCCATGGGATACGACTGCAATTTATTTTTGTATGTGTGCCCCTGTTCATTTGGACATGGGCCTATTTCTCAAGAGAGAACATAGTGTATCCACCCTGCATGGGAAGCATACTGCCTCTGCCAAGAGACTGGGATCTTTATGGGCCAACATAGCATGCTTACCCTGTAATAATAGGTTATTGGTTCATGCCCTGTCTGGCTGTTCCCCCTTATTCGCTACACCAATTCACCCAGAAAATGTAGTCTTTCTCTATTGTTAGTGATAGATTCCCTCTTTCTAGCAACAGAGCGTGAGATATCATTATAATGCTGTCCCTGCCCACTCTCATGCTCAAGGATGTTCTGCGACAGAGGCAGAACTGGGCCATGGATCACAGGCTTTTGTCCAAGAAAAGAGAAAAAAACTAAGCGGTGGCCTCAAAAGAGGCCAATCAAATATAGCTAAATCCCTCAGTACTGTACCATATAATGCGGTTGTTGGTAATGCTATAATGTTCTAAACTGCTTTTTGTCACTCTTGAAGGCTTGGATATCTCCTTGGTTTAATAGTCTGTGACCTGGCCACTGTATTTAAGAACACAAATGATTCCATTTTAAGCCATGAAACCTCTCCCGGCACTTGTAATTCAGACAACTGAAGCCAGTAAATCCCAAGTATTCAAGGACAGTCTCAAGTTCACTTCACTGACTTTAAAAACTTTCTACAGTATATTTCCCCAGGCTTTGTGATGTTGAGCATTTTGACTGTAATTGTTGCAGAGGCTTTTGTTATGTCACTTGCGTGAAAAATCAGCATATTAACAAATGATTCCGTCTTACATCGAATCCACCTAGAGCTAAAAAGGAGGACGTGAGGGCGCGTGTGTATGTATACAGTGCATTCGGGAATGTTTTCAGACTCCTTCACCTGTTCCACATTTTATTACGTTACAGCCTTATTCTAATTGATTAAAGTTTTATTCCCTCATCAATCTACACAAAATACCCTATAATGACAAAGCAAAAACAGGTTTTTAGACATTTTTGCAAATGTATGCATTTTTTAAATGGTTTCCTCCAGATGTGTCACTTGGCATTCAAGCCAAATAGTTCAATCTTGATTTCATCAGACCAGAGAATCTTGTGTCTCATGGTCTGAGAGTCTGAGAGTCCTTTAGGTGCCTTATGGCAAAATCCAAGTGGGCTGTCATGTGCCTTTTACTGAGGAGTGACTTCCGTCTGGCTACTCTACCATAAAAGCCTGATTGGTGGAGAGCTGCAGAGATGGTTGTCCTTCTGGAAGGTTCTCCCATCTCCACAGAGGAACTCTGGAGCTCTGTCTGAGTGACCATCGGGTTCTTGGTCACCTCCCTGACCAAAACCCTTCTCCCCCAATTGCTTAGTTTGGCCGGGCGGCCAGCTCTTGGAAGAGTCTTGGTGGTTCCAAACTTCTTCCATTTAAGTATGATGGAGGCCACTGTGTTCTTGGGGACCTTCAATGCTGCATAAATCTTTTGGTACCCTTCCCCAGATCTGTGCCTCGACACAATCCTGTCTCGAAGCACTAAGGACAATTCCTTCCACTTCATGGCTTAGTTTTTGCTCTGACATGCACTGTCAACTGTGGGACCTTATATAGATAGGTGTGTTCTTTTCCAAATCATGTCCAATCAATTGAATTTACCACAGGTGGACTCCACGTTGTAGAAACATCTCAAGCATGATCAATGGAAACAGGATGCACCTGAGCACAATTTAGAGTCTCATAGCAAAGGGTCTGAATACTTATGTAAATAAGGTGTTTCTGTTTTTTATTTTTAAAACATTTGGAAAAATAAAAAACAGTTTTCTCTCTGTCATTATTAGGTATTGTGTGTAGAATTATGAGGGGAAAAAATGATTTCATAAATTTTAGAACGTAACGAAATGTGGAAAAGGGAAGGGGTCTGAATACTTTCCCGAATGCACTGTAGGTGGCTGTTAAGCTAAAACATTGACATATTTAGTGAGGCTAATTAGGCAATTCTGCAGCCGACCAATGGAAGTGCCAGTGTCTGTGACTACAAAACCCTGCATATGGACGGACAGCAGCGAATAGGAGAGCTGAGCCTTGTTAGCATGTTTCATCAAAGTGAATCTCACACCTGGTGAGTGAATATAAAAGGACTCACTGAACGTTGTTGTGAAGATAAATATATGACATTTAATTTATGAAATATGAAATGAATATAAAAATCTCACCCAGTTGTCAACAAGTGCAATTGATCATCATCAGCACCACTGCCCTTGTGAGTTTGTTGCACAGACATAGCTGTGTTTTGTCGGTTCTCACCATTAGAAGCCATGGTCCATTGCCCAACCTGTCTGACTCATCAGAGCATTATGTGCACTGCTTAAAAACTCATCTTGTCTCCATGTGAGGATCTTACTTTTGCCATCCTGCATCCCTAGTCTTCCTCTATAATGAATGACAACTTGCAGCAGAACAAGATAATAAAAAAGATGTTCCTTGCTTTTTCCCCCCACACACTCTGACATGTTACCACAGAGAGCCTGATTGTAAATGTAGAGCACAGGACATGGAAAAAAGAAGCCCCCATTTTCCTTGCCATCGTGACAAGTACAACTGCTGTTGTGCTGAAGAGGCCTGTCCTCAAATGTTAACATTTTAGCTTGCCTGTATGATTAATGAGCAGTTGCTACGTTGTTGAGAAAACAATGACCTCACAGTATGACATGATTTCCCTTGTTCAGTCAACACTATTCTGTAAATCATTGTGTTAAACCCACTGAAGAGGTCCTTCTACTTGGAGCATTTTTTCAGTAATTTCAGAGTTTTAGAAACAACGCGCCTTTGAGGTTGACCTGGATTCTAGGATGAGAATAGCTGTCAGAAGCCCAGTCCTGTTATATAGCGTATATATCTTCATTGTCTACATCTACCAGTAGACTGAGTGACCTTTAAGTGTTCCCATCAAGTCTCAGCTTCCTGTCATCCTTCACACAGCTACAGTCCTTTAACCCCTAACATTTTAGTTTGGTATCACCAATTGAGGGTGTATTCTGTTTTTCAGGAATAAGGCAATGTAAAGCTGCATGTAGACATATCAGTGTTAATCTGTATCTGCACTGTTATTCTTTCCTGCAGCCAGCTGTGGATGTCATAAAGTAGACTATGAAGTGAACCGCATATGTTGAAATCCTTGTTCTAGTGTAAATTATGATGGTGTTGACTGGCCAATGACGAGAGGAGAGGCAGCTGTGATGATCCCATTCTGAAGTCACCTTGTGTGTGTGTGTGTGTGTGTGTGTGTGTGTGTGTGTGTGTGTGTGTGTGTGTGTGTGTGTGTGTGTGTGTGTGTGTGTGTGTGTGTGTGTGGTGTGTGTGTGGTGTGTGTGTGTGAGCATCAGTGATGGACTACAGTAGACCCTTGGGCACCATGTTTCAATGGAGAGAGCTTCCACTCTCATGATGTATGGCTCTCTAAGGCCATATTGTGGAGTCAGTCCAACAGTTATTGTATGACTGAGTCTGACAACATTTTATTTTCTTGGGATTCTTACAAATAACCTCTCAGCAAACAGATCTGTGCCAGTAGTCTGTTTGTTGTCTCATCTGGATGTGCGTACTAACAGTCATTTTGAATTTAGAAATGTCAGACTGTAGTCTACATGACGACATTCATATCGTCTTCTCTTATACTGAACAAAAATATAAATGCAACATGTAAAGTTTTGGTACCATGTTTCATGAACTTAAATAAAAAATCCCAGAAATGTTCCATACGCACAAAAAGCTTATTTCTCTAAAATGTTGTGCACAAATTTGTTTACATAACTGTTAAAGAGCATCTCTCCTTAGCCAAGATAATCCATCCACCTGACAGATGTGGAATATCCAGAAGATGATTAAACAGCATGATCATTACACAGGTGCACCTTGTGTTGGGAATAATAAAAGACCACTCAAAAAATGGGCTGTTTTGTCACGCAACACAATGCCACAGATTTCTCATGTTTTGAGGTGAGGCTTGCAATTGGCATTCTGACTGCAAGAATGTCCAACAGAGCTGTTGTCAGATAATTTAATGTTCATTTTGTTTTAGAGAATTTGGCAATACATTCCACCGGCCTCACAACCCCAGACCACGTGTAACCACACCAGCCCAGGACCTCCACATCCAGCTACTTCACCTGTGGGATCGTCAGGGGGGGTTGGGGGGGGGGGGACTAAAAAGAGTCCTTTTATTTTCTTAAAATTGTTGGTATTTTACCCCCCCTTTTTCTCACCAATTTTGTCATATCCAATTACGATCTTGTCTCAACACTGCAAGGGAGAGGCAAAGGCTGAGTAAGGCGCCCTCCAAATGACCCGCCAAACCACGCTCCTTAACACGGAATCGAACCCGGGTCTATAGACCTGCGCCTCTCCCGAGCCTGTTGGGGAGTTGAGGCGATGAGACAAGATCATCATTGGATCGCAATTGGATATCACTGAAAGGGGGGGGGGGGGGGGGGGTACTTATTCAGATCTACCACTATCCATGCACACCCATATTAGCCTTGATTTCAATTCAACTATTTTAACGGTTTAATATTTGATGTGTTTACACAGTATGTAGAGTAGTTTCACTCTAACTGGACAATAGTTTTTATGAACGTTGGTTGGCTACAGTTGGTTGGATACAGTTTGAATCTTAAAGTGAATCCTTCCTAAGGATGTTTATCATTTAAATAGTGTTGTTGGAGGATTAGACGGATAAGACCTGTCACAGATAATCCAAACATATAGTTGCAGTCTGAGATAAAAGGTTAAATCAATGCCCTGTTATTGATTAGCACCTGTCTGATATAACTGTGAGATTCCCCTCAGTAAGCTATGTCCTTAACACTCCTGCCTCCAAGGCTGGCTAGGCCAAACTTCTGAGAACTGGAGAGATGGCAGGTTCAGTAACTTGATCTGACTCTGCTCTAATTTAACTGCTCTCTCCCTCCTACTGCCAGTAAGGGGTATATTCACACACTCTGCTGCCTGACAGGTACTCCTTCTCACCCCTTTTCACTGCCTCTCTGTGACATGTGCCCTTGAGAGTAGGTTTCTCATTTTCTTGTTAACTAGGACTGCATAGCATGCTCTAACACCAGTCAACCACACTAGGCTATATAGTGTGCTGTAACACCAGTCCCAGAGCACCAAGGCTATTGAAGTTTCTTTCTGACAAACGGTTTACTAGTGTGACTGACTGGGGTTTGAATTGAGGTCTTTTGCCCGCCACAAGACAGTCTAAGCCCGCTGAGCTAAAGCTGAGACATTCTGTAAAATTCCAAGGAAATATTATGGAATTCCGAGGAAATAGCATGCCTCATACATGTTGCTGTGTGTGAGAGTCATACCCATTATAATTTTTTTAAAGTAGCAAAACAAACAAGAAGTCTGTTTCTGGTGACTTTGGGTGCCCTCTATAGTCTTATCTGTAAGCTTCTGTAATCCACTGTTGGCTGATGTCCAGCTGGAGACGTTTGTATTGTGTGTCTGGCTGCACATTGTGACTGAGCCGTGGAGGGCTTACTCTTCCTGACCTGGCTGTGACTTCCACAGGGCCTGTTCTCAATCCAGCCCAAGGGAGGTAGACGACTAGTCTAGTCACTCAAACAGGACCATGCTGCTTAAGAGCGATGTGCTGCTCACTGTTAAATAAACTGCATCTCCTCTGACAGGGCAGCAGGCACAGGAAGAGAGTGAGTAGAAGAAGTAGGGGAGATGGATGAGAGTTAGGCATGCTATATTTGTACTAACTTCCCTCTTGTGTGTATCTCTTGATAGATTTGTATACGTGTTCATACTGTCATGACACATTGACTGCTTTGGGACATCTGCTTTGTGTTTCCATTCTAAGGAGCCATTCACAAAGTTGTCAAACTTCAACTTGGGCTCATCCAGCTGTTGCAAATTCCCATAGCTGCTAGACACTACAAAATCGTGACAGTACATGTCAATTGACTGATGTCTGAATTGTAGGTGGCAAACAACACACCTTGCTTGTATACGCTGTTAACAAATTGTGACAGAGGGTTTATGGGATTGTAAAAGTAGAGATTTTTGTGTTTTTCTCTTCAAACAAGTTCAACTGCCCTAAAATATTAAATCAATGTCTTGTTATTGACTAATATTTGTCTGTCGTTTTTCAACCACTTCACAAGTTTCTTATTAACAAACTATAGTTTTGGCAAGTCGGTTAGGACATCTACTTTGTGCATGACACAAGTAATTTTTCTAACAATTGTTTACAGACAGATTATTTCACTTATAATTCACTGTATCACAAGTCCAGTGGGTCAGAAGTTTACATACACTAAGTTGACTGTGCCTTTAAACAGCTTGGAAAATTCCAGAAAATGATGTCACGGCTTTAAAGCTTCTGATTGGCTAATTGACATAATTTGAGTGATTTGGAGATGTACCAGTGAATGTATTTCAAGGCCTACCTTCAAACTCAGTGCCTCTTTGCTTGAGATCATGGGAAAATCAAAAAACATCAACCAAAACCTCAGAAAAAAATGTAGACCTCTATAAGTCTGGTTCATCCTTGGGAGCAATTTCCAAATGCCTGAAGGTACCATGTTCATCTGTACAAACAATAGTAACCAAGCATAAACATACTTTGGTGCGAAAAGTGAAAATCAATCCCAGAACAACAGCAAAGGACCTTGTGAAGATGCTGGAGGAAACAGGTACAAAAGTATCTATATCCACAGTAAAACGAGTCCTACAGTTGGGCAAAAAAGTATTTAGTCAGCCACCAATTGTGCAAGTTCTCCCACTTAAAAAGATGAGAGATGCCTGTAATTTTCATCATAGGTACACTTCAACTATGACAGACAAAATGAGGAAAAGAAATCCAGAAAATCACATTGTAGGATTTTTAATGAATTTATTTGCAAATTATGGTGGAAAAAAAGTATTTGGTCAATAACAAAAGTTTATCTCAATACTTTGTTGACAATGACAGAGGTCAAACGTTTTCTGTAAGTCTTCACAAGGTTTTCACACACTGTTGCTGGTATTTTGGCCCATTCCTCCATGCAGATCTCCTCTAGAGCAGTGATGTTTTGGGGCTGTTGCTGGGCAACACGGACTTTCAACTCCCTCCAAAGATTTTCTATGGGGTGGAGATCTGGAGACTGGCTAGGCCACTCCAGGACCTTGAAATGCTTCTTACGAAGCCACTCCTTCGTTGCTCGGGCGGTGTGTTTGGGATCATTGTCATGCTGAAAGACCCAGCCATGTTTCATCTTCAATGCCCTTGCTGATGGACGGAGGTTTTCACTCAAAATCTCACGATACATGGCCCCATTCATTCTTTCCTTTACACGGATCAGTCGTCCTGGTCCCTTTGCAGAAAAACAGCCCCAAAGCATGATGTTTCCACCCCCATGCTTCACAGTAGGTGTGGTGTTCTTTGGATGCAACTCAGCATTCTTTGTCCTCCAAACACGACGAGTTGAGTTTTTACCAAAAAGTTATATTTTGGTTTCATCTGACCATATGACATTCTCCCAATCTTCTTCTGGATCATCCAAATGCTCTCTAGCAAACTTCAGACGGGCCTGAACATGTACTGGCTTAAGCAGGGGGACACGTCTGGCACTGCAGGATTTGAGTCCCTGGCAGCGTAGTGTGTTACTGATGGTAGGCTTTGTTACTTTGGTCCCAGCTCTCTGCAGGTCATTCACTAGGTCCCCCCGTGTGGTTCTGGGATTTTTGCTCACCGTTCTTGTGATCATTTTGACCCCACGGGGTGAGATCTTGCGTGGAGCCCCAGATCGAGGGAGATTATCAGTGGTCTTGTATGTCTTCCATTTCCTAATAATTGCTCCCACAGTTAATTTCTTCAAACCAAGCTGCTTACCTATTGCAGATTCAGTCTTCCCAGCCTGGTGCAGGTCTACAATTTTGTTTCTGGTGTCCTTTGACAGCTCTTTGGTCTTGGCCATAGTGGAGTTTGGAGTGTGACTGTTTGAGGTTGTGGATAGGTGTCTTTTATACTGATAACAAGTTCAAACATGTGCCATTAATACAGGTAATGAGTGGAGGACAGAGGAGCCTATTAAAGAAGAAGTTACAGGTCTGTGAGAGCCAGAAATCTTGCTTGTTTGTAGGTGACCAAATACTTATTTTCCACCATCATTTGCAAATAAAGTCATTAAAAATCCTACAATATGATTTTCTGGATTTTTTTTCTCATTTTGTCTGTCATAGTTGAAGTGTACCTATGATGAAAATTACAGGCCTCTCTCATCTTTTTAAGTGGGGGAACTTGCACAATTGGTGACTGACTAAATACTTTTTTGCCCCACTGTATATTGACCAAACCTAAAAGGTTAACGATTCTCGTCCTCCTCTTCTAAGGAGGAGAAGTAAGAAGGATCGGAGGACCAATGCGCAGCGTGGTAAGTGTTCATTATATTTATTTATAACTCAGAACACTAAATAATAAAACAACAAAGAGAACTAAATGAAACCGAAACAGTCCAGAAAATAATCACCCACGAAACACAATAGAAAACAGGCTACTGAAATATGGTTCTCAATCAGGGACAATGATTGACAGCTGGCTCTGATTGAGAACCATACCAGGCCAAACACAGAAATAGCAAATCATAGAAAAACTAACATAGACAACCCACCCAACTCACGCCCTGACCATACTAAAACAAGGACATAATAAAAGAACTAAGGTCAGAACGTGACAGAAACGCCGCTCAGCAAGGAAGAAGCCACTGCTCCAAAATCGCCATAAAAAGCCAGACTACGGTTTGCAACTGCACATGGGGACAAAGATCGTACTTTTTGGAGAAATGTCCTCTGGTCTGATGAAACAACAATAGAACTGTTTGGTCATAATGATCATTGTTATGTTTGGAGGAAAAAGGGGGAGGCTTGCAAGCTGAAGAACACCATCCCAACCGTGAAGCACAGGAGTGGCAGCATCATGTTGTGGGGGTGCTTTGCTACAGGAGGGACTGGTGCACTTCACAAAATAGATGGCATCATGAGGTAGGAAAATGATGTGAATATATTGAAGCAACATGTCAAGACATCAGTCAGGTTGTTAAAGCTTGGTCACAAATGGGTCTTTCAAATGGACAATGACCTCAAGCATACTTCCAAAGTTGTTGCAAAATGGCTTAAGGACAACAAAGTCAAGGTATTGGAGTGGTATAAAGCCCTGACGTCAATCCTATAGAACATTTGTGGGCAGAACTGAAAAAGCGTGTGTGACCTGACTCAGTTACACCAGCTCTGTCAGAGGGAATGGGCCAAAATTCACCCAACTTATTGCGGGAAGCTTGTGGAAGGTTACCCGAAACATTTGACCCAAGTTAAACAATATATAGGCAATGCTACCAAATACTAATTGAGTGTATGTAAACTTCTGACCCAATGGGAATGTGATGAAAAATATTAAATCTGAAAGAAATCACTCTCTCTTCTATTATTCTAACATTTCACATTCTTAAAATAAAGTGGTGATCCTAACTGACATAAGACAGGGAATTTTTACTGGGATTAAATGTCAGGAATTGTGAAAAACTGAGTTTAAATGTATTTGGCTCAGGTGTATGTAAACTTCAGACTTCAACTGTACCTGCGACATTCCCTTTAGTAAACTGTAACACTAGTCTAGCACACTAGGCTATATAGTGTGTTGTAACACTAGTCTACTACACTAGGCTGTATAATGCCTCCAAGGCTGGCTAGGCCGAACTTTGCAATGGAACGTCATTAAATGTAATGTCACGGTGTAAGGGAAGTTTATGACAACCTTGTGTAGGCATTATGACAGAATATTTACATAAAACATTACAGATCATTGAATATGGAATGATTAGACATACAGGATGCATGGAGCTTTTTAATCGTTTTAATACTGGTAGCATCCTAGTCAATGTGTCCCAGGCTATAGGCTCTGTCTGTCTCTGTCTCTGTCTGTCTGTGTCACGAACGTTGTTATAAGAATCTGACCAAAATGCAGCGTGGGTTGGATTCATCATCTTTATTTAACGTGAACAGGCAAAAAACAATAAAGAAGAAAGACACGAACGTGAAGCTATGCAGTGCTCAAGGCAACTATACACACACAAGATCCCACAACCAACAGGTGGGAAAAGGCTGCCTAAGTATGATCCCCAATCAGAGACGATGATAGACAGCTGCCTCTGATTGGGAACCATACCAGGCCAACCTAGAAATAAAGAAACTAGAATGCCCACCCTAGTCACACCCCGACCTAACCTAAAATAGAGAATAAAGAATCTCTCAGGTCAGGGTGTGACAGTACCCCTCCCCCCCAAAGGTGCGGACTCCGGTTGCAAAACCTGACTCTTATAGGGGAGGGTCCGGGTGGGCATCTAGCCTCGGTGGCGGTTACGGTGTGGGACGTAGACCCCGCTCCGCTTGTGGATCCGCCCACTTCGGTGGCGACTCTGGTGCGGGGATCGTCGCCTGAAGCTCCGGACCATGGATCGTGGTCGGAGGAAATGGACCGTGGATCATCGCCGGTGACTCCAGACCGTGGATCGTCGCCAGAGGAACCGGGCTGTGGATCGTTGCCGGAAGCTCCGGCCCGAAGATCGTCGCCGGAGAATCCGGGCCCTGGATCGTCGCAGGAGGAACCGGACCGTGGATTGTAGCCGCAGGAACCGGACCGTGGATCGTCGCCGGAGGGACCGTATCGTGGATAGTCGCCGGAGGCTTCGGACTGCAGACCGTCGCTGGAGGCTCTAGTGCGTGGAGCTGGCACAGGGTGTACCAGGCTGGGGAGACGCACTGGAGGCCTGGTGCGTGGAGCTGGCACAGGGTGTACCGGGCTGTGGAGGCGCACTGGAAGTCTGGAGCGTAGAGCTCGCACAATGTGTCCTGGACAGATGACAACCCTTGCTCTGCAAATGCGGGGGGCTGGCACAGGACGCACTGGGCTGTGGAGGTGCACTGGAGACACAGTGCGTAGAACCTGAAAACATTGTACCGGAACGATGACACTCTCCTCAAAGCGAGTGCGGAGAGCTGGCACAGGTGGCATCGGACGGCTAACACACTCCTCAGGGCGACTGTCTTGCCTCTCCAGCCAAACCAACAGCTCTTCCGCTTCACTTTCTTCACATTTCGCCAACCACTCCTCGAAGGTCTCTAACTCACCCCTCAGCGTCGCCGACCACCCCGTGTGCCCCTCCCAAAACATTTTTTGAGGCTGCTTCTTGGGCCTACGTCGTGGCCACAAACCCCGGTGTCGTCGCTGTCCCTCTTTCGCTGCTTCCGCCTGCTTCCATGGCAGGCTTTTGTCTCCTGCCATTATTTCGTCCCAAGTCCAGGATGTCCAGGATGTCCTCCACTCCTGGCTTTCCTCCCAGGCCCAGGATCCCTGCTCCTCCTGGGCACGCTGCTTAGTCACACCCCGACCTAACCCCTTTCTTTCTTTCTTTCTTTCTTTCTTTCTTTCTTTCTTTCTTTCTTACTGTCAGTGGGCCAGGCTCTGTCTGTCTGTCTTTCTGTCAGTGGGCCAGGCTCTGTCTGTCTGTCTTTCTGTCAGTGGGCCAGGCTCTGTCTGTCTGTTTTTCTGTCAGTGGGCCAAGCTCTGTCTGTCTGTCTTTCTGTCAATGGGCCAGGCTCTGCCCAGGCTCTGTGAATAAGCCCCAGTGCTACAATTACCTTTTACAGATTGCTTGATTTATTTACCCTGAGCCCGTTTTCCTTCATGTTCACTGTAATCTTCCATTATTTACAGCCAGGCAAGGAAGGCATAGCTCTCAATCACTTCCGCAGCATCCATCCTTATTAACATATTGTTCACAGAGGAAAAATACATACTTTTTAGCCTTCTTCTGTAAACCAATCATATTATCAATCATATTATCATATTATCACATTTTCAATGTATCACATCAAAAGAAATGAAAAATAATACAACCATTGTCCAGATTACTTACAAGCTTGCTTTTAAACCGGGTTGGCGCGCGTTGGAGCTGAAAAAAAAATTGACACACATGAAGTCCCGAAGAACCCCACCATTATGGTTACTCACTACTAGTTGATATTTCCTCAGGGAAGTATAGCAGTTCTGTGTAGGTGTCCTACCAGAGCAAGCACAGCTATCAATGCAGACAGTACACCTTAGCAGCAACAGATATGCCATGGAAACATTAACTCATTTACAGTGGGGAGAACAAATATTTGATGCACTGCCGATTTTGCAGGGTTTCCTACTTACAAAGCATGTAGAGGTCTGTAATGTTTTATCATAGGTACACTTCAACTGTGAGAGAATCGGAATCTAAAACAAAAATCCAGAAAATCACATTGTATGATTTTGAAGTAAATTAATTTGCATTTTATTGCATGACATAAGTATTTGATACATCAGAAAAGCAGAACTCAATATTTGGTACAGAAACTTTTGTTTGCAATTACAGAGATCATACGTTTCCGGCAGTGTATCAAATACTTGTTCTCCCCACTGTATCTTCCACAAGCAATTCTCTCCAGGTCTCGCACAGTACTAGGCTAACTTCGAGGCTGTCAAATACCTCTACGATGAAACGGTAGCTTCAGTCTCTACTAAGTCTTTCTTAACAAAATAATTATAACTCTCTAATAAAATAAAATCAGTATTTCCCTCCAAAACTCGGTAGATATAGGTTTTGTTATACTTTTATCTTCTTCTTTTATAGTTTTTCTTCACCAACACTGATAATGTCTCCCCATCCTTTTTTCAACATCTCTTTTTTTCTTACGTCTCTTTCTCAGGCCTCCTGTTAACCAGGTCAACTCTCCCATTGGCCTCAGCTTAACAAGCTACCATATTGGTCAACACTTAAAAGTAAACTAATCTATTCACTTGTACATTAAAGAAATATTTCTTCAAAAAAAATGCATTCATGACATTACACTTCAGGAGCAATTCGATCACCTTTTATATCTAATACAACGTAATTATAACAAATCAACTCTACTTGATTTTAACAAGGGTATCACACAACATTCTCTGGACATCTAAATCAATGCTTATTTTCCTTGGTTCCTGAACGTGTGTAATATCAACTGTCAGATAAATAAATACAATTGTCTATAAAATACATTGACCCCTTAAAGATGGTTACCGTGGTAACGGATTGGAGCTATTGTGAGGAGCTGCGTTTGTAAAGTTGGCTGCTAGCTGACCCTGAGGAATTCAGCTGTTGGGGTACGCATGCATTTATAATGACTATGTACAGTGTTCTGCTGTTCCACATTTCCTGGGAGAGAAGGGTTTGCTCACCGGAGCCACTGATATAGACACAAATTACAACTTTCCTTAAAAAAATAAGACAGAGCTGGCTTTTTATTGAAATCTGTAGCCAAAAATAAACTTATTTTACAGGCAACATCTCCATTCATGTGCATATTCTCAGCAGTGCTCTTGATAAGCCAACAAAAGAGTACATATTTTATACTCAAGAGTGAGGGCTCACGTTAGAGACATTTGGAATGACTCGTCTAGCGAATTAAATCTAATCAGCAGAGCTGTTCCCATAGAATGGCTGACAGAGAGAGATAGAGAGGGAGCTGAGCCGGTGTCCTCGCTCCTCACCTCTGCAGAATCTGCTCCTGCGTCATGTAGTTTCCATAGCACCCTGAGCAGAACTCACTGATGATAACACAACATACCAAAGTGCTCTTCTTTTACTCTTTCCTTTTCTCTCTGACACTTGGTAGACTGGAGAGAATAGAATAATAGTCATTGTACCGTATACAAAAGGATATTCAAAATAGAAGCTCAATAAACTGTATACAATTCAACAAGTGATCCATTTTGCATTACAGGCATATGCGTATGTTACTTTGTTATGTATACTCGATTTGACTTGATTGAGCGTTGGGGTACCTCTTCACCCTGCTCTTAGAGTAAATGAGACCAACCTAAATGAGACCATAGATTGAGTCCATAGATTTCCCATAATGTCAGATTGCTGATGAACTCATTCAGTTTTATGCAATCTTTCTGTTCTAGAGGCAATTCATCTTACAGAAAAATGAGATTCAGTGGGTTATAGGGTTCATTGATTGTGTAATGCAGCTAATCTTGATCAGGAATTTGAACACTCGTTTATTGTTGGTTGTAGAGAGAACATAGTATTGGCATCAGTTCGTTTTCACATTTCTGAATTGTTTAGGATTGCTATGTAAGATAACCACAGTCTTACAATGAATGGTGCCTAAAACAAATAGATACATTTCACGCGCTGTGGATCAATGTGTGTAAAATCTTGCTGTGGCTTCGTCAGTCAGCTTTCTTGACTACTGTGGAGATTAAGGAGACCTTATCTTGTCTGGCTGATGCTGCTTATTCTTTCTCTCTGCTGTCTGTCTTCACCTTCACCACTCTCTGTCACTTCTCTCTCTCTCTAGCCCCATTGGGAATATTCTCACACACAGGCAGCTGAGCCTAGCACTGGAGTCATGCAGGTCTGATCTGTGTGAAGAGGCCCTATATAATCAGAATTATACTTCTATGAGAGGCCCTCCGGCTCTATGCTATACAACCAGTCATAAGAGCAGGGATCTCACTCAAAGGATCTGATTAGGAAACCCACACGAAGCTGCTGGATATTTCTAAGGGTATTTTTTTTGCTGCTCAGACAGCCTCTTCCCTGCATTTTGATTGGCTGTTGACACCTCTCTGTGGGTGTGACCCCTGATGCTGCTGTGTGTGTGTGTGAGGACTGAGGAGAAGAGGAGAGGGAACTGGCAGCTGCTGCTGTGTTCCTGGAAGTAGGAGTCGGGATGTGATAGAGGGATTTCACTGTGACCTTGTGTGATATACTCCTGCCCCCAGAGAGCCCGGCTCCATACTGGCTTTATGTCTCCCAAGCTGAAATATCATTTATCTCCCTGCTCTGCTCTGCTCTACAGTATTGGAGAGAGGCTCTTTACAAGGCGCTCCGATTAAAACAGGGTTGTTTGTCTCCTTTACAATAGGATTTCAGAACAATACAAAGACCAATACATGGAAAATGTGGCTTCTGGAAAGAAGGTTGTTCTGCCTGTGCTATAGCCATTGTTGTTGTGTGTGTGTTTTTGGGTGAAAAACAAAGATGAGTGGTTGGGACCCAGCCTGTTCGCTGTGGAGTCACTACTGGCTGGTGGGGGCTGTGGATCAGTACCCAGCTGCCCCTGCTCTCCACCTGCACAGCTGTCCTCCCGCCAGCAGCCACGCTAGCTGGGCCCCAAATCTCGACATCTAACTGTACACACTACACAGCACAGTACACTAACCAACGGCACGCCTCTCAGAGCTGCTACTGCTGCGTCTGTAGGAATCCAAATCTCATCATATGGTTTTAGCCTATGATGAATAACCTTGTTTGACTGCCAGAACTGATGTGACTGCATCTTTCAAAATAAACAGAGACAAAAATCTTACAGTGACGTTACAGTGAACGATGGATTTGTACAGGGACAGTGCAATTCACACGCTAGTTGTAGTGGCATAGAGCAGCCCAAGGTTAGGGGACAATCACAGCTTCACGTCTTGGTATTTTTAGTGGTGTTTAATGTGGTATTTACAAGGACTAAAACAGGAAAAACTAAAATGATAAACAAGTATCTTGTTAATTTGGCATTGATTTCCCAGCAGAGACTGAACGATGGGTTCAGTATAATAGAAGAACGTTTTAATTATCACAGGGTACATTTAAGTAATAAGGCACGAGGTGGTGTGGTATATGGCAGTTCTTAGGCACGACACAATATATTACAACCCCCGAGGTGCCTTATTGCTATCATAAACTGGTTACCAACGTAATTTGAACAGTAAAAATAAATGTTTTGTCATACCTGTGGTATATGGTCTAATACGCCACAGCTGTCAGCCAATCAGCATTCAGGGCTCGAACCACCCCGTTTCTAATCACATTTATACCACTGCTTTATTATTAGACATTTTATTTAATTGGGGGAATGATTGACTTCTGTTCAAAAGATCTCATTATGGCCTCCCGAGTGGTGCAGTGGTCTAAGGCACTGCATCGCAGTGTTGCGGCGTCGCTGCAGCCTGGGGTTCGACCCCAGTTAGCTGACTTCGGTCGTCAGTTGAACGGTGTTTCCTCAGACACATGGGTGCAGCTGGCTTCCGGGTTAAGCGAGCGGGTGTTAAGAAGCGAGGCTTGGCGGGTCATGTTTCAGAGAAAGAGCCCATTGGGAAAAACTGTTTATACAATCTCCAAGAGAAAGGAATATGGTCTCGCAGACTCTATAAACTCAGATACAACTCAGATCTTACAACATCGTTACATGGAAATAGGACACATTCATACTAATTGTCTTCTATAATTTTGAGTGCAGAGCTGCTAATTATTTAGTGCAAATTGTCTTCACACAAACATGTTCCTTGTCTTCACTTAATAAACATGTTCCACCGTTAGTTAACCAGTGCAGAGAGGCTTTGTGAGAGACTATTCTATTGCTGACTGATCACTAACAAATGAATCACGTCCAGATCAGTGTCTATTTATTGTTAGTCCAATGTTTGTCTCCTTTCTTTTATTCAATATATTAAAGACTGTGGATAGGCACACATAACCACTTTGCACTAAAGGACTTACACTTACAGAGATATTTCAGCTTATTAGCGTACCTTGTGCGTATTGATAAGTGGCATCATTTGCACAGTTTTGTGATAGTGAAAAAAGACAGATGGAGAATGTATGCTAATAGTACATTTTATGAGCCCTGATATCTAACATTTACTTTACCCAGTAAATCTCCTTTAGCCCTAAGAAATAGTGCTTAGGAGTTGTTGTCCACGGCAGAATGTTACATTTTTATTTGTGTGAAATGACTATACTTCTCCTTGGTAGTTGATGTAAACTATACTGAACAAAAATATAAACGCAACCACAACGCAACAGCAATTTCAACCATTTTACTGAGTTACAGTTTATATAAGGAAATCAGTCAATTGAAATAAATTCATTAGGCCCTATTCTATGTATTTCACATGACTGGCAGGGGCGCTGGCGAGCCACTCCTCGGTTTCATCAGCTGTCTGGGTGGCAGGTCTCAGACAATCCCGCAGTTGAAGAAGCCAGATGTGGAGGTCCTGAGCAAATGGGGTTACTGCCAAAATCTCTAAAACAACGTTGGAGGCAGCTTATGGTAGAGAAATTAACATTAAATTCTCTGCCAACAGCTCTAGTGGACATTGCTGCAGTCAGCATGCCAATTGCATACTTCCTCAAAACCTGAGACATCTGTGGCATTGTGTTGTGTGACAAAACTGCACATTTTAGAGTAGCCTTTTATTGTCCCCAGCACAAGGTGCACCTGTGTAATGATCCTGCTGTTTAATCAGCTTCTTGATATGCCACACCTGTCAGGTGGATGGATTATCTTGGCAAAGGAGAAATTATCATTAACAGGGATGTAAACACATTGTGCACCAACATTTTTAGAAATAAGCTTTTTGTGTGTATGAAACATTTCTGGTATCTTTTATTTCAGCTCATGAAACATGGGACTAACACTTTACATGTTGAGTTTATATTTTTCTTCGGTATAATTAGGATGTGGCACTGGTATGATGGTATTGCTGTGCTTTGTAACAGTGTGAATAGTGGCTTTGACTCAGGTTGGCTAAATGCACTTAACTTTGTCGGAGACAATTAAGAGCCTGGTCGACGACCGTGGTTCAGCATGGCTGCGGCTAATTACATTTAATCTTCTGCAATGCTGTCCTGACCTAATCGTGGGGATGGCGAGGCGAGGGCCAAGCAGTGGGGAGATTATTTAAAGCAGAGTGGGTCAGAGGAACGCTCGGCTAGTTTATGTTGTCGATAACTCAGGACACGCTAGCCTGGCGTCAGCACACATTAATATGGGATTGAAATGCCTTCTCTCCCTTTCTTTCCTTCTTCTCTCTTCTCCTCCTCCATCTCCTCCTCCCCCTCAACAGTGCAGTGTCTGGAGATGACGACTAAGAGGAAGATCATTGGGCGTCTGGTGCCGTGCCGGTGCTTCCGGGGTGAGGAGGAGGTCATCTCAGTGTTGGACTACTCTCACTGCAGCCTGCAGCAGGTGCCCAAGGAGATATTCAGCTTCGAGTGCACGCTGGAGGAACTCTACCTGGATGCCAACCAGATCGAGGAGCTGCCCAAGGTGGGATCTGCTGGGGCTGAGGCTGGGGACAGGGCCTGGGGCTGGGACTGAGGCTGGGGACGAGGCTGGGGACAAGGCTGCGACTGGGGTTGAGGCTGGGGCTGGGAAATGAAAGGGGTGAACTGTAGAAAAGAGGCTCTATAAAGCCAAATAGTTCAGACAACAGTCATTCCCTTGAATTTCCCCCACATTACTAAAGCATGTCATAATGACCGATGGAAACATTATCTCAGCTCGATGCACTCTCTCTTCATGTGGCGCTCAGTGTTGATTGGCTAAATAAGTTGCCAGGCCAACCAGACCCCCACAGACCAAACAGTGCCGTAATGTCCTTCCTGTCTGTAAATGAGCTGCTTATGAAGCAGAGAGTGAAACACAAATGGACTTGCTGACTCTTGTCTGACCTTCACATTGAACTGAAAACAATACAATCTGTGAATGTAGCTTTCGTTAAGACTTTCAACGGAGATCTATTACAATCTTGACAATAGTGTCTTTGTTTTAAATTGAAACCCCTGGCTGAATACACCGTAGTCGTTTAGTACAACATTGTTGAAATCCAACAATATATTGGCTGAATGTTTACAGTGCAATTAACTGTGATATCCTTCAGAGTGTTTCAGTGGAATTACTACATTTCATGAAATTTCACAGTGTTCATCAACAAACTCCCAATTAGATGCTTTAAGTCGGCAGAAACCGACTTCGGTATCTTCAACTTCTTTTTCTCATGACACCCGAATATGAGGACCCCGCTCTGACTTTTTCTTTTACGCCTGCTACGTTAGGTCAGGGTCTTTGTGAATAGAGTTCAGGGCCAGTGTGGCTCCTCACAGGGTTGCATAAGACCAGGCATTGATAGATCCAGAGTGTGTGGTCCTTTATGTAAGTGTGGCTCATGTATCAGAGTGATGCCCTGGGCAGGACTGGACAATGCTGGCTCTCCTCTCCAGTCTTCATTGTTGTAGCTACTCCCCCTCTGGCTCTTACTGCTCTTAAAGAGTAATGGCCTCTCATAATGGGCACGTTATAGTAATGTCCCCACTGGACTGTAATGTCTCCTTGACTGCATCTCAAATGGCACCCTCTTCCCTTTGTAGTGCACTACTTTTAACCAGAGCCCCATGGGCCATATAGGGAATAAGGTGCTGTTTGGGATGCAGAGACTCAGAACGTCTCCCTTTCTATTCTCTCCTTTTCATGGAGAAAGGAATGGACTGCAGTCAAATATAGGAGAATGCGCTTGCTGATACTGTATTGGCTGGCTTTGAATGTAAAAGCTGATCTATTCATTATTCATGATACACTGTGATGGTAATTTGTAACCTGTTATCTCAAACATCAAGTGGCATGCTGTGATGCACATGCACACTATAATTCTGTATAGCACCCTTTCTCTCTCTCTGTTACCCCTCTCTCTCATGTGGCTCCCCCCTCTATATAGAGCTGTGGAGGACTAATGTTGTCCCACAAGGTTACTCAACTGAGAGTGGCTGCTCTTACAGTGATCAATGGGAAACCCGTTAGAATGTTGAGACGTTACTCATTTAACAGCATCGCATCACTAGAGACCAGCCTCATTGAAACGCAATGCATGAAGTCTCACCAAGTCTACACTCTATCAACTCAGAAGGCTAAGAGTAAAACTTGTGTTTCTTCTATTCTGCCTCTCTCTTTCTAAAGCAACTATTTAACTGTCAGGCTCTCCGGAAGCTGAGCATGCCTGACAATGACCTGTCAAACCTGCCAACCACCATAGCCAGCCTTGTAAACCTGAGGGAGTTGGACATCAGTAAAAACGGTAAGCGAGTGAGATCCATCAATCTCTGCTAGTTTCTACTCTGATCTATTCGAAATCTCTACTCTCTACTGATACTGTGACTCTAAATGTTTGCATGATGTACAAAAGGATGAGGCATGAGTGGTAATTGGTTTATGAATGACAAACATGTTTCTATTCCATTCCATCTTTAGGTATTCAAGAGTTCCCAGACAACATTAAATGCTGTAAATGCTTATCTGTTGTGGAGGCCAGTGTAAATCCCATTGCCAAGTAAGTGAAGAGAGAAAGTGTATCATTGTGGTGGAATGGCTGTAGTCTATAGGGACAATGGTAATGCTGTACTATCATCGCCAACAGCTGTGTCTGTCGCTATGTACCAAGCAACAACCACAGATGACCTCAGTAAGAAACATCCATTAATATTTCAGTAAAAATGGCTGTAGAAATTGTGGGTCAATCTTTTTAATATTTTCCAAAATCGCCCCAGGGCAACTCTAACAGATAAACATAAAGAGGCAAATAACTACATGGGAGACTGTTCTATTTGCGTATCTGAGGCTTTTTTCTGAATTGAAATGATTTGAATGGAAGAATAGAAACAATTCCATCAATGTTAAACTAAGACATTTCTGTCCTGCCCTGTTAATTATCTTAATTGATACTGCATTGTCTAAATATGCCATTTGTTAAATATGGCATATTTCGCTGCACTCGCATTAACATCTGCTAACCATGTGTATGTGACCAATACATTTGAGTCGTTTTCTGTCCTTACAGAGGGTAATGCAGGTCTCTGCTCGTTCTTGACATGACGTGACTCCTGCTATTAAATACATTGAAAAGCCATAAGGAGTTGCTCTGCCACTGAACATTTTTTACACCATACATTTAGCATTTTTTGGGGTGGAAAATCATAGGTTGACAAACAAATGGCTCCTCGTAGACTAGAGTAAGGATGTATTACTGATTGGCTTTTTATTATACTGAGACTAGGGTCTCTTTTACAGATGAGCCCTGCATAAATACGTCAAATACACAATACACAATGTTTCCAAACATATTAAGAAAAAACAGACACATTTATCAACGTAAAGGTCTCTGATCAGTACTCAGAACTGACCAATGGGGACCAGAACATCTCAGAGATCTCACATAAATGGTGCAAGAAAATTAAAATCAGCTTTACCCAGCTCTGTAGAGACTGAAGGGGCCTCCGCTGTTATCCAATTCTGAGCCTGGGTTTGGCCATTTTAAAAGTCTACATTTAATTAATGATGATAGATACATAGGATGTTTCTACATGAGTGCTTTGTAGATAAACACAAGAAAATGCTGCTTTCTCCTTACATACAAAGAGGCCCAACCCATTTTTTTGATACAAAACACAATGGTGAGTTGTACAACTATCACCAGTAATAAACCTAAGGGCACAATGAAACAGCATCTAGTGGTTTAAGTGTAGCTGCTGCTGCATGCGTATAGATAATATCCCCAGAATCTAAAATAAACATTCAAGTGGCCTGGACAATTTCCTTCCTATTAACAAAAGTCAGACATGCTTTTTCTGTAAAAAGAAAAAAAAACATGAAACTTCAACTTCAACTTCTTCACCAGTTTTTTAAACGAAGGTTTGTCACCAAGCCAGCTACCATGATATTTGTAGGAAGGAACTCGCTCAATTTGTGTACCGTTCAAACTAGGCATTACACATTAATTTAAATATTGTTTTTTGGGACCTAGAAAAAAGCATGTATTTTGTTTGTATCTAGCACTAACTTTAGATCAAAAAGTGACCTCTGCAGTGCATGAAAATCTGACTTAAAATGTGAAAAGGCTTGGCTAACCGATGGAGCAATGGAATACAACACTGTCTCATCTGCATACAATTATATACATTTTTTGCAGCATTACCAATGTTATTTATATATGTAGCCGAATATTGAACCTTGGGGCACCAAGGTATGAGTATGAGTCATTCTGTAGTGCTGCAGTGTGCTAGCTTTTCTGACAGTGCTGAGTGGAGCTGTTTCAGGGGAGTTGGGGCGGGCTAACATTTAGCCTGACTTTAAATGTGTCTGAGGTCCTTAGTCTCTGTAAATCCTGTACCCTGGCACCAACTAACAGGAACCTGCTCTCTTTCTTTCTACAATTCTCTCTATTCCCTTCCCTCTCTCTCTCATTTTCAATCTCTCCACTACAGGCTCCCAGACGGCTTCACCCAGCTCCTCAACCTGACACAGCTCTTCTTAAACGACGCCTTTCTGGAGTACCTCCCCGCCAACTTTGGCAGGTGAGCTCAGCTTATGGAGTACCCTGCTCTGCGTCTGTGGGTCCTTGGGCCCTCTGTGTATGGATAGGGTTTGGATTGGAGCTTTTATTCTGCGCTCCGTTACAAGTATGCCTGGGTGGGTTTACATTGTAAACAGACTGTTCTTTATTCTCTGCACACAACGCCTGGTAAAAAGCACCAGCCTGGGGCTTGCTTTAATAAAGCAATGGGTTTAGCAGCATCTCCTCTCTGGTTTGGTGATGAATTGAAAATAAAGTAACAGTTCATTAAAACAGCAGTGGTATTGCTCTTGGGCTCAGTGTAATGGAATTTAAGGTTGGGGTGTCATGTTTTCTGATCCAATACTTGACAGTCCTATGCATATCATTAACATCTATTACTACTAAGGTTCATTTACCAAAGTTACTGTAATCTTCAGTAATTTTGGTAATTAACAGAAAATCTAAGGCAATCTATCGTAAATTTGGTCATTTCTACTTGGATAACTGTAAAAAAAATATATATTTATAAATATATTCATATATAGTATGCATTTATTAAGTCCATATTGTCCATGAGTTTCTAATAGATAGACAGACCATAAGTTTCAAGAGAAAATATAATAATTAATGAAAGAAGCATCTTGTCAACAAATGGAATTATTTCAATTAACTCTGCAACTCTTCCAACTATTGACATTTTTCAAAGCTACCACCAGTTTGACGCCAAAATATTGACAACAAATACATATTGACATAGTAAAATAAATAAAAGTTTGTACAGTGCATTTGAAAAGTATTCAGACCCCATTACCTTTTCCACGTTATGTTATGTTACAGCCTTATTCTAAAATTGATTAAAATATTTTTTTCCCTTAACAATCTGCACTCAATACCCAATAATAACAAAGCAAACAGTTTTTTTAGAAATGTTTGCAAATGTATAAAAAAATAAAAAAACAGAAATACCTAATTTACTTAAATATTCAGACCATTTGCTATGAGGCTCGAAATTGAGCAGAGGTGCATCCTGTTTCCATTTATCATCCTTGATCTTTTTACAACTTTTACAACCATCTACCTATGGTAAATTCAATTGATTGGACATGATTTGGAAAGGCACATACCTGTCCATATATGGTCCCACAGTTGACAGTTTGTCAGAGAAAAAAACAAAGCCATGAGGTCAAAGGAATTGTCCGTAGATTGTGTCGAGGCACAGATCTAAGAAAGGGTACCAAAAAATGTCTGCAGCATTGAAGGTCCCCAAGAACTCAGTGGCCTCCATCATTCTTAAATGGAAGTAGTTTGGATCCACCAAGACTCTTCCTAGAGCTGGCTACCCGGCCAAACTGAGCAATCGGGGGAGAAGAGCCTTGGTTAGGGAGATAACCAAGAACCCGATGGTCACTATGACAGAGCTCCAGAGTTCCTCTGTGGAGTTGGGAGAAACTTCCAGAAGGACAACCACCTCTGCAGCACTTCACCAATCAGGCCTTTATGGTAGTGTCCAGGCAGAAGCCACTCCGCTGTAAAAGCACATGACAGCCCACTTGGAGTTTGCCAAAAGGCACCTAAAGGACTCAGACCATGAGAAGCAAGATTCTCGAGTCTGATGAAACCAAGAATGGCTTGAATGCCAAGTGTCACATCTGGAGAAAACCTGGCACCATCCCTACAGTGAAGCATGGTGGTGGCAGCATCATGCTGTGGGTACAAAATCTGTTTTGTCACCAAAGCCCCATATACTACCCACCATTGTGACCTGTACACTCTCTTTGGCTGGCCCTCGCTTCATACTCGTCGCCAAACCCACTGGCTCCATGTCATCTACAAGAGCCTGCTAGGTAAAGTATCCTTATCTCAGCTCGCTGGTCACCATAGCATCACCCACCTGTAGCACGCGCTCTAGCAGGTATATCTCTCTGGTCACCCCCAAAACCAATTCTTTCTTTGGCCGCCTCTCCTTCCAGTTCTCTGCTGCCAATGACTGGAACAAACTAAAAAAATCTCTGAAACTGGAAACACTTATCTCCCTCACTAGCTTTATGCACCAACTGTCAGAGCAGCTCACAGATTACTGCACCTGTACATAGCCCACCTATAATTTAGCCCAAACAACTACCTCTTTCCCTACTGTATTTATTTTATTTATTTATTTAGCTCCTTTGCACCCCATTATTTTTATTTCTACTTTGCACATTCTTCCACTGCAAATCTACCATTCCAGTGTTTTACTTGCTATATTGTATTTACTTTGCTACCATGGCCTTTTTTTTGCCTTTACCTCCCTTATCTCACCTCATTTGCTCACATCGTATATAGACTTGTTTATACTGTATTATTGACTGTATGTTTGTTTTACTCCATGTGTAACTCTGTGTTGTTGTATGTGTCGAACTGCTTTGCTTTATCTTGGCCAGGTCGCAATTGTAAATGAGAACTTGTTCTCAACTAGCCTTTCTGGTTAAATAAAGGTGAAATAAAATAAATAAAAATAAACTTCAGAACAAGTCTCACTGTCCTTGAGTGGCCCAGTCAGAGACCGGACTTGAACCTGATCTCTGGAGAAACCTGAAAATAGCTGTGCAGCGACGCTCCCCATCCAACCTGACAGAGCTTGAGAGGATTTGCAGAGAAGAATACAGGTGTGCCAAGCTTGTAGCGTCATACCCAGGAAGACTCGAGGCTGTCATCGCTGCCAAAGGTGCATCAACAAAGTACTGAGTAAAGGGTCTGAATACTTATGTAAATGTAATATTTCAGTACATTTTTTATACATTTGCAAAAAAAATGGTAAACATGCTTTGTCATTATGGGGTATTGCGTGTAGATTGATGAGGGGAAATAAACGTTTTAATACATTTTAGAATAAGGCTGTAAATCAAGGGGTCTGTATACTTTCCGAATGCACCAAATGCACTGTATAAAGGTTATTTCATGCTGGTACACTGAGTTTATCGTTTTTATTTAGGATAATGTTTTGTAGCTTTGTCATTCAATTTTTTTGACTCTTATTCAATTATTTCATGTATTTTACATGTGATAAGGCCACACAGAGTGCCAGAGATTATTACAGGCACCTGTGACAATCTGAAGTACCCAAAGGGCCACTAAATGCCTTGTGATAGATTACATAAAATCCTTGAAAGATGAAAATTCTGGTAATTTTCTGGTAAACTTCAAAAGTTTCCAGGAATATACCCTCCCTATAATTTATTTTGTTTGTCTTGTCGTGATTGTGTGTGTTTTTGACATCCTCTACCTTTCAGACTTTCCAAGTTACGGATCCTGGAACTGCGAGAGAACCACCTGAAAACGATGCCAAAGTGAGTGACTCACCACGCAGAGACATCACCAGGGCAGCTAGAGTTAGCTACAGATACGTGTTTGATCATGGGATGGAAAGGAAAGGGTACAGTAAAAGACATCCCAGGCTGAAACTAAACTCTTTGCCAACATACTTTTCATTAAATTACATAGATAATTGTATTTAAAAAAATGATTTAACCTTTATTTAACCAGGCAAGTCAGTTTAAGAACAAATTCTTATTTACATTGACGGCCTACACTGGCCAAACCCGGACGTGCGCCGCCCTATGGGACTCCCAATCACGGCCGGTTGTGATACAGCCTGGATAATTTGCAGGCAATATCACTGATTCATACAAATAGAGAGAACTACAATGTTGAACTGTTTTAGTGTTATCTATCCACATGTTAATAGAGTATTTTATTGCAACGTCTCCATGTCTTCCACAAGCACTTCAAATAAATGATAGCCTTCCTCCCACTCCATCCAGCCTACACATAGCCTACCCACCTCACGTCTGTCCCCTCTCTCCTATGGAGGAGCTACTGAAGTAGCCCCTGAAGTAGCCATGAAAAGTGTCTGTTAATGGAAGCACTGACAGCTTTAGCAGCCAGCATGCCTACTCAGTCCCTATGAATAATCCAACCCTGCCCAAGGTACTCGTCAACACAGCAGGCTTTGGTTTTACCATTCCCCCTGCATCACACGCTGGGGGGCAAATAGCCTGAGTAACATTCTGAGGTGGAATCTTAATGGGCAGATCAGAGTCAGAGCATGGTAAATAGCAGCTTCGAAAGCAAATGCCATCAGTCTCTCTCTGTGCGATGGGTAGCATGTGTCAGAGGAGGGGCGCTGTGCTGTGGTCTTGTTATTTGATGTCTAAATGAAATGTGAAGAAGGCCCCACATTGGAGTGTGTGTGTACTGGTGTGTGTGTAGCTAGTGGAGCGCAGCCAGTGATGTTGTGATTTATCATAGTGGAGAGTGTTGCGCTGCGTGCCCAAGAGACAGACACACTGCTCACATTGGTTGGTGCATGCTGGCTCACTCAGGTGTCCTGATTTGAAAACAACTTTTATTCCACCATAACAATAACCCTACCCCCATCCCTCACACTAGAGATTGAATCAAATGAAGTACACTCATCCTCTGTCACCTCTAATGTGGCACAGCAAGGGATGTTTATTCATCTGCGTAAACCAACTGAAACATGTTTCCCCTTGAAGATGAGTGTAATGTCCTCATTCAGTTAATGAGTGTGTCACGTTATCACAGAGTCATTGGAGGGAAAGTGTATCCTAGAGGAAGGGTATAGATTACAAATAGGATTTTGATATGTAATCAAGGTTGGGGAGATATTCTGCCATGAGGGATCTGATCTGTTTGTTCTCACATCATAATTGAAATGAACTATATGGCCCAGCTGCTGTATATCATGACATAAAACATACATGGCAGACTATCCTCTTTAGTGATTTTACTAATGGACGCGCACCACTCAAGACAAAGGTCCTCTGCAATCGCAAGCCAATACAACCAGTAATGATGTGCAATACATCTTAGATGAAATCATTTTGACATTGCTCTCCCCGGCTGACATTGTGTACACTGCATGGATGAAAGAGTTTAATTTGAGGTGTTGCATGGTGCAATGGAGAAAGCCATTTCATGTTATATTAATCATTAACTAACTGCATTGTTTTGATTTTAGCTATTTATATTTGTAGTGAATATTATGTGAATGTGTGGGGATATCTGGCAAGCACGGCGTCCCCTCTGCGATGGCAGAGTTGCAGGAGGCCTGTTTGGGAAGGAGTTTGGCTGGTGATTGGCCTTTCTAAATGGTGACTTTGTTTCTATGCCAGAATCTGAGGCTCTTCCCTCTTGTTTGCTGCAGGTCAATACACAGACTGTCACAGCTGGAGCGATTAGACTTGGGAAGCAATGAATTCACTGAACTGGTAAGAAAAGAGGCCCTTTGAAGACGGCAGTCACGGGGACAGCAGCTGTCACCACACAGGCAGCCATGACCCAGCAGACCTGGGAGACGAGCCGGGCCCCCCTCGCTCTGCTCTGCACCCTCATTACGTCTCCAGTACTGCTCCCTCCGCCTGCTGTTTGTGTGTGTACATGTGTGTGTGAATGCGTGCATGTGTGCCATGGGGAATGGCTGGTACATTAGAGAGGTACTGTGAGATTAGTTTAAAATGTTGCATGATTATTGACCGACAATCCATGTGATATCTAAAATGGGGCAATATGAAGTGTGTGGATGCAGAATGCTCAGGGAGGGAGGGAGGCTTTTCAAGTGCGTAACTTTTCAAGTCATCCTTGGTTAACATGATCACACACTGTGCTGGGACTGCGGAGCCCCTGGGAGAGCTTCTGGGTGATGCCATGCATGACATGCTCTGTGCCACAGGTCCCACTGATGCCTTAATTGTGCATGTCTAAATGTGCTGTTAGACTGAGGGCTGGGCTGCCTCCACGGACCCCTCTGTGACTCACTGTGGTGATGGAACACACTCACTATGCACACGGCAGCACCTGCCTCCTCCTCACTCAAGGTCAAGATTAACAGGCACACAAACCCATCTCAGAATGACTGGGTGATATTTTCCAACCATCGAATTTTAAACATAAGAGCATTTTTCTGTTTGGAGTTGGTTGTAGGTCTGAACCAGCGTTTCTCAAACGAGGGGTCGCAACCCCATGTGAGGTCGCCTTATTTGAAAATAGGGTTGTGAGAGAAACTCTGAAATGAAATAAAAAAGATTGAACTTGCTTCATAGCCGGTAGCCGCTAGATGTATTAAACAGAGCTGTTTCTGTTTCTTCCTAAAAATGGCTCTATTTTTTTGAACAGTTTAAACTTCTAAATATTATGACCCCATCACTGAAAGATGACTCTAAGACACGTATGTGTCTTCTGTTTCCCTGCAAAGCCCACAAGCCACGCAGGACTTATTAGAACAGAGTGAACAAGACCAGGCACTAAATCAGACTGGGGGGAAAATAATATCAAGATCATACAAGATTATTACCTGATGGTCTTCTGAACTTCCCATTACCTTTCTGATGCATTTCAGTCACTTCAAAACATACTTCCTTCAGATTGAAATACTGTCAAAAGTACTGTCAGACTGATTTGTAATAGACTGTCATAACCCCAATTTAAAAAAAGTAAACATTGGCCGTTGATTACGTCACTTTGTTTACATGATGGAGTCACGAAAAATATTTCATCTCAAAATGGGGTCGGGGGCCAAAAAAGTTTGGGAACCCCTCGTCTATACTTTCTGTCACGTCTGATGTACCTTTAGTATTTCCAGGACTTTGTCCTTGGGAAGTGAGGAAAAGGCATAATTTTGCACAGCCCGTTCCAAGGGAGCAGATGGTTTGGCATTGTGATAAGCATGCTTTGCTGAAGCCCCCAAGTTACTGCAGAGAGAGAGAGTGCCCATCAACTCTTCCTGGTGCTATGGTCTGAACTCACAATCTGTGTGTCCTACTTAAATACAAGCCTTCCTCCCTCCACTTATGGCCTCTCTTGTCCTATCCCTTCCCCATTCAAGGACTCCTGTTGCTTTTTGCTGATAGTGTGAGCAATATTGCCAATTGCATCTCAATTCCCCTCAAATAGAATCCTGTAGTCTAGCTTTATTGCCTGCTGATTTCGAAGCCCAGGGAAAATAGAATGCATTTTCTCGCATTCCTTAAGCTGTTGTCTGCCCCATACTTTGTGCCAACATGCCTATTGCATTTCTTCAGCTGATGGTTTCTGTGGCGAATGTTAGATTATTCTATCAGTGTTTTTCAGCACAGAGAATTCAGGGATTTTTTTCCAGAATTCCGTCCTGGTTTATTGGTATTTATTTGTAGAGGCAGACACCTTTCCCCTTAATTTAACCAAGCTCTGGAATGTAATTCAGAATCAACAGAGCTTCTAACAGGTTGGCTGAACCAGAAGCTCTATGAAAGCTCTCTCCATCTGATTTCAGCTCATGCCTTATTTTAGTGGCAATCAGTCTTCTACTCGGTTTTACTAAACTGCAAACATTTACATGTATAAGACCAGGATTCAGAAGACCTTATCTTATGCACCTTACCTCACCTTGCATTCAGCACAAGCACAAGCAGCTCATTGATATGAATGAGACTGAAAACGTTGTCCTTCTTGCTCTAGGCTAAACGCATGCAGAAGATGCAGATGTGAAAACGTCTGCAACTTCAGAGGCATTGTCATGTGACGAAACCAAACAATGACCTCAGCACATGTGGGCCCAGCTGAGCCACGAGCAGATGCTGAGTCCTGTGTGTCACAGGCAGAGAGTGAGGAAAGTTTCCTAATTAAAGTCCCTGCCTGGAGAAGGGGAAGGGGGGGAGGGGGAGGGGGATGCAGATGCCGGTGCTTGGAGGGCCGGGGTAGAGCAGAGCAGTGGATGTCATCAGCAGAGAGGAAATGACATCGCAGCGCTTCAAAGACAGACAAGAGGACATGCCTCTGCACAGGAAGCTCCATGGCACTGAGCACCATCCAAGTGTTTAATCTCCATCCGGAGAGAACAGGAGGCATGGTAGAGGTGCCAACACAGTCCACCATGCCAACCCTTCTCTTTGTTTCTCATTAACGCTGAACTTACAAGTAAAATAGTGTGGTGCTACTGTACTGACTCCAGCTCTACTGTAGATAGTGAGTTATGGATTAATGAGTCATACTACACACAACACTCAAAGAGTTCAATGAGGGATTTGGAGATTGTGTGTGATGTTTTGGGAGGGTAGTGGGCAGGTAGGGGACACAGCGACTACATGGGACATTTTTAGCACTGCATCCATTACCCAATTACCTTCTTTATACCCTTAGTGGGACAGAAACTTCATTTGTTTTTTGGGGGTTTGAAGTTTACTCTAAATTATACTTTTTTTGAGCAGATAATAGAATATGCATTGCATCAGTCTGATTTAGATTGCTATGTTGTCAAGTCTCAAACGATACTGTAGGAATTTCTATTATTTTTGAGAAAGTGGTTGTGTACCTCCTGTTTTTGTTGTTGTTGGGTTCTGGCTGCTTCCATGCTGCGATTCTGTTAACTTCGCTCACAAATTCTGTCACTGAAGCTAGCACATACCATTTTTTTTTAGGAGAATGCCCTTGGCAAACTTAATAAAACATCACTACTTTTTCAGAAAACACACAAGATACTGTAGCTACCCTCACAACTATGAGAAAAAAGCTGTCAGAAATAACAATCAGAAATAGTCTAAATAGAAAATAGTCCACGATACAATTTGTAGTCCTTATTGACTGCCACACCATGCTGGGGAAAGAAATGCATGAAACACCTAGATGAGAGAGATTGGAATTGATTTGGGCAGCATGAAGGACTGTGGAGTCTGTCACTTAGTCTCTCAGGTTGGCCTAATGGAGTCATTTACACATAGTCGGGTATAACCTTTACTCCAGAGAGACACACACAGTGTGGCCAGGCCTCTCCACACAGGCCTGTATCGAATACAATCACCCACAGAGCTCCATTCATTCATTACCCCACTCTGTGGCCCGTGCAGCAATTCAAACACACCTTTCCCATTATAGAATACGGAACGTGAGATGATTCTAGAATACATCTGGAGGAGCGACTGAGGATCGTAACTTTGCACCACTCTGTGTGCATATGCCGTCATTGACATCCCTACTTTGTTTTGTAATTATCCCCCATTGGTGCTGTGGCATGAGATTGTTCACTTCTTATATTGTTGGTGTTAAAATCCCACTTCCTTTACCATGATGATAAATTACATGCCACTCCTCACCCTGCCCTGACTCCAAGTTGCCAGGGCTTTCTTATGTCTCTGCCCTAGTTTCTGGGCTATTTTCTAAGGTACAGCCCTCCTGCTGCTGGTTGTTCTAGACAGCTACAGGATGTTGTGTGTCTTTGGTGTTTCAGCCTGAAGTCCTGGAGCAGATCCATAACCTAAAGGAGCTGTGGATGGACAACAACTCTCTGCAGAAGATACCTGGGGTAGGCCAAAAGCCCTTCACTGCCACCTCCAGTCACTATCTGTCTGTTTCATTTGTCATTGGCCCTGATGAAGTCTGTAGATGGAGGTTGTGATGCACTACCATAGGGAAACTCTTGCAAGACAGCTCCCTCAAACCCACATGTTGGAACAATGGCAACGCTCTCTCTCTCTCTCTCTCTCTCTCTCTCTCTCTCTCTCTCTCTCTCTCTCTCTCTCTCTCTCTCTCTCTCTGTCTCTCTTTCTCTTTGTCTGTCTCTCTTTCTCTCTTTCAATTCAATTCAAGGGGCTTTATTGGCATGGGAAACATGTGTTAACTTTGCCAAAGCAAGTGAGGTAGATAATATACAAAAGTGAAATGAACAATAAAAATTAACAGTAAACATTACACATACAGAAGTTTCAAAACAATAAAGACATTACAAATGTCATATTATATATATATATATACATTTACAATGGTGTTTGTTGTTCACTAGTTGGTCTCTCTAATATGGTCATACATTGGGCAGGAGTTTAGGAAGTGCAGCTCAGTTTCCACCTCATTTTGTGGGCAGTGAGCACATAGCCTGTCTTCTCTTGAGAGCGATGTCTGCCTACGGGGCCTTTCTCAATAGCAAGGCTATGCTCACTGAGTCTGTACATAGTCAAAGCTTTCCTTAAGTTTGGGTCAGTCACAGTGGTCAGGTATTCTGCCACTGTGTACTCTCTGTTTTTTGTTAATTCTTTCCAATGTGTCAAGTAATTATCTTTTTGTTTTCTCATGATTTGGTTGGGTCTAATTGTGCTGTTGTCCTGGGGCTCTGTGGGGTGTGTTTGTGTTTGTGAACAGAGCCCTAGGACCAGCTTGCTTAGGGGACTCTTCTCCAGGTTCATCTCTCTGTAGGTGATGGCTTTGTTATGGAAGGTTTGGGAATCGCTTCCTTTTAGGTGGTTGCAGAATTTAATGGCTCTTTTCTGGATTTTGATAATTAGTGGGTATCGGCCTAATTCTGCTCTGCGTGCATTATTTGGTGTTCTACGTTGTACACGGAGGATATTTTTGCAGAATTCTGCATGCAGAGTCTCAATTTGGGGTTTGTCCCATTTTGTGAAGTCTTGGTTGGTGAGCGGACCCCAGACCTCACAACCATAAAGGGCAATGGGCTCTATGACTGATTCAAGTATTTTTAGCCAGATCCTAATTGGTATGTCGAAATTGATGTTCCTTTTGATGGCATAGAATGCTCCCCCCTCTCTCTCTCTCCCCCTTCTCTCTCTCTCTCCCCTCTCTCTCTCTCCCCTCTCTCTCTCCCTCTCTCTCTCTCTCTCTGTGTCTCTCTCTCTGTCTCTCACTCTCTTCAACCGCTCTAACATCCATCTCTCCATGTCTCTCCCTCCCCTTCTGCTGAAGTGTATAGGGAAGCTGAGGCAGCTGCGCTACCTGGACCTGGCTAAAAACAGGATTGAAAGCCTGGACACTGACATCTCTGGCTGTGAGTGCCTGGAGGACCTCCTACTCTCCTCCAACATGCTGCAGCATCTGCCTGACACCATAGGTGAGGCCATAGAACATCTCTGTTCTCTCCCCTCTGGAACAGTAGGATCTCCTGGTTAGATTGTCTCTGCTCTCTCCCCTCTATAACAATGGGATCTCCTGGTTAGATTGTCTCTAATCTCTCCATTCTGCAACAATAGGATCTCCTGGTTAGATTGTATCTGCTCTCTCCCCTCTGCAACAATAGGATCTCCTGGTTAGATTGTCTCTGCTCTCTCCCCTGTAGAACAATGGGATCTCCTGGTTAGATTGTCTCTGCTCTCTCCATTCTGCAACAATAGGATCTCCTGGTTAGATTGTCTCTGCTCTCTCCCCTCTGCAACAATAGGATCTCCTGGTTAGATTGTCTCTGCTGTCTCCCCTCTGAAACAATAGGGTATCCTGGTTAGATTGTCTCTGCTCTCTCCCCTCTGCAACAATAGGATCTCCTGGTTAGATTGTCTCTGCTCTCTCCCCTCTGAAACAATAGTATATCCTGATTAGATTGTCTCTGCTGTCTCCCCTCTGAAACAATAGGATCTCCTGGTTAGATTGTCTCCTCTCTCTCCCCTCTGGAACAATAGGATCTCCTGGTTAGATTGTCTCTGCTCTCTCCCCTCTGGAACAATAGGATCTCTTGTTTAGATTGTCTCTGCTCTCTCCCCTCTGGAACAATAGGATCTCCTGTTTAGATAGTCTCTGCTCTCTCCCCTCTGCAACAATAGGATTTCCTGGTTAGATTTTCTCTGCTCTCTCCCCTCTGAAAGAATAGGGTAGACTGGTTAGATTGTCTCTGCTCTCTCCCCTTTGCAAAAATAGGATCTCCTGGTTAGATTGTCTCTGCTCTCTCCCCTCTGCAACAATATGATCTCCTGGTTTGATTGTCTCTGCTGTCTCCCCTCTGAAACAATAGGGTATCCTGGTTAGATTGTCTCTGCTCTCTCCTCTCTGCAACACTAGCATCTCCTGGTTAGATTGTCCCTGCTCTCTCCTCTCTGCAACAATACGATCTCCTGGTTAGATTGTCTCCTCTCTCTCCCCTCTGGAACAATAGGATCTCCTGGTTAGATTGTCCCCTCTCTCTCCCCTCTGGAACAATAGGATCTCCTGTTTAGATTGTCTCTCCTCTCTCCTCTCTGCAACACTAGGATCTCCTGCTTAGATTGTATCTGCTCCCTCCCCTCTGCAACAATAGGATCTCCTGGTTAGATTGTCTTTGCTCTCTCCCCTCTGGAACAATATGATCTCCTGGTTAGATTGTCTCTGCTCTCTCCATTCTGCAACAATAGGATCTCCTGTTTTTATTGTCTCCTCTCTCTCCCCTCTGGAACAATAGGATCTCCTGTTTAGATTGTCTCTGCTCTCTCCCCTCTGCAACAATAGGATCTCCTGGTTAGATTGTCTTTTCTCTCTCCCCTCTGCAACACTAAGATCTCCTGGTTAGATTGTCTCTGCTCTCTCCCCTCTGCAACAATAGGATCTCCTGGTTAGACTGTCTCTGCTCTCTCCCTTCTGCAACAATAGGATCTCCTGGTTATATTGTCTCTGCTCTCTCCCCTCTGTAACAATAGGATCTCCTTTTTAGATTGTCTCTGCTCTCTCCCCTCTGCAACAATTGGATCTCCTGGTTAGATTGTCTCTGCTCTCTCCCCTCTGCAACAATAGGATATCCTGGTTAGATTGTCTCCTCTCTCTCTTCTCTGCAACAATAGGATCCCCTGGTTATATTTTTCTCTGCTCTCTCCCCTCTGGAACAATACGATATCCTGGTTAGATTGTCTCTGCTCTCTCCACTCTGCAACAATAGGATCCCCTGGTTAGATTGTCTCTGCTCTCTCCCCTCTGAAACAATAGGATCTCCTGGTTAGATTGTCTCCTCTCTCTCCCCTCTGGAAGAATAGGATCTCCTGTTTAGATTGTCTCTGCTCTCTCCTCTCTGCAACAATACGATCTCCTGGTTAGATTGTCTCCTCTCTCTCCCCTCTGGAACAATAGGATTTCCTGGTTAGATTGTCTCCTCTCTCTACCCTCTGGAACAATAGGATCTCCTGTTTAGATTGTCTCTGCTCTCTCCTCCCTGCAACACCAGGATCTCCTGCTTACATTGTCTCCTCTCTCTCCCCTCTGGAACAATAAGATCTCCCGGTTAGATTGTCTCTGCTCTCTCCCCTCTGGAACAATAGGATATCTTGTTTAGATTGTCTCTGCTCTCTCCCCTCTGCAACAATAGGATCTCCTGGTTAGATTGTCTTTGCTCTCTCCCCTCTGGAACAATAGGATCTCCTGGTTAGATTGTCTGTGCTCTCTCCCCTCTGCAACAATATGATCTCCTGGTTAGATTGTCTCTGCTCTCTCCATTCTGCAACAATAGGATCTCCTGGTTTTATTGTCTCCTCTCTCTCCCCTCTGGATCAATAGGATCTCCTGTTTAAGATCTCCTCTTTAGATTGTCTCTACTCTCTCCCCTCTGCAACAATAGGATCTCCTGGTTAGATTGTCTTTTCTTTCTCCCCTCTGGAACAATAAGATCTCCTGGTTAGATCGTCTCTGCTGTCTCCCCTCTGAAACAACAGGATCTCCTGGTTAGATTGTCTCTGCTCTCTCCCCTCTGGAACAATAGCATCTCCTGGTTAGATTGTCTCTGCTCTCTCCCCTCTGGAACAATAGGATCTCCTGGTTAGATTGTCTCCTCTCTCTCCCCTCTGCAACACTAGGATCTCCTTGTTAGATTTTTTCTGCTCTCTCCCCTCTGCAACAATTGGATCTACTGGTTAGATTGTCTCTGTTCTCTCCCCTCTGGAACAATAGGATCTCCTGGTTAGATTGTCTCTGCTCTCTCCCCTCTGGAACAATAGGATCTCCTGGTTAGATTGTCTCCTCTCTCTCCCCCCTGCAACACTAGGATCTCCTTGTTAGATTGTTTCTGCTCTCTCCCCTCTGCAACACGTGGATCTCCTGGTTAGATTGCCTCTGCTCTCTCCCCTCTGCAACAATAGGATATCCTGGTTAGATTGTCTCCTCTCTCTCTTCTCTGCAACAATAGGATCTCCTGGTTATATTGTCTCTGCTCTCTCCCCTCTGCAACAATAGGATATCCTGGTTAGATTGTCTCCTCTCTCTCTTCTCTGCAACAATAGGATCTCCTGGTTATATTGTCTCCTCTCTCTCCCCTCTGGAACAATAGGATTTCCTGGTTAGATTGTCTCCTCTCTCTACCCTCTGGAACAATAGGATCTCCTGTTTAGATTGTCTCTGCTCTCTCCTCCCTGCAACACCAGGATCTCCTGCTTACATTGTCTCCTCTCTCTCCCCTCTGGAACAATAAGATCTCCTGGTTAGATTGTCTCTGCTCTCTCCCCTCTGGAACAATAGGATATCTTGTTTAGATTGTCTCTGCTCTCTCCCCTCTGCAACAATAGGATCTCCTGGTTAGATTGTCTATGCTCTCTCCCCTCTGCAACACTAAGATCTCCCTGTTAGATTGTACTGCTCTCTCCCCTCTGTAACAATAGGATCTCCTGGTTAAATTGTCTCTGCTCTCTCCCCTCTGGAACAATAGGATCTCCTGGTTAGATTGTCTTTGCTCTCTCCCCTCTGGAACAATAGGATCTCCTGGTTAGATTGTCTGTGCTCTCTCCCCTCTGCAACAATATGATCTCCTGGTTAGATTGTCTCTGATCTCTCCATTCTGCAACAATAGGATCTCCTGGTTATATTGTCTCTGCTCTCTCCCCTCTGGAACAATACGATCTCCTGGTTAGATTGTCTCTGCTCTCTCCCCTCTGCAACAATAGGATCTCCTGTTTAGATTGTCTCTGCTCTCTCCCCTCTGAAACAATAGTGTATACTGGTTAGATTCTCTCTGCTCTCTCCCCTCTTTAACACTACGATCTCCTGGTTAGATTGTCTCTGCTCTCTCCCCTCTGCAACAATAGGATCTCCTGGTTCGATTGTCTCTGTTGTCTCCCCTCTGAAACAATAGGGTATCCTGGTTAGATTGTCTCTGCTCTCTCCTCTCTGCAACACTAGCATCTCCTGGTTAGATTGTCCCTGCTCTCTCCTCTCTGCAACAATACGATCTCCTGGTTAGATTGTCTCCTCTCTCTCCCCTCTGGAACAATAGGATCTCCTGTTTAGATTGTCTCTCCTCTCTCCTCTCTGCAACACTAGGATCTCCTGCTTAGATTGTCTCTGCTCTCTCCCCTCTGGAACAATAGCATCTCCTGCTTAGATTGTCTCGGCTCTCTCCCCTCTGCAACAATAGGATCTCCTGGTTAGATTGTCTCTGCTCTCTCCCCTCTGAAACAATAGGATCTCCTGGTTCGATTGTCTCTGTTGTCTCCCCTCTGAAACAATAGGGTATCCTGGTTAGATTGTCTCTGCTCTCTCCTCTCTGCAACACTAGCATCTCCTGGTTAGATTGTCCCTGCTCTCTCCTCTCTGCAACAATACGATCTCCTGGTTAGATTGTCTCCTCTCTCTCCCCTCTGGAACAATAGGATCTCCTGTTTAGATTGTCTCTCCTCTCTCCTCTCTGCAACACTAGGATCTCCTGCTTAGATTGTCTCTGCTCTCTCCCCTCTGGAACAATAGCATCTCCTGCTTAGATTGTCTCGGCTCTCTCCCCTCTGCAACAATAGGATCTCCTGGTTAGATTGTCTTTGCTCTCTCCCCTCTGGAACAATATGATCTCCTGGTTAGATTGTCTCTGCTCTCTCCATTCTGCAACAATAGGATCTCCTGTTTTTATTGTCTCCTCTCTCTCCCCTCTGGAACAATAGGATCTCCTGTTTAGATTGTCTCTGCTCTCTCCCCTCTGCAACAATAGGATCTCCTGGTTAGATTGTCTTTTCTCTCTCCCCTCTGCAACACTAAGATCTCCTGGTTAGATTGTCTCTGCTCTCTCCCCTCTGCAACAATAGGATCTCCTGGTTAGACTGTCTCTGCTCTCTCCCCACTGCAACAATAGGATTTCCTGGTTAGATTGTCTCTGCTGTCTCCCCTCTGAAACAATAGGATCTCTTGGTTAGATTGTCTCCTCTCTCTCCCCTCTGGAACAATAGGATATCCTGGTTAGATTGTCTCTGCTCTCTCCCTTCTGCAACAATAGGATCTCCTGGTTATATTGTCTCCTCTCTCTCCCCTCTGCAACAATAGGATCTCCTGGTTAGATTGTCTCTGCTGTCTCCCCTTTGGAACAATAGGATCTCCTGTTTAGATTGTCTCTGCTCTCTCCCCTCTGGAATAATAGGATATCCTGGTTAGATTGTCTCTGCTCTCTCCCCTCTGCAACACTAAGATTTCCTGGTTAGATTGTCTCTGCTCTCTCCCCTCTGTAACAATAGGATCTCCTTTTTAGATTGTCTCTGCTCTCTCCCCTCTGCAACACTTGGATCTCCTGGTTAGATTGTCTCTGCTCTCTCCCCTCTGCAACAATAGGATATCCTGGTTAGATTGTCTCCTCTCTCTCTTCTCTGCAACAATAGGATCCCCTGGTTATATTGTCTCTGCTCTCTCCCCTCTGGAACAATACGATATCCTGGTTAGATTGTCTCTGCTCTCTCCCCTCTGCAACAACAGGATCTCCTGGTTAGATTGTCTCTGCTCTCTCCCCTCTGAAACAATAGGATCTCCTGGTTCGATTGTCTCTGTTGTCTCCCCTCTGAAACAATAGGGTATCCTGGTTAGATTGTCTCTGCTCTCTCCTCTCTGCAACACTAGCATCTCCTGGTTAGATTGTCCCTGCTCTCTCCTCTCTGCAACAATACGATCTCCTGGTTAGATTGTCTCCTCTCTCTCCCCTCTGGAACAATAGGATCTCCTGTTTAGATTGTCTCGGCTCTCTCCCCTCTGCAACAATAGGATCTCCTGGTTAGATTGTCTTTGCTCTCTCCCCTCTGGAACAATATGATCTCCTGGTTAGATTGTCTCTGCTCTCTCCATTCTGCAACAATAGGATCTCCTGTTTTTATTGTCTCCTCTCTCTCCCCTCTGGAACAATAGGATCTCCTGTTTAGATTGTCTCTGCTCTCTCCCCTCTGCAACAATAGGATCTCCTGGTTAGATTGTCTTTTCTCTCTCCCCTCTGCAACACTAAGATCTCCTGGTTAGATTGTCTCTGCTCTCTCCCCTCTGCAACAATAGGATCTCCTGGTTAGACTGTCTCTGCTCTCTCCCCACTGCAACAATAGGATTTCCTGGTTAGATTGTCTCTGCTGTCTCCCCTCTGAAACAATAGGATCTCTTGGTTAGATTGTCTCCTCTCTCTCCCCTCTGGAACAATAGGATATCCTGGTTAGATTGTCTCTGCTCTCTCCCTTCTGCAACAATAGGATCTCCTGGTTATATTGTCTCCTCTCTCTCCCCTCTGCAACAATAGGATCTCCTGGTTAGATTGTCTCTGCTGTCTCCCCTTTGGAACAATAGGATCTCCTGTTTAGATTGTCTCTGCTCTCTCCCCTCTGGAATAATAGGATATCCTGGTTAGATTGTCTCTGCTCTCTCCCCTCTGCAACACTAAGATCTCCTGGTTAGATTGTCTCTGCTCTCTCCCCTCTGTAACAATAGGATCTCCTTTTTAGATTGTCTCTGCTCTCTCCCCTCTGCAACACTTGGATCTCCTGCTTAGATTGTCTCTGCTCTCTCCCCTCTGGAACAATAGCATCTCCTGCTTAGATTGTCTCGGCTCTCTCCCCTCTGCAACAATAGGATCTCCTGGTTAGATTGTCTCTGCTCTCTCCCCTCTGTAACAATAGGATCTCCTTTTTAGATTGTCTCTGCTCTCTCCCCTCTGCAACACTTGGATCTCCTGGTTAGATTGTCTCTGCTCTCTCCCCTCTGCAACAATAGGATATCCTGGTTAGATTGTCTCCTCTCTCTCTTCTCTGCAACAATAGGATCCCCTGGTTATATTGTCTCTGCTCTCTCCCCTCTGGAACAATACGATATCCTGGTTAGATTGTCTCTGCTCTCTCCCCTCTGCAACAACAGGATCTCCTGGTTAGATTGTCTCTGCTCTCTCCCCTCTGAAACAATAGGATCTCCTGGTTCGATTGTCTCTGTTGTCTCCCCTCTGAAACAATAGGGTATCCTGGTTAGATTGTCTCTGCTCTCTCCTCTCTGCAACACTAGCATCTCCTGGTTAGATTGTCCCTGCTCTCTCCTCTCTGCAACAATACGATCTCCTGGTTAGATTGTCTCCTCTCTCTCCCCTCTGGAACAATAGGATCTCCTGTTTAGATTGTCTCGGCTCTCTCCCCTCTGCAACAATAGGATCTCCTGGTTAGATTGTCTTTGCTCTCTCCCCTCTGGAACAATATGATCTCCTGGTTAGATTGTCTCTGCTCTCTCCATTCTGCAACAATAGGATCTCCTGTTTTTATTGTCTCCTCTCTCTCCCCTCTGGAACAATAGGATCTCCTGTTTAGATTGTCTCTGCTCTCTCCCCTCTGCAACAATAGGATCTCCTGGTTAGATTGTCTTTTCTCTCTCCCCTCTGCAACACTAAGATCTCCTGGTTAGATTGTCTCTGCTCTCTCCCCTCTGCAACAATAGGATCTCCTGGTTAGACTGTCTCTGCTCTCTCCCCACTGCAACAATAGGATTTCCTGGTTAGATTGTCTCTGCTGTCTCCCCTCTGAAACAATAGGATCTCTTGGTTAGATTGTCTCCTCTCTCTCCCCTCTGGAACAATAGGATATCCTGGTTAGATTGTCTCTGCTCTCTCCCTTCTGCAACAATAGGATCTCCTGGTTATATTGTCTCCTCTCTCTCCCCTCTGCAACAATAGGATCTCCTGGTTAGATTGTCTCTGCTGTCTCCCCTTTGGAACAATAGGATCTCCTGTTTAGATTGTCTCTGCTCTCTCCCCTCTGGAATAATAGGATATCCTGGTTAGATTGTCTCTGCTCTCTCCCCTCTGCAACACTAAGATCTCCTGGTTAGATTGTCTCTGCTCTCTCCCCTCTGTAACAATAGGATCTCCTTTTTAGATTGTCTCTGCTCTCTCCCCTCTGCAACACTTGGATCTCCTGCTTAGATTGTCTCTGCTCTCTCCCCTCTGGAACAATAGCATCTCCTGCTTAGATTGTCTCGGCTCTCTCCCCTCTGCAACAATAGGATCTCCTGGTTAGATTGTCTCTGCTCTCTCCATTCTGCAACAATAGGATCTCCTGTTTTTATTGTCTCCTCTCTCTCCCCTCTGGAACAATAGGATCTCCTGTTTAGATTGTCTCTGCTCTCTCCCCTCTGCAACAATAGGATCTCCTGGTTAGATTGTCTTTTCTCTCTCCCCTCTGCAACACTAAGATCTCCTGGTTAGATTGTCTCTGCTCTCTCCCCTCTGCAACAATAGGATCTCCTGGTTAGACTGTCTCTGCTCTCTCCCCACTGCAACAATAGGATTTCCTGGTTAGATTGTCTCTGCTGTCTCCCCTCTGAAACAATAGGATCTCTTGGTTAGATTGTCTCCTCTCTCTCCCCTCTGGAACAATAGGATATCCTGGTTAGATTGTCTCTGCTCTCTCCCTTCTGCAACAATAGGATCTCCTGGTTATATTGTCTCCTCTCTCTCCCCTCTGCAACAATAGGATCTCCTGGTTAGATTGTCTCTGCTGTCTCCCCTTTGGAACAATAGGATCTCCTGTTTAGATTGTCTCTGCTCTCTACCCTCTGGAATAATAGGATATCCTGGTTAGATTGTCTCTGCTCTCTCCCCTCTGCAACACTAAGATCTCCTGGTTAGATTGTCTCTGCTCTCTCCCCTCTGTAACAATAGGATCTCCTTTTTAGATTGTCTCTGCTCTCTCCCCTCTGCAACACTTGGATCTCCTGGTTAGATTGTCTCTGCTCTCTCCCCTCTGCAACAATAGGATATCCTGGTTAGATTGTCTCCTCTCTCTCTTCTCTGCAACAATAGGATCCCCTGGTTATATTGTCTCTGCTCTCTCCCCTCTGGAACAATACGATATCCTGGTTAGATTGTCTCTGCTCTCTCCCCTCTGCAACAACAGGATCTCCTGGTTAGATTGTCTCTGCTCTCTCCCCTCTGAAACAATAGGGTATCCTGGTTAGATTGTCTCTGCTCTCTCCTCTCTGCAACACTAGCATCTCCTGGTTAGATTGTCCCTGCTCTCTCCTCTCTGCAACAATACGATCTCCTGGTTAGATTGTCTCCTCTCTCTCCCCTCTGGAACAATAGGATCTCCTGTTTAGATTGTCTCTCCTCTCTCCTCTCTGCAACACTAGGATCTCCTGCTTAGATTGTCTCTGCTCTCTCCCCTCTGGAACAATAGCATATCCTGCTTAGATTGTCTCGGCTCTCTCCCCTCTGCAACAATAGGATCTCCTGGTTAGATTGTCTTTGCTCTCTCCCCTCTGGAACAATATGATCTCCTGGTTAGATTGTCTCTGCTCTCTCCATTCTGCAACAATAGGATCTCCTGTTTTTATTGTCTCCTCTCTCTCCCCTCTGGAACAATAGGATCTCCTGTTTAGATTGTCTCTGCTCTCTCCCCTCTGCAACAATAGGATCTCCTGGTTAGATTGTATTTTCTCTCTCCCCTCTGCAACACTAAGATCTCCTGGTTAGATTGTCTCTGCTCTCTCCCCTCTGCAACAATAGGATCTCCTGGTTAGACTGTCTCTGCTCTCTCCCCACTGCAACAATAGGATTTCCTGGTTAGATTGTCTCTGCTGTCTCCCCTCTGAAACAATAGGATCTCTTGGTTAGATTGTCTCCTCTCTCTCCCCTCTGGAACAATAGGATATCCTGGTTAGATTGTCTCTGCTCTCTCCCTTCTGCAACAATAGGATCTCCTGGTTATATTGTCTCCTCTCTCTCCCCTCTGCAACAATAGGATCTCCTGGTTAGATTGTCTCTGCTGTCTCCCCTTTGGAACAATAGGATCTCCTGTTTAGATTGTCTCTGCTCTCTCCCCTCTGGAATAATAGGATATCCTGGTTAGATTGTCTCTGCTCTCTCCCCTCTGCAACACTAAGATCTCCTGGTTAGATTGTCTCTGCTCTCTCCCCTCTGTAACAATAGGATCTCCTTTTTAGATTGTCTCTGCTCTCTCCCCTCTGCAACACTTGGATCTCCTGGTTAGATTGTCTCTGCTCTCTCCCCTCTGCAACAATAGGATATCCTGGTTAGATTGTCTCCTCTCTCTCTTCTCTGCAACAATAGGATCCCCTGGTTATATTGTCTCTGCTCTCTCCCCTCTGGAACAATACGATATCCTGGTTAGATTGTCTCTGCTCTCTCCCCTCTGCAACAACAGGATCTCCTGGTTAGATTGTCTCTGCTCTCTCCCCTCTGAAACAATAGGATCTCCTGGTTAGATTGTCTCCTCTCTCTCCCCTCTGGAAGAATAGGATCTCCTGTTTAGATTGTTTCTGCTCTCTCCTCTCTGCAACACTAGGATCTCCTGGTTAGATTGTCCCTGCTCTCTCCTCTCTGCAACAATACGATCTCCTGGTTAGATTGTCTCCTCTCTCTCCCCTCTGGAACAATAGGATATCCTGGTTAGATTGTCTCCTCTCTCTCCCCTCTGGAACAATAGGATCTCTTGTTTAGATTGTCTCTGCTCTCTCCTCCCTGCAACACCAGGATCTCCTGCGTACATTGTCTCCTCTCTCTCCCCTCTGGAACAATAGGATCTCCTGGTTAGATTGTCTCTGCTCTTTCCCCTCTGGAACAATAGGATATCTTGTTTAGATTGTCTCTGCTCTCTCCCCTCTGCAACAATAGGATCTCCTGGTTAGATTGTCTCTGCTCTCTCCCCTCTGCAACACTAAGATCTCCCTGTTAGATTGTACTGCTCTCTCCCCTCTGTAACAATAGGATCTCCTGGTTAAATTGTCTCTGCTCTCTCCCCTCTGGAACAATAGGATCTCCTGGTTAGATTGTCTCTGCTCTCTCCCCTCTGGAACAATAGGATATCCTGGTTAGATTGTCTGTGCTCTCTCCCCTATGCAACAATATGATCTCCTGGTTAGATTGTCTCTGCTCTCTCCATTCTGCAACAATAGGATCTCCTGGTTTTATTGTCTCCTCTCTCTCCCCTCTGGAACAATAGGATCTCCTGTTTAGATTGTCTCTACTCTCTCCCCTCTGCAACAATAGGATCTCCTGTTTAGATTGTCTTTTCTTTCTCCCCTCTGCAACACTAAGATCTCCTGGTTAGATCGTCTCTGCTGTCTCCCATCTGAAACAACAGGATCTCCTGGCTAGATTGTCTCTGCTCTCTCCCCTCTGGAACAATAGCATCTCCTGGTTAGATTGTCTCTGCTCTCTCCCCTCTGGAACAATAGGATCTCCTGGTTAGATTGTCTCCTCTCTCTCCCCTCTGCAACACTAGGATCTCCTTGTTAGATTGTTTCTGCTCTCTCCCCTCTGCAACAATTGGATCTCCTGGTTATATTGTCTCTGTTCTCTCCCCTCTGGAACAATAGGATCTCCTGGTTAGATTGTCTCTGCTCTCTCCCCTCTGGAACAATAGGATCTCCTGGTTAGATTGTCTCCTCTCTATCCCCCCTGCAACACTAGGATCTCCTTGTTAGATTGTTTCTGCTCTCTCCCCTCTGCAACACGTGGATCTCCTGGTTAGATTGTCTCTGCTCTCTCCCCTCTGCAACAATAGGATATCCTGGTTAGATTGTCTCCTCTCTCTCTTCTCTGCAACAATAGGATCTCCTGGTAATATTGTCTCTGCTCTCTCCCCTCTGGAACAATACGATCTCCTGGTTAGATTGTCTCTGCTCTCTCCCCTCTGCATCAATAGGATCTCCTGTTTAGATTGTCTCTGCTCTCTCCCCTCTGAAACAATAGGGTATACTGGTTAGATTCTCTCTGCTCTCTCCCCTCTTTAACACTAAGATCTCCTGGTTAGATTGTCTCTGCTCTCTCCCCTCTGCAACAATAGGATCTCCTGGTTCGATTGTCTCTGTTGTCTCCCCTCTGAAACAATAGGCTATCCTGGTTAGATTGTCTCTGCTCTCTCCTCTCTGCAACACTAGCATCTCCTGGTTAGATTGTCCCTGCTGTCTCCTCTCTGCAACAATACGATCTCCTGGTTAGATTGTCTCCTCTCTCTCCCCTCTGGAACAATAGGATATCCTGTTTAGATTGTCTCTCCTCTCTCCTCTCTGCAACACTAGGATCTGCTGCTTAGATTGTCTCCTCTCTCTCCCCTCTGGAACAATAGGATCTCCAGCTTAGATTGTCTCTGCTCTCTCCCCTCTGCAACAATAGGATCTCCTGGTTAGATTGTCTTTTCTCTCTCCCCTCTGCAAAACTAAGATCTCCTGGTTAGATTGTCTCTGCTCTCTCCCCTCTGCAACAATAGGATCTCCTGGTTAGACTGTCTCTGCTCTCTCCCCACTGCAACAATAGGATCTCCTGGTTAGATTGTCTCTGCTGTCTCCCCTCTGAAACAATAGGATCTCCTGGTTAGATTGTCTCCTCTCTCTCCCCTCTGGAACAATAGGATATCCTGGTTAGATTGTCTCTGCTCTCTCCCTTCTGCAACAATAGGATCTCCTGGTTATATTGTCTCCTCTCTCTCCCCTCTGCAACAATAGGATCTCCTGGTTAGATTGTCTCTGCTGTCTCCCCTCTGGAACAATAGGATCTCCTGTTTAGATTGTCTCTGCTCTCTCCCCTCTGGAATAATAGGATATCCTGGTTAGATTGTCTCTGCTCTCTCCCCTCTGCAACACTAAGATCTCCTGGTTAGATTGTCTCTGCTCTCTCCCCTCTGTAACAATAGGATCTCCTTTTTAGATTGTCTCTGATCTCTCCCCTCTGCAACAATTGGATCTCCTGGTTAGATTGTCTCTGCTCTCTCCCCTCTGCAACAATAGGATATCCTGGTTAGATTGTCTCCTCTCTCTCTTCTCTGCAACAATTGGATCTCCTGGTTATATTGTCTCTGCTCTCTCCCCTCTGGAACAATACGATATCCTGGTTAGATTGTCTCTGCTCTCTCCCCTCTGGAACAATAGGATCTCCTGGTTAGATTGTCTCTGCTCTCTCCCCTCTGAAACAATAGGATCTCCTGGTTAGATTGTCTCCTCTCTCTCCCCTCTGGAAGAATAGGATCTCCTGTTTAGATTGTCTCTGCTCTGTCCTCTCTGCAACACTAGGATCTCCTGGTTAGATTGTCCCTGCTCTCTCCTCTCTGCAACAATACGATCTCCTGGTTAGATTGTCTCTTCTCTCTCCCCTCTGGAACAATAGGATCTCCTGGTTAGATTGTCTCCTCTCTCTCCCCTCTGGAACAATAGGATCTCCTGTTTAGATTGTCTCTGCTCTCTCCTCCCTGCAACACCAGGATCTCCTGCTTACATTGTCTCCTCTCTCTCCCCTCTGGAACAATAGGATCTCCTGGTTAGATTGTCTCTGCTCTCTCCCCTCTGGAACAATAGGATCTCCTGGTTAAATTGTCTCTGCTCTCTCCCCTCTGGAACAATAGGATCTCCTGGTTAGATTGTCTCTGCTCTCTCCATTCTGCAACAATAGGATCTCCTGGTTTTATTGTCTCCTCTCTCTCCCCTCTGGAACAATAGGATCTCCTGTTTAGATTGTCTCTACTCTCTCCCCTCTGCAACAATAGGATCTCCTGGTTAGATTGTCTTTTCTTTCTCCCCTCTGCAACACTAAGATCACCTGGTTAGATCGTCTCTGCTCTCTCCCCCCTGGAACAATATGATCTCCTGTTTAGATTGTCTCTGCTCTCTCCCCTCTGGAATAATAGGATATCCTGGTTAGATTGTCTCTGCTCTCTCCCCTCTGTAACACTAAGATCTCCTGGTTAGATTAGCTCTGCTCTCTCCCCTCTGTAACAATAGGATCTCCTGGTTAGATTGTCTCTTCTCTCTCCCCTCTGGAACAATAGCATCTCCTGGTTAGATTGTCTCTGCTCTCTCCCCTCTGGAACAATAGGACCCCCTGGTTAGATTGTCTCCTCTCTCTCCCTCTGCAACACTAGGATCTCCTTGTTATATTGTTTCTGCTCTCTCCCCTCTGCAACAATTGGATCTCCTGGTTAGATTGTCTCTGTTCTCTCCCCTCTGGAACAATAGGATCTCCTGGTTAGATTGTCTCTGCTCTCTCCCCTCTGGAACAATAGGATCTCCTGGTTAGATTGCCTCCTCTCTCTCCCCCCTGCAACACTAGGATCTCCTTGTTAGATTGTTTCTGCTCTCTCCCCTCTGCAACACTTGGATCTCCTGGTTAGATTGTCTCTGCTCTCTCCCCTCTGCAACAATAGGATATCCTGGTTAGATTGTCTCCTCTCTCTCTTCTCTGCAACAATTGGATCTCCTGGTTATATTGTCTCTGCTCTCTCCCCTCTGGAACAATACGATCTCCTGGTTAGATTGTCTCTGCTCTCTCCCCTCTGCAACAATAGGATCTCCTGTTTAGATTGTCTCTGCTCTCTCCCCTCTGAAACAATAGGGTATACTGGTTAGATTCTCTCTGCTCTCTCCCCTCTTTAACACTAAGATCTCCTGGTAAGATTGTGTCTGCTCTCTCCTCTATGCAACAATAGGATCTCCTGGTTAGATTGTCTCTGCTCTCTCCCCTCTGCAACAATAGGATCTCCTGGTTAGATTGTCTCTGCTCTCTCCCCTCTGTAACAATAGGATCTCCTGGTTAGATGGTCTCCTCTCTCTCCCCTCTGCAACAATAGGATCTCCTGGTTATATTGTCTCTGCTCTCTCCCCTCTGCAACAATTGGATCTCCTGGTTAGATTGTCTCTGCTCTCTCCCCTCTGCAACAATAGGATATCCTGGTTAGATTGTCTCCTCTCTGCAACAATAGGATCTCCTGGTTGTATTGTCTCCTCTCTCTCCCCTCTAGAACAATAGGATCTCCTGGTTAGAAAGAAAAAAGGATCAAGAAATTATGATTAGGAGATAAGGTGGGGAGAGGATGATTAATTCTGGAATGACTGCATTCATCGTGGCGGCTCCTCTTGGAGGTTGCTATCTGAGAGCGCAAATCCCTGAGTTGGATTGCCATTATCAATCATATGCGTCATTAAAATGCCATTCCTATTTGGAGAGAAAAAAGTGTTTGTTTGAATCCTCAAATTTAATTTGCACAATCTATTAAGTTATTTTGTACTTAATAAGTTTGTCAATAATTTCCTGGCTGTAAATGAATCAACCGGTAAGAGGATTATATAGACAATGGGTTTGAAAAATTCCTTTTAACTGTGTTCTTCTCTTTTGACTTTGCTTCTCATAATGTATTTGTTCCTTTTTTAAAAGAATCAATTACATAACATCAAATGAATAGTGAAACTAGAGTTATGTCTTTGTCTCCATTGTAGGAATGTTGAAGAAGCTCACAACACTAAAAGTGGATGACAACCAGCTCACCTCACTGCCTAACACCATTGGAAGGTGAGTACTTTCACTTCTCAAATTGCAATCCCTGAACTTCCCAAATGACATTTTTTGAAAGGATGTGGCCAAAAGCTAAACTAAATTCCAAGTCTTGTTTATTAATGCATATCTATCATTGAACTGAATGTTAGTCAGTCTTAGGGCATCTATTGCATAACCAAATTAAAAGCCGTCAGAGACAGATTTTGATGGTAAATTGAGTTGACACATTGCATCTTAATCTTAGCTCGACTTCTATGCCAGTGGTTTGTTGCTGTAGTCAACACGGCCTGTGGATAGAAGGGGTCTGAAACTCTGCTGTCTCACTCTGGCACCTTCTCCTTGATGCTGCTTCTCACCTCACATTGACTAACGCTGATTTGCTCCATCACTGTTCACACCAAGTACAGAGTGATGTAGAACATTGTGTCTCAGTTGGCGGCACTGAGAGAGAGAGAGAGAGGGAGGGAGAGAGAGAGAGAGAGAGGGAGGGAGGGAAAGAGAGAGGGAGAGAGAGAGGGAGGGAGGGAAAGAGAGGGAGAGAGGGAGCGAGAGGGAGGGAGAGGGAGGGAAAGAGAGAGGCAGAGAGGGAGAGAGATACATTTTGGGGGTGTGCCATTCATTTGTTGTGCAATATTTAAAATGGAGGCTGTCTGAGTGGACTTGACTCTGATGTAAAAAAAAAAAAAACTTCCCAAGCTTCCTCTGCTTGTATTGTAACCTCAAACTCAAACACAATAGCCAGCCAAGTTGATTTGCTTGTTTTATATATACTATATCAGTTTAATCTGTAAACTAGAATGAGTCAGAGGCAATTCTGGGGGTCAAGTCTGAAGACGCCCAGTTACTGGGATGTCATAGGTCAGGGTCACCACCTTACAGCTCATCATGTCATGTTCATCCTTACCGTGCCCTGCCTCCCCCACTGCTGCTCCCCAAGCCTGTGATACTGTTTCCTGTACACCTTTTTTTCTTGGTTTGTCATTGGTCGGTTTTGTGTGTTGTGGTTATTTCACATGCATCTAAAATGGGCCACTTAGTGGACGCGCCAAAATAGGGTAAGTAGACTGTAAATCCCTGTCTCCTGTACACGTTCCTCCTCGCCACAGCATGTTTATTCAGGCAAGTGCTCACCTTAATGTCCCCTGTCTGTATGTTCTGGCCAGGGAAGCAGCTCTAGTAAAAGGCCTGCATATGGGAGGCCAGCTGGGCCAGCCTGTTCAGACAAATGTTGAGCTAATGACTCTGCTGTGTGTATAATAAATAAATACAATTGTAAATGGTGATTGGCCCAAATGCTGATTGACTTAAAGCTGTGGTATGACACAAAATGAACTGTTTACTGTTCTAATAACGTTGATAAGCAGCAATAAGGCACCTCGGGGGTTTGTGGTATATAGCCAATATACCACAGCTAAGGGCTGTATCCAGGCACTTCACATTGTATCGTGCTTAAGAACAGCCCTTAACTGTGGTATATTGACCATATATCACACCCCCTCAGGCCTTATTGCTTAAATGAAGTCTTTCCAGTGTGGGGAGGCAGCTCTTTCCCTCATCCTATCCTGTTCATATACAATTACATTTTACACTAAACGCTCTGTTGGAGTTTGAATTTAAAAACTGGACAGTTGTTGTTGTTTTTGCTCACGTTGTCCTTTCAAATCTGACAAAGAGGCAAGGGCATTTGACTCAATAAACACTGTGGCTTTAGAGTTTAAGGTATAATATAAGAGTTAAGTTTGTCATTCATGAAGTTCAGTATTTAATATTCCCGATTTTGGTAAAAAGCATACTGTTGATTATAATCTGATTGAAAAGAGATACTGGCACCACCAGATAGTGAGTATTCATTTTCATTTTCACTCATGGAATTAATAAAGTTGAATAAATGTTGTGGTTTGTCTGTAAAAATCTCTCATTCTATCAAGTCATGGTATTGAATATTGCCATGATTCTCATGAATCCATTTGATTCATGATTTCGCCTTTCTGTAGTCTGTACATGTCTTAGATGGATCTACTCTTATAAGGAACACAATTATGATTTGTTTCCATTAATGTCTCTATACCAAGGAGGGATCAGTCATCTGAGACTATCTGTCAACAACAAATACAGTCAATAACTAATAATGCAACCTGTTGCTGAAATGAATCTGCCCGTGGCTTGAGTGAAATACTGCTTGTATCATTATGATACAGTTGAAGTCGGAAGTTTACATACACCTTAGCCAACTACATTTAAACTCAGTTTTTACAATTCCTGACATTTAATCCTAGTAAAAATCCCCTGTCTTAGGTCTGTTAGGATCACCACTTTATTTTAAGAATGTGAAATGTCAGAATAATAGTAGAGATAATAATTTATTTCAGCTTTTATTTCTTTCATCACAATCCCAGTGGGTCAGAAGTTTACAAACACTTAATTAGTATATGTTTAATTTGGGTCAAACGTTTCGGGTAGCCTTCCACAAGCTTCCCACAATAAATTGGGTGAATTTTGGCCCATTCCTCCTGACAGAGCTTGTGTAACTGAGTCAGGTTTGTAGGCCTCCTTGCTCGCACACGCTTTTTCAGTTCAGCCCACAAATTTTCTATGGGATTGAGGTCAGGGCTTTGTGGTGGCCACTCCAATACCTTGACTTTGTTGTCCTTAAGCCATTTTGCCACAACTTTGGAAGTATGCTTGGGGTCATTGTCCATTTGGAAGACCCATTTGTGACCAAGCTTTAACTTCCTGACTGATGTCTTGAGATGTTGCTTCAATATATGCACATAATTTTCTTGCCTCATGATGCCATCTATTTTGCGAAGTGCACCAGTCCCTCCTGCAGCAAAGCACTCCCACAACATGATGCTGCCACCCCCATGTGTCACGATTGAGATGGTGTTCTTCAGCTTGCAAGCGTCCCCCTTTTTCCTCCAAACATAACAATGGTCATTATGTCCAAACAGTTATATTTTTGTTTCATCAGACCAGAGGACATTTCTCCAAAAAGTACAGTCTTTGTTCCCATGTGCAGTTGCAAACCGTAGTCTGTTTTTCTATGGCGGTTTTGGAACAGTGGCTTCTTCCTTGCCGAGTGGCCTTTCAGGTTATGTCAATATAGGACTCGTTTTTACTGTGGATATAGATACTTTGTACCCGTTTCATCCAGCATCTTCACAAGGTCCTTTGCTGTTGTTCTGGGATTGATTTTCACTTTTCGCACCAAAGTACGATCATCTCTAGGAGACAGAACGCGTCTCCTTCCTGAGCGGTATGACAGCTGCATGGTCCCATGGTGTTTATACTTGCACACTATTGTTTGTACAGATGAACGTTGTACCTTCAGGCATTTGGAAATTGCTTCCAAGGATGAACCAGACTTGTGGTCTACAATATTTTCTGAGGTATTGGCTGATTTCTTTTCATTTTCCCATGATGTCAAGCAAAGAGGCACTGAGTTTGAAGGTAGGCCTTGAAATACATCCACAGGTACACCTCCATTTGACTCAAATTATGTCAATTAGCCTATCAGAAGCTTCTAAATTCATGACATCATTTTGGGGAATTTTCAAAGCTGTTTAAAGGCACAGTCAACTTAGTGTATGTAAACTTCTGACCCACTGGAATTGTGATACAGTGAATTCTAAGTGAAATAATCTGTCTGTTAACAATTGTTGAAAAAATTACTAGTGTCATGCACAAAGTAGATGTCCTAACCGACTTGACAAAACTATAGTTTGTTAAGAAGACATTTGTGGAGTGGTTGAAAAACAAGTTTTAATGACTCCAACCTAAGTGTATGTAAATGTTCCACTTCAATAATTCACAGCCCATTTTTTTGCGTACAAAATAAGTTGGTCTGTGTAAGTAGGTCTGTGCTTCACAGGTTCTTGACAAAATGATATGCACATATTAATATGGTACATCAAAGACATGTGTAGTAGAAAATCTATGCAGATTTGTGGTTGTTTTTCCTTTATTTTTTACTGATAGGGTTTTGGTTATTGTGCTTCTTTACATGTTGATGGTACACTAATAACTAACCAAGTGGAAGTAGCTGTGGCATGAAGGATTCTTAAGGGACCCGTTCTCCTCTTTCTTCTTCTACCCAGTTTATCGCTTTTAGAGGAGTTTGACTGCAGCTGTAATGAATTAGAGTCCCTGCCCCCCACCATTGGCTACCTGCCCAACCTTCGCACGTTTTCTGCTGATGAAAACTTTCTCATTGAACTACCTAGGGAGGTACGTCCGTCTGTCCCTATATCCTCACAGTGCTCCTGTACTCACACACATACACAATGCATTTGGTTGTGTATTTAACAGTGTTGGGGAATAGTGAACTACATCTAGTTCAACTAGTAATTTAACTATGTTTTGCAGTAGCTTGGTGGCAGTTGAACTAAATTCAAATCTTGGTAGTGTTGTCAGTAGTTAATTACTTCTTTGCTATGCAGCGGTGTGGCTAACTACTGGAACTACATGCTACTTTTTTGCAAAAATAATATATAGGTGAGGTAGGCAAGAATTTTCTTGCTTTTTCAGCGTCAGACCTGCCTAATTTTCACTTGAAACTTTGAATAGGCTAAATCACACCTTCTGCTAACATCTGACTCCAGAGTGATCTATTCTTGCAATTTGTAGTCTATGACATTTCAGGTTTTGATATGATAATTTAGCACAAAGTAGTTTGGATGTAGTGATCTACTTTTTCTTCAGGGTAGCTTTAGTGTAGCTTAACTTCTTCCCGTGTGAAGTAATTGGTAGCGTGGTAAACTATATTTTCAGAGTAGCTTCCTCAAAACTGGTCATTTATATGGTTTGGTGCATGGAAGATGGAAAGTGATCACTGAAATATCTGCTTGGCTCTTTTGTTGCAGATTGGGAACTGTAAGAATGTGACAGTCATGTCGTTGCGCTCCAATAAACTAGAGTTTCTACCTGATGAGATTGGGCAGATGACCAAGCTACGTGTTCTCAACTTAAGCGACAATAGGTATCTACCGATTTTTCTGCTATGTATACATACAGTAGCACACGCACACACAGAAACACAGACACACAGAAACGCAGACACACAGTGAATCCATATGTTCCTCACACTCTCATTGACGAGGAAAAGGCTTGTGTTGTGTGTCTATATATTTACATAGCGCGTAGGTGGAGTGGGGCATTCTTCTGAGGATTTTATATAAACTAGGGAAGCTAGCTAGTGGTTATTATTTTGTTAATAGCACATTAAGATAGCTGCACAGCCTTAGAAAGCACTTCCCCCTGCCCACGGGCTAATTAAGAAAGCTCTTTATGAGATGTTTGGTTGCTCTGCCAGTGATTAACTGGATCCAAGGTAATTAAACCTGACCATCACTTAACACACGACAGCCATTAGTCAGACCTGCCTCTACACGCAGCACCACACACCACAGAGCTGATAGGCTGCCTCAGAATGGGCATCGAATCACCCCAACCCTGCATCATCCTGCCTATCGTAGCCCACAACACTGTCTTCCTCTGACATATTTCTGTTGTCAAAGTGAGGCAGAGTTTGCTGAGCGTGTTGCCAAGGTGAGTAGTGGGTGTCAGTCAGTCAGAGGCAGGCTATTATAGTTCCTTGGCAGAGGAATAATATTGGCTTTTCACAGGGGACTTAATGATGATCTGTGTCCTTGAACACACCCGAACACAGTGTACTCTTTGAGATGATATGCCTTCTTACTCCCATTTCGTCTTCTTCTCCCTTACACAGATTAAAGAATCTCCCATTCACTTTCACAAAACTAAAAGATCTTGCTGCTCTTTGGCTTTCAGACAATCAGGTAAATATGATCTTATATATTGTTTTGTTAGAAAGAAACAGACCTTTACATTTTAGGATCAAATCTATTGTTTTACCTGTGTTAGCTATACTTGAAGTGTCAATGATGTGTGATTGTCTTCTGTGTGCAGTCCAAGGCCCTGATCCCTCTCCAGACCGAGGCTCATCCAGAGACCAAGCAGAGGGTCCTCACCAACTACATGTTCCCTCAGCAACCACGACATGATGAGGGTGAGCTAGCCAGATACTGTGGGTGGAAATGTAACACATGCTGACATGAGGGAAAATGCTCATAGCCAAGTATTCCCACAAAGTGGATGTTGCAGTACTATGAGTATGTGATTTTGTGATCTCTAAGGTGCCATGGATATGTATTTACAATTGATGAATGGTGCTTGAAATAACACTGGTATCCCTCATAGTAATGGGTATAGTGATATGTGTGCAGAGCATGTGTCACTGAACTACCCTTTGAGGGTCAGAGAGACTGAAGGTGTACATTTACTCAGGGATTGAATCCATTTTGAGGTTCCACTTGAGGGCGTTTGACAGATGGTTGGGTTAGGTGCCAGTGCACTGTATGCTGTTGGTGAAGTGAGCATGTCAGAACAGCACCAGTGTGAGACCAGTGCACAATAAGTCAGTGACACCTCCCTGTTTTCCTGCCCGTCCTCTCTGTAGACTACCAGTCAGACAGCGACAGCTTCAACCCCACCTTATGGGAGGAGCAGCGTCAGCAGAGGATGACCGTTGCCTTTGAGTTCGAGGAGAAGAAGGAGGAGGAGGACAACTCTGGAAAAGTCAAGGTTTCACAGGACTTTCTGTTGACCTCAGTTTCCCCCGTTTTTATTTTGTTATGCCCGCTTATTTTGCTTGTCCTGTCCATCCAGGTTGAGATCAATCTGAAGCGCTACCCCACACCGTACCCAGAGGACCTGAAGAACATGGTGAAGTCAGTGCAGAACATGGTGGGCAAGAACCAGCTTCCCCTCAGCACTGGTACTAACTCCTCTGGTACCAACATGGAGTCGCGAAAACAAGAACAGTATGAGCCCCCCTGGCCCATGCCCCCCAAAGAGGTAACAGACCGGGTCATACCACACACCCAGAGACCTACACACACACACACACACACACACACACACACACACACACACACACACACACACACAGAGACAAATACAAAAACAAATGATTTGATTATACATAGTCCTCTTTGGCTGAATGCGATAGATATGTGTCACCCAGTCACTCAGAGTGATCTTCTGTTCCAGGTGATGGAAAGAGAGATGTTAGAGAGAGAGAGAGAGTTCAACAAGACTCAGATGACAGAGCAGGGCATCATCCACAACTCTGCCATCGACATCCCAAAGCGCAAGGACAAGGAGGATCTGACTGAGAGCTCAGAGGTACAGGAGCAATTTCCTTATCTCTTTGTGAAAATGTTAAATCGTTTGTAGCACTTAATTACGTCCTTTTAACACCAGGAAAGCAAAACAAAACAACAGCTTGTATTGGGCTTGGTGGGGGAGAGAGTACTGACATGAATGTTTACACTGCAGCCTCAAGGTCCTCTCAGGCCGTTATGTCAGATTTAGTCCTTAGTTGCCTTGGACATCTCAATGTGAGAGTTCGGGTAGAGGTGAGACCACCTGTATTGAACGCATGGGAACTGAATTTAATTGAAAGAACTGAGTGGGTGTGTCCAAACTTTTTCAAAGACATAGATTAATGTAGTATCAGGTTTCAGTGTTTTTGACTTATGGCCAGGTGTGACAAAGTTTGAGGGGGCGATGTATTAAACCCAGGGCCATGGAACTGTGGCGTAGCAACTTTTTAGAGGTGATTGAAACCTACAGAGATCATAGAATCCTTTCATCTGGAAGCCTCAAAGGCCCCATGATGGCTTCAACTGGGTCTTTGTTAAATCGTTAGCTCTCTCTCTCTAAATACACAGAGGAGTCAGACAGGTAGTCTGCTGAGGTGCTGTTTTCAGATTTTTTTTTATGCTGTGTGCAAAAAGGTGCATTATCTTGGCATAATATCATATTGTGGCTGAAATGGAGGTTAACTCGGCCATAGCTCAAATGTCAAGTATTAGTGCATTTGCAAGTCCCCAGGGGGGCAACCTGGTGCAGAATTTGTAGCCTTTAATAAGGCTTGAAATACTGCACAACGAACAGCAGAGGCTGTTGAACAAACAGAGCAAAGGTCAGTGTTAAATGTCAATTGCATTCAGAGGACTCCAAGAGGCTAGATCTGAATAAGCGCCTGTTCCCAGAGTCAAGTGGTCAGCATCTGGAGATGAATGAAGCAGGTCATATAATATGTATCTTGTATCTGATTACTGCCATTTCTTTATAAGCTCTATAGGAGCCCAGAGTTTGGGCCATTTACATCAGGGTTGTAAATGCACTAATGCTGGTTGTGAGTCCTTTAAACATTGTATATATTTAAGATGAGATGTAGATGAGATTTTATTTTAACCTGTAAAATGAAAATACATTTCCAGTGGAAGTAGGTTCCAACTTCCAAGGAGTCAGCTAGCAACCACTTACTTTCCTAACCCTACATCTGGAAGGTTCTCCTGTGCTTGGCACTCTGCTATATCTCTACCTCTCTGTAAAGTGTGTTGACAGAGCTGCAATGTCCTGTGTACTTTGTGTCCATAACTGCTTTGGATTGCCTCATGCTGTCTCCTCCCATAAAACCCCAGGGAGAAAGAGACCCTTGGGTGCCGCGGTGCCGCAATGGGAACTGGGTCACAGGGTGGGGGCTGGAGGGGTGGGGGGCTGGTGGGGAGGGGGGCTGGAGGGATTGGGGGATGGAGGGGTAGGGGTGGCTGGAGGGATGTGGGGGATGGATGGGTGGGGGGATGGATGGGTGGGGGGGTGAAGGGGTGGGGGGGCTGATGCCATAAACCATGCTTCTTTACCTCACACAACTTTTTTTTTGTAGAACCATGAAAATTTCCTCTCCATCTTTTATTTGTTTGTATGTGTGTTTGTTTGTTTTGCTTAGATTTCTTTACATCGCGTGGTTCCCAAGCTGCCACAGCCAGAGAATGCATCATCAGCCGTTACAGCTTCTTCCTGTTTCTGCCTCATAGTAAGTGGCTGTGAGATCAGACATTAGACAGTCTGCTCAACCACGGCTCGGCTGGTGTGACTTCACACTGCCTCTTGCACGCTGACAAAGACTATGAAACGTCTGGAGAAACAAAGTCGGAGTATCATGAAATATGAAGATGAAAGCCGATAACAGCCACTCTCTCTAATGAACAGCGAAACTGTAGATATGTAATGTATATCAAGTACAGTACTTATGAAGAGGAACATTTTTTATGCAAAGTCTGCATCATGGCATATATAGTATACACAGTAGTGTGCCAACGGGCAGTAGACTGGCAGTGCCAAGGCTAACTCCAGCACTTATTGGCATCACCACACCACGCAGCTGTTTGTTTTGAGTTAATCAAGCATTCCTCTGAGACCAGGCAAAAAGCATCCAGCCTGGCATACCAATTACTCCCAGCCACAGAGAAGGTGCTGGTAAATTATGGACACAATCTTGGGAGTGATTTAAGGTGGCATTTTTACCCAAAGCAGAAAGCGGTTGCAGCTGTCGTTGCGTGTCATGTAACACTGAACATGCTGAACCCTCATAGTAGCCCCATCATGGGTATGGATTTATAGATATTCGATTATATGTTTTGAAACATATAGAAGTATCGGATATATTGTGATCTCTTTTTTTACACAAGAGAAAAAGAAGATGGCGGGAGATACAGATATGCCAGTGAGACAGTGCTGTGTAGTGAGTGTTCCTGGGATGTGGTTCCTGGAGTCGCCTGGCAAGCAGGCCTGGTGTTCTCTTTCCGCTCGGCTGCCTCAGCCTGCCCTGTGGGGGTGCAATGAGCAGAGCTGCAGATGTGGGACATCAGGTGTGGGAAGTAGGCTCTCCTGTAGCAAGCAGCTGGGCCTCTAAGCCCTAAGAGATAAGGAAGTCACAGATAGGACATGCTCCAGTGTGTTACACATCACTAAGATATAGAGAAAATATATCAGTTACTGATGACACTATCAGTATAAGCAGTACAATAATGATCAGTTATGTACTATATTTGTGTCATTTTGTTAGTTCCTGCCTCAGGAAGAGCTTGTGGAGTTAAGTCGTTGAAGCTGTTAACCAAGCTGTGTGTAGGTTTTTGTCTTTTGGTCTTTTGTTCAGAAATAAGAATTGTGTAATAACTTTTCTCAGGATTCTATGAGCGGCTCTCCAAATGATATCCGTATCTCTGATATGAGGCCCACCCTGGTGGAACCGGCCATGTACAAACCAAAGGTTGTATTACTGGGGAAAGACAAGAAAGGTAGGCCGTAAACTCCCATCCCTGGTATTCTACTTCACTACAAACACAACCATTATCATTAAGGTTATATCATCACTGCTCTCTGTTCCTCTAAACTCATTTCAGAAAACAAAAATGAGTGATGTTAGAGGTCAAAGATCAAGCCCCCAAGACATGCTAACCTCCCCTGTTATGGTAATGGTGAAAGGTTAGCATGTGTTGGGGGTATGATCTTTGACCCTCCGTAACTTTCTCAGTCATTGTTATTCACGATTTATCCAGGATTGTCCATAATAATGGTAGCATCCACATTAATGTAGTGTTTAGAAATATATTATATTCTTATTTCTAAGAAAAGGTACTCCAAAATTACACAATAAATGATTTACCGTTCATTTCTATTGGGCACAAAATAATCTGAAACACAACCCAAACAAACTGAAGGCATCAAACAAGTTTATAGAGTCACAAGCTTGATGTAGTCATTGCATGCTAGGAAAATGGGTACAAATACTGAACTTTTTAATACTTTATAAGAATCTTTAGGGGTGTCAATCATTTTTATCACTACCTTTTTGAGATAAACAATGATTACTTGTTAAACAAAATCTCTTTCTCTGAACAATTATACTAGTATAAAATAATATAATTTCCCAATGTTTTAAAATGATTGTGTAGTCATTATTGCTCATCTTTATCAATGGTGACCCCACCATATACAGTACCAGTCGAACGTTTAGACCTACTCATTCAAGGGTTTTTCTTTATTTTTACTATTTTCTACATTACATTTTATCAAGGCACACCTGTAAATTGAAATGCATTCATGAAGCTGGTTGAAAGAATGTCAAGAGTGTGCAAAGCTGTCATCAAGGCAAAGGGTGGCTACTTTGAAGAATCTCATATGAAAATATATTTGATTTGTTTAACACTTTTTTGGTTACTATATGATTCCATATGTGTTATTTCATAGTTTTGATGTCTTCACTGTTATTCTACAATGTAGAAAATAGTAAAAATAAAGGAAAACGCTTGAATGAGTAGGTGTGTCCAAACTTTTGACTGGTACTGTATATCTTGGGCCATACTTTCAAACTGATAAACCAGAGAGTAAGCTGATTGACTAGTTGCTGCAGGCCATTTGGGCTGATATCTCAATCGGTGGGAGGCTGACCCCTATCAGCAAATACACTCACTCTCCGCTCTTACCTATTCTGACATGAAAAAGCCTCAAGCTTTCTCAACTCTACAGTGAAAATCCCTGTGTTTGCTATTGTTATTTCTAATTGCATGGTTGTTTCCTCCTGTGAGATTACAAAGCATAGTCCTGCAATGCACAATTATTATATAATGTCCTTGGGGAGTTTTGTATTCTAATTAGGTACGGTATAAAGCATAAGGGCGACTCCACGCCAGCGGGAGCGGGAATAATATTTTTGGTATCTCAGATTGTTCTGGCAATTCTCACATAGAAAATTAATTGGGAGGAAGGATGTTTAAAATGCTTTTTACATTTGTACCACAAACGATTTTTTTGAAAATCATGATGGAATTGGCCATTTCATGCCCTTTATAGACCCATACATGCCTCCTGTAAGACCATATGATATGTGAACCATATATGATACAGACAACATCTTGGTGTCAGTATACTCCTTATAGTGGTCTCTCTAATATGTAGTATGTCTTTATTCTGAAATACAAATATTCACATTCATTTATTCAACATTAAAAATATTTATTCCTCAAAATGACCCTTTTAGATTGTGTTCATTTTAAGACAGATTGTTCGGGACGATATACTCTACAAGTACATCACATTTCTAGAGTGGACTCTGCTAATTCTGAAGGTATGATACATTTTATGAGCACCACCAACACCGTGAATGGGAAAATAGATTAAATGCAAACTCCCTCTGCTGGTGACTTGCTGAATGTGCAATCCTAAAGGAGGGCTGTGATTGGTTACTGACCTATAACGTCAATTTCTGTATATAAAATGGGTCATATCATTAAAAGTACCGGAGAGCCCACTCTGTAAATTAGAGATGTTTACAAACAATATGTCAAAAATAATCTTCATCAAAAAGGGTAGTTTAGAAATACTAATATTACTTTTTATCACATTGAATAAATACACATCAAAAGGTGTATTTCAGAATAAAGACATACTTCATATTAGAGAGACCAATATAAGGAGTATAATGACACCAAGATGGGCATAAAATGGCAATATTACTCATTATACAAAAAACGTTTTTTGATACAAATGTAAAAAGCATGTTATACATCCTTCCTCCCAAGGAAGTAACTATGTGAGAATTGCCAGAACTATCTGAGATGCCAGAAATATTTCTTGTGGAATCGCCCATGTTTATTGCAATCCATTACATAACGACTCCCTGTTGGATTGAGGAGAACAGCATCCAATTCTCTCCAATAGCTTTTGCTCCCCTGGAGACCCAGCTTTAGCCCACATTTCAAGTGGAAACATGAGCAGTGACCTTTTGAAAATAAGATAACTCCTTAAGCCCCCATTCAAATGAAATGTTCAGGTAGATGACAGCAGAGACATGTCAATGCTTTTCTCTCGCCCTTCCCTGTCAGAGTCTACAGATGAATCAGATCCGGATAAGATGCATTGCCTGAACAACAGTGGCTCGTCAGCCACCTACTCGGACTACTCTCCATCCCAGGGTTCTTCTGGCTCCTCTAACCCCCCGGGCAACGTGGCCGCCCTGCAGGCTGCTGGGAAGGATGGAGGAGTGCCTCAACAACACTGGACCAACAGGTGGGCAGTGGCTCACCGGCTTTCAACCCACAGTCCTCACACAGAACCAGTGGCCAGCTACAGACACACGCCTGATAGCAAGCTTACGGTGACCCATGATCGGTCTTCCATCGGCAAAATCAGAGGCTCAGCATAGCCCTATATCGTCTGTTTGCCGACAATGGTCTGATGTCAGTTTGCCTACCATGGTGTGCTGCCTCAGCCACCTGTGGTATGATAAGTGCTTGCTAGCTGGGTCACTTCCAGTACTGTTCTGTACTGTGTAAATATGTCATTTAGCAGGCATCGATTCCAGCCGTCTGTTTCTTGAGACAGGGATGTTGTGTAGAGCACCTGGGTGAACAAGGGTTGGAACTCCAGCTGTCAAGAGGCTGTGAGAGAGAGTGGCGCAACAAGGCTATTTTAAATCTTTCATTAACATACATCTCCATAAGACTGACAGAGCGCCGCACAGCACACCTCTCACTCACTCACTCACTCACTCACTCACTCACTCACTCTCACACACAGAGAAGATAGCCCTATTTGGTAAAATACCAAGTCCGTATTATGACAAGAACAGCTCAAATAAGAAAAGAGAAATGACAGTCCACCATTACTTTAATTCCGAAAGTTTCTTCAAGTGCAGTCGCAAAAACCATCAAGTGCTATGATGAAACTGGCTCTCATGAAGACCACCACAGGAAAGGAAGACCCAGAGTTACCTCTGCTGCAGAGGATAAGTTCATTAGAGTTAACTGCACCTCAGATTGCAGCCCAAATAAATGCTTCACAGAGTTCAAGTAAGAGACATATCTCAACATCAATTGTTCAGAGGAGACTGTGTGAATCAGGCCTTCATGGTCGATTGCTGGAAAGAAACCACTACTAAAGGACACCAATAAGAAGAGACTTGCTTGGGCCAAGAAACACAAGCAATTTGGTGGAAATCTGTCTTGGTCTGATGAGTCTAAATTTAATCATTTTGGTTTCAACCGCCGTGTCTTTGTGAGACACAGAGTAAGTGAACAGATTATCTCGGCATGTGTGGTTTCCACCGTGAAGCATGGAGGAGGAGGTGTGATGGTGTGGGGGTGCTTTGCTCGCGACACTGTCAGTGATTTATTTAGAATTCAAGGCACACTTAACCAGCATGGCTACCACAGCATTGGCTACCACAGCATTGAAGCAATACACCATCCCATCTGGTTTGCGCGTAGTGGGACTATAATTTGTTTTTCAACAGGACAATGACCAAAAGCACACCTCCAGGTTTTGTAAGGGCTATTTGACCAAGAAGGTGTCACGGATCCCTCCGGAACTTTCATTATGCGCACCTGGCCCCTATTCCCAGTGATTAGTAATTGCTTGAGTGTGTCCTTGGTTTACCATTGTCCTGTCGATTTATTTTTACAATGTCCGTTGGTGCGTGTGAGTACCTGTGCTGTGTGTTTTGTCTTTCGTGCCATTGTGGATTGTGCAGATGATTACGGGTCTCGTAATATCATTGTGCGCTTGTGTTATTTATTCGAGGTACTCCTCGCTCTTTAGTTCAGGTTTCAACCCTGTTTTGTATAGTGTTTGCCTTTAAACGGCACACCGTAATTTGGGGTATAATAAAAAAACTATTACGCGTTCCTGCGCCTGTCTCTCGACCATTTATGCCAACGTGACAGAATAATCCACCATTACGGGAGACAGCGGGAACTTCAGCAGCTGCAACTGGGCCGTCCGACGCCGCCACAACGTGTCCGTCCGGCGATGCAACTTCAGCAGCTGCAACTGGGCCGTCCGACGCCGCCACAACGTGTCCGTCCGGCGATGCAACTTCAGCAGCTGCAACTGGGCCGTCCGACACCGCCACAACGTGTCCGTCCGGCGATGCAACTTCAGCAGCTGCAACTGGGCCGTCCGACACCGCCACAACGTGTCCGTCCGGCGATGCAACTTCAGCAGCTGCAACTGGGCCGTCCGACGCCACTGCGAATGGTCCTTCCGACAACCGCCGCAACTTCGGCAGTTGCAACTAGCCCGTCCGACGACGATGCAACTTTGGCAGTTGCAACTAGCCCGTCCGACGACGATACAACTTCGGCAGTTGCAACTAGCCCGTCCGACGACGATACAACTTCGGCAGTTGCAACTAGCCCGTCCGACCCGCACTGCGTTCCTGTGATCAGCGCGTCAGGGGGATACTGTCACGATCCCTCCGGAACTTTCATTATGCACACCTGGCCCCTATTCCCAGTGATTGGTAATTGTATAAGTGTGTCCTTGGTTTACCATTGTCCTATTGATTATTGTTACAATGTTCGTTGGTTTGTGTGAGTACCTGTGCTGTGTGTTTTGGCTTTCGTGCCATTGTGGATTGCGCAGATGATTACGGGTCCCGTGTGTTAATCATTGTGCGCTTGTGTTATTTATTCGAGGTACTCCTCGCTCTTTTATTTGGGTTTCAACTCTGTGTTTTGTATAGTGTTTGTTTGGGCTTTGTCCCCGTGCCTTTACACGGCACGCCGTCATTTGGGGTATAATAAAAAAAACTATTACGCATTCCTGCGCCTGTCTTCCGACCATTTATGCCAACGTGACAGAAGGAGAGTGATGGAGTGCTGCATCACCTGACCTTAACCCAATTGAGATGGTTTTGTATGAGTTGAACCGCAGAGTGAAGGAAAAGCAGCCAACAAGTGCTCAGCATGTGTGGGAACTCCTTCAAGACTGTTGGAAAAGCATTCCTCATGAAGTTGGTTGAGAGAATGCCAAGAGTATGCAACGCTGTCATCAAGGCAAAGGGTGGTTACTTTGAAGAATCTAAAATGTAAAATGTATTTTGATTTGTTTAACACTTTTTTGGGTTACTGTATGATATATGTTATTTCATAGTTCTGATGTCTTCACTATTATTCTACAATGTAGAAAATAGTAAAAATGAAGAAAAACCGATGAGTGAGTATGTGTGTCCAAACTTTTGATTGGTGCTGTACATCTTAATGAAATGATACACTGTCATACCTGTGCTTACGCTCTTTCTGCAGGCTGGTCCAGCAGTTCCCCAAACCCATCGAAACCAAGCCGCTACTGAGTCAGAGAGACCCCAGAGAGACCCCTCCCTCCAGCACACTGCAGCAGCGCGGTGAGCGACGCCCCCTCAGTGACACCTTTGACCAGTGGAACGATACCTCCCACTACGACAACACAGGCTTCGTGTCTGAGGAGGCTCCTCTGGAGATCCCCAGTGGTAGCAGCAGTGGTAACCCCATGCTGGGCTCCAAGTCCCGCAGCTCCTCCACCTCCCACGGGGGCCGCCGGCCCCTCATGAGGCAGGAGCGCATCGTGGGCGTCCCCCTGGAGCTGCAGGATGCCCCTCACCAACACCCACACCCCTCCCACCAATTCCATAATGTCCGCACCACGCCAGAAAATGAAGTGCCTCAGCCTCCCCCTCCCAACCCATGGCAGAACTGGACACGAACGCCCAGCCCCTTCGAGGACCGCACAGCTTTCCCCTCAAAACTGAGCTCCCCAGGCAACAGCCCCAACCCTGACCGCAAGGACTTTGAGCAGGAGATGCATCATGGGGAGCTGCCGGGGACGTTCCCCTCCACAGGAACATGGGGTTACCTAGACTCCAGGAACTCGGGACAGGGTCAGGGGCGCAGCAACCAGCAGGCCAACATATCCAGCATGTACCAACATGTCCAATCCAAACCCACTAGACCAAGCTCTGGGGCCATGGTGATGAGCAAGAGCTCTGAGCGCCTCTCTCCCATGATGAAGGAGGTGAAGGCTAAGTTCAAGAAGTCCCAGAGCATTGATGAAATAGACATGGGCTCCTACAAGGTGTACAGCATCCCCGTGGACAGCTACAGCTCCAGCATAGAGAACCATGGGAGTGTTGACCGTCCAGACATGCCGGCCCCCATGGAACAGAGCATGTCCCGCAGCCAGTCTGCCCCCATGCTGGACGATGATGACGCCTACGGCACAAATAGCCAGCAGCAGAAGCCTGCCATCCCCAAGAAGGTCTACCACTTCGACCAGAGCTTCAACCCTCAGGTGGCTATGGATATGAGGAATCAGCAGCAGGAGAGGAGGGCCCCTCCGCCCTTCCCCAACACCCCTGAGTATGTCAACCAGCCAGGGAAGACCCTGCCCAAAGAGCTGGTGAGCCCCAGGGGCTACCGGGGTTACCCTCCTATGGACCAGATGTTCTCCTACTCTCAGCCCTCAGTCAACGAGGAGAACCAGCCGCCCCAGCAGCAGCAACCCTTCCCCATCCCTAGTCAGCGCTCCCGACCTGGATTCCTGAGGCGGGCTGACTCCCTGGTCAGCTCCACAGAGCTGGCTCTGTTCCGCAGGGTTCAGGAGGCCCAGGAGATGCAGCAGATGTCGGACCACTACGGCCGGCAGCACTTCAAAGGTATTCTGGAGCAACAGAACAGTCCCAGCATGGCCCAGCAGGACCAACAGTACAACAAGAGGAATGGCAGGTACGAGGAAGACTACTCCTCCTACCAGGAGCCCAAGAAGCCTATCATGGGCTACCCTACAAAGAGCCTGACGCAGCGACGCCCCCTGTCGGCCAGGAGTTACAGCACAGAGACGTTTGGGGCGTCCCAGGCCAGGCCTGTGTCTGCCAGACCCACAATGGCTGCACTGTTGGAGAAGATGCCTCCAGATTATAATCTGAGCACGTGCACTGAGAATATAAAGAGCCCTGATGAGATGAAAATGCGCACCATGCAGCTGCAGCATAAGCCTGATGATATGTCCTCTAAGATGCCAGTAGACTGGAGGCAACAGCTGCTTAGACATATAGAGGCCAAACGATTAGACCGGGTAAGTCTGACAACTTCTTAAACACATTTTATTACACGCTCACGTAACATATATATGGGCGCTTCTGTTGACACACCACATGACTGCATGACTGTCAGTATTAATGAACGTGTTCAGTCCACTGCTTAGCAATGTGCGCCAGTTGTGGTACCAGACCCACTTGATGTTTCTCTATATGTATGTTAATCACTTATGTCGATTGTGATAAGAAGCACAAACATGGTAAGTTTTCCCCTCTTACCTCCTTTCTCCTCTTCTTTCTCTTTTATTTTCATCCTACTATTACTGTTAGTATGATATCATACTTTATCAAGACAAGTATATCTGTCTGTACTACAACAATTTGGATGAGTTTCCCTAACTAGATTAAGTCTAGTTCTAAACTAAAAAGCTCTCCAGGACTAGGCTTAATCTGGGTCCGGGAAATCGGCCCTTGATAATATAGGCAAGTACTTCAGTGCTATACATCTCTTAAAGAAAAGTACATACTGTTGCTTGTATGGTATACGTAATCGTACTGTATCCATGAGTGTGTTTTTAATGTGTTTGTTCTGGTACTGTAGTAACTCTGTACTGTTGTTGTTCTGTTTGTCAAGCTCACTTTATCTGTTGCAGCTACGCAATGTGTGTTGGTGCAATCCCGTTTACCCAGTGGCTCACCCATTTACTCATGTCACGCGGTTGTTTCCCTCCAATCAGAGCGCTGTCCTTAAGCACAACACAGTAAACTTCGGCATGCTGTACTCTGGAGGCTATGCCGCACCGCATGCCGGCAGAAGCATGACAATAAACTTTTACAATAACACGAATAAGCATGAAAACCAAACAACACAGTGGCTACCTCTACCCAATGTGAGTATGAACCAGAAAACACAGAAACAGTCTCAGTGCAGTTGAACCCTTTAACGTTCATGTGATAGTGTGTACTGCATTTGTACTGTTTTGTAAGGATAAAAGCTTAAAAATAACATTTATCATAAGAAGCACAATATTACCAAACAATTGCCAATGGAGAATGTGAATATTTGTTATCACTTGCCTTCAATATTGAAATGCTATGGCCGTATATACAGTGCCTTGCGAAAGTATTCGGCCCCTTTGAACTTTGCGACCTTTTGCCACATTTCAGGCTTCAAACATAAAGATATAAAACTGTATTTTTTTGTGAAGAATCAACAACAAGTGGGACACAATCATGAAGTGGAACGACATTTATTGGATATTTCAAACTTTTTTAACAAATCAAAAACTGAAAAATTGGGCGTGCAAAATTATTCAGCCCCTTTACTTTCAGTGCAGCAAACTCTCTCCAGAAGTTCAGTGAGGATCTCTGAATGATCCAATGTTGACCTAAATGACTAATGATGATAAATACAATCCACCTGTGTGTAATCAAGTCTCCGTATAAATGCACCTGCACTGTGATAGTCTCAGAGGTCCGTCAGAAGCGCAGAGAGCATCATGAAGAACAAGGAACACACCAGGCAGGTCCGAGATACTGTTGTGAAGAAGTTTAAAGCCGGATTTGGATACAAAAAGATTTCCCAAGCTTTAAACATCCCAAGGAGCACTGTGCAAGCGATAATATTGAAATGGAAAGAGTATCAGACCACTGCAAATCTACCAAGACCTGGCCGTCCCTCTAAACTTTCAGCTCATACATGGAGAAGACTAATCAGAGATGCAGCCAAGAGGCCCATGATCACTCTGGATGAACTGCAGAGATCTACAGCTGAGGTGGGAGACTCTGTCCATAGGACAACAATCAGTCGTATATTGCACAAATCTGGCCTTTATGGAAGAGTGGCAAGAAGAAAGCCATTTCTTAAAGATATCCATAAAAAGTGTTGTTTAAAGTTTGCCACAAGCCACCTGGGAGACACACCAAACATGTGGAAGAAGGTGCTCTGGTCAGATAAAACCAAAATTGAACTTTTTGGCAACAATGCAAAACGTTATGTTTGGCGTAAAAGCAACACAGCTCATCACCCTGAATACACCATCCCCACTGTCAAACATGGTGGTGGCAGCTTCATGGTTTGGGCCTGCTTTTCTTCAGCAGGGACATTGAAGATGGTTAAAATTAATGGGAAGATGGATGGAGCCAAATACAGGACCATTCTGGAAGAAAACCTGATGGAGTCTGCAAAAGACCTGAGACTGGGACAGAGATTTGTCTTCCAACAAGACAATGATCCAAAACATAAAGCAAAATCTACAATGGAATGGTTCAAAAATAAACATATCCAGGTGTTAGAATGGCCAAGTCAAAGTCCAGACCTGAATCCAATCGAGAATCTGTGGAAAGAACTGAAAACTGCTGTTCACAAATGCTCTCCATCCAACCTCACTGAGCTCAAGCTGTTTTGCAAGGAGGAATGGGAAAACATTTCAGTCTCTCGATGTGCAAAACTGATAGAGACATACCCCAAGTGACTTACAGCTGTAATCGCAGCAAAAGGTGGCGCTACAAAGTATTAACTTAAGGGGGCTGAATAATTTTGCACGCCCAATTTTTCCGTTTTTGATTTGTTAAAAAAGTTTGAAATATCCAATAAATGTCGTTCCACTTCATGATTGTGTCCCACTTGTTGTTGATTCTTCACAACAAAAATACAGTTTTATATCTTTATGTTTGAAGCCTGAAATGTGGCAAAAGGTCGCAAAGTTCAAGGGGGGTGAATACTTTCGCAAGGCACTGTATATATTTTTATTATAGTCCATATTTCAACATCAAACAGAAACTAGCCTACAGATACACCATGACATGTGATGGGCTAAGCCTCATGTATCACAGTATCAGTATAGAATCCATAGTGAAGCCGAGTATTATACCATTTCTCAGCCAAATGGTGAAACAAGCCTTAAAATGACGGACATGGCAATCCCTCCCATTTCAACTTCAAGCCAAGTGCTGTCTTTTATCTGTTGTCTGAAATCTTAAAATGTCTGCGGTGTGTTGCATGTCTGCAATATATGTGTGTCAGCTACGGTGTCTGCTCTGCTCTACGGGTTACAGCCGTCCTCTGTACAAGTATTACTGTGTCACTCAGTAGCCTCAATCCAATGGAGCCTAGCGAATAGACACCATGCATTTCAGGACATAGACATGCACATTGAAATAAAACGCGGAGATTGTATCTTTCTCGTATAAGGTATTTTAGTGCCTAGACAATATGGCATTTTGAAAGCAAACCCATCATTCAGAATATCTCTAAACCTGTTACAATCTATTCTTAACAAAAAAGTATTGTATGTGGGAAAATGACAGGAGGCAAATAACCCAACTAATATATTCATACGTATAGGACTTTGCGCTTACTATTATAAAGAAGTTAAGGTCATGATTGATCCAAGGACACCCACTGGTTTACTAGCTGCAGTACTCCGTCAATAGTAATATTATTATCAATGATTATAACCTTATAATTAACACTGTAAATCAATTCATCTTTATCTCTGGTAAAACTGTAGTCCTTTTGGCAGAAAACGCAGGTTAACCCCATAGCCGTAATGATACTCTGAACCCTGTTCCTTTACCCTATTCTCTCTCCAGACCCCTTCTCAACAGAGCAATATATTAGACAACGGCCAGGAGGTGGTCTCTCCCACCACTCAGTGGGCCCCCTACTCACTGGGCAGGAGAGACGTGCCCCCAGAAAACATCATGAAAAAGGTTTGTGCTTTACACTGACAAAGGACCCAGAGAGAGAGAGAGGCCTGTTTGGAGTGTTAGATATGTGGTGTAATGTCACTGTTAATTTGAGCCTAAACTATGCTGATGATATAGTGCTCATTATCACCCAGCTTGCTGACTGAAACATTGAGCTTGTAGCTCATTCATGTATTTATTTATGACATACCAGTACATTTAACGTCAAACCGTAATACACCCCCCATACATGCATTGTTTTAAACAAAGGTGACATTACAAGGACATACAGTATAACCACATAATGCTTCATAAAGGGTCCCTTGTCTTGTCTCTGTTGTACTTCTTAAGGTTACTCCACCTGTTCTTTTAAGATGGGCTCCTTTATTTAGCTGTGATTGCTATGTCAATGTTGTTAAATGTCAGGAGTAATTGCTAAGCACCATGAATCATTCCTGCAGCGGTCCATTCTTGCTTGGTCTCCCTGGCAACCTCTGTTTTTCAGTTAGTTTGGCTGTCATTTAATTGTGGTCACAATCTAGCCATCGGTGTCTGTGCAACAATAATGAGAAAGGTAGACCAGGGACTTCCTATGAAATATTAATGCACAGAGAAAACTGTGGGTTGTGTATCCTGTTTTATTACTTGTACACTCTTAGATAAAAGGGTTCCAGAAGGGTTCTTCGGCTGTCCCCATAGGAGAACCCTTTTTGGTTCCAGTTAGAACCCTTTTTGGTTTCAGGTAGAACTACCTTGGAAAGGGTTCTACATGGAACCAAAAAGGGTTCTGCTATGGGGACAGCCGAAGAACCCTTTTAGGTTCTAAATAGCACTTTTTTTCTAAGAGTATCATGTAGGATGATAGGGTTTGCAGGAAAGCCTCTATATGGTCATTCAGGCTTGAAGAAAACCAAACTAACAGAGATAGGGGCTGAAGCATGCTGCACCTCATCTGTCTGTTATCCGCCATTTTGTAAGACGTGACGTTTGCATCTTTGCAGCTTCCTGACTCTTTGCCTAACGGGTTGAATTACCCACAGGCAGGCGGCCACCACCCCCACCAATCACAGACAATGATAGTGACATCCGCGTCGGCCACACCCCCACACCGCTCGGTGCGGGACCAGCAGTACGAGGGCGCCATCAACAAGATCTCCATTCAACAGTACCAGTCTCCTCTGCCCATGGCCACCACCACCAGTCCCCGGCCCCAGAGCGCACGCTGTCTCATCCAGACCAAAGGCCAGAAAAGCATGGACGGCTTCCAGGAGCAGGTTGGCCATCACTCCCTCGCTCCACTTCCATCTCTTTGTTTGTCTCTGTGTTTGTCCCTCCATCTGTGTTTGTCTCTTTGTACTTCTCTCTCACCCTCTTCCTCTTAGGCATCCTTTCACTCTCCTTCTCTCTCTCTTCCTTTCCCTCTCTCAATCTGGTCGACAACAGATCTCTGAGAGGCCTATATTCTGGCTACCGGTATATAGAGAGGAGAGATTTGCACCACGTAATTGTATCGTAATACAATATCAAATTTATATTTTTGGCAATATGAAGTTTTTGTGTCGTTTGGCAGTTCTGTGTGCGGATAGAGAAGAATCCAGGTTTAGGGTTCAGCATCTCAGGAGGAATCAGTGGCCAAGGGAACCCCTTCAAGCCTTCTGACATGGTAAGATTAAAGCAGCTAAATGTTCTCTGTGGGGGTCTGATACTGTGCAGCCTGTGCCATAGGAACATGTTCCATTTTTCTCTGCTGTAGGCTGTTCCTTAAGCTGTTTGAATAACCACTGCACAGCACTGTATGTCTCGCTTCAGAGTTTCCATGGTAACAGGTGCTACTACAGTGCTGCAGTTTACTTGGTTAACTTTGAACCTTTTTATTATATGCCAATAATGAGCAAGAATCAAGAAGAGACTCGTAATGTAGACAGACGTAAGGTTGGCAAATGCCCAATAGTTCAATACTGTCTTGTTACCATGGTAACCGCAAAGAAAGGATGCAGTGAGAAAAATGTCCATAGCTTTGCATTTAAACAATTTCTAAATCAGTTCAAATGATGTTGTTGTTTTTCCCTTGTCGTTTTGAAACATCAAAGCCTAGGGCTGGATTAAATCCTTATCGCAGAAGTATCGTGGAAGATCCACGTAGAAATGTAAAGGTCATTTCCGATTTAGATGACATGCAGCGTTTACCGTGAATGTAGTGGCGGGAACATTGCCTTTAAATATCAATTGAGCATAACGTGGATCTTCCGCGAATCCAGTCCCTAGTTTCTTCTCCTTGACATTAAATTTGCAGTGTGGAAAGTATTGTAAGCCATGGAAATAGAATTCAAATTCAATTTTGTACACCTTGTTATAGCCATTGAATGTGTTGTATATTTTTGTATGCATATCATCCCCCATCTTAGCACCCCACTGAAAGGTGGTGCATGCTGATTACAGAGGGAATCTTCTGAGGGCCTGCTTTCCTGTGATGCCTCAAGGAGTCCCTGATGTAATACATGAGTCATTAGATGTTAGTAATGTTATTCGGGCTTCAAGTGAGGATTAACTGTGTTGAATAAGCATCTTCATATGGTATTATGATCATCTTCATATGGTTTAAACGCATGCAAAGATTGGTATATTTATAATCTCTGCCTTGATTAGAAATTTTTTGGAAACATGAAGTGTAAAAAAAAACTCCCCCACAGTGTCCATAACTTTGTAAATAGCTGGACAAATATATTTTTATTGTATCTGTTTTAGTACTGTTGATACCTTTTCATTAAAGTTAGATGTAAATGCCATGTAAGTACATGTAGTTCTTGAGTTTAACAAACAGAGCACACTCAGAGAACACTTCCATTTTTGATCTTGTGACAGATCCTTACGATAGTCCAGCTAAACCTATAAAGTTAATGTTGACAATGACATCATCAAAATCATGCACAGAACTTGAGTTCGAGGAAACACAAAAAAAGCGCCAAACACCCAGTTTGAAAGGCAAAGATTCTAAACCATCTTCACCATGTGGTTCCTAACCTCATATCACTTTTGACTTATAGGGTATCTTTGTTACTAGGGTACAGCCTGATGGACCGGCCTCCAACCTGCTTCTGCCTGGGGACAAAATACTGAAGGTAACCATGTTGTTCATCACTGCATCGATCATCATTGTCCTCTGAGTCTGTGAGAGCGCATCCTCCTTCCGCCACATTGCCAGTAGAGGCTTTGCATGTGGCATTTTGTGCTGGACGTACATGTGTCTACCAAGTGAGCATGGTCCTCTGTTTTGACCTCTGTCAAACCTCCAACATGCTTTACTTGTCCCTCAGTCAGGTCTTCCACTAATAGTGCTTATACTGTATGTATCCTAATAAAGGCCCATAGAAGCAGACTGAAAAATGTAAGTGGATAACATACAAGTAAGTAACTTTACTGATATATAGGATTCCTAATGTGATGTTTTATATATAGTATCGACCAGCAATGTAATGATCCCAACTTTTTTGATAACCTTGAAACCCCTGGAGCATTTTCTGCTATTTTTTCTCAACTGTCCTCTCCATCTTTCCAACTTTGCAGCAAAGATTGAATCTGGTCTCTTCCTCTATTTCATTATTATCAGATCCTCCAATCTCTTCTCGAAAAATACTTTAGGAGTAAACATTTTAGGATGAGCATCAGAGTTCTTCTACCCAATGTGATAAGAAACAAATTGCACACTATGATGTGGTGGTGTATTTAGCTTAGGTAGAGGGCTGTTACTCTAAAAGGGTAATCACCATCACACATACAGTACATAGGGATGAAGCTGTCAAAGTAAGTGTTTACCATAGTGCAGAGAGGGCACTGTACCCCTGTAGATTGTCAGATCCCTGGTCCATGTGAAGCTACTGTTCAGGCTCTATTTGTCAGTCATAAATCCAAACCCATGTCAGTGAAGCCTACATGAACAAGCCAGGCCCTCTGCGCCAATACAACTTAATGGGATTGCAATAGTCTCTACAGTTATTGGCATGTCTATTATATCTGTGTCGCTTTAAATGTGTGCTAGTAGAAGCCCTCGCCCCTTTCCCCTCGCCCCTTGCTCCTCGCCCACCCGTAGCCTGCAGAAGCAGGCACTTCTCTACTCTCTCCACAGATACAAGTGTTAGCTGAAGGACAGACCTCTAAAGACCAGCTTCTCTCCTCCTTCTCTCCTTTACAGCATGACCTCCTTCTCTTCCTGTGTGCATCTCTCTGCTCTTCCTCTCCTCTTTTCCTTGACAGTCTTGTGTTTCTATCTCCTGAGCTAGGACTGTTTCCAGTCCTCTCCGTGCTGCCCCGCCCTGCCCCTCCTCACCCCCTTCACTCTGTTCACCTTCTGCTTCATTTTTGCATTGCAGGGCAATGGACATAGTTTTTTACACATGGAACATGAAACTGCTGTCTCTCTTCTGAAGAATTTCCAGAAACCTGTGGACTTGGTAATCTTGAGGGAGAGCACAATTTAAATATTTTTTATAACACCATTGCTTCTTGCCCAAACGGTTTGTGGAAATGTGTACAACCGATTTTTATCTATGAACAGAGACATTTGCCAATTGCTGGACCAATGGCAATACTAGTGCCAAATGTACTATAGGATACATATCTTATAACCTATCTATGAATTTTGTGTAAACAGGAAATGTATATTCTGAGTTGATGTGAATGAAAGTCATTTTTCTCATTCAGCACGAGGCTGTAGGTTGGAGTAATTTCATGTTATTTCTTTTTATTTGATCTTTGTTTTTATTTAGAAGTTTTTGCTTATTTATATTGCCTTTTATTTTGTACCTTTTTCATTGTAGCTTCTCATTTTACTCTCAGAGCATGAAAACACACTAGCTCTTTAGAAATTACATTCACCATAAACACTGCCTCAACTTTGTATATGCCTTGTGTAAATATTTTCATTTACAATAAAGACATGAACAGTAGAGAGGGGAATGGTACTGAAAATATTATAATTTTTTGTTACAGAAGAAAGAAATCGCACTTGTCTCCAACCTTAATACAGGGCCAACTTATAAAATGCTTTTTTATTATAGCTTTTCCCACCGGTTTATTTAATCGTTTTAAAACGATGTCGCTCTCTGTACCCAACCAGTCACTGCATTCTGTGAACTAGAATGTTTGTAGGTGCTCAATGCTCAATCATGTATATGTATATGTTTACAGACATGAGCAAAATTGAAGTAGAAGCAATATTCTATCCCAACGTGACAAGACTACCCTAGAGGGCCATCTGCTGGCTATATTATGTGGTTTCCCATAATTGTGCCAAGGAGTATGTAATGTATACATACCCCCACATTCATATACAGAAAAATCCATTGTTTGTGCACTTAAGCACAATTGTAACATCGTTTCTCATCTGTTTGTCTGTGTTTCTATAAAAAACAACTGAGTGGTTTTGTTCGCACTGATTTGAAGTGGTGTGAGTAATATTGCTTAGCTTTTCAGCACCACTCTGTGGAACACCAATGACTTTTTAGAACATTTCAAGCTCAGTTTATTATGAGTACGCATCATTGGAGAAGTATTAATGCGAGAACTATGATGGGTTTTTTTTCCAACAATGCCACTGCCCAGAATAAGCATTTCACCCTGTTACATTTCTGGATGGATGTTCATTTTAAGCTCTGATGTTACAGCATGGTCTTTGAATATGTTTTTGGGATACATTCTGTGTTTTGAAATAGATTTTAGGGTCTCTCTTATAAAGAGATTTCTCTCTTTTTGCAAACCAATGAGATTATTATATTGTCAAAATTGGTGCCATTTTATCCCAATCAAAAACATATTCCTTATGAGCCCTGACAATTTTTCATAACATTTTTGTCAAATGTAGCATCAAATGTGACATTCTTGAGAAAAACTAAGCACCTATAACTCTATGGAAGGACCCTGGTTGAATTTGTGCCAAGCTAAGCTGGTAAGTGGTACTTCGGTATCCAGTCAATTATGAGTTCAAATATTCAAGATATTGTTCCAGAAAGTTTGATAATATAATTATTTTTACTAAATGTTTTCAGGTAATTATTCGGAATATATTGATATACCTTTGCTCAAATATATAGCTTTGCGAGATTTGCGAGATTTTATAAGGACAATGAACGATGACGATGAAGATCTTACGACTTGAAGAAAAGCTCTACTATCAAATGTATTTCTACAGTAATTGTGAATTTGTGTTATACAAATATTATATATATGTATATGAATATAAAAATAGTCATTTTTGTATGTGTTTAAAATACAATTAAATATAAAAAAGTGAATATATGGTAATATTCAGTCAAATTGCAGTATTGATGTAAATAATTGTGAATGAAAACACATTGAGATAATTTATTCATAGATTGTGAATGTACTCCAAGCTTCTGCAGTATGAAGACTCACTGGACTTGAATGCTGCTTCATTTTTTGTGCAAAAAGTAATTTTAACTATTGAAAGAGAATTATTCTGTTTAGTTGGACAAATTTAGTGATAATTTATTATACTATTTATTTGCACATGCAAGTTTAATCCTTCCAGTTTTATTTCTGTATTAACACAAAGAAATGTAATTGGTAAAGTATATATTGTGTGTTTAGATTGCATTTCACAGATGCTATCTGTACATATTTAAGATACATTTTTATTAAAAAAAGATTATAAAATTGAACGAAAAATGCTGTGCAGCAAATACAGAGCCATTTTCGGCTTTGGAAGTACAATTTTTCAGTATTTAAGAAGTGTTTTGAATAATGTATAAAAGTATATTGTACAAATAATAAAAATGTCACTTGTTATTTTTCATGGTCCTCTGTGGTCTTTATACAATCCCATCAAAACCAGTATTTTCTTCCCCTAAATTAGGAAGTTAATTTGTCACTCTTGATAACAGCATCTGCTAAATGACTAAAATGGAATATTTCATGGTAAGTCTGGTATCTTACTGCCATCTATCACACTTGACTTTCCATGACTAGGTGGTGTTTTGCCACATAAAAATATTATTTTTCTAAACAGTATCATACTGTGAATTTATTAAAGACTATAACAAAGGATCAAAGCACCAAACACATCTGCCTTGTACACATTTAATGTGGTTGGAATTCAATCATTATTGTGGTTGGAGTCATTGAAACAGACATGGTTCAATTGTCTTACTCAGTTTTCATGAATACAATGACAGAGTGCATGCAAGTTCTTCTGTTTCACATAAAAAGTGACTGAAGAACACAATGTTTTTTTTTCAGGCTATTAGATATGTTGTTACACTATCTCAATGTCATTACAAATGAATTATTGAGAATGATATAACATTTTAAAATGTCTCGTTTGGATCAGAGTATCAAACAGGCCAAGGCCAAATCAGTAGAAGTGTCAGATTATCTTGCAATTGCCATACATTATGTTAAACATTGAATGCAAAACTTTCCTAAAGAATAAGCTTAGTGGAATTGCTATTGTTTTTCCATATATTGAGAAAATGAACCCACACTAAGACAGGCTTTTCAGCTTGGAATGCAATTCAAATATTGCCATTGGTAGAAGATCTTGTAAACATTGTTACAGCAGTCTCCCAGTAGTAATCATTCAAACTTTATATCTTAGATCAAACAAGAGAAAGTACACTTCAAATCATTAGGCTCGAATGTCATGAACACTTTTACAGAATAATGGCAGTTAGTTTCAAGCCAAAAACAAACACTGATTAATCATAAAATTGTACTTTCTCATTTGGTGTGTTGTAGTTGTGTGTGTTGTATCTCATTTGGCTTTAATGCAGTTGACTATGTAGGGATCCTGCTTCGTAGGTACTCCAGGACAGCATCAGTTCCTCTGGATACAATGGCTGCTCTGGGGTTGCGGAAAGGATTTCCATCCAGCATGAGGGCTCTAAATGAAAGACGAGAGAATTAGTGAGACCAGCTTCAAGCCAGCTTCAAATATTGATATACAAACACATACTTCCCTCTATACAACAACTGCTCGGCGCAAAATCACAACTATATGGATCACTGAGTTGGATGCCCTAGTGCATATACCTTTTCTGATTGCTATTCAACACCATACCTGACACAAATAGCACAGTTCCTGCAGCTTCCACCCCTATCTAAATAAAACCAGATATGACCACGCTTTTTGAAATCCTGTCCAGTTATATCTTCGTCACATCATATATTGTCCCCTAAACACAGTGTCACATCCCGGTCCCTACCTCAGGCTCGTACAGTTGCCCAGTTCAGGTGGCACCTGCATGATGTCATTGTTCTGCAGGTCCAGAGTGGACAGCTTGTCCAGAGCTTTGAGCTGCAGTGGGTTAATGGCTCCCACTTGGTTATTACTGATAAGAATGGTCTCCAGGCTAGGAACCCGGTACAGCACCTCTGGGAACAACTTAAACCTGTCAAAATATGACATGAATTTGAATCCGTTTCTACCAATCATCTGTGTACAGCACGATGACTACATTCCTTTAAGACCAGAGTGCTTACCTGTTGAATGACAGTGTGATGCTCCGCAGTTTCATTAGGGCCTCAATTTCCATTGGTAGAGATGTCAAAAGATTGTTCCTAAGGGAAAAGCCAAAATAAACTGCATATTACAAATGGTACATCGGTGCATGTGAGACATCTTAAGCAAATGTACCAATTTTAGACCGGGTTAAAACAATGCTCCCACCAGAAACACCTCGGAGTCTAAAAAAGGTTGAGCCTCTCGTCTCACTGACCTCCGCAACACAAACGCTACTTTTATTCGGAAAGACAAGGCCTTCTGATATTTGAGCTGTAGAGCTGACAGATGTGCTGTGGAGGCTGATTGTCAGTTTATGTACCTGAGGTCTATGTGTGCCAGCTGCTGCAGCATGCAAAACTCCAAGGGGAGGCTGGTCAGCTTGTTAAACCCCAGGTTGATGTCAGAAACAGAGTCCTTCAACTCCACAACCCTGAGGACCAAGCAGAGACTCATTCAAACTCATCCAACATTATCACCACAACAGTCCTACTGTATCTGACATTCTCTATCAATGGCTTTGTGGTGACTTTTAGGAGTGGTGTGATTCTTCTCACACTGAGGGTTTTTCCTCCATAGGCCCAGACTGTGGTGTGAAGTCACTGATTACAAGCAAGGTACCTGGGAGGTACTGCAGCCAGCTGGTTCTTGCTGAAGTTGACACTGGCAACAGGCTCACTTCCCACAGCATCAAACACATCATCAGGAACACATGCCATCTGCTTCTCACTGGAACCAGGGTCACACACAAAGCAACAGTTTACTGACAACACTTCACTACATCACAACTACCCTCATGCTGTGGCAACGCAATATCATTTTGTGGTAGAACGTTTGAGTTTTTAACTTTCCCAGAATGTCTTAACTGAGCTTCAAACACGGCACAAAAATAATAGTTGACACACACCTGTAGTCCAATGTCTTCCGTGTTTTAATGGTGTGCACGTTGATCTTCGCCTGACTGGGCAGAGTCATGGCAGTGTCAGGCTCATCTCCTTTGCCATCTGAATCCTCTACAGATCCAAATGAAAATGTCAGTCCAATGATATGAGACAGTCTGGTAAATCAACAGCGGCCTTTCCACAAAACCTTGCAAAGTAAATAAAAGGGTCTATTCACTGAATACGAGAACCTTCTGCATAGACAGAGAAAGACAAACATCCTTGTACCTTTTATTCGACCCCTCAAGTACTTCAGCAATTCATTGGTTCCTTTCTGTGAAGGACACAAAAGTCATATCCTTTCACAGAACTGACTTGCCTAGTTAAATAAAATAAATAATAATAATAATAATAATAAAAATAAAAATGGCTACATTGCAACTCTACAGTGAGGTTCATTGAGGTTCTACTGTAGTGGTGAAACTGTAGTAGCTTCCAGAAGGTTGTCGTCCTAACTCACAGTCAAGAGGTCTCTGCGGATGCCTCTCAGAGGGTTGCCCTCTAGAGTCAGAATCTTCAGCTTGGGCAGGAGGGCAAGGGCAGCTGGCAGACTGGCTCACGCATACAAGGGAGAAATGCAGTAGAACAGCCATAAGATATCCAGGCAGCTAAACACTACACAGGACATTTTGGGGTGTTTTCACTTGTGAGCTTTGTTCTTATTTAATTGGTTTATATTTGTGCTGTGTATAAATCTGTTATATGCACTGATGAAAGAGGCTAAATCAACTAAATAATAAACAAATGAGTTAAGAATAACAGCACACGACCTGTGAGGTGGACCAAGTACATTAACCACTGAGGAGAGACCAGGGGAGATCTGATCAGGCAAACCTACCTGCTGATGTCATTGTTGACTAGGTCTAGGCGCTCCAGGCCTTGGAGTAGTTTGATTTCCTCAGGGAGAGTCTTCACCTTGTTGTCCCTCAGCTCCAATACACTCAGAGTGCTCAGGTGTTTCAGGTGCTCTGCCTCCAGCACCTCAATCTGGTTATTACCAACATGCAGCTCCTACCAGACATGTGATAGAAAGCTGTCAGAGTTTGCATAGGGCACTTGTTTACAATTCATTCATACAGGTAATCTCATTGAGACTCAAACGTTCCTTCTTAAAGGAAATCATCAGTGTCCTTACCTTGAGCCTTGAGGAGGGCAGTTCAGGAAGAAAGCGCAGTTTGTTGTGTCTCAGATAGAGCTGCTCTAAAGACGCCATTTGAGACAAGACAGGAGGTATGCTCTCAAGCTGATTGTGTGTGCAGTCCAGCAGTCTCAAATCTGTGGAGGCGTTCATACAGGATGTTATGCTTCAGCCATGTTCACGTCAAGAATATAACAGTGGATGCATCCATTTCTAAAGGGTAGGCAGTACATACAAAAACTAAACAACACACAAACCAAAACATATGCTGCCATTTCCGTCTTACTTTTCATGACACTGATTCCTGAGGGGAGGCTCTTCAGCTTGTTGTGGGAGAGGTTCAGCTTCACCAGATGGTTCAAGTTGCCCAGACTGTCAGGGACGGCAGTTAGCTGGTTGTTGGAAAGATCCTTCCACCAACAATACAAAAACAAGTCAGCGAGATCATCCAAAGAGTTAATCTAAGATAATCACTTTGTTACACTGACACATTTTAGTAGTGTTTCATTGCCAGAATTTACAATATCATCCAGGTTAGTGAGCAATCCCACTCCCTCTGGCAGGTGCTCCAGTAGATTCTGCTGCAGCTGGAGAGAGGTGAGGTTCTTCAGACTCCATATCTCCTCCGGAAACTCTTTCAGTTTATTGTGACTGCAACAGAGAGGTAATGGGGGTGGGTATAATTTGTGGAACATTCCAACAGGAATCTATTCCAAAAACATTGTAAATAACAAGGTTGCTAACAAATAACGCATAAAAAAAATTGTGCCCTCAAAGCTCATCACTAAGCTAAGGACTCCAGCACTAAACCCCTCCCTCTGAAACTGGATCCTGGACTTCCTGACGGGACGTCCCCAGGTGGTAAGGGTAGGTAACAACACATCCGCCACGCTGATCCTCAACACAGGGGCCCCCTCAGGGGTGCTTGCTCAGTCCCCTCCTGTACTCCCTGTTCACTCATGACTGCACGGCCAGGCACAACTCCAACACCATCATTAAGTTTGCTGATGACACAACAGTGGTAGGGAGGAGATCAGAGACCTGACCGTGTGGTGCAAGGACAACAACTCTCTCTAAATGTGAGCAAGTCAAAGGAGATGAATGTGGACTACAGGAAAAGGAGGACTGAGCACGTCCCCATTCTCATCAATGCGGCTGTAGTGGAGCAGGTTGAGAGCTTCAAGTTCCTTGCCGTCCACATCACCAACAAACGAACATAGTCCAAGCACACCTAGACAGACCTGAAGGGGGATAGGTTTTGTCGTGCCCTCTTCACGAGACTGAAAATATTTGGCATGGGTCCTCAGATCCTCAAAAGGTTTTACAGCTGCACCATCGAGAGCATCCTGACGGGTTGCATCATTGCCTGGTATGGCAACTGCTCGGCCTCCAAACGCAAGGCACTACAAAGGGAAGTGCGCACGGCCCAGTACATCACCGGGGCTAAGCCTCCTGCCTTCCAGGACCTCTATACCAGGTGGTGTCAGAGGAAGGCACTAAAAACTGTCAAAGACTCCAGCCACCCTAGTTGTAGACTGTTCTCTCTGCTACCGCACAGCAAGCGGTACCGGAGTGCCAAGTCTAGGTCCAAGAGGCTTCTAAACAGCTTCTGCCCCCAAGCCATAAGACTCCTGAACAGCTAATCAAATGGCTACCCAGACTATTTGCATTGCCCCCCTTCTATGCTGCTACTCTCAGTTACTATCTATGCATAGTCACTTTAATAACTCTACCTACATGTACATATCACCTCGACACCGGTGCCCCCGTACATTGACTCCATACCGGTATCCCATGTATATAGCCTCGCTATTGTTATCTACTGCTGCTCTTTAATTATTTGCTATTCTTATCTCTTAATAAAAAATAAATACAAATTTGGGGGGGGGGGGGGGGGTGGGGGGGGGGGGGGATATTTTCGTAAAACTGCACTGTTGGTTAAGGGCTTGTAAGTAAGCATTTCACTGTAAGGTCTACCTGTTGTACTCGGAGCATGTGACAAATAAAATGTATAGCGGCAGAATAAGATACCGGGTAGGGAGTGGGCTATTTAATTACGTTTTTCACTCACCATGTTTATTCTGAAAAATGTCTGTCCTCACTCTGGTAACCTATGGACAAACATTAAGAATAAGCTACGTGGTGAGTTGATGCCTATTCGGCAGCTAGTTCGCTAGGTGAATTGATCATGTTACTTTGTATGCATTGTTTGTTAGCAACCTTGTACTTTACGAAGTTATTGGAACAGATTCCTGTTGGAATGTTCCACAAATTATACCCACCCAGTTAACGGACAGCATTTTAGCAGAAAGTCAGTATATAGAGGAAAGAGACCTCTTCTTTCTTTATAATGGAAGTGATTCCTGGTGTGCATTTCTCATTTGTTGAGTAACTTTAGTTGACAAAATCCTCACATACCTCAGACTGAGTTTCTGAAGATGTTGCAACTCTCCAATAGATGTGGGTAATGAGGTAAGCTGATTATCATGGACCTTGGGAAAGTGGAAAGACAAGACAGAATGTCAGAGGGTCATCGTAAACATCAAACTTGTCAAAGTAGTTTCTCCCATAAATCTTGGGAGCATAGACCTTCCATTCAAGCTTTGAAAGGGCCTAGTCGATCACTTCTTAAATCAGGCAACACAAAACACGTCAGAAAAAAACAATACCCACATCCAAAACAGTAAGGGCTGGCAACAGCTTGACATCCTCTGACAGAGCTTCCAGCTTGTTTGAAGAGAGAAGCAGCTTGGTCAGATCTGTCTGGTCCCACCAGCGATCATCTGCTCCAAAGGACAAGTTCTGTTTGGCCTCCTCAGGTGTGTCTAAGTTCAGCCTCCAGACACTTTGTGGGACTAAGTGCAGAATAGTGGTAAAATGGTTAGCATTAGCATAACGTTACATGCATTCATTCAAGTGGTCATCAATCAATCAACCAACCAATCAACACCATACCCATCTCATGATGTGTCATCATGATAAATAGGCAGAGTCTTTCTTCCCTGACAGTTACCTTCAGTCAGCCCTCGCCCAGACAAATTGAGCTGCCCGCTTTTTCTGGCGGTTTTCAACAATCCATAAGGGACAGCAACCGGTTCCTCTTTTTCTGTTCTAAATCCTGCTCTAGAATCCACTTTGGCACCTCTTTTAAAGCGTGACATTGTTCATATGTTGTTAGTGCCACTAACTTTGTCTAACCAGCTTGTTAGTCATGCCAATAATGTTAGCTAGCTAGCTCGCTATGTATTTATAAATTGCCGATAGAAAACTAAATTTAGGAGCCAAGCATTTCATAAGCCTTTCTGGGTAAAACGATCATTTCCGGTTCAAATGTGAATATTTAATTGTAAAAGTCATTCTTCAGAATTATAAACGTTGTAAAAAGCGATGTATATTGAATTGTTAATTGATGTACCTTTATCTGAAATAGGAATTAGTAATGCTCGATATAATTCACGTTTCGCTATTTTATCCAATGATGCACCCGGATTTCAATATGGACTCTTATTTTGGTAGTACGTGAAAACCTTGACCCGGAAAAGGTTGAGCAGGTGAGTCAAAGACAGTACAGTATTAGAAACTCAATGGCTGTTGGATGAGTTGGATCCACTGAGGTATAATAAGAACAGTTTTGGCCGGGGTAGGCCGTAATTGTAAATAATAATTTGTTCTTAACTGACTTGCCTAGTTAAATGAAGGTTAAATATTGTAACGACCCTGGGTTTATAAGCGCGGAAATCGACTCTGCCGCACGAATGCTTTTGCGGTACAGTCGATAGCGCGCCGGACCTCGGGCTAGAAGGTCGAGGGTTCGTGACCTGCTCCCTGCCGGTTTCATTACATTGGTGTCAGAAGTGGGATCGGGCCTTGCATCCACGACAGTGCGTGTGCTTGGCCGGTGAGCGCGTTCCTGTAAGACGTAGAGTAGTGTAACGACCCTGGGTTTATAAACGCGGAAATCGACCCTGCCGCACGAGCATGCTTTTGCGACACAGTCGATAGCGCGCCGGACCTCGGGCTAGAGGTCCGGCTAGAGGTGCAAAACAAAAAGAGAGGATGAGGCGAAGCGAGAGAGTTTACTCCCGTCAAAATACTGTCCACAATAAGCAAACCAATAAGCCTTTGGGATGACCACACAAGACTCTCTCGTCGTTATATACAGTATCTTTGTTGGATTATTTTGGAATTACCGAAGATTCAATCAAATATTCGCCTGTTCCTCTCTGATTTACCGTCACGTCAGCATCCCGTGGTCACAGCTGGCCACAATTAAGTTGTAGTAGCCTACATTTGTAGTGATTTTTATTTCTTATTTTTGTTTGTTTTATTTACTAAAATAAATAAAAACATAAATAGAAAATATATTTGTGATGTGCTATGTTTATTTGTTTTTGTATTGGAATTGGAAGAAAAAATATAGAGGCCTATAATAAAAAAAACATTGACTTCCGCTGTTCCCCTTCAAAATAAAAGCTTGCAATGAAACGCTATTTCTTTGGCGTATACATCGAGTGTACAAAAGATTAGGAACATGGACTCTACAAGGTTTCGAAGCGTTCCAAAGGGATACCGGACCATGTTGACTCCAATGGTTCCCATAGATGTGTCAAGTTGGCTGGATGTCCTATGGATGGTGGACCATTCTGGAGACACATGAAACCGTTGAAGTTCTTGACACACTCAAACCGGTGCGACTGGCACCTACTACCATACCCATTCAACGGCAGTTTAATATGTTGTCTTATCTATACACTGGATTCACCTGGTCAGTCTTTGTCAGGGTTTCCCAAACTCTGTACTGGGACCACCCGGGTACACATTTAGTTTTTTGTCAAAAGACTACACGGCTCATTTAAATTAAATAATCAAGTCGTGATGATGAGTTGGCTATTTGAATTAGCTGTGTAGTGCTAGGGCAAAAACCAAAATGTGCACCCAGGGGGGGCCCAGACAGAGTTTGGGAACCCTGGTCTATGTCATGGAAAGAGCAGGTGTTCCTAATCGTTTGTGCACTGAGTGTACTTGCCGCCTTCCCTTGCCAGTCGGAACTAGGAAATTCAGAAATGTCAGACTTGCTAAGTGGTTGAACGTGGCACGTGTATAACTACAACCAGTTAGCAAGTCAGACTGAGTTTGCTAGTTACTACTAGCACATGAATGTGACACTAGATACAAAATATTTTTGGTAGGGCAGTTTTGCATAGTGCATAATGTTAAATTATGATACCTAATTATAACTACATTGGGGAAAAAACTAAACTCAAGAGTATTCCTACTTTTTACAAGTTAAATAATATAATAATGTGGAGCCTATTGAGAAATGGTTGGAGCCTAAGTAACCTTTATGCATGTAAAGAACATAATAATAGCCCAGCTGTAAAACATGTTGCAGATTCCTTAATTAAGAGCAATGTTGTTTTCAGTTTTTGTTTTTCTGTCTTCTGTCAATGTATTGTTTGGTGTCATTTATCTGTCAGTAAAACTGAAAATTCATGAATAAAATATAGGCTATAATAATAACAATAATAGCCCACATGTAAAATAATATACAATTAAAATATACAATTATAAATAATTATTTTGATTAAATGGATTATTGTTAATTTACCTATGTTTAAGGATGCAATTTTAAAATGTATGTTTAAGCATCCCACTTGGCACAGATGTCAATTCAACGTCTTTTCTACGTAGGTTCAACGTAATTTCTGTCATGGATCCCTCCCGAACTTTCATTACGCACACCTGGCCCCTATTCCCAGTGATTGGTAATTGTATAAGTGTGTCCTTGGTTTACCATTGTCCTATTGATTATTGTTACAATGTCCATTGGTTTGTGTGAGTACCTGTGCTGTGTGTTTTGGCTTTCGTGCCATTGTGGATTGTGCAGATGATTAGGGGTCTCGTCCCATGTGTTTATCATTGTGCGCTTGTGTTATTTATTCGAGGTACTCCTCGCTCTTTTGTTTGGGTTTCAACCCTGTGTTTTGTATAGTGTTTGTTTGGTCTTCATCCCTGTGCCTTTACACGGCACTCCATAATTTGGGTAAGAAATGTAAAAAACTATTACGCATTCCTGCGCCTGTCTCCCGAGTCATTCATACCAGCATGACAATTTAATTGAAAAGACATGGAATCAACGTTGATTCAACCAGTCTATGCCCTGTGGGATTGTTATATTGCACAAACAAATTTTACTTTAAAGGAAATAATATTGATTGTGTGTCCATAAAAATAAAGTTCAGTCTACTCATTAGAGCATACTATATTATCCAAAAAAGGTGAGTTGAACAAAAAGCTAGGTCATAGCAAGTGTTGCTGTACTTTTACTGTGGTCAAACTGGTTTGTGTGGGGCCCCTGGATACTATGTTAGAAATATTGCACTGCACAGGACAAATATTTGTGTGTCCAGTCTTCTCACTAGAGTCCCTAGAATACAAAACGCGTTTGAAAAAAAATCCTGTTCATAGGAAGCATTGCTGTCAGTGGCGGCTGCTGAGGGGAGGACGGCTCATAAAAATGTCTGGAAGGGAGCGAATGGAATGGCATTAACCTTCCGGTTGTGTTCGTTTCATGTTCATTAATTCTGTGTTCCTGGTCGAAAATGACCGCCCCCAATATAGCTGATTATAAATCCATAACAATCAACTTAAATTCTTGTGACCATTTCAAGTTTTGAACTTCTATTTGCTATTTATGGCCCGTAGGCCTCATTGACTTGAGCTAATACCACACATTTGAGTAAAAAAAGCATAATGCATGGATTATTGTGATTATAACAAATTCTCAGATTAAACATATTGTGCTATTTATCACAGACTACTTTGTCAAAGTTTAACAAGGACCCTCTCCTGTTGATCAAAGATATGAACAACAGCCTCACATACATTATATAATTTGGTCATTGTGCTGCCACAGAATGAATTGTGAGCAAGGCCTCAAAAAAGCTTTATTTACCAGAGCTGCAAGAGAAGTTCTATATATTGTTGAAACAATGTTGCGATTGTTTGTGAGAATGTCAACAGGTGTGGTTCCCCTGGGGGAAAGATTCTATTGGGGAAAGGTTCCTGTGGGGGTGTCCATGGAAACCAAGAAGGGGAGTGGTGTGTGTGTGTGTGTGTGTGTGTGTGTGTGTGTGTGTGTGTGTGTGTGTGTGCTCAAACACATATGCATGTGGGGGTCTGGGAAAGGAAGTGTGTCTATCTGATGAATGGGCATGTGCCTGAACTCAAATTTAGAACCTAAATGTAGTCTCACCCATTCATCAACCAGTCATGTTGACCGGGCACACCACAGGTGTACAAAAGTTAAATAAAACACCCAAATTTTAATGAAAATAATCCAAATGTATTTTGTGTGTTTAGATGCCCTGTGTGGACAAAAGTCATGGAACCTTATGACAATTAGATTAAATGAACTACATTTTTCAGAGAGAAAATATGTAAATCGGTCCAATTCGACCAGAACACAGCAGGAGGGTTAAACCATGTGTTTGATGTATTTGATACCATTCCACTGATTCCGCTCCAGGCATTACCAACAGCCTGTCCTCCCCAATTAAGGTGCTGCCAACCTCCTGTGATTGCTATATCAAAATAGCTTACATTCTAAAATGGTAGCTGTCCATAGTGCTGGTATGTGTCAGTATAAAGCTTCCCAAGACCTAGCTTTTTGTTCAAACTCACTTGTTTTGTATTCTAGGGACTAGACTAACCTATAGAATAAGGAATTACAACTACATGAATTAGACTGGATTCTAAATACATGGCTCAGGACTGGACCATGGTACAGTCAATAATGATGAAAGATTACATTATTTCACTTTCTATGCCATCAATAATGATTTCAACATAATCTAAAATGAGTTATCTGTTTTACAGCATAAATATAAAATTGATCATTTTTCAAGTAAAGGCGAAGGTCTCCCCCTACCGGACACAAGAAGTCATCACTGATTGAGCATCTTAATTTATGGCCAATATTGCTCAGGCCTGGGTTGGCTGGTTGGAATGCAATTGCTAATCATCCATCCGAAACCGCCCGACTAAATGTGATAAAGTGAAAATCTGAGGCCCCGACCCTAACACGCTAATATAGAAAATGCGCTGTAGGCTGCAGTCAGAGATGGCGGAACGATTATTATTTGCCTGATTTAAATGTTTCTGCTTATAATTTCCAAAATTTTGGTAGGCTATTTGTAAGTCAACTTTTCTATAATTAGATACATGCAGCCTTTGCTCACCAGCATAATGTCATAAATTAATAGAATGAATGCTTCCATCTAGTTGACATAGGTAAAGTTCTCTCTGCCATCTCTACTTCTTTCGTCATGCAAAGACGTTTAGGGAACTGGGGAGAAAATGCAATAAACCCCCACCTCCAAAAAACAGGAAAGATTTTCTGGCTAAATTTCCAAATGTTTCAAGTTTCAAGATCACATGCACAAGTACAGTGAAATTTGTTTCTTGCAAACTCAACACCCAACAATGCAATAAAAACAATGTAATACTAGAAAAAGTAACACAAGAAATAAGAAATATGAACACAGGAAGTAAGCATACTATATACACAGGGTCAGTTCCAATATCATGTTTACAATGTGTAGGTATACTGGAGTGATGGAGGTAGATATGCATAGGGGTAAGGTGACAGGGAAATTGGAGTGATGGAGGTAGATATGTATAGGGGTAAGGTGACAGGGATATTGGAGTGATGGAGGTAGATATGTATAAGGGGTAAGGTGACTATGCAACAGGATATAAGATTATCAGTAGCAGCAGCTTGTATGTGAGTGGGTGTGTGTAGAGCCAGTATAAATGTATGTTTAATTATGTGTGTGTGTGTGTGTGTGAGAGAATGTGTAGGACCCTGTGAGTGTGCATAGAGACCGTGCAAAAATGAAATGTCAATAAGTACACAAGGTTAACTCCGATAGTCAGTGAAGCTATTTTTATTAGGTATGTCTTATTTCTTGAGGATAGAAGCTGTTTAAGAGCCTGTTGGTGCCAGACTTGATGCACCGGCATGGCTTGCCATGCGGAAGCAGAGAGAATAGTCTATAGCTTGGTTGGTTGTGGTCTTTAATGATTTTCAGAGCCTTCCTACCACACAGCCTAATATAGATGTCCTGGATGGCAGGGAGCTCGGCCCCAAGTATGTACTGAGTTGTACGCATCACATTCTGTAGCACCATGCGATTGAGGGCAGTGCTATTGCATTACCGGGCAGTGATGGAGCCAGTCAAAATGCTCTCAATGGTACAACTGTAGAACTTTGAGGATTTGAGGGTCCGTGACAAACTTTTTCAACCTCCTGGGGGTGAAGAGGCGCTGTCACATCAGTTTGACTGGTTGTAAGGAAATAAAGCTGTGAAAACAACCCAACATGTTTCTGATAATATTTCAGTTTGGCTTGGACGCATATTTTGTCATTTGAAATACTATCAGCTTTTATTGGTTGGTTAAGGGCTGTAAATAAACATTTCATGCTAAGCTGTTGCATTTGGCGCATGTGACAAATAAAATTTTATGCTGATAAAGATAGCACCTCTACAGATGGAATATAACTGCACCAGTGGCAATTTTAGAATGTAAATCTTGATGGGGCAAACTTAATATATTTTGTTTAAGATGCATGCCAGCAAAGCCATTACACAGCAATATCTTAATTGCTCTATAAAAGTGACAATTGAGATGCATAAACTATGGCATAACGGAACGACGAGCGGATAAGAGGCAATCCGTAATTTCGATTAAGACATTGAGTGAGCTAAGAAGGACATAGTCAATATAAGTATTCAGCACTTTTGAAAGGTACAGTTACAGAATATGGGCCATTCGTACAGTATTCTCCCTGTACACCAAGTCAAACCGTAGGATAAATAAAGGGGGCATATAAGCAGACAATGAAAGACCTTACAATATTTGATGACAACATTTATTTTAAACAGGCTATAGGCTACATGTACACCACCAAGTCTGAACAGTAGTCTACATTATGAGGGGAAGGGGACCAAATGATTAGGGTAAAGCACATGGCCTACTAACAGCTTACTACGCAACATACTTAGTATTACTTTATTAGCTACAGTATATATATATCTCCCTGACATATTACATAATTTATGCAGCAGCATAAAATACATTTTTGGACCATTGTGCTCTGCTTACATGAACAGAAAGGTGGCACGGGAGTCCTTGTGGACAAATTTTGTAATGACACTTTGGCATCAAATGTTGTTATTCTCTGGATCTATGGTGCTTTCAAGACAACTGGTCACTCTGAAGGTTAGGTTGAATCATGATGTCAGTGATCTTCAGGTAGGAGCTCCAGAAAAAGGCCCGAGTTCCTGACTTGGAATTTTGAGTTGGATGACCGTTCAAAATGTATTTTCCTAGTCTGAGCTAGTTTTTTTTCTCAGAATTCCCAGTTGTCTAGAACTCACTGAAGTCTGAGATTTCCCAGTTTCGAGTTTCCAGTTCTTTTAAACGTGCAGAAGTCATGCTGGATTGGCAGCATGGCTGTTAAGGTTTTCTTCCTGGGAAGGAGAGGAGGACCCAAATGCAGCGTGGTTATGGTTGAACATCTTTAATAAAGATGATACCGTGAACAATAATCACATACAAAATTCGAAACCGGTGAAACCCGAAACAGTCCTAACTGGTGCAAAACACAGAGACAGGAACAATCACCCACAAAATACCCAACGAATATGGCTGCCTAAATATGGTTCCCAATCAGAGACAACGATAAACACCTGCCTCTGATTGAGAACCACTCTAGGCAACCATAGACTTACCTAGAATACTACACTGAACACAACCCCATCAATCTACAAAATCCCTAGACAAGACAAACACATAATCGCCCATGTCACACCCTAGCCTAACCACAATAATAAAGAAAACACAAAATACTAAGGCCAGGGCGTGACAATGGCCAATGTATTCAACCTTTTCTGACCCATGGTGTTGCGTGTGAATGTTTATCCTTTTTTTATCCTATCTTGGAAAACCCAGACTTGGTCCACTCATCCTCTCCACCGAATAGCAGGGGAAGCATAATACTGATTACTTTGCAACGCTTGCAGTTAGCCACTGATTTCTTCCAAACCACTCATTGTTGAATTTGCGAATTTCAACTTGTTGTGCAATGTTTATGTCCAATGGCCGATGAGAACCGATACGTTTTATCTATAATTTATCTTCATATGACAAGGATTAAAAAGGATTTGCCAGTAGATTGTCGATGTGATTCATGAAGATGACTGCTTGTCTAGCTTGCTGGCTAAGATTTTGAAAGTATGATGTTGACATGATCAGTCCAATCAAAGCTCCTGTAGATGTAATGTGATTTTTTATCTGTGGCCAATGACCTTGATCCTTCTTGGATGGGCACTTCTAATGTAAATCTATGGCAGCAACCAAGGGGGCTTGAACTTTCTAGATCTCCCTGTAGATTTGAAAGGTGATGTTGTGTCCCCATGAGTGACAGAACACTGAGCCAATCACAGCACAACTAGTGAAGATTACCAACCCCTATGCTCTGTATTTTCCGCTGGCTGCCCCACCACCACAGAAAGCGCTGAGCTAGGCTGAAACACCTGCATTTTGGAGCTGCCTTACTCAAGAAAACAAAAAAGAGACTATGTTCGTATCGATGTTACATAGTTTGCAAACTGATATTTTCCATGTATTAATGCCAAAATAAAAAATGTTTTTTAACCTAAACAGGTGGGGCTCATATTTCTCCACTCTTTCTCCTACGTCAAAATGTTGCCTAGATTGGTGTATAATTTTACTGCAAGAAATGTTTAATTTTGCAGGAGTTCAAATTAAGGCTATGTGAGAGGTTATCCGACCTACACTCAGTGTCCGGATTTCAGTTTCCATTTAACCCATCTGAACAGTAGGCTACATGTGCCATAGGCCTATTTGAAGTCCCATCTTGTGACTGTGGCATTTGTGTAGTGCCTCACAATCATCACACACAGGCTTAACATAGCCACCACTGCTATCATCCTCTTTTATCACTTCAACAAATCTTTCAAAAACAGTTATTTTCTGGTCCTCCCTTATCTTTATTTTCAACTCTCCATTTCGCAACTTTTCTCTTATTGAATTAAACTCCGACATTGTCCTTTTTGCCTCCATGGATCTATGTTAACTTTTTCTGCCCATTCCCAAAAGCATTTGGCATTTGGAGTGTAGGTTATTTGGTGCGCATACAGTTAGGCCCTAAAGCTTAGGCTTACACACTAATGCCAGACACACTCTTTGCACACTCTTGGCGTTCTCTTAACCAGCAAAGCTGTCATCAAGGCAAAGGTTGGCTACTTTGAATAATCTAATGTATGAAATATATTTTGATTTGGTTAACACTTTTTTGGTTACTATATGATTCCATATGTGTTATTTCATAGTTTTGATGTCTTCACTGTTATTCTACAATGTAGAAAATAGTAAAAATGAAGTAAAACCCTTGAATGAGTAGGTGTGTCCAAACGTTTGACTGGTACTGTATCTGAAGACATCGATGGAGTGGCTGGTGCTCGTCGACTGATCACTTCATCAATGCTACTGTTCTTTGATGAACAGTAGTCTCTCCCTTCTCATCTAAAGTTAGGATTCATGAGATACCCTGTAAGAGCTTTTGTGCACAAGCCCCTTCAGTGTCATGAATGTAAAATATTTGGTCATGTGTCAAGTGTGTGCAGAAGGGAAGAGTATTGTATGCCATATGAAGGGAAATGCTGCAACTGTGGAGGTGAACATGCGCCTGAATTCTTGGAGTACCCTGTTAGCGTGAAGGAGAATGGGGTGGCAAGGGGGAGGAGTGTCCAGAGTGTCTCCTATCTGCATTGAGAAAATTGGAAGGAACGAGTGGCGGGGACAAAGCAATGGTAGTAGAGCCACAACGACCAGTGAAAGTTTCTCATCTCCCGAGGGATAGTGGAATGTTACACACTAAATATATATTTAGTGTTTTTTACTGCTGCAACAAGCATATTCAATGCTTGTAATTGTTCACACAACTTGCTTAGGGTTGCTTGGTTGCTCTATGACAACTCTTTAACCTAATTGTGTGTGAGGTATTGAGTTTCTTAAAGGAATAATCCTCTACCCCACACCCTCACTTTATAATCACTGACCCAGAGAGCAAGGTGATGCAGCTCTATACACTTGTATGTATTCAAATCAAATCAAATTGTATTTGTCACACACCGAATACAACAGTGAAATACTTATTTACAAGCCCTTAACCAACAATGCTTTAAGAAGTTTTAAGAAAAAAAAGTTAAGTAAAAAATAGACAAGTAAAAAATGGAAAATAAAAGTTACAAATAATTAAACAGCAGCAGTAAAATAACAATAGCGAGGCTATATACAGGGGATACCGGTACAGAGTCAATGTGCGGGGGCAAAGGTTAGTTGAGGTAATATGTACATGTAGGTAGAGTTAAAGTAACTATGCATAGATAACTAGCATAGACATTCGGTCTGTGTGTGTGTGTGTGTGTGTTTGTAGATTGTGTGGCCTGCGCCTGCCAATTAAATTACCCTTAGCTCTCAGTGTAAAAGGCTGCAAGATTCTACAATACACTAAAACACCAAAAGTCACAAAAAAACTATGAAGGGGGAAATGTGTGGATGATTCAGCTATCAGGGAACCGTAAAATATCATGCCAATGAATATAATATAATTCCAGTATAAATGGTTCCCTGTTGCCAGTTCTGTTGAGTTCAAGGTGGTATTTGTCAGGGCATGTGTGGGAACGGTGAATGATTTAGATAGAACGCAGTGCAGCAGGCTAGGCAGGTAGACAGCTAACAAACAGGGTTAGAGGGATACCCTGTGATGATGATGGGAGTGGTGAGGAATGTTGAGTTTTTAAATCATGCTTTCAGATGTTCTTCATTTCCAAAGGGGCAGGTCGCTGCTTGAAGAAGTCTAGGGGGAAGGGTACCCTGCTGACAGCCCCTAAAATCCTGTTGAGCCGACACAGTATACTAATGGCAGCCAAGGGGAAGCAGAGTGATTGTGGGGTTAGCCTGGCAGACTGTGACACATTTGCTCTCTTGTAATGGGGGAAGATGGAGTGTGGTCTCGGACTCATTACTTAGATGCTGTTGGTGGTTTCAAATTGCTAGTCACGCCGGTGTGAAAGCGACCTCTGGTAACTAAAAGCTGCTGCACACACTTCACAATATTTACAACTTTAACTTTAATCTCCAGGGAGGTTACGGCCCATTCAGAACAGAAAGTAAAAGAAATCACAAAAGTAATGGAATGGCAGAGTGTTGTTCACTGATCAAGCTAATCTTCTGTCTAGCTTTTCTGCTCTCATGTTTATAGTGACGGTAATAGGGTGAAAAGGAGGAAACATCCTGTCTCTCAGGTTATCAGTGCTGGAAAGGCACCGGGGTTTTGGTGGGAAGTCTTTTTCCCTTTACTAAACAGATGGATACTCCATGACACAGTTATGTTTTAGGTTAAATATCAATTTCCTAAAAACATTCATGATGGATTTTATGAACTGAGGACACAGAGGTGAATTGAAATGGTATGTATATTACTGCATAGTCTGAAATGGTTATGATATGAGACAAGAAATGCATGAATTCCTAATGATAGTGAATGATTGTGGAAAATCTGAAGTTGCAACCACTGACCCACTATAATCAGACCCATACCTTGCATGTTGCACTCAATCATGTTCTTTCTCAGCCAGAAGTGGAGTGTGTTTGGTTTAGGATAGGTATTTGCAGTGGTGAGGGAAACTCTTTGACCTCTGTTTGACTACAAAACTATTTGAACTGCTCTGGGTTGACTAAGAGCGGAACACAGTTTGTTTAAGTGATCAGAGTGGAGGTATCTGACACCTTGAAGCACAGTCCAGGTGCTTTCTGTGAATGTTATCATGGAGCCTCTGACTGAACCCCCTGCTCACACTGACAGCTTGTCTAGATCAAGTATTTTGTTGCCAAACTGATGGCAAATCAAATTTGCCAAGTTCAACGCAATAAATCATCCATATTGAGAAATAGCCTACCTTTCACGTCTGAACAATAGGCGTTGTAGCGTTTTCATTATTACAAATAAAGCAGCATGAGTTGAAATAATTGATAGAATACTGAAATATAAGTGATATGTACCACTTGTCTGACAGAAATTGTCCAAAATTGTTATGGAGCAAAGCTTCAGGCTGTAGACCTAGTGGCACATATGGAAGATAATTGATAGTCATGTATACTACAGCCTTTCATGTTTCCTAAGCTTTCCCCCACTAAAACATGTATTTAATTGCCATGCCATCATGTAAGCTCCACCTGTCTTGTAGAAAGTTGAAGTGCCATGTCAAATACGTTCTCTGGGCTGTTAGTACCTGCATATGTCTTAATCCACTCAATTCCTGTTGTTTTTTCTGCTTAAGCGGCAGAGAAGAATGCCCAGACTCTGTCAGGACACACCTGCAGCCCAGGCTGCTCTCCTAGCACCTTTCCTGCCATTCCTGACCCCCAACGATGCTGCATCCCTCCCTCCCTCAATCTGAGAAAGAAGTTGGCTAGATGCTATGAGAACCCAAAACAAGTAGGTGTATGTATAGTCATACAGCAACAAACTCTCTACATCTGTGTTGGACCCATGGGCCAAGGTACAGCAAGCAGTACAATCCAGGGCTGTGAGAAAGCCACAGAGTCATTTCTAATTCCCCCTAGACACAATGTTTTCACTGCAGCTGGCAAGAGAAAAGACAGGTCTAGAATTGCTCATCCAAACGTGTTTTCTCTCTAGCCTGACTAAATCAATATCGAGCTGTGACTTTTACAGGGCTTCAGTAATTGCCCCTGACTGTGGGTCTGACTCAAGATTTTGTGGCTTAGGTTTAATGCACCTGTAGAGTTTTTGCATGTAAACTTCTGGAAGCGAAGCGCTGCATACCTGTCAATTGTTAGCTAATCCAACGCTGTCTGTCTCTCAAAAGCGGTGAATCATTTCCTAAAGCATGACCGTGGAGAGAGATGGAGACCACCAGGGCTGTGTGCCAAAATATATTTTCTTTGCTCTTGTCATTATTATTTCTCCTCTCACTTTCAACTCAGATGAAAACATTTGGCTTTCTCTTATCTATTCCAAATTCAGATATTCCATATTACAGTGTATTTTGTTGTTGTGTTTAATTCTGAGCTCTCCCTATGCCAAATGTTGAGAAAGCTTGAGAGGTGGCCCTCATGTCCCCACTGTCTCCGAGGACATTCAACCAAGCTGTGGTGCGAGTACAATATCACATAGATCTAATCACACTCCTCACCCATATTTTAGTTCCTGCTCTGTACCTTTTGTTCATAGGAGACTACCCTCTACTAAACATTGGAATCAAAGGCAAGCAGGAGGGGAAACAGGCTTTGAACATAACATAACATGTGGCAGTCCCCCAAAAGCAGCCCTTTTAAGATCACTGTATGGAAGGTAAATATTTTTGTCTGGCATATGTAGTGGCTGCAGGAAGCATGCCATCCATTTCTTTCTAGTCTTTTTTAAAATTGGAAAACATTTTTTTTCCATCTTTACTAGTAGTTTTAGTCTACTCTTTGTTAGAGGTGAGATAGGCCTAACTCTTTCAGGGCATTTCTTTATTGATTTGTGTTGTTTTGAATTTCATTAATGTATATCTTTACATTCAGAATAAACATTTGCAAATGCACATAAACATGCTTAGTTTTTAGCTAACTCTGGGCAAAGGAATAGTAACTTAACAATATGAATCATCTCCACAGTCTGTTCTCTCCTGAACCAGCAGGTGGCACTGTATACTCACCAATGAACAGATAAAGGTAGCAATGGAAGACCTGTAGCATGTTACTCCACTACAAAATGTGGGGTTCACTACTTTACATGAAATCAGTGTGGCGGTGTATTTATAATATAACTATTATATCTAATATCTAATCTAGTGGTTTTTAGAAACATGATTTTTACAAATGCTACACAGAGATAGTTGACCAAAAAAAGTTTAAACACTTATTTACGGATTGGATGCGAATTCTGATTTGTCATTGCATGTTCTTTTATATATGGTAAGCTTTTTAATTACACTTGTACCCGTGCACAGATTCAAAATGGCAGATTTGGGCACTGATAAACGCCTAAATTGGAATGCAGTAACATGCTATGAATGACATCAGAACTCATTCTCTGCACTTCACAGCGCTGTATGGGCTTTGAGTGAGAGACGTTCTGAACTTGAGCACCGCATGCGACAAGAAGTTGCCCCCAGCCTTCCTGCTAATTGGGTAACTTTAGCACATTTTTGGTTGTCTGAGTGAGGGAAATGCTGTACATTTAAGGACTTGGTATATCTTGAAAGATGAGACGTTGAGGATTATAATAAACACAGCGTTGATGTCATACAAGCAAATCAAACACCTGAGTCCAAATGTGCACTTCAGATTTCCATATCAAAAAACTCCTGTCATCTACAGTGACAACGTTTATGATCACTATGTTTGATGACATGGCGTCATACCCTGGGTTGTTCTGAACAGAATGAGCCTATGATTGTATATTGTGAAGAAATGTTGCCATGGAACACGGACCTGAATGCACACATGACTTTTCTATTCGGACCAAAATTATGTTTCTCTGAATTGCCCTGTGAAAGCCTACCACTAAGATCTTATTTTATAACTTAGCTAGTCATGTTGGCAATTGAGCAAGCTTTCAAATTATGCCCACCTGACCCAGATTGTGATTTATAATGGCCGTATTCGGATTGTGTAAACAACAACAACAGTAATTGTGTGATGACGGTGATACAACAAAACAACTACAAGTGTTCTTGCTCTAGTTCAAGAAAGCACCTTATAGTTGAAGACTTCTTTATGTCATCAAAGTGCAATAAAATGACTTAGGAACTGTGCATACTTTGGAGCAGTGTGTTGCCACTTGGAGAAACCAGTTAGTCCTCTCCCTCAAACCCTTGTCATTGCTTTGTCTTATGTTGCATCCACCACACATTTTCCATGGATATTCTTATCATGTTACTGGTAAGCATCAACAAGTACAGCAAAAAAATAAATAAAAAAGGAACATCAAATCAACAGTGTAATGTTTGGATTCAGTCTTGTGTCAGGTGAACTGTTGTGTCCTCAACTTTGATCTAATCATTTTCCTAAAATCTCCAAACGTTCCCCATTTTCAATTGCTACCATGCATATGCTTTTCATTTTTCTTCTGTGAGTAACATGTAAATGTTGCCCTGTCCATACAGGCCAATCCCCATGAGTTTAAAGGGTTACATTTGTTCTGCAGATAAATCTAACAATCTTGTGAATCATGGTACCCTACACACCAGATCAGTCTTCTACCATCCCCAGCTTTACACTGTTATACACTCTGTATGGCAACACTGTGGCTTGGTGTACTGTTGAAACCACCGAATATGATCGTTTTTCAGTAATGTATTATGTTCTATACTCAAAATACCCCACATTGAAGATATTCAGGACATCAAGAACAACTTAATCAACTTGGTTGTAGGAATTTGGTATCTATTGCATTGCCCCCAGAAATTGAAATAAAAAAACATTTTTTTGAGAAATATAATTGTGCAGTATTTTACAAATGCCATTTTATTCCAGGTGAAACAAAGGCAAATTGTTGTGTTCCTTATTTTGAAAGTCCAATCTTCTCAGTCCCAAACTGAAACCAGAAGGGAAAATCAGAACAACATAATCCTCATCTGTAGAAGCATTATTTGCTCATAACAATAATTAAATAAAGTATGGTGTAAAAATATATCTAAAACCTAACTCTTTCCTATCAATGCAAAACAGTGAAAATTACTTAAACATCAAACCTCACAGGGGAGCACTTATTTGCAGCTAAATATACTTCAGTGAGTTGAGGTTCATCGTTTTTTTTATTTTGAGGGGGGAAATAATGAATGAACGGTCGAATGTCACATAGCAGCTCACTTTCCCGGCTCAGCTAGGCTGACATGACATACATGGAGAACTAGGCATCATTACATGAGAGATTGTTTGCTTAGCTGAATGGATTTTTCATATTCTCTTGTGTCGCGCTCCAGTGCTCTTCTGCACATTTTGTGCCTGCTGTTTTAAAATCCCTGACCCTATATCTGTGTGTCTCTGTGTGTATAGTCTTATGTACTACTGTATATGTCATCAAGGCACAGACAAACATTTTCATTTGTTCCCACACTTATGCACACAGAAACACATACACACAGCTTTACAAAGTGACATCTTTTTCCACGGTGCTCTGGTTTGTAAGTGCTGTAGGAGGTGGGTAAAAGATCACAAGTTACATACAGGTGTACAGTAACAATTGGCCGTGTGGATTGATGTTGCCTACAGAGGGCTTGTGGTTAGGAACATGCGTGACTATTGCACCGAGCCCAGGAAAGGATGGATGGCACAGCAGCTGTGTGTATGGAAATTATATTCTTGTTTGTTTGCTTTTTTGGCTGCTAGAGAACTACCACGCTCTTAAGGACCTTAATCCCACTGGAGCGCAAGCGGAAATTCTGATAGTTTCAACAGAACCTTCAACAAAGTCTCCCGCTAAAACTCAATTAATTCCAGGGATGATAGAGTGCATGTTGTTTTCACTCAGCTTAGACCTGAAGGAAGGACACCTGACATCAAAATAATCTTGAACTTGTTACCCTCAGGTAAATATTGGTTTATGGGTGCTCAAAAGCTTTCTCCCGTTTCATCCATTGTGTCAACAGCTGGCACAAAACAAATCTAGGTTTGCATTGGTTCTCTTTTGGAAAAAACATAATTTGGTTTGAGCTTGTCATCTTTAGGGTGTAACAGTTCAGAAATCCAATGATGTTCCCAGACTGTTTGTAGAGGCTGTGTAGAGCTTCCTCTTGGCTCAGCTTAGCTCAGCTCAGCCGGTCTCCCCAGTGTTCGTGTGGCTGTTGTGTTGTGTAGCAGCTGATGGCCTCCACACATACAGGGTATAAAAAGATGAATGAGCGCCCAGCTGGAGAGGAGAGTGAGCTGCATCAACAGCGAGGCTCTGAAACAAAAGCCAGCACACACGTGAGATCTGAAATGTCAGGAAAGCGAATTGGACGCAAGCAACTTAGTCAAAGCAAGGTGGATTAAGGTTATGCTCAATTTGGAGGGCAAGAGTTTAACTTTTTGTCTGACAAGATTGATAAATCATCTTTATATGATGATACTGTAAGTATAGTCAATTACAACAGTATTGGGTCATTTGGGCCATTGCAGTCTGGTGTGATGTGGTTAGAAGTTCACTCAAAATAAAGTTGAGATTTTCTCCAGTCACGTGCAAGCTTCACCCATGACTAGGTACTTGTGTTTTTGCTCAATTAAATGAGGCACTGTGATTTTATCAGTATTTCCAACATTATCCGGCTAGTGCTGTAGGTACAAAATCCTAGTAATTTGCACAAGGTGTCTCCAATCTATCAATCTATGTCTGGTTGTGCATGCGTATTTGAGTTAGGGGTGGTGAGGCTCTGCAAATCTTGATTCTACAAAGTCTATTATTTGGCAAAGAAAATTATTTGTAGATCAGTGATTCTGCTCCTCACTTTGCTCAAGCTGATCCTCTCCAACTGACTCAATCTCTGGTCATCGGAAGTTGTAAAAGTGGGGCAATTACGGGAAATTAAAGGGAAGAGTCAATGAAACAAACCATGGAAGTATAGAGTACCACATTATGAGTCATAATACCCATAAAACCTAGCGATCAAACAAGGAAATTGTTCCAATCGCTTTTCTAACTTTTTCCCCATATGGGATTTTAGAAACACTTATAAGGGTTGTGTTTTGTGTAGGCTTACCCTGGCATGAAGTTTTGATAACTGTGTAAATCTCTCTCGGACAATGTGACTTTTATTAATATATTCATCTGTATTTACCCCCCAAAAATGAAATGCTAATTTGCTGCTAATGTGGCTATCATAAAGAACTACAAATGCCATGATCTGGACGAGACTGCCGAATAGAGGCAAAGGTAAGAATCTCTGGATTAACTATATAATGTTAGCTACATTTAGTAATTAATAAATTGCCTATATTTCTTTAAATTGACAATTCAGTGAACTTTCTTGTGCAAGTTTTAAATTGATACAATACTTATTAGCAAAGGTGTCAGCTACAGATGACGTACAAGAGCTTGCAGGGATTTGTAGTCTTGCATGGCGTCTACTTTGATGCTAATTAGCATTTTCAAATCTGAGAGTAAATAGAGCCGAATATATTGATAAAAGTCACCTTGTCCGAGAGAGATTTACATGGTTATCAAAACATCACGCCAGGGTAAGCCTACACGAAACACAGCCCGTATTTTAAGTGTTTCTAAAATTCCCTATGGGAAAAATTTATGGTAGAAAAATAATTGGAACCATTTCCCTGTTTGACCGCTAGGTATTATGGGTATTATGACACCTCCACTGTGGTGCTCTATAAAGAAAATAATAGGAAATCCAAGATCTAGAAAAGTGCATGAATGTCTATTAGTATAGTGATACTAATAGAAAGAACGATACAAACAAAACAACTATCTGTGCATTTGTATCATTACTTTTTTATCTTACTGAAGCGTTCTCTAAGTTTGGCTCTAGTTAGGCTTGGCTTATATGTAGTATTCATCTTCTTCAACGAGCTGTCAGCCATCCTCTTTGGCCACTAAATTGTTTGCCCAAATATCTGCGTCTGCAGCGGATGCTCCTGGACACCACCCAAGGCTGGTCTCTTTCTGTTTCAGGCTGTGCCCATGGAGTGTGACCCCGCGGAGGCCTGTACATTAATCATGATGTGGAGAGAGGGCCCCAGACAAGCCTGGGACATTCCTGGGACAGCTTGCCGCTGGGCAGGTGAAGCAGCCAGTCACGCCGACACTGCTGGGAGGGCAAGGTAGGGGCCAAGAAGGGTTGCTAAGGGGCTGTTCCCCACTGTGAGTTCGCCAACTGAACTCCTGACAAGTAAATAGGATGAGTAATTAGATATTATAATTTAAAGATTAATGGTGTCAAAGGAATTGTCCCCTCAACGCCTGTGCGTGTAGGCTAGCTCCTCTGAAGTTGCCCAGCTGTAGTAGTGCATTCAGTCAGTCCCAGTTTGCATTGTAAATATGACTGTGTTGATAAATCCACAGACCAACCGTCCACTCCTCCATGAGTGCTTGGATGGTTTCCAACATGTAAAACCTAGCAACAGGATTTGTCTCAGGCCTCTGAGAAAGACCAAGTGGTGTGCTGGCACACAAACCAACGACATATGGATCTTTGTTTTGCTTAGTGCATTTTGTCAGCTGGTTAGCAGAGTGGATTGCTATTCTTACTGGTTGTGCATTACAGCTATGTTTTCATGGTTTTGTATTTTTGTATGACATTTATTGTAGATTAAAAAAAAAAGAAAGTAGTCTAATGAACAGTGTTTCCTCTAAGATTTTCTTTCAGCAGTGGTGGCAAAGTTAGATGGGAGGGGGGGTCCGGGGGCATGCACCACAGTGGTATTTGTTTTGTAAAACGACTGTGAGAAGGTCACTTCTGGTGACTTTTTAAAACGACGTTCTACTCCAAAATGAATGAAATTGACACCATCTGAAATATAATTTTCCTTTTAAAAGCATTATAAGCTGTAGCCCAAATGATGCAGCATAGCGGCTTTAAATAAATAGGCTGAAGCATGGGGTTTCCATCTTCATTTACCTCATTGAAAACCACAAAAGATTCAATGATTAAAATGCTACAAATATACAGTACGTTGTAACTTGTCACTCCAGGGTTTTTTCTGGAACGAAATGGTGGGGGTGGCAGGGAAGTGGCAGTGGACATGGCCAATGGCACGGTCTCTGATTGAAAGATAGGCCCTCCTCTTGGCTGCAGAGATGAGCTGTTATACATTGTATTTCCTGCAATTCTACACATTTTTCCGTGGGGCGGAGAGAAAATTTTACAGTTTTGTAAAGCTAGTTTTATGCAATTCTACACATTTTGTCATGGGGCTGAGAGAAAAAAATGTCAGTTTTAAAGCAAATTTCCTGCAATTTGACACATTTCGCCATGGCTTATGCCATGTTCTTATGCTATCTGAGTGACTCAAACATTATAACAAAATCAATGGGATACCATAACATTTTTAGAATTTTAGATTCTCCCTGACTGTCTAGTTATTATTTTGGTGACTGTTAGTTCTCAGAGGATCTAATAAAAAAAATATATAGGTCCATTATCTTTTCTACATACTTTATATCTGGGTTTAGTCCTTTACACTGGAAACATTTTACCACCCCCCCAAAAAAAAATTATAACAAATTGAAAAAAGGAAACTGTTTTTGAATTCGTATTTTTGGAAGTGGCAGCAACAATGTATTAAGTGGTGGCCCGCCACTGCTAAATGAATATGGGGGAAACACTGAATGAACTATGATCAAGTCTTGTTGTGTACACAACAAGCATGGTATTGGTGCCAACAAATTCTTGCTCACAGTTTCAGAACATGCGCTTCAGTGCATCTGGAATCTAATATGTATGTTGCTGATCCATACAGGACACTGAATAGGAGAAAGAGTTGACTGTGATTGGATGAATGCAACATTAAGCAAAGGCCTTAAAGTGCCACATTCCTTCTTAATTGATGATGACAGTTGCAATTACAAGCAACAGTCAGTCTAAGTGAAGCTGACACTCAGTTTTGTGGACACCTATTCCAGAACTCTGGTGGGCTGACCTACATAACCTCTTTGGATGGCTGCCATGTTTGATGGCAACCAGTACTTCATAACATTGTGCCTAGGCTATTTTGAGCTTTTTTTGTCTTAGCAAGTCATGGTAGAAATGAAGAATAAACATGCTCATTGTTTTGAAACACTTTATCCCCCCCTTCCCAACTCCTGTCTGGTGACATTATTATTGAGAATGGACCTCTCTTCAGCTCTTACACAAGTTTTGGATTGCTGCTGCCCTGAAAGGCATTAGCGTAGAACACCATTGCGGTGTGTAATTGTCGTAAAAGACGGCACACTTTTCAATGTTATGTTGGTAACTTCAATTCTTAGCTACACTGCCTAATTTAGAAACACATGACCATAATAACAGTATCAGAGCTGACGACACTGTTTCGACTATGCAAATGTGGGGGGAAAAGTGGCGAAATCCACACCTAGCAAAATCAATACAAACATTATTCTTACATTTTCAACCTGTCTCAGCACTGTTGTCTTATGTAGACATATGAAACATTGTCCAATATTATTTCCAGGTGTAAACAAAACATCTGAAGCCTGAAATGACCACTTGATTGGACGACATATCGTTACACTTAAATCATCTCGTGGTCTACTCTCTTCTTAGTTAATCGAACGGTAATATAGCTTAGTCTAATTGTAAGTTGACATAGCAGCACGCAAACAATCCCCCTGCATGATTAGACCATTTTACATAGTTAGAACTCTAAAATGAACATTGATCAATGGCTCTCTTCATTTCTGACTACCTTGAAATAGAAACCACTCATATGTTAAAATGTCTCATGCAATAATATGGTGACAAATATTGAGATTATGATCATTTTAGTAATTTTGCATAGTTGAAAGTAGCCAATGCTTGAATGACCAAAATCAGTTAATGTAATGATGTGTTGAAATATGGGAGTAATGTGCCATGGAGCAGATTAGAAGTCTCCTCATTTTACACAGACCACTAGAGATGAGGTATAGTAGGCTATTTGATTCACATTGTTTGGTTCAGTGTATTTTTATTTTTGTATTATTTGGGTGACTTCACCTGCAATGAGCAAGATGGTCACCTTGAACAAAAGCAAGCAAGTCAAAATGCTAAATTGTATTAATCTTCACAATCAAGCATGAATGGCATTCTGTTATTTGAGGATATATTATATTTGTCCCTTCGTAAATGGTTGGTTGCTTTTGGTCATTGTTGTACTGGCATCAAGGTTATAAACTACTTAAGGCTTACACTTGGTCACATTTACCTTTTTAATTTGCTATTGATTGGGATTCAACAACAGTTTCCTTTAGATTGCTGACCACTTGATGTAATTACCGTCATTTGCACAATAAGGAGCCGAGTAAAGGCCTGTGTTTTGAAGTTTATGTCAATAAGGTTAGAGTGAGGTCATCCTCTTTGATGCCTGTCTGGGGTAGGATGCTGTACCCCCCAGCTCATAAAGAGTGAACACTATGAACAGAAGCTAGAGGCCAGGAGAATGACCCCCCCCCCCTTCTCACAGCAATCACTAAAGCAATACTCTCAGCTACAGTCAGCCACCACAAGACAGTTTATGCCATATTTAAAGTCTCTGCCACTTGCCACTCATGAGTATGTCCAAATGCACAGCTTTGAACAAGTTGTCAACATAACCAGAGTTGTGCCATTATTAGTGTTAATCATGTTGACAAGTTGACAGGCCGTCACAGTTTTCTCTATTCACCATGTTGATTTCTAGAATCCTTAACCCCCTTCCTGTGCTCATCTGCAGCAGTGTGTATTGTCTGTGTTACTTTTTTGAAATGCCGCCTGGTTGAGCGCTTGTATTGAGAGATGAAAGAGGAAAGATTGAGCTGCCTCGCCCTCCGGTTGTTCTGAAACATGGAATAGTCAGCGTTTGCTCACCTGGTCATACAGTGGGTTCCCAGGCATTAGCAAACAAAGAGGGGCTCTGGGAGCAGAGCAGACATGCGTAACAGCTGTCCATCGTAGGCAGCGCTGAGCAACAGATCCAGCCAGGGACCTCGCCCTGTTTCCCTGTTCCGCTCCAGAGAGATTCCTGCCTGCCTCACTGCAGTCAGCTGCACAGGGGTGGCTCCTCTGTTCCTCTCGCACAGAGTGGATCTCACAGAGCCACCTAATAACTGCTGTAAAACTTCAACAATAGCCTGGTGTCTATTTGCTTAAATCACTGAACACAACAGGCGCTTATTAGAGATGGGCTTCTATTTCCTTAATGCACACATTTTTTTCTCATTTGCATAGTTAATTGTTTAATTCTAGCATTCACTTCCAGTATTTGAAAGTGAATGCTATAATGTTATAATTTACACACTGCATCACATTTATTTTTGTCTTAGTATGTCTTTCTGTTTTATTTATTTTTATTGACAGAATAATTATTTTCACAGCATTTTCGTCAGTTCTTACTTTTGCCACTAGAGGGTGATTGAACGATTTCTGGGGGTCTGTACTTCCGAAGTTGTTGACTGTTTTTGTGCTTGCCAGTTAGCTAGCAGTTTTCAGCTGTTAGCGCCCAATGGCTAGCAGATTCATACTGGCAATAAAAACAGATGATTGTCATATTTTGAGTCATTACTGAATTATTATATATAACAAATCAAACATTAAACCTCATAAACAATTCATGGTATTTCATGGTAACCTAGTAAACAATTCATTTAGATCCAGCATTTATTTTCTGAAATGTGTACCGTTGCCCGGCTATTAAAAGGGACAGGCGGCTGTTTGAAATCGGCGTTTAATTGAAATTTTACAATATGGTGTTATGACTGAATTTTGGGGCGGGATTTTTACCCATCTTATTAAAGTGTTTCCTCTTAAGGATTGTTCATAGTTAGTCAGGTGTACATATTTAAAGTACTTACTTTATTCTGACACGAGCAAGACCTAAAGTCTGAGCCAGAGAGCGAGCTAGTCAGATCCTCATCAGGTTACTCTGAGGATGTAGCTTTATACAGACTGAATTGTTGTGGTGTGTTAGTATCATAAGTCGCAGGTCTGATCTGTACCTACTCACTTTAGTTCAGAGACCCTTATGACTTTGGCAGGTGTGTGTGTGTGGTGGTATATTTGTTCTGTTGCCTCACATGCACTACAAACACAAGGGGACTGATATTAGGAATGAACTACACAGATTTGTACTGGGCTGGTTTAAATTGTATCTACTGGGTGTGTGTCTGCTTACTACTTTGATCTGAGTCAAACAACACTTGGTAAGACTTTGCGGGTTGGTTGGCTTTTGGACATTACCTCTGCTTCCGTTGTGCAAGAAATCCTGCAGTCTGATTGGTTTCCAATTGTGAACGCACCTCCAAGACATCATGAGTAGTAACTGACTTTTTATGAACAATTGGCCTCCTCACAAAGTGGGTGGGAGAGCCTCACAATAGAGCTTCCTTTTTACCAGGAATTGCTCAGTGATGTGTGTATACTACATACAAAAAAGCAATACGCCTGGCTTTGGAGGCTAGAGTAGAGCTTGTAGAGGTCAGAGAGAGTTGCTTCCTCTCCTGATTCTCCTCGTACAGGGAATGGTGAAAAACAACCATGTGGAGAAAGTCATTTATTTGGAGTATGACCAGCAGCGGTACCCTTGTCCTGATGCTGTATTTATATTTTTCAGATTGATCGATGTCCGCTAACTCAAATAATGTCACTTGCCAAAGCTTGGAATTGGCTGTGTGATTAAAGGGCCTTAATGGCAGTTTAAACATCCTAATGGAATAATCAACCAGGATCAAGAAAAAGCTTTAAAGAGTTTGCTTAATTATGTTTGACTTTTTAAATCAATATTATTGTGATTTTATTGTCAAGGGGATTCACATCGGGTTGAATTATGGAAATGTTGTACTAATTAAACTGTAACCATGTTGTAAATGATACTGTTGAGCAACAAACTATTTGCATATCAAGCATCAGCCTTTACATGCAGTACCTCCCTGTTGACTGTACTGTGTGCTTACGTGAATAGCGTGTGTTAATGGCCTGAATAAAGCAGGGACTCCACACAGCCTAAGGGCTTTATAGAAGTCTGTGATTGCCTTTAGGCTCCCTTGGTTACGTTTTTAATGCTGGTCAATAAAGTGTTCTCCAGGGAGAGGTGTGAAGTAGTAATTGCGTCTCTTCATTGGGTGTGAAGAGAAACATGGGCCCTAACAAGGTTATTCACATGGTCATCCACAAATGACCCCTCAGAGGCCCATCTTTAAGCCTCAGCACCACTCATAAAGGCCAATCACGTGAGGAATTTCCTGTTCACGGTAGCCCTTAACAGCTGGGAAGAAAAGCAGGGGACTTGTGAAAGGGGAGCTCCCAGTGGGGAGGGGGTTTATTATTTTTAAGCTGATCTAAACACCTGTGCCACCCCCCACTCCTCTGTTACCTCCCTCTTACTCCCCATTCTCACCCACCCCCCAGTAGACACCTTTTACTGACGTGAATACACAGCAATTTGTCGACAAACTTTTTAATGAGTTGGCCCAGATCAGTGAGTAAGCTTATTAGTGTCTGGTTTGATATTGGTGACATCATGTGAATGGTGTGTAATACTGTTCCTCCCTCCCTCTCAGTGTAAACCTCCCTCCCTCCTCTAATCCCTGATTGGAATGGCAGGATGGTTGGGCTACATCAGACCTTGTTTGCAATGCCACACATATAGTAGAGAGAAACACTGTGTAGTTTCAGTTTCATCACGGATGAGCTTCAATAAAAATGAACGCCATTTTTTTGTACACTTTTAAGTAGTTGACAATTGCAATTCAATTGTACATCTAGTGCATTATCTGTTTATGGTATTGTGACGAACGTAACAGTGGCTATTAATAGACAATCAGCAGTAAACTTGTGATTATGAGATTCAAGATGTTTCTTCATATGCAAAAGTAGAAATCTACTTTCAACCTAATCCACTTCATTCCACTGTGTTCCTGATCCAGCAGGTTGCAGCAGTGATGTGTCTGTCGGTCTGTCTCTGCACAGACGGATGTTCCTGTCTGGCCAGACTCTGGCTGCTTCTTTCTCTTTTCTTCCTTTGCTGAAGCCACTGCCTCATTGCTATGCACTGCACGCACAGCCAAGCGTATGTTGATCCACAGGACTTGGGAAAGAGAAAGCAGGGGGAGTGGGTGGGACCTTACCATTCATTCCATCTTCTCATTTACATTGTAACCGTCAAAGCAAAGCCTGGCTGTTTTTCGCCAACGCTGGTCACTCTAGATATGAATATGGTCCATAGTCCTGCTACCAGGGGTCCCAGGGGAGGGGAGTTCCACTATCTTAGGTTGAGAGACACTTTACAGTTGGACTTAAACTGTTGTGAATGATCATGAAAAAGCTACGATTTTGAAGACAGTTTTACTACCAAGCAGCCCAGTAGAACCAGAGCACTTTTGGAACCTCCACTCCAACCCCCCCTTACAGCCAGCTCCCCCTTACCTACAACCCCCCCTTTACAACCAGCCTCGCTTACAACTAGCCCCCCTTACCTACAACCCCCCCTTACCTACAACCCCCCCCCCTTTACAACCAGCCTCCCTTATCCCCCCCTTATCGCTAACCCCTCCTTACTGCCAGACCCCTTACCACCAACCCCCCCTTACCTCCAACCACCATACCAGCCTCATTCATGCCTTATTTCTCAGTCCTCTTTCTTTCTTTCTTTCTTTTCTTCCATTTGAGGAGGACTGTGTCTATAAAAAAATGAATGTTCTTGTTTCAGATGGCAGTGGAGGTGAAAATGGTCTGTTAACAAGCAGGTGCATGGGCCCTAAGCAGCTGTTTTTGGTACTCAAGACGAGGCGGCCTGGCTGCCTCAAGCACTCATGTAATCCTCTCATGCAATTCACACTGTAATTGCTGAGCTACAAGCTGCCAGGGCCCAATTTCTCCCCCTCCAATAGCAGTGTCCTCAGCAAACACAGACCTCTGCATTAATTGAGAGAGAGAGAGTGTATAGTCTGTGAGTTCCCTTCTTGAGGTACCGGCATCGTCAACAACTTGAGCTGAAGTCTGGCGGATAGGCTACGGGCGGTGTGGGTTATTGTCTAGCATAGTGCTCTTCCCTTCTAAGGCCTCGGATGAGCTGTGTCTGCCTCTATCTCATCGTTTCATCAGCCACACAGGTTTCTTTTATACCCCTCTACAGGAAAAATACAGTTTTATTCTGTCTGAACTGAACATGTCTTTAAAAAAACATTGTAGTTTCATATGCTATATTATAAATAGGCTTTGTTTAATTTACTTTATATAATATGTGCATATGGAAATTATAGTTATGTACATGTTTAAATAGACAGGTAAAACCTTTTTGGATTCAACAGGTTGTCTTGTTTGAGGAAACGTGGTCTGGAATATCCTAATATCTGCTTCACTGAGTTTTCACTGAGTTTTCTGTGACCATTTCAGTTTACTTATCCCAGAAGCTGAATGGACCAATCAAAACGAACGCTCAGTGTGTCGTGTGGTGTGGGTTAAGTTGTTTCCAATGCCATGAATACTTTTGGGGGATTTAGCTCTTGGCCCCTGAAAGTAAAGGAATGCGATTGCTCGCAAAGGGGGCTGTGGTGGATTTAAGCTGCTGTCCCCATCGCTAAAACCACATTCTTTTGCCCCTCGCGAGGTCCCCCCAGGGATGACACAGCTCATTGATGCGTCTCTCTCATTACCATTTTACCAGCTCGCCTCACTCATTTCACAAGCAATCTGTCATGAGAAAAATGGAAGAATGTGCTCCATTTGCACAACTTTTTTCTTGTTCCTCATTTGGTCATTGTAATCTGCCCCAGCCTATTCAACTTTAGAGAAAAAATGATGGAAAGAAGGCAAGAGAGAGGCGGTAAAGAGAGAGAAGAAGATAAGACCCAGGGCTACGGTGCTCATATCAGCATACAACTTTTTTCTATGGGCTACAACACTTTTTGTTTGATTGGTTCTGAATAGACAGTGATGCTGTTTAAAAAGTAGATGTTACTTTGCACTGTATCATTAGTATCACAATAATATAAACAATACAATTGGCAAGGTACAATTATCCTTCATTAGCAATATGCTACCAGATTAGTTTCTTATGTTTGACTTTTGTGAATGATGGTGCCTCAACATATGACCGGGTCACATTTCCGTTTGAAGAGATGTGTGTTGGTTAACAAGATCATTAGAAGATGATCTGCTTCAAACTGCTCTGCTGATCAATAACCACCTTTACAGATAATCCACCATACCAAAGTGAAAACATAGGTTAGATGTTTGGATTCAATTCACTTTTTTGACTTGATGTTGATTTTATGATCAAGGTGGCAAATGTATACATTTGTAATGTAATTTTTGTCCAGTTTGACATTGGATTTATTGTTATAGGGCCATTATTATTTCTTATCAAGGTCATCGAATGAAAAGACTTTGTACATCATTCAAAGCTTATGAAAACAGACCATGGTTGGCTGATCCCTCAAAATAATAGACTGTCTTCCCAGCCTCTCGAGTGGGTTAGTGCTGATCAGAGTGCAATTTCATTAATAATAGTTAATTGATTTAGCCTTGGAGGGGGGCTGCTGTGTCTCCCTCTAGTCCCTGCCTACCTGCGGTGCTGATGGGAAACTGTTGTCTAATCCAACACTACATCCAGCTCATTTTTAGATGATGGGATCCTCTTTTATCTTACCTCTTTGGGAGGCAAGGAGCAATCTTCTTTTAACAGGCATCTCCACACTGAGCGTGTGACAGACAGACACACACACACACTTGCGTGCACACACACATATATATATATATATATATATATACACGCACACACACACATAGACCTGATTAATGGCCGCTAATTAGCAATGTTAATGACCAGGTGTCCGAAAACAAGCCAGCTTCTCTCAGCATGGAGGGGCTTCTCATTGAAGGCCTGCAAATCCATTCCAAGTGACCCCTTCCCCTCAGCTGGCAGCCCCCGATGCGCAGCCCTCTCATTACCTCAGAGAGCGGCTCAGAGGGAGGCCAGGGCCTGAGAGCCGGCCGCGTTCCCATTTCCACCCAGGCTTGTATTAATTAAGATCAGGATTTGCCAAGACTGTGGGGGTACACTCTGGGAGCAGAGGGAAGGTTGGTGGAGGAGGTTCAGCAGGAGGAGGCTGTTGAGTATTAACCCTTTCTGTAGTGTGTCCCGGCCATGTCGTAACCCCCAGCCCCCTGCAACGTTGTCCAGTCAACAAGTGCAGTGAAACAAACAAGCCTCCCATATTAGAATGCCGTTATCTTGGGGGAAGTCTGGCTGTTAGGGCTACCACAGGGAACCCCTTTAAAATACCATTTTCACCTTCAAATGATATTTTCCATATACATTGCATTCAGGCCCCTTGACTTTTCCCACATTTTGTTATGTTACAGCCTTATTCTAATATATATATATTTTTATGTTCCTCATCAATATACACACAATACCCCATAATTCTTGCACATTTATGAAAAATGAAAACAGAATTAGCTTATTTACATACGTATTATTCAGACCCTTTGCTATGAGACTCAAAATTAAGCTCAGATGCATCCTATTTCCATTGATCATCCTTGAGATGTTTCTACAACTTGATTGGAGTCCACCTGTAGTAAATTCAATTGATTGGGCATGATTTGGAAAGGCACACACTTGTCTATATAAGGTCTCACAGTTGACAGTGCATGTCAGAGCAAAAACCAAGCCATGAGGGATTGTCCGTAGAGCTCCGAGACAGGATTGTGTCGAGGCACAGATCTGGGGAAGGGTACCAAAACATTTCTTTAGCATTGAAGGTCCCCAAGAACACAGTGGCCTCCATCATTCTTAAATGGAAGAAGTTTGTAACCACCAAGACTCTTCCTAGAGCTGGCCTCCCGGCCAATCTGAGCAATCGGGGGAGAAGGGCCTTGGTCAGGAAGGTGACTAAGAACCCGACGGTCACCCTGAAAGAGCTCCAGAGTTTCTCTGTGGAGATGGAAGAACCTTCCAGAAAAACAACCATCTCTGCAGCACTCCACCAATCAGGCATTTATGGTAGAGTGGCCAGACAGCAGCAACTCCTCAGTAAAAGGCACATGACAGCCTGCTTGGAGTTTGCCAAAAGGCACCTAAAGGGCTCTCAGACCATGAGAAACAAGAATCTCTAGTCTGATGAAACCAAGGTTGAACTTGATGAAAACCTGCTCCAGAGCTCTCAGGACCTTAGACTGGCAAAGGTTCATCTTGCAACAGGACAAGGACCCTAAGCACACAGCCAAGACAAAGCCGGAGTGGCTTTGGGTCAAGTCTCAGAATGTCCTTGAGTAGCCCGGACTTGAACCCGATCGATCATCTCTGGAGAGACCTGAAAATAGCTGTGCAACGACACACCCCATCCAAAGTGACAGCGCTTGAGAGGATCTGCAGAGAAGAATGGGAGGAACTCCCCAAATACAGGTGTGCCAAGCTTGTAGCGTCATACCCAAGAAGACTCCAGGCTGTAATCACTGCCGAGGGTGCTTCAACAAAGTACTGACTAAAGGGTCTGAATACTTATGTAAATGTCATATTTCTAAAAACCTGTTTTTTCTCTGTCATTATGGGGTGTTGCTTACAGATTGCTTGAATCAATTGAATCATTTTTTTTAAAATAACAAAATGTGGAGAAAGTGAAGGGGTCTGAATACTTTCCGAATGCACTGTAGATATGATATTTTGATTTCCTTGAGTAAATCTGATATGGTCCACTAAGACTACTCTTGCTGTGAGGACACAAGTAAAGTTACATTAAGAACAGAGGAGTAGCCTACTGAATCAAATGTATTTATAAAGCCCTTCTTACATCAGCTGATGTCACAAAGTGCTGTACAGAATTTAAGAGCTGGAGTTACTATACAATTAAATGTTTTTAATTTTAGCTTTATTTAACTAGGCAAGTTAGTTAAGAACAAATCCATTCTCGGCCTAGGAACAGTGGGCTAACTGCCTGTTCAGCCGTCCCAGTTTACCTTCTGGCTCTTTTTTAGTCTCACCACATGTGAATGGTTCATTCCGGCCTCTGGTGTACACAGCTCTGCCCATTGGGTTGTTAATGTACAATTACTGCTATTGTTACCAGTACATCTCTACTGTAAGCAAACAACACAAATACAACACTTCCCATGCTTATATTTTTTCTATTTTCTAATGACTGTGATTTTTGCCTTCACGGCATGATCTGCAATTAGGAGTTTTACAACTGGCAATGCCAAGTCAAACTGGTGGGTACACTGTAATATCAGCTCTAGCTGCTTTTTATTTCAGAAATGGACATGCACCCTGGAATGTCATTCCGAAATCATTAATACACAGAAGGAACTGTATTACTGTAGACTCCTACAGTAATATATGCAGTGGCTTAGGACTGTTGTGAATGCATGACTTAAACTAGATCTTGTTCCAGGGTAATGTTTCTGATTTGGGACCGGTGAACTGTATGGCACGAATCAGGAGTTGGCTGCTATGTCCTCCATAGTATTTACCTGTGTGAAGTGAATTTGAAACAATTAAAAGTTGGGCTGATGTTGAGGGAAATGAAGAAGAAGTCGATGGAATGGGACTATTGTCCAGCACATCAGGATGCAGACAGACAGGCTCCATGGTCCTGCTGTACTCAGACCCTGTTAATCTGCCTGCTGTAATAGCACGCATTGATGACTAGGAGAGCAACGGCACTCAAGGCTAACCAGTAATTAAGGAGGCATTTTCTCGTTAAGCTTTAGCATCCTGGTTATGTTCTACTTCATTACCCTTTATGCTAAAACCTGCATTCATGAGAGGCAGTCAATCTTGTTGCAATTAGGCATGGGATATGTCTGAAGCAGCTAAGGGAAGGTAGCGAGGAATACTGTGATGTGGGAGGGCGATATTGAGGACATGCTGCTCATGTTTTGTGGCCAGATATGAACAAGGCTGCGGATGTGCAATTTAAGTGAATTTTCCGTCTCTTGATTAGCTTGAGTTTGAGTGAGAAACTGTGAAAAAGTGCAGATCTCCCCTCTACCTCTCACCCCACTCTCTTTTTATTTCTCCTCATCTCCCCTACCACTTTCCACTCTTTCTCTCTCTCATTCACTCACTCAGTCATAGACGTGCGCGCACACACACAGGTTGGATTTCGTGATAACCAGTGGCAGGACTAAGATGGTGAGGTTAATTTGCCTCCATTCTCGGGCACAGGAGTGGGAAAGTAGCATTCATCACACAGTGTGCCACGGAACTCTGGTTCCCACACACTCTGGTTACATCATTACGGGGGTTTGTGAGCAGGGCGTCCAATAGAGCCCTGGGGCCACGGTCAGCTGACCTGGGCATGAAAACACGGTGGAAACCCTATCCCAGCGATGTGATTTCAGCCGGAGCACACTGATGGCTACCTCGTCTCTCTCGCCGCACTGCAATTTTCAGCTTCAGTTTCACCTTTGCTTTCATGCTAAGCTGTCGGATCCCAAAGGTTGATGAGTGTGTGTGTGTTTGTGTATGTGTGTAAGACAGTGAGCAGGCTGGACCGGGCTTTGTGCTCAGGTGCCATGGTGGAGCTTCACATACTATAGCAGGCTATACAACAACCTGCCCTCTCCAGAGTATCTTCCTTTTTATAAACTGGGTGGGTCTAGCCCTGAATGCTGATTGGTATATCAGACCGTATACCACGGGTATGACAAAACTTGTATTTTTACTGCTCTAATTACTTTGGTGACCAGCTTTTAATAGCAGTAAAGCACCTTGGGGGTTTGTGGTATATGGCCAATATACCACAGCTAAGGGCTGTATCCAGACACTCCGTGTTGCGTCATGCTTAAGAACAGCTCTCAGCCGTGGTATATTAGCCATATACCACACCCCCTTGTGCCTTATTGCTTAATTAAATCTTGAACCCCTGCGTGCATGCGCACGCGCACACACACACACACACACACACACACACACACACACACACACTCATAATTTAACCTGCTGGGATTTTGAACACTAGAGGGAGACAAAGAATGATACGAGCAAGATAATTCTTTCATATTTTGGTTAATTTAGCGATTTATATATTTCATTTAATCCCTCTGTTTTCTACAAATGTAGTGTGGCAAAGGTCCAATCCTTTGAGTTATTGTAACTCAAATGGCCATAAGTGTTTACTCAATCCATATAACCACAGCCAGATGAGAAACATTACGGCCAATCATATTTATTTGAATTCATTACATGTCAGTGTAACCCCTATAAACAGAGATTGCTGACTAGTGCTAATTGAATCTCTGCTAGTGCTGGAGGAAGCATTATAGATGGTCACCTCTGGTCTCCCTGGTTTCCAGGAGTTGTGCGATTCATTTGTGACCAACGCCCAGAGGCTCTGGAGGTTGCTTCTTAGGGTTAATGAAAAGCAACCTATGTGGTGTGTTAGCCTCGTCTTATTTGTATCATACACTCAACCAGTCCTTTAGGACAATGCCAGTAGGATATTAGCAGGTTCTAATCTTCAGCTAATAATTCAGTGCTTCAGGGACTTGACACATGGCATAATCAAAACAGCCTTTATCAAAGGGTAGCCAAGGATTACACAGCATGTTTCTGCAGCAGATATTAGACAAAGGTCCACCGGTTGCAGTATTATTAGCACTCTGGACTACTAAACACCCTCCCCCCAAATCTATCTCCTCAAGCATACAATCCAACTAGTCAGCCAGGGGAAAAGGCAGCGGAATGAGCTGCTCTCTATGGGCATGCACAGGTCAAATATTAATAATAATTTGGCTGGAGATTCCTTCCGGTTTGTTTGTGAAGACTGTCAGGGATGAGATTAATGATCTTCTGCCTGGTCAGTGCAGTGAGTGACAAGCCTCCTAGTCATTGGAAGTGAAACTCGATCATAGATCAACCCCTAGGCGGTAAACTCACCCAAACTTGATTGTTAATTCTCTAGGCACTCTGACTCATGGTGAAGATACAAGCGGCGAGCCTCTTCATGTCACATAATTAGAATTGCGGTTGACGCCTATTTCCTTATCTTTATTGCGGGAAGTAAAGCATGCTGTTCTACTTCGATCACATTAACAACATATTTGTCACCCTTATGTCCACAATTTATATGACGTCTAGGCTACATGTTGCATGCTTTTGTTGAGTCCAGCATGAGCCACACATAGGCCTACAGATCATCCTTAATGATATGATACACTCCACTTCACTTCTTCTATCTGTCCCACACAAACCAAACAGCACAGTATTTACTAGACCCACTGGCTGAACTTGGGAATGTCTCTAGAATCCATACTGAAAGTCCCAAATTGAATCCAAGCAAGCATGACAAAAGGGCCCCATGCAAGAAACCACAACTGTAATTGCTACTAAGGTGTGACTATTACAGCAACTGGGGTAATCTGAACCTCTCTAAGTCCTCCCAGATTTAAACATGCTCTCTCTGTGCCCGGCAGGCAGCACACAGCGTTGTATGCTGGCTCGCAGCTCATGCATTTCTCCCTCCCGAGCCATGTTACCTCTCAATTGTGTGTAAGCCTTAGCCTACTCCACTTGACAATCAAGGCCAAAAGCTTTCCTTTTTTAAAGAGAGACATTGTGAATGTTCTATTTTCCCTGTTATTAATGATGTGAAATCAGCCTGTAATGGCAATGGATTTTCCAAGGTTTATTGTTTGTTGTTCCTTAGTGTTTATGCTTGCAATTCGTTTCATTTAATTTTGATGTAGAAATGTTATATTCTGATCAAGGACCCTGTTTTATTATGGGGGAACCTTGTTTTTAAAGTCGGTGCTTAATGAGTTTTTGAATGACAGCCCCACTGCATTGACATATATTATTAATTGGTTTTCTCTTCCTTCTTTTGAAATGTCTAATTCGTTTTATAGAAATGACAAAATAACACACCATTCTGCCTGGGTTTCAGTCGAACAGAAATGAGTTGGAGTTACTAAATATGATTGTTAATGAAATGTCAAGATTTTAGGAAATCAATTCTTGCATGTTTTGATCTAACTTATTCTAGAACTTATTTTATAGCTAGCCATGCTGTTATTTTGTCCACAGGTACTGGTATCTCTTGAAAATGACCGGTTTGAAATATGAACTTGCACACTCACACCCAGCCACATCAAACCTGCGTCTGCTATTTGTTTTCTGGGTTGGGTGGGTCCCTGTGGTCTGTGGGGGAAGCAGGGCCATGTCCTGCCAGTGATTTTGAACCTTTGTGAACCCTCACCATTTTGAATGGATAGGAGGCTGTGGCTTTTCATCCCCGCTGCCTTCGGGTCCCTACCCTGTTCCCATTTCAGTCTCCTGGGAATGGGCGGTGGGTCCCTCTCCTTTCTCTCTCCGGTGCTAGTTGTCTTCATCCCCTTCCCCTGAGGGCTCCCAAAAAGACCAGAAGCCCTTCCTGTCCCATTAACCCCGGCACGACGGAAGAATAACTTGATATCAACGTACCTGGCTTCCGTTTTTCATATTCCACAATTGTTCCCCTGTAATAAATAGGGGACAAAAAGGCTAAAGGTAATAAGAGCTATGTTAACTCACCACCAGCTAAAGAGAGGGAGCTATGTTAACTCACCACCAGCTAAAGAGAGGGAGCTATGTTAACTCACCACCAGCTAAAGAGAAGGAGCTATGTTAACTCACCACCAGCTAAAGAGAAGGAGCTATGTTAACTCACCACCAGCTAAAGAGAAGGAGCTATGTTAACTCACCACCAGCTAAAGAGAGAGAGCTATGTTAACTCACCACCAGCTAAAGAGAGAGAGCTATGTTAACTCACCACCAGCTAAAGAGAAGGAGCTATGTTAACTCACCACCAGCTAAAGAGAAGGAGCTATGTTAACTCACCACCAGCTAAAGAGAAGGAGCTATGTTAACTCACCACCAGCTAAAGAGAGAGAGCTATGTTAACCCACCATGAACTAAAGAGAGGGAGCTATGTTAACCCACCATGAACTAAAGAGAGGGAGCTATGTTAACTCACAACCAGCTAAAGAGAGGGAGCTATGTTAACTCACCACCAGCTAAAGAGAAGGAGCTATGTTAACTCACCATGAACTAAAGAGAAGGAGCTATGTTAACGCACCATGAACTAAAGAGAAGGAGCTATGTTAACTCACCATGAACTAAAGAGAAGGAGCTATGTTAACTCACCATGAACTAAAGAGAAGGAGCTAACTCACCATGAACTAAAGAGAAGGAGCTATGTTAACTCACCATGAACTAAATAGAGGGAGCTATGTTAACTCACCACCAGCTAAAGAGAGGGAGCTATGTTAACTCACCACCAGCTAAAGAGAAGGAGCTATGTTAACTCACCACCAGCTAAAGAGAGAGAGCTATGTTAACTCACCACCAGCTAAAGAGAAGGAGCTATGTTAACTCACCACCAGCTAAAGAGAAGGAGCTATGTTAACTCACCACCAGCTAAAGAGAAGGAGCTATGTTAACTCACCACCAGCTAAAGAGAAGGAGCTATGTTAACTTACCATGAACTAACGAAAGGGAGCTATGTTAACTCACCATGAACTAAAGAAAGGGAGCTATGTTAACTCACCACCAGCTAAAGAGAGGGAGCTATGTTAACTCACCACCAGCTAAAGAGAGGGAGCTATGTTAATTAACTCACCACCAGCTAAAGAGAGGGAGCTATGTTAACATAGCTCCTTCTCTTTAGTTCATGGTCGGTTAACATAGCTCTCTCTCTTTAGCTGGTGGTGAGTTAACAAAGCTCCCTCTATTTAGTTCATGGTGAGTTAACATAACTCACCATGAACTAAAGAAAAGGAGCTATGTTAACTCACCATGAACTAAAGAGAAGGAGCTAACTCACCATGAACTAAAGAGAAGGAGCTATGTTAACTCACCATGAACTAAATAGAGGGAGCTATGTTAACTCACCACCAGCTAAAGAGATAGAGCTATGTTAACTCACCATGAACTAAAGAGAGGGAGCTATGTTAACTCACAACCAGCTAAAGAGAGAGAGCTATGTTAACTCACCACCAGCTAAAGAGAGAGAGCTATGTTAACCCACCATGAACTAAAGAGAGGGAGCTATGTTAACCCACCATGAAATAAAGAGAGGGAGCTATGTTAACTCACCATGAACTAAAGAGAAGGAGCTATGTTAACTCACCATGAACTAAAGAGAAGGAGCTATGTTAACTCACCATGAACTAAAGAGAAGGAGCTAACTCACCATGAACTAAAGAGAAGGAGCTATGTTAACTCACCATGAACTAAATAGAGGGAGCTATGTTAACTCACCACCAGCTAAAGAGAGGGAGCTATGCTAACCCACCATGAACTACAGAGAGGGAGCTATGTTAACCCACCATGAACTAAAGAGAGGGAGCTATGTTAACTCACCACCAGCTAAAGAGAGGGAGCTATGTTAACTCACCATGAACTAAAGAGAAGGAGCTATGTTAACTCACCATGAACTAAAGAGAGGGAGCTATGTTAACTCACCACCAGCTAAAGAGAGGGAGCTATGTTAAATCACCATGAACTAAAGAGAAGGAGCTATGTTAACTCACCATGAACTAAAGAGAGGGAGCTATGTTAACTCACCACCAACTAAAGAGAAGGAGCTATGTTAACTCACCACCAGCTAAAGAGAGGGAGCTATGTTAACTCACCATGAACTAAAGAGAAGGAGCTATGTTAACTCACCATGAACTAAAGAGAGGGAGCTATGTTAACTCACCACCAGCTAAAGAGAGGGAGCTATGTTAACTCACCACCAGCTAAAGAGAAGGAGCTATGTTAACTCACCACCAGCTAAAGCGAAGGAGCTATGTTAACTCACCACCAGCTAAAGAGAAGGAGCTATGTTAACTCACCACCAGCTAAAGAGAGGGAGCTATGTTAACTCACCACCAGCTAAAGAGAGGGAGCTATGTTAACTCACCACCAGCTAAAGAGAAGGAGCTATGTTAACTCACCATTAACTAAAGAGAGGGAGCTATGTTAACTCACCACCAACTAAAGAGAAGGAGCTATGTTAACTCACCACCAGCTCACCACCAGCACCACTCACCAACTCACCACCAGCTAAAGAGAGAGAGCTATGTTCACCATGAACTAAAGAAAGGGAGCTATGTTAACTCACCATGAACTAAAGAGAGGGAGCTATGTTATCTCACCACCAACTAAAGAGAGGGAGCTATGTTAACTCACCATGAACTAAAGAGAGGGAGATATGTTAACTCACCACCAGCTAAAGAGAAGGAGCTATGTTAACTCACCACCAGCTAAAGAGAGGGAGCTATGTTAACTCACCACCAGCTAAAGAGAAGGAGCTATGTTAACTCACCACCAGTTAAAGAGAAGGAGCTATGTTAACTCACCACCAGCTAAAGAGAAGGAGCTATGTTAACTCACCACCAGCTAAAGAGAACGAGCTATGTTAACTCACCACCAGCTAAAGAGAAGGAGCTATGTTAACTCACCACCAGCTAAAGAGAACGAGCTATGTTAACTCACCATGAACTAAAGAGAGGGAGCTATGTTTACTCACCACCCGCTATAGAGATGGAGCTATGTTAACTCACCACCAACTAAAGAGAGAGAGCTATGTTAACCCACCATGAACTAAAGAGAGGGAGCTATGTTTACTCACCACCCGCTATAGAGATGGAGCTATGTTAACTCACCACCAACTAAAGAGAGAGAGCTATGTTAACCCACCATGAACTAAAGAGAGGGAGCTATGTTAACTCACAACCAGCTAAAGAGAGAGAGCTATGTTAACCCACCATGAACTAAAGAGAGGGAGCTATGTTAACTCACCATGAACTAAAGAGAGGGAGCTATGTTAACCCACCATGAACTAAAGAGAGGGAGCTATGTTAACTCACAACCAGCTAAAGAGAGAGAGCTATGTTAACCCACCATGAACTAAAGAGAGGGAGCTATGTTAACCCACCATGAACTAAAGAGAGGGAGCTATGTTAACTCACAACCAGCTAAAGAGAGAGAGCTATGTTAACCCACCATGAACTAAAGACAGGGAGTTATGTTAACTCACCATGAACTAAAGAGAAGGAGCTATGTTAACTCACCACCAGCTAAAGAGAGGGAGCTATGTTAACTCACCACCAGCTAAAGAAAGGGAGCTATGTTAACTCACCACCAACTAAAGAGAGGGAGCTACGCTATCTCACCACCAACTAAAGAGAGGGAGCTATGTTAACTCACCATGAACTAAAGTGAAGGAGCTATGTTAACTCACCATGAACTAAAGAGAGGGAGCTATGTTATCTCACCACCAACTAAAGAGAGGGAGCTATGTTAACTCACCATGAACTAAAGAGAAGGAGCTATGTTAACTCACCATGAACTAAAGAGAAGGAGCTATGTTAACTCACCATGAACTAAAGTGAAGGAGCTATGTTAACTCACCATGAACTAAAGAGAAGGAGCTATGTTAACTCACCATGAACTAAAGAGAAGGAGCTATGTTAACTCACCATGAACTAAAGAGAGGGAGCTATGTTAACTCACCATGAACTAAAGAGAGGGAGCTATGTTAACTCACCATGAACTAAAGTGAAGGAGCTATGTTAACTCACCATGAACTAAAGAGAGGGAGCTATGTTATCTCACCACCAACTAAAGAGAGGGAGCTATGTTAACTCACCATGAACTAAAGAGAAGGAGCTATGTTAACCCACCATGAACTAAAGAGAAGGAGCTATGTTAACTCACCATGAACTAAAGAGAAGGAGCTATGTTAACTCACCATGAACTAAAGAGAGGGAGCTATGTTAACTCACCATGAACTAAAGAGAAGGAGCTATGTTAACTCACCATGAACTAAAGAGAAGGAGCTATGTTAACTCACCATGAACTAAAGAGAGGGAGCTATGTTAACTCACCATGAACTAAAGAGAAGGAGCTATGTTAACTCACCATGAACTAAAGAGAAGGAGCTATGTTAACTCACAACTTATTTATCTTCTTTGTGATTCCCATTCTCTTTCGAAAGACAGCATGCTGAATATTTTTTTGTTATTATGAATACAAAAGTCCCCCCGATCTTTTTGTGTCCGGCATGGGATTTTAATGTTCCACAGAGAGGTTAATTGCATATTTGACCTTAAAGATAAAGTGCCTCTACATTTACTGCTATCCCTCAGAACCTATGCTAGCAAAGTCACAGTTATTAACTTTTTCTCATTCTTTTGTTGAGGTTGATAGTCCATTAATACACTGTTCGGAGATAACGGCAATTGTGCTTGATTGTACATAAGCTGTGATAACTTGAACATTTAACTAAAATTCTCCTAGATTGTTATTATCTAGTCCAATATTTAAGTGAAGAACGTAGTCTGGACAGTAACTGCTGTCAATCAAATTGTTTTCTTCAAATGAACCTCATTGCACTAGTTGATAACATGGTGTTGAATACATCACTGAAGATATGTTTAATGGCTTGTAAGTGAGTTCAGGTTATTAGGGAGGTCATAACCTACAGTCTGTAGATACATTTTGAAATGAATGCTCTTAAAGCTGATTCATAAACATGTACTGAAACAAAGTTGGCTGATGTTGTCATCACTTGTATCTGTAGTGCATTAATCCCTCCTTAAAGTAATAAGCACTGCTTCTGACAAGAACCTTTTAGAAGACGATGACATCAACAAGACATTTTGAGTTCTGTCCAATTGAGATAAGGCTCAGTTGACAGGCTACTGCAAATTGGAATGACTGTACCTGCCAAGGCAAAAGAAGGAAGCCGTTTTGGGGGTGGGAATGGGGAATGTACATACAAGCGTTAGTAACCCAAATTGCATAGTGTGACACTAAATCCCATTCCTCAAAACAAACAGCCACACACAGGAAGTCAGGAGACAGGCCCACAATCCACCGTGACATAAACTGGAATGAATCTATGAAGGGTTCCAGCTTGGTAAATACGTAAAACAACCTCAGAGGAGGGGTGGGATTATGTAAATGTCCCTAATTCTGACCTTAACGATCATCCAGGCATATGGCAGGCCTGAAGACGGGGCCTCCGCCCCCCCTGTTCCCTTTCCTCCCCTGATCAGACTCTCTCCTCAGGGAATGGGGGATGATGACTTGCTACCTGTCTCATTTACCTGATCACAAAGCCTGATACGGTGACAGAGCGAGAGAACAAGAGGAAAAACAACTCCTCCAACTCACTGCTGCTCTGCTGCTCTTCTCCAAGGCAGTGCTGTGGTAAACACATGTAGGGCCTACTTAGCTATCCACTTTGTTGTGTGTAACGGAGATGGTCTATGTTCTTGTGTATTTTGGTGGGAGGTTTTGCATGATTGTCCCCGACGATGAAGTCAGGGAGGGGACTGTGGATTTGTCTATGTCCATTAGTTTTAGAAGTGTTATACTGTACATGTGCAGTCTGTACAAGTGGCCCTGGTGGTGGTTTAAAACTCTTCTTTCTGTCTGTTTTTACCTGCATATTACCTTCCGAGCCATCTGTATGAAGAGAACACCTGTACTAATGATAAAGGGCTAGAGGGCCACACACTCCTGAGTTATTGAACATAGTCTGTTGGTCATAATCAAACAATGAGATGGTGATGGTGTGACAACAAGGTCCATGGTCCATTATCCACAGATTTCTGTTGTTTTCCTATGGGCTTGGTAGACACCCTCCCTCTGTGCTGGTTTAAGTTTAAGGAGTTGGTACTGGATGTTGTGTTTTTATCAGCTTAACAGAGAACTTGAATTGTTACTTATGTGCTGAAGACTGTTGAGGCTCCTTGGTGCAAGGTGGGGGACTGACAGAATGATAGACTATTATGCCAATCCTTGAAAGACCATCCTTCAGGTATCGGATGCCTAAAGTTGAGCTTTCTGGTCAACCAGACACCTCCCCTGGGACCCTCCTGGGCTGATGGCTACCTCTAGCTCGCTGGCAGAGCGGAGACAGTCACCTGAGCCAGGATCAAAGCTGCTGCTGCTGCTTCTACCTGCTGGACTGCTGACTGGGGGACAACACACACACATCCCCTCCACTGCAGTGCACTCACCTCAGTCCCACAACTAAATGTCCAGTATATTCTGTGGGACTTGGTGTCCTAGACAAGGATAGACTCTCAATAGTGAGCCCCCTGTATGTAAGGGATTCATAATTTTTTACAGAAAAAATTAAAAAGCATACCTCCTTTTAATAATTTAAAGGAATTTGAAAAGGCAAAGGCGCAACGCTTGCTCACCATTAAAGGGATTTTAGCAATGAAGCCCTTTATCTACTTCCACAGAGTCAGATGAACTTGTGGATAACATTTATGTCTCTGCGTGCAGTTTGAAGGAAGTTGGTATGTTAGCGCAATGATGAAGTCTATGGTAACTGCTAGCATGCTAGTAGATACCATAGACTTCCAGTCATTCCGCTAACGCTAGTTAACTAACTCCAACGTTAACGCTAGTAAAACTACCTCCAACTTCCTTCATACTGGATGATGAGACATACAAATGTTATCCATGAGTTCATCTGACTCTGGGTTATTAGATAAAGGGCTTTCATTTACAAAATATTGAAGTATCCCTTTAAAAACTCTTTGGCCTTCATCAGAACCAGAAACGTCAAGCCTTTAACTTTGCTTAACCCTTTACACTTGTGGGAATTGGCCTATATGAATGGGCTAAATTGAAATATTTCTTACAGAAGAAATATGAAAAGCATATTCATAACTATGGTAGCAATTGAAAGGGAACAGTTAGGAGATTATGGGAACATTATTAGACCAAAGTTGAGGACACAACAGTTCACCTGACACAAGACTGAATCCAAACAGTACACTGCTGATTTTATGTGCATTTTACATTTACTGTACTTTTCAGCACATTTGTTGATAACGAAATGTGAAAATAATAACAAGAATATTCCTGGATATGAGGGGTAGATGCAACATGACAAAGAAACGACAAGGGTTTGAGTGAGGACTAACTGGCCTCCAAGGTACACACATTTCCTATGTCATTTCAATGCACTTTTATGACTCAAACAAGAGTCTTCAACTATAAGGTGTTGTTTTTTGAGCTCTCCTAGCTGTGTTGTCGAGGAACTAGAGCAAGAACACTTGTAGTTGTTTTGTTTGGAACACAACCCTGTATCCCCACCATCACACAATTACTGTTGTTGTTTATTCAATCCAAAAACGGTGATTTGAAAGCTTGTTCTATTACCAACATGACTCAAAGTTCTTAAATATAATCGTACAGCGATAGGCTTTCACAAGGCAATTCAGAGAAACAGATCTGTCATTTTCAACCTTGATATGGGTATGAGTGTAAAGGACTACATAAACCAAAATAAAACGATGAGGTCCACCGCAACTGGAGGCTCAACAAGGTGTGTGCACCTCTGGACAGCATCACTACTCTTATCTTATTTTGACCTAGGCAAGGAGCTCAGACAGATCTGAGAAGGAGATGAAGTTTTCTAGGACCTCTCTATTCTCCCCTTTGGTTCTATTCAATGCCTTTGTGGCTATTCAAAGAGGTGAGAACATTTACACTGCTTAGATTGAGCGTGGACATTGTGGCGGCTGTTAAGATGGCCTAATTTCATTCTGCTCAAATGAAAGTAAGCCTCAGTGTTGATTCACAGGATCCAAATAAAGGCATTATGAAAATAATGTTATAATGACCCTCTCTAATGGAAATAATGATCTTTGCCGATTTGAGCAGAGGGCTGGAAAATGCAGGCGTACAAAGACTGATCATCAGGCCCAATTTTCCTTTATGGTGTTGTGAAAAACAGCATGGTAGGGATGAGTACAATGATGTCTTCATGTTGTGAATAATTATAATAATTTAAATCATAATGCTTTGATGATACTTATGCCACTGTTCTCCAGTTTGTTCCCAGTAGCCAATTGAGACCAACTTGGTCCAACATCTAATACCTCAGAACCCAAGTAAACACCTAAAAAAGGGTTATTAGGATTTAGTCTACACAGACAGAGTGCAATTCAGGGAAATGGGAAATTGAGCCTCAAGTAGGCCTTGGTAAAGATGAACCTGTTAGACAGCAAATGTTTGTGTCTTTAATGGCTTTTCTGCTTGCCAAAGCTTTGCTCTTTGTAATTTGACATGTAGGATTACATTGACCAAATATATTTCCTCCTCTCATCAAAATGGAATATGCCAAAGAAATATATATATATATTTAGTCATTGTGTGAGTGTGTGACATTTTGGTTCAACTGATTAAACTCAAAGCAGAAAATGTGTTGTAATACTGGAGCATATTAAAAGCTAGTTCCAATTTAACTAAAAAGCTAATCCAAATATGGTGAAACTATGGTCATGGTTTAATGATTAATGGCAATTGTTCTGGTAACCCTTAGCAACAGACTTGTATAGGAACCATTGAGTTAATATCATTGTTTCAGTACCTATGGCATGGTAGTCTGCCTATTTGAGCCGCTTGATTGTCATTGGTTTTGTAACTCAATGTACAGTACAAGTTCACTAAATACGTTTTTAATATCATTAAAGGTAAGTGGTTTATTGAAATGGGAAATGAATATTATTATTGACACTGGTTTACATGATGTACAAACAAAAGTGCTTTCCTACTACTCCCTAAAGTGGTTTGTCATGTAGGGGTTAACTAGCAACAGACAAAGAGGTGTGATATTATCTGATTCTGGGGAACATTACTCAGTGTATCTACCTACTCAGGCAGGGAACTTGTAGCATCTTATAACACCTCCACTCCAACACTGGGAGGATATCTCACCACCACAACGTGTAGCGTCTTATAACACCTCCACTCCAACACTGGGAGGATATCTTACCACCACAACGTGTAGCGTCTCATAACCACTCCACTCCAACACTGGGAGGATATCTCACCACCACAACGTGTAGCGTCTCATAACCCCTCCACTCCAACACTGGGAGGATATCTCACCACCACAACGTGTAGCGTCTTATAACACCTCCACTCCAACACTGGGGGGATATCTCACCACCACAACGTGTAGCGTCTCATAACCCCTCCACTCCAACACTGGGAGGATATCTTACCACCACAACGTGTAGCGTCTCATAACCCCTCCACTCCAACACTGGGAGGATATCTTACCACCACAACGTGTAGCGTCTCATAACCCCTCCACTCCAACACTGGGAGGATATCTCACCACCACAACGTGTAGCGTCTCATAACCCCTCCACTCCAACACTGGGAGGATATCTTACCACCACAACGTGTAGCGTCTCATAACCCCTCCACTCCAACACTGGGGGATATCTTACCACCACAACGTGTAGCGTCTCATAACCACTCCACTCCAACACTGGGAGGATATTTTACCACCACAACGTGTAGCGTCTCATAACCCCTCCACTCCAACACTGGGAGGATATCTTACCACCACAACGTGTAGCGTCTCATAACCCCTCCACTCCAACACTGGGGGATATCTTACCACCACAACGCCCGTATTCTCTCTGCTGGCCTAGCAGTCCCCCTGGAGCACTTGTTACTCATTTTACAGTATTTAATTCAACCTGAAATCAAACCCCAAACCACTGACTGGATGGACAGGAAAAGTTCTATCCGTCTTCTGGGAAGTATTAAATTAGCCTGCTGACAGATAGGAGACGGTAAGGTGTGCAGGAGGAGCATCCGGATGCTGCCTGGAAAGTGTGTCAGCTACCTGGGGGATTAGCCAAACAATACCGAGGGTGGTAGGGCTCAAACCAAGGGTTGCATTACTGGGTGGAGATCAGCCCCACCCTTTAAAGTTGTGAGAACCAAAACCTGGTCCTAGCTACAGGGAGGTTGGGGGGAGGAGCAGAAGGCCGGCCGACAGGCAGGCAGACAGACAGACAGGCAGGCAGGCAGACGGACAGACGGACGGACGGACGGACGGACGGGCGGACGGACAGGTGCCAGGCACTGCCTATGCCCTGCAGCCACACACATCTCACACCCACCCCAGCCCAGGATCCTCTGCTGGCCAACTGTTCCCTGGCCACCAGGATACGTCCCAGGAGGTTGGCTGTGTGTTTGTGTTGTTTCTCTTGAAGAACCACAAGGCAGGCCAGCTCTTCCCCTCCCCTTCCTTCTTATCCCATATGGGTAATGGTGAGATGGATCACACCCACACACCGACCTGAAAACCACAGAGCATGTCCCTCAACAACTTATTCTAGACAAACTTGATAACTCATAACCTATTATCATAACTTATTATTTGGAAATCTGTTGTTACCTCCAGGAATACTGCTATACCTGCAAAATACACATGTATTAACAAAGGCAGCACTTCAACATAGTCACATTAACCTTTGTCAAGGCAAGAAGTTAATCATTACTTTAGTGTGAATGTGAATGGAAATTATTTATAAAAACCCATTTAGAGGACGTAGGTTCCAAATCCATAGTATGGCATACACTGTCTCAAAGGAAACTATAAATCTAATTAGAAGGAAAAACAACTCACAGATGCAGTAATTTTGTGGAACAAAAGTTAGATCTTTATTTTCTGGAGCAGAATGGGGTCGATGATATCATTTTGAAACTTAAACCTTGGGAAACACTACTTCTATAATATTGTCAAGTTTAAAGCTGAGCTTATTGGCAACTCATGTTGTCTAGGTTACCTGAACATACAGTAAATTAAATGATTGTTGGCACCCTTCCAATGACAAGTCCCTTAGCCATGTTTGTTATTGCGTTGGTATCTCATTGTCTGTGACAGTGGTTTTCAAACCTCTTTTCGGGGAGCCCCAGACGTTTCACAATTTTGGTGTAGCCCTAAACTAACTCACCTGATCCAAGTAGTCAAGTATTTGATAATGAATTAGAATACATGGAATGGCTGGGGAGAGGTTTGAAAATGGTATCCATGAGGAGAGGTTTGAAAATCCCTGGCCTGGGAATGATGTTGGGTTGATCCTTTAGAACCAGTGGGAAAATGCATGCCATTGTCTTTCTCAATAGGTCTATCTTTGTAACTGGACTGCAACTGTTTGAGGCAGGAGGAAGCTGGATATCCACCCAAACAACCATCCTACTCTGTCCATGGTAGTGAACTTGGACTGTCCATCATAATCCAGTTGTTTTATGTGACAAAACACTAATGGCAGTCTTGAAGCAGTCTTTGTATAGCCTGGTTCCATGCTGTGCTGTAGCCAGCTCTACTATTGTTATGATGCCATACTAGATAGGAGGTTCTTGGAAAGGAAGGTAATATTAATCAAGGAACTGTCAATAACAGATGTAATTTGCATGGCATGTGATTGGCAGGCTTTCTAGAGGCATTATTAAAAGGACAATCTGCAGTTGCTACATCCATCAATGGACTTGTAAATTAATGATACCCATAGATTTTTGAAGAGTATAGCTTATTAGCTTAGTTTGACTGTCATACTTCATCAGAACCCAAAATATAAGCTTGTTTTACTCCAATGTTTGTAAACAGCGTGAATGTAAACGAACACTGTATGGGCTCAAAACATGGTTCAAACTATAGTTTTTATATCATGGATCAGTCCTTGCATCCATAGATCTATCTAGAAATTTGGTTAAATTGTTCCAGCCCCATCCCTCAGCTTTTTACCAACACAGTGTTGGGTGCCCACTTTGTTATTTAGGTGAATAAAGGGGGAAAAAACTTTTTTTGTTCAACTACAGATTGCCCCTTTTAAGCATAACAATAGCTTGTCTGGAAATATATTTATATTACTACACTATAGCTGGGCTAATAGCTATACATTAACACTTTCACGAGAACCTCCAACCAGCACATCTTAGAAATTATTTTCAAATACACCTTCTGCAAATTAAAGCAAAGACTGACATTTTTTCTCTGACTTGAAACTATACATGTCTTTATTAATGGAATTTTGCCTGGGGCACATGTTGGGAATATACTTTGAAGCTCCAAGACGTTGATATTTTGCCAAAAGGAAAGAAAAAAAAATTGGTTGTCTTACTTCCAAGCTGACACACCACGTTTTAAATAGATGAGTGAACAGTTTCATTACATTAGTAGCATCAGTCTCCGCTCTTTGAAGCTGTGCCCCAGCACTTAGTAATTTGGTAACAGGTTGGAAATGGGCTGTGGGGTAAAATGAGACTCTGTTGTCTTGGTAACAACTACCCACCTCTTATTTTTGAATCAAGCATGTAGCATAATGTCTCATTTTGCTATATGGGGAAGACACTATTGTCAGCAAAATATCCAGGCAGCCACTCCTTTCCAACAGTTTACAGTAAACAAACAGGACAACTGGAACCAAAGTTAAACACCACATTAGCATTTTAATGACGTGTCAAGCTATTGACTCAATAGTTCTAACAGCTATTATTCGAAGAGCGTGACATGCAAAATTAAATGGGCAGGAATGTATTTGCGATTTCCTTTTTCCCTTCGAGTAAACACAATTTGGTTCTCCTAGGGCACCTCAACAAGACTGTTGTTGGATTTGGGGGGGGGGGGGGGGGTCTGGTACTGAGGGGAGACCAATCTGAGTCTCTCCAAGTGCTCATTGACTCTGGGGCTGATGAAAGTTTTATGGATGCCACTATTGCTTCGGAGCTTGGTATTCACACTCAACCTCTCTTTCTGTACCCATGGATGCTAGGGCACTGGGCGGCCGCTCTATAAGTCACTCATAGTACTGTGCCTGTTCAATTACAGGTTTCTGGTAACCACAGTGAGACTACACAGTTCCTCCTCATTGCATCTCCCCATGTTCCAGTCGTTTTGGGATTTTCCTGGCTACAAAAGCACAATCCGGTGATTGACTGGACCACAAGCTCCATCCTGGGTTGGAGCCCATTTTGCCATTCCCACTGCCTTCAAGCAGCACAGCCATCCTCAAGTCGTCTTTCCCAGGATGTTAGCAAGACTGTGGATGTCTCAGCTATTCCCACTGAATACCATGATCTCCTGGAAGTGTTCAGTAAGGCATGTGCTACTTCCCTTCCCCCGCACCGTCCTTATGACTGTGCCATTGATCTTCTCCTAGGCACTACACCACCTCTGGATTGGTTGTATTCTCTGTCCGGACCAGAGACCAAAGCTATGGATGACTACATAAAGGAGTCTCTGGCCACTGGGGCTGTTCGTCCGTCTGCATCTCCTGCCGGCACAGGGTTTCTCTTTGTGGAAAAGAAAGACAAGCCCTGCGTCTGTGCATTGACTACTGGGGACTTAACGACATTACGGTAAAAAATAGTTATCCCCTACCTCTCCTCGGCGTTTGAACATCTCCAGGGAGCCACCATGTTTTCCAAGTTGGACCTTCAGAATTATTTCCCGATCTTCCCAAGAACATGTACTTTATGTCAGACAGGTTCTCCAGCACCTCCTGGAGAACCAGTTGTTTGTGAAAGCCAAGAAGTGTGAGTTCCACCGCTCTACTATCACCTTTCTGGGATATGTCATTGCTGAGGGCAATGTTCAGATGGATCCTGGAAAGGTGAAAGAAGTGGTGGATTGGCCTCAACCAACGTCCAGGGTGCAGTTGCAACGGTTTCTTGTTTAAGCTAACTTCTACCGCCGTTTCCTTCGGGATTACAGCACCCTGGCGGCGGCCCCCCTCTCGGCACTCCCCTCTCCCAAGGTACTGTTCAAATGGTCTCCAGCTGTCGACAAAGCCTTTGTGGACCTGAAGCATCAGTTCACAACAGCTCCCATACTTATCCATCCGGACCCCTCCCATCAATTTGTGGTGGAAGTTGATGCTTCTGATGATGGCGTGGGGGCCATCCTGTCCCAGCAATCTGCCCAGGACCAAAACCTTCATACCTGTGCCTTCCTGTCCCATCATCTCAATCCTGCAGAGAGGAACTACGATGTAGGCAATCGAGAACTCTTGGCGGTTAAGATGGCGTTGGAAGAGTGGAGGCACTGGCTGGAAGGAGCAGAACAGCCATTGTTGGTCTGGACCAACCATAAAAACTTGGAATATCTCTGTACAGACAAGCACCTCAAATCCAGGCAGGCCCTGTGGGCCCTCTTCTTTACCAGATTCAACTTCACAATTTACTACCGCCCAGGGTCAACAAATGTGAAGCCTGACGCTCTCTCCCACCGATATAGTTCCTCTACCACACCCTCAACCTCTGAAACCCTTCTCCCTACCTCATGCCTTGCTGTCACTGTCGATTGGGCTATTGAGAACCTGGTTCACGAGGCTCAACGCTCCCAGCCGGGACCTGAAGGAGGCCCGGCTAACCGGCTGTTTGTCCCTAACCTAGTCCAGTCCTGGGTATTGGAATGGGCTCATTCCTCCAAGCTGACCTGTCATCCAGGGTCCCGTTGTACACTAGCCTTCCTCCGACAACGTTTCTGGTGGTCCACAATTGTTCCTGACATCTCTGCCTTCGTCGCTGCATGCACAGTGTGTTCTCACAACAAGACTCCACGGCAAGCTCATTCTGGCCTCCTTCAGCCACTACCGGTCCCTCATCCAGCCTGTCATCTGGATTCCATCCCCAAACCAACGGTCAGTCGGAGCGAGCCAACCAAGATCTGGAAACCACCTTGAGATGCCTGGTCTCAACCGACCTCACTACATGGAACCATCAACTGGTCTGGGTGGAGTATGCCCGGAATACGCTTCCCTGTTCTGCCACGGGACTTTCCCCTTTCGAGTGCTCCATGGGATATCAGCCTTCACTCTTCCCGGAACAAGAGCAGGAGGTCAGCGTACTCTCGGCCCAGATGTTTGTCCACCGCTGTCAACGTACCCGGAGAAAAGACCAATTCCAGGTATTGTCGACAGCGGTGTGGACCGTCTCCGGACCCCAGCTCCTCGCTACTGCATTAGGCAGAGGGTGTGGCTTTCCACTCGGGACCTGCCCCTGCGGGTAGAGTCCTGCAAACTGTCTCCCCGGTTCATTGGTTCTTTTCCCATCTCCAGAGTCCTGAGTTCCATACCCTCCGTGTCCACCCTACTTTCCATGTGTCCAGAATTAAGCTTGTGTCTCACAGTCCTTTGTCTCGTGCTACTTCAGGATGGGCCCATCCTGCCCTCCCCCCACCCCCGGTAATCGATGGCTAGCCAGTATATATGGTGAGATGCCTCCTGAAGGTTCGACCATGGGGCAGGAGTTTCCAGTACCTGGTTGACTGGGAGGGTTATGGCCTGGAGGAGAGGTGCTGGGTTCCTGCTAAAGACATCTTGGACCCGGCCCCCATCGCCGATTTCTACCGCCGACACCCCGGTCAGCCATGTATGCGCCCAGGTAGGACGCCAAGTGGCGTCCCTAGGGGAGGTTACTGTCATGCCCGGATCTTTTTCACATGTCCCCCCTGTTTCCTACCTAAGCATGTAGCTATAGTAGTAATTAACACCAGTTTCTACTGTCACACCCTGATCTGTTTTACCTGTCCCTCATCGCCGATTTCCACCGCCGACACCCCGGTCAGCTAGGTATGTGCCCTGGTTGGACACCAGGTGGCGTCCCTGGGTGGGGGCTGGTACTGTCACTCCCTGATCTGTTTCACCTGTCCTTGTGATTGTCTCCACCCCCTCCAGGTATCGCTGATTTTCCCCAGTGTATTTATCCCTGTGTTTCCTGTCTCTCTGTGCCAGTTCGTTCATCTTGTATGTTTTTTCATATCAACCAGCATTTTTCCCCATTCTCCTGCTTTTTGCTATTCTCCTTTTTCTAGTGCTCCCAGTTTTGACCCTTGCCTGTTTCTGGACTCTGTAACCGCCTGCCTGACCATTTTGCCTGCCTTGACCATGAGCCTGTCTGCCACTCTGTACCTCCTGAACTCTGATCTGGTTTTGCCTGTCCACCACCATTCTCTTGCCTACTCCTTTTAATAAACATTGTAAGACTCCAACCATCTGCCCCCTGTGTCTGCATCTGGGTCTCGCCTTGTGTCATGATAGCTACTGTATAAGTAACTGATTGCCACTGTGATATGTAAATATTGTTGATAAACATGGAGTCTGATACCTATGCGCTTCATACACGTTAGATGGATTCATATTTCAAGACAGGAGCCTGGTTGTAGATCATGTCTCTTGAATGATGTGCCTTAAGGCTCTCGTGTGGAATCCAATTCTCTTGCCATTGCCCCTAACCATTCAAAACCCAAGCTGCGTATTGTGTTTTCTCCAGAACAATGGCGTTTCCGCTCTGTCCCTGATGAAAGGTCACTCACAGAAAAGGTGAAATATAATCTGCTGTCGACGATGTTATCCAGGCCAGATTCATCCACTCTAACAGTTACTGGTCTGCTACAGTCAAACACGTTGATGCTACCCAACCATATAGCTTTTATCTAATATCAAAACATGTCTATAGTTGAGGTATTTTATTATTATATATATATTATATATTTTATATCTAATATTGTTGGGCAGGTAAAAAACACTAATAAAGAACTTTTGTCTGAAGTGAGAATCCCTATTCCATAGCTGTTAATGTAAGCAATGGAGATACAGTTTGGACTATATTTTGTGCTTTAACTCTACTACTCTCTGTGTCCGTTTGTTGTAATGTCTTCTCACCCATGCCGTCATTCCTTCCTGTCAGTAGTTTCATTTTTACATCCTAGATAATGACAAGGCGTGTTCTTTGTGCTGTCTGTGTCTACGTACTCTCCTGTGTTTAGTGACCCAGTTCTCTTTGACCAGGTCCGATATGCAGTTTATGATGCTGCTGAGTCATATAAGAAAATGGCTGTCTATTTCCCAGGAAGAGACTGCTGCTGTCAAACAACCCTCTCTTATAAGAGAAATGTCCCTTGACTTCACACCCGTTACTGTGGCAGCTGGAAAGTTATGACGTTAATCAATTTAGAACATATGTGTCACTCATATTTATGAGTTCTCAGACGTTCCATGAGTTGTTCAGCTAGTGTGGTCGTAGTAACTATTTTGAGGGGATGGGACTTGTCCAGTGGCATCACTATGTAACAATATTCCCCTCCCCCTGGATTTTTAAATGGGGCACCAGCCTTGCTTCCTAATTTGCTCTACCCTGCGTATCCAAGGGAATATCTTGGTGGTGTCCAAATTGATTAGGCTGACATCATAAGGGGTGGACTGAGTGAAGAGGGGTATTGTGGGTAATTACTTGCAATCCGGTAGTTTGTATCATGGCTGGAGGTCGGGAGCGGGTCACTGCACATGGCAAACTTAAGGAACCGCCAATTCTGAGTAGTCAAGAAGAGCGACGCGTACAGAATGGTGGATCCAGAGAGACTGGAGGGACTGGCGACTGCAGTGGCACCGCTCCGCAGGCAGGGTGGCACTCAGTGAATTTAACAGGCAACTGCACCTACTGCCACATCACATTCCAGACGGCTTCAGTCACTGACCCACTTTAGCTTCCCAGTGCCCCTCCCCTCCTCTCTCCCTTTTCTCCTCTCTCCCTCCCCTCATCTCCTCTCTCCCTCCTTCTCCTCTTTCCTTCCCCTCATCTCCTCTCTCCCACATCTCCTCTCTTCCCACTCCTCTCCTCATCTCTCCCATCTTCTCCCCTTTCCCTCCCCTCCTCTCTCCCTTCCCTCCCCTCAGCTCTTCTCTCTCCCTTCTCCTCTTTCCCTCCTTTCATCTGCTCTCTCCCTCCCATTCACCCTCTATCTTCTCTCCCGCCTCACCTCTCTCCCTCCCTCCCCCTTACTCCCTCCCTTTCTTATCTTCTTCCTCTCCCCTCTTCTTCTCGTTCCCCTTCACGTGTCTCTAGCAGTGTTACTGACACAGCCCTGTCTGGTCAACTTATCATAGACCAGACAGATCTGATGATCAATTATCTGTATTTTAGAATCACAACTTGAGTTTCCATGGAGACGGGGAAGCAGTGTGCAACTGAAGCAGTTTGAAAAATGTGCAGGTTATTTTTCTCCTTCTCTCTAGCAAGCTAGTAGAGACCATAGCCTTTCAGTCATTGCGCTAACGCTAGTTAGCATTGGCTCGCAAAACAACCTCGAGCTTCCTTCATACTGGACACAGAGACACAAAAATGGCATCCACAATTCATCTGACAAAATCTTGAAGTATCCCTTTAATATCTCAGAGATTCTTGCTATTATTCCTGTAATTAAGCCCACATAATCATGCAAAAAGAAACTCTTGTACTTAAAAAGAGTCAAGGTTGATTAAAAAAGACCTGTTGTTACCCAACTGAGAGTTGAATACCAATTTAAATGTTTTTTTAATTCCCAGGCGCATTTACCATCTTCTATAGGCCTTGCATTGTGAGTGAACAGCCTAACGAGTTTGATACTGTAGCTGTCATCTGATCGATCTGATGAACCATGTCGAGAGGAAAGAACACTCGGGTTTCACCAGAGTCATTTGGTTTCCCAGTCACTAATTACCTGCACCGTGGATTACAAGGCTGATTGACTGTCATTTAAGCATTTTAATTAACTGAATTATTTTTTTGCTATAGATTTTGTTTTGACAACGAATGCATGATAATATTGTTTGCGAAAGCGGCATTTTAGTCAATCTGAAGTGCATTGTCATTTGTACATAAGGAAACAACGCAAAATTCAATAGAAAATGCCAAAATCTTCATGGTCAAAGCTAAAATCCACAAAGTATGATATTTTATATTTAAACAAACTGGTATAAAAAGGATTTGTTCTTTAAGAGCTTGTATTGTTTGGAAACATTTCCCTTCCACGTCCCTGTATGCACAGTGATGTCCTCGTAGCAGATGTAGCTAGTTTCATTGCTCTCTCTTAATGGACTGAGATCTACATTCAGCAGCAGATAGTGGCCCATCAGTTGTCATTGAACAATTGTCATTGAACAACAGTTGCTCCCAGGTGCTGTGGAGTGCTTTTAGGGCCTGACTCACCTTACCCTATATGATCCAGGCTGCACTTTTACTACTACAAAAGGCTTTAAAATGTATTTTACCACTACAAAAGGCTTTAAAATGAAACCTGAAGTGCTTAACCCTTATTATTAATGAATTCACCTCAAACACATCATCTAGTAACTGAAGAGGGGACTAATGGAGGACGGGCTCAGGTTTGTTGTCAAAAGTGGCTTTAACGGTCCATGATCTTGTTGGAAACAAACCATGGTGTTTTCCTCTTCCTCTCTATACTTCATGTCAGCAACGAGCAAACCCAGTGCACTGTGTCAATGGTTATCAAATACCTCTGAAGCTGTTCATAGTGTCAATAGTATATTTGCTAGATGGTTTCAGCTGTGTGTGGAAAAATGTTGCATATGAGGATTAAAGAAAAACTGTATTCAGATGAATCCTAAAGCAATGCCTGATCCAAAATATTCTGGGAAGAAATCTCTTTCCAAGTGGTGCAGAATCATTCGGCTATTAGTACATTTTTGGGCTGAAAGTCTGAAAAGCAAATGGAGAAAAGTATCCAATGGAGAGAACGGATCTAATTCAGTCATCTTAATGACGGACATGATTCAATTGGCTGAAATGACTTGATGTGATCTTCTTTGATACAGTAAGTGTGCTGGTACTGTGTGGGCACTCTGTACAGTAGTCAGACAGACTGCCAATACAGAGGCTGGGTCGATGCGGGGATCTCAGTGCATTAAGCGAAGATGTACACAACCCATATTTTCCGCTTCTCCTCAGATCTGGCGTGGTTAGCGTTGGTGCGGCGTGGCGGTGCAGTTCTCTGAGCTCATGGATGTCATTAATCCGTCCTCTGGGACGGGAGCTCTACTCTCCATCCATCGCTCTCAATAACTAACGGCCCTGGATCCATCTAGACCCCCGCACTGATAGAGAGAGAGAGAGTGCTGCCTTGAAGAACTATCCCCATATCCGCCTAGCTGCTTACCAGATTAACTTCACAATCCCTTAATAACAATTTCATTCTCTCCCCCCCTCCCCCTCGCTCTCTTTTAACCCTCCCAGTTCTTTTTGACCACTTTATTTCAAGAGGTATTCATTTGGCAGGGATCACATGGGGAGTGTAATGACAGAACATTTATTAATTAATTGCATGTGTAATTGCAAAATTAAGTTTTGGAAAGTTGGTAATGATCTGTGGAATTACACGATGTGGTCACATTATGAGGCAAAGGGAGACTTTAGACTAGTGTCTCCAGATTGTTTTGGGGAGAGAAGAGGGAGTGCAGGATTCCCAGTGTATTCCAGGAGGAAGCATTTGCTGGTCATTACGGAGTTTTGTCTTCCTGGGTAATCTTGTAAAGTCTTGTCATGCCCATCACTCATTTCTGACCATCCAGTTTGTCGGTCCGGGACCAAGGAGAAAAATCCTCATTGATTTAAACTTTGCCACTTTAATTAACTTTCTCCAAGATAATGGTGGTTCTTAAGGAAACTCTGGGAAAGAATTGTCCAAAAGCGGAATGTACGTAATTTATTTTTGTCAGACTGTGTCTGAGAATGAGATTTTAACATCTCGTCTGAGTTGTTTGTCTTGGGTATTTGGGAGCAGATGCATGGTGTTTCTTTGTAGAGAGTCCATATGACGTCTCCTATTAGGTGCTGAAGTGTAAATTCAATGGATGGAGAGACAGAAATGTCCTTGGGTGTACAATGGGTTGTCTTCTGCACAGCCATGTGAACTGGCAAGAGTTCTGTGTTCAATAGAAGGTTATTCACAAGTACCTCAAGGCACAGATTTAAATCAAAATAAAAGCTGTGCTTTCGCAATCAAACACATCCACAATTTATCTACAAAAATATGACATTATATTTGTTTTTGTTTTTATACAATTACATTATTATCAGATAATTGATTGTGGTTCAATAATTTGGATTTATAGAGAACACAATGACAGTCAAAAGCGAAGCTGCTTATGGCAGTTTCAAATACTTTTGCACAGATTGACAATTTTTTTTGTGTGCAGCACTGTGAGCCTGTATATGTGGTGATGTTATGCCCTGGTAGAGCAGCCCTTACTACATCAGGATGTTGTCCTCCTCCTGGACAGTCTGTCTCCCACCCCAGTCCCCAGCAGGTGTGGCTAATCGCTCCTCTGCCTCGCTCTCTCTCTCTGTCCCCTCCAGGCCCTACGGCAGGCGCTGAAAGAGTTAAGTGCGATCCTCCCGATAGTTTGTATGTTTCTCATGCAGTTCTGTTTACCCTGAGAGAAAGGCTTGTATTCAGGGGGAGAGGCTCATCTGTTTGTTTCCCAGGAGTGTCCTCCTCTACAGGTACAAATGACTTGTTGTTCCCGCGTCCCTGCCTGCCTCCTTGGCGACGGATAGACGAGAAGTGCTCAGGGTGCACTGGGACTCCAGTGTGATGTGGGTCATGCCTGTGGCAGGCGGAGCAGAGCAGGGCCGGGGGGTTCACTCAGTCCAGTCACACACACACAGGCACAGCCAGGACCCGTGCCACCCCCGCTTTCCCAACCCCTCATTTCCCAGCCTCTGGCAAAGGGACAGTCACCAAAGTGGGAAGATGGGTGAATCATGTTATAGTGTAGGCCCTCATGGAACAAACGGTGTAAATCAGGGTAGAGCCAGTCAGCCAGAGTGGATCCCTTTAAAGAAAGGGAAAAGTAGTTAGACTGTACTTCTGCTGTAAAAAGTCTACTGCGTTAAATGTTTTGGGGTGTTTGCTATTTTGTGGTAAAATGTCCAACAGTGAGTGGCATCTATACATGTTTACAATAACAATAAACATTGCCATTACAAGTGTTTTATTGTCCAGTGTTGAAAAGTTGCACTGTGAATAATAGTAAAACTGTGTTGCACTTGTCTGCTTCTCTTTTTGAGAGATGGCTAGGGAGCCACAAAGAGGGGTGGGTTAGTCTGGGTGGGTGGGAGTTCAGTCAGATCTAAGGGATCTGATAGAGGGACACTTGATCACATTTATGTGCAGTTTACACCTTTTTTCTTGATCTTTGAGCTATATGGAGATCACGTTTCCAGCCAAAGAAAGGAGGGAGGAAAAAAGCGGGTCTCTGTGAATGCTGGTCTGGATTGAAAAGCGAGCCTGGTGCTGACAGCTAAATGCGCTAATTTTCTTCTGGGAGTTGGCTTTGTCTCACAGGGGGGCAGTGGGCGATTACCAGATACTGGCCAGGCCTGGCTGCTCTATCCAGCCTCCAACCTCTCGCCCAGCACTGTGATGTCAGGAAGCAGGAGGAGCACTAGTTTAGTTTTACGTCTGGTTGTCAGGCAGGTAACAGTGAAACATAGAGCTCTTTGTGGGGGGCAAGGTCCGCACAGGAAACACAAACACAACAATCAGTGGACGAAGGGAAATGTCACCCCATGCTGACAAAGGTGTGTGTGTGTGTGTGTGTGTGTGTGTGTGTGTGTGTGTGTGTGTGTGTGTGTGTGTGCACTTGCACTTGTGTGAAAAGTGAGCTACAGTTTCTCTAAATGCAAAACGTATTTAGACTCACGTTGAAGAGAGCAGGCTCAATGAAAGTAAATGTAAGCCAACAGCAATCTGAAGTAATTGCAGTCTTTTTCATTAGGATGGATAATATACATGGTCACACACCACAGATTTCCCCCCATACAGTATACTGAATGAATACAATACCTGGTGATAATCAGAGGTTTTTTATGTGTTAAGGTTGCTGCTTTGGGTTGTGATTACCTATATTATAAACTCTTATCTCCTCTATGCTCTGCTTCATTACTCCCACTGTATTCCTTACAGTGCAGTGAAACCTGAATACAAGGGCCCAGTTTAAATGTTAAAAGCTATTTTGGATTCATTAAAACGTATGAGCCTGGGCGAACAAAGCAGCTTCACTGTAGACAACAGCAGGGACTTGTATGGCGTTGTCGCGTGATGGCAAAGAATCACAATTTAGAAACTATATTTTTCTTGATGACAGTTTAGTATCCTGTTTTTCCAATAAAATAAAAACATTTAAAAAATTATACAAATATAAAATGAGCAAAATGAGCTTCTAGCTGCACAAAATGCCAAAATGATACTTTCTGTCAGCTACATTTCCAATCACTCCAGTACCGTGCTTTATAGTAATAGTGTCAAGTCTGTTTAGTCTGAGTGTGAAGTGTCTTCCAGTGATCCACTGGGGGGCAGTGCCACTGCATACCCTCTGAAACATGAAGTAGTCCAACTCAGTAATTGATCTGTGAGACTCTTATGGGTAATTCATTTGTAGAATGATGAACAAAGAGGGGACATACTCTTTTATTACCCTAAGTAGGGAGTTTGAAGATGTTATGCTATTAGCAACCTTCTGGAAAGAGAAGGTTATCATACATGCTTTACTGTTTTTCTAAGTCCTTTTAAAACTCAGACATCTAATTCATGTAAGTTATATATAAGGTATGTATCACAGCATCACATGGCCCAGGCACCTGTTCTCGTGGTTTGCTTACTAATGATTTTAGAGAACTTTGACAGGCGGATCTAAAGATGAGGGAACTCATTGTTGCCTTGGTCATGCAGTAGTGGAGGACTGAACCATAACAGTACTAGTACAGTACTATTACAGTACTTATGATCATAGATGAACTAGTTTCTGATTTACATGAAAACAACCTTGTGTCCAATTTCCAGAGACAATAAAAAAGTACTGTATGTGATAAGAGATTCTTAGAACCCATTATTTCTCCCATCCAAATGAGAACAAAAGTAGACCACTAAAAGGAAATGGAAAGAGATCAAAAGTGCTGGATATGCTCCATTGGCTGGTAATACAACCTGGCTGTTGTTGTTTTGGCTTCTTCTTTTTTTTGATTGCTTCAACTTGTTGGACACCCTTCATGGTGACATCATTCTAGTCACAGATGTTTTCACCACTTTAAAAGTGCAGGACAAAACAGAGCTGTAAACCAGGCCAGCTTGTGGTGAGGCCGTTCACAGAAGCGCTGGATGGTTCCCACTAGGTTCTGGTCGGCCTGGAAACGGCAACTTATTAATCTTGTGATGAAGGGCCAGCTGCAGAGGTGGCAGTTCCCCTATTTCACTCCCAACCTGGGTCTGTCTGTCTGGAGCTGCACTTTTCACTGGTTTAGCTTTACTCTCTATCGTGTCATTGTCTTTCATTCAAAATCACATAATATGTGGGTCAGTGTTTCCCAACTCGTGGCCCGCGGGCCAAATTTGGTCCGCAAGTGGTTTTATTTGTTTTTCTGAGCAAAAAATAAATGTAAACAAAATATTTTGGGGTGGAATTTTCATTGTTAGACATAAAAGACAGGACATCAGCTCAAAGTGATTTTAATATAATAAATCTGTTCCCAAGTATTCCCACGCATAATAGAGAGATACGACGTGATCGTATACAAATCTAAGGTTTGAAATTATTATGTTTTAGTCAAATGTTATATCTGTTTGGGCTTCTTGTGGTCAATTTCAGTCTACAAATAATTGTTTATTATGTTCCGGCTCCCCAACTATCCACTCAAGTAAAAGTCGGCCCACGGCTGAATCTAGTTGATGATCCCTGATATAGGGTATTCTTAGTATCAATTAATTAATGAATAAATGAACAAGCAAACACAAAAAAAAGAACATTGGGACAGACTTTGATGGTTGCCTCGTGTGTCATCCTTTTTTCCCCTTCCCTTTTTTTTTACCTCTGCTGATTAGGTTTACAAATTCAGAAAGACTGCTTAGTTTTCCAACTTTAATGATATTCCCCCGGCATATCGCTCTGGTTGCCTGGAGACCGGATTTGAGCGAGGCCCCTCATCCGATTCCCACACAGCAGAGCCTGAAAAGCAATTTTTCTCCTTGAGCTTTTGATTCAGTCTCTCCCTGAAACCCTTCCCCTGCTGTGACAGTATGGGTGGGCAGAACACTGGCAGAATAGGCCAGGGGTGAAGGGGAGGCCTGAGAGCGACTGGTCACACATCAAGGCCTGGAAACAAAGGCCCCAGGAATCCTCCTTACAAACACAAATTCTCCCCTTGGAAAGAAAATGTGTCCTCCGCACTTCTGGATAGTGTGGACATCTAGACAAGTCCCTGATCATATTCAGGATGATGCTTAAGTGCGGCAGCAGCTGATATCAACAGGTAGCTAAGCTATGCATACAATAGTCTGTTTTTGAACAATTGTACTTTGCTGTTCCATATAATGTGAGGTAGCTACACACTCAAATATTTATTTTGCTATTTTAAAGGTGGTGAATCAATTAAATGTATTTATCATTTGTATTTCTCGTGTATTTTGTTCTACCTTGTTATTTTTTGTGCTACATTGATATTGATTACTGCATTGTTTTGTTTAGAGCTTGCAAGAAAGGCATTTCACTGTACTGCACGTGACAATAAAACTTGACACTTGAAAAACAAACTGAAAACACAAACAAAACTTATATGGTATACTGAATTGCATTAAAATATTAAACTGTTTAAACAGTTTCATAAGTTTCCCATAAACAACCCCATTTTACCCCAAATGTGAAAACGTCCGTCCCCGGCCACTTTGTCCCACTCCTGTGAAAGGGGCATAAATTGTTGAGGATGTTCCTGCCACTCATCTGCGAGTGACTGAGTTTCATGTTGCAGTCAGAAATAAAGGCTGCATTTGTGCCTCCCTTATCGTGGCCCTCGCGTCATGTAGGCCACGTAAGCGATAAGCTGCAGCAACTCGGCCACAACAAGGAGGGGACTGTTTCCCCTCCTCTCACTGCCAAGCGGAGGCCTCCTTCCCGTGGAGCTGTATCTTTCGTGCTCAGCATTTTATTGCCTTTGTGTGGAGATAGCTTACAGAATGGACACATCGCTGTAAATTACCACTAGAGAGAGAGTGGTGCTTCTCTTTTTGAGAGATGTCTATATTGTTTATAGGTAGACAAAGATGTCCCCATAACTATGAACATCTTTATATAACCTATGCTTATGTGAAGTATTGGAACCAAGAGCTTGTCCAATTCCTATTCGCAGTCATCATGAAGCTGCTTTCAAACTTTTCTGCTGCCCAAATGGGAAACCAGTTAAGAAGCAAAACAGTATAAATGTGCATAATGTCATGGCATGGAAAGTAAACTCTGGATTTCAAGAATTCTAGATTTAGCATAGATTGCAAGCAATTATCTCTAAAGAACATGTAATGTAGTTGAGGGAGAAATAAATGTCTGCCTCTCCTGCCCCTCCCCCCACTGCTTGTATGAATGCATAAAGAACATAATGGAGTTTAAATGAAAAGTAGGATTCCTCGTAGCAGTAAGATGGGGTAGGATAGTTAGGTGCTTTAAAGCCCTGCTCAAAGTTGTATACGTGTATTGTCCACATTGAATAATATAGCAATGTTGGTTTTCTGTATGGGAGAAGCTTGTGGATTTACAAACTTTGAGTACCCCCCACTAGCCCCACTAGCGACCCAGTAAAGCTCCACCTCGGGATGCCTACATGCTGATGTAAGACTCCCAAATGAGCCTGCTGAGGAGGGCCTAGATTAGTCCGGTTGCCAAGCACTAGCCACTCCAACTGCTTTCCACTCCACTGCTTTGAGCCTCTAACACTCTGAAAAGCATCATTTAAAATTAATTAAACCTTTTCGGATTCACCTCCAAATCTCTCTTCTCGTGAGGCAAATTTCACTCTGCTGCATACTCCTCTGTAAGGTGCTAACATTTTTACACGAGCCACAGAGAAGCATTTTCCTAAGCTTAAAGTACTAAACATCTATAGAGAGTGATCTTGTGTTTCGTGTTTCACCCCTGAAAACGCTATACGTAAAGCACTGCTCTCACAAATTCTGCAATAGATTTTCTCATATGATAATAACCATTACTATTCATTGTCTAATTTCTGTGTTGTCATTAGAATGGGGGACTTGTTGCAGTACTACACATAAAACACATGCTAAAGAACCACTTTCTCAACATTGACGTGAGTATTTGTTTTCAAAGGAGTGGTGAACTTTAAGAGACTACTATAAATAGCTTGGCTATTCCCCCCCCCCCCCCCCCCATGACCCTCTAATGCTACTGTTTTTCAGCCTTGCTTTGATACATGTACAATCTGTAGTCGCCGTAAATATTGTAATGTATTTTGAATTCACCATGCTAGATTATGGCACAGAACTGGGACAAACCATACAAGATTAGAGTCAGATTGGAAATTTTCTCTGTAGCCTTGTAAGGATAACAGATGAAATACTATGTGAATTTCAGGAATGGCAGAGTTGGTTTGTCACGTAAAACACTTTACATTTTGGTGGGTTATTTTCAACTGTTCCAGGTATAATTTTGTTTAAAATGGTTTACTCCACTTATCAATATGACATAGGCTTTATATCCATCTCTATACAGCTCGAGTTAAATATTAAGTGAATATATACCATGAACAGTCCAATCAAATCTGTGTTGTTTCAAAGAAAATAGTATGAATACTCAATAAGAGGCATATGCCCCTCAAAGTAGATAAAGCTTTGTTGTTGATACACCAGTTTACTGGTTTTGTAAGCAACACAGAACGTTAGCTTGCTAAGATATATTTATTTTCCTTTTATATCGAACAGCCATAAAGGTGATCAACCTCGGGCTATAAGGTGATGAATCCTTCCTGGATCAGTCTGTTGCCTCTTGGGAATTTGCTGATCCTATCTGTTCAGTTCAACACAGAACACAGCCACAGACAGACAGACACAATCCCAGTGCAGTATGGGCACTCTGCCATGGCTTCCTGTCTCAAGCCATTGAACATATTGCTGCACCCTTTATCTCAGGGCCGGAGTGGAAAAAAGAGAGACACACTTGTGGGTTTTTCAACACATGCTTTTGAAATTTTGAAAGGACAGACATTCCCTTTCCTGGCTCTTTAGATTATAACTGATTCCAACAAATAAGTCGGTGTCACAAACACTGTCATTCAGAATGAATGGCTTTGAAAAGGCATCATATAAAATCTCAAACGTATAATGAAAGCAATCCAAGAAGTCGCTCTGGATAAGAGTGTGTGCTAAATGACTAAAATGGAAATGCAATCACAAGCAAAAAACAACATTGGAATGTGTAAGGTATTATGTGTAAAGAGCAGTTGAATATACAGTATATTTTTGGCCATATAATAGTCTTAAAATGTATTCATCGATCTTTGTTAACATCTTCACGCAAAACCAATTCTGGGAGACAATTTATCATTTATTAGCATCATGTCTGTCCTGTCTCTTGCCTGCTCTGCACTTTGATAAAGATAAGATAAAGTCAAGATAATTCATTTAACTGTAAATTACAGCTTTCAGTCCCGGCGTGGCCGTAAATGAGGGATGTTGTGACAGCCAAGCATGCAGGTTGTCTCTAAGCATGATTTTCTTTGGTTTAACGACAAAGATATCATGTGGCGCGACTTTAAACATGACGTTGACATGTGGTACTTATTCAGTCACTTCAGTAACAAGTAAAATTGCACTATATGACATTGTGTTATTTCATATGATGTACATGTAGGTTGCCACTGATTATTAGTGAATTGTTTTCAGATTTATGCCAGCTTTGAAGAGTCAAACATGACAAAGGAGACAAAGAGCCATTGTGTATTTACAAATTAAACTGTTCCTCTATTGTTGTGCAATGAGTCAGTTATGGAGACAGAAGTTGTATAAAAGACACATTTTATTCTAATTTCATTCCAATCTGCATCTGAAACAATTAAAATAGGCATTTGATGTGTTTATCTTGATGTGTAATTGGGTATTTATTGTTCGCTGCTGAAACGTTTCCATCAAGAAGAGGAGATTGAGAGGAAGAGGAATGAACGTTGGTGGTTAAGCTGTTCTATGTCGGAGGGGAAAATAAATGGCCTAACAAATCTTATTGCCTTTGACTTGTCTTAGGTCTTAATCAAATGACAAAATATCATTACAGCCAGTCATTCTGTCAGGCTGTTATTGAAAATCAAATCTGGACTACAGTAGTTGAAGTTCAAAGTTGTGCCACTGACTGTCTTCTGTCATTCGGTTGTGTCCCCGTATTTAGTCTATGTATTAATATTTATGATGGACAAAAATCTTGATTTCTAGAGGAAAGTAATAGGACTGAGGAGGCAGTTTTGTATCAGGTGATGATGCACCACATGAGGGCATTGCTCCAGACAACAGACAGCAATGGTGCCCCAGACTTCTCTAGCCTTCCATCTCTAACTCAGTCATAGTTAAATGGCCTTGTACACTCAATATGACCTTTCCATGTTTGATACTCTCATGACAGTCTAAGCCTTTACAGCCGAGTATCAATGCAGTGAGCATTTTAGCTGCTGGAAACTTTACGAGGTTAGCTTCAAGTAACTGTTGCCATTAAATACAGTGCTCTAACACCTCAAGCTGACAACACTAATCAGCCAGGGATATCATAAGGATCATGTCAGAGAACATGAACTAGAAAAATGGCCAGTTGTTGGTGTAGGCGTACTGAGTCAAAGGTTTGCCAACCTTAACTGTTGACATATTGGTATCGTGACAAGGCCGTTGCATTAGCACATAACCCTCAGCCCACACACACTCCTCTCAGGGCACTGGCCTGGCTCGCCTGCTAAACCTAATTAATAAGCAGATTGTGCTGGAGGTGCGCACCCTGTTTGAGCATGCTGGCGTTTTTTTAAACGGCTATATACACCGCGTGAGATCAAAAGGCGAGGTGGGATCCTGTGACCCCGCACAGGTGTGTGCGTGCGTGTTTGTAAAGCACACAACACATTGCCCAGTCCTCTCAGTGAAACTCCAATGGTAGCATCTTAAGTGAAGGGAGCTATGTGTGTTTTTCTCAGAGACCCAGACAGGAGCCTGGTGCTGGGTGGTTGTTGGCGGTCTTCCTTATGGGCTTCCCTTGATACTGTGGAGAGCTGGATTAGGGGGGGACTGCTCTGCTCTCTCTCAAACACACTGATAATTAACTCTCTGAAAATCGGCTTCGCTGTGTGTGATCTTTCCTGAGTGTATAGCGGCATAACTTCCAACAATATGAGAAAAAGTAACTTTTTCTTTTCAAATATGCTTTCAATGTGAGATCATTGCCAATTTACTTTTTTTTGTTGTTGGAAAAGTACTGTTGAGTGTATGTAATATATTATCTTCAGTATGAGCTATATTGGATCAGCCCAAATTAGTCATTTCTTTGAGGCCTTCCTATGTTCTCTGTGTATTTACTTCCCAAAATGTCACAGCAGAGCACATACAATACCACAGTAGAATGTTCTCTAAATGAGAATTCACTGGTCTACAGTATGCACTGTGATTGCTTAGAATCCTTGGACAATATGAATTGTTTTTGCGGCGCTGTAAAGTTGCAGCTTCTTTCAAGGGTTGTCCCCTCATAATTAAACAGATTAAGGGTTTGGTGGGATTTGAGTTCATTGGGAAATAAATAGATGATTAAATGCCTGCAGTTCAGAATAATTCTAATTAATATTCTATGGGGGGAGTAAAGAGCTTACTCCACAGGTATGTACTTCATTAGCTAAATCTGGACCACGGAAAATAGAGAGATTAGAAAGTAAGTCATTAATTGAGGACATCCATTGAATGTCCACGATGTATCCAGAGGTGTTTGGGAAGGAAGCCTTAGATAATGACAAAGTCTTGATTAGAATTTATCAACAATATATTAAAGGGGAACAATCAAATTAGAGGAGGCATGGGGTATTAGCGCCTCTCCTTCAGAGTGGTCTCCATGACGAACCCTCTATATCATTCCCTCAGAACGCAGGATTTCAAAGCAAGGGCAATTATTTGCTCAGTAGGTTCTGCTAATCCTGCTTTATCTGCATGGACACCACCTAAAACACTTTGATCAGAGGTAGCTAGCCGCCTTCCTTCTGCAGCCTGGCTTCTACCCAATGACACATCCACATGCTGTAGCTAGCACACACTGTTCATTCCTGATTAATTCCACCCAAGGCTTGAAACTGAGAAGATCCCTTGTAATGAAGCTGATTAAGACATTATGATGAGGCTTCTTGAAATGAAATGTATCTGTCTTTAATAGCGCCACTCTCCCTTGATGCTGTTGTAACCGTCCCTCCTCCCCATCCCACCCGCCTGTCTTCCCACCTTATGGTGCTTGTATTCTGGTTTTATTCTATTAGAATCCATTAATGTAGTGGCTGGTGACTAGGAGAGAGCTGGAGGCAGATTACTACAGGCCATGAGGTGCTAACCTAGCTGACTCACCTATGACTCAATGGCGCCTCTCTGCAGGTGGATACATATGAGAGCTGGAATCCATCCACATACCACACTCACCTTAACCCTTGCCTTGTCACCATTCACACTGCACGACTGACTGCCCGCCAAGAAGCAAACCAACTCTCAATTTCACTTTACCCACAATGGTTAACAATTTAGCAATTAATTATAAGGCGTAATGTCAAGTATTTTACTCTCTTCCTGGAAGCCACATCAAAATCAGACAATCTCCAATCAGCCTTTCAGTTGTGATCAAGTAAGACGTGTTAACTGAATTTAAGAATATGTAAAGGCAACAAAATGCTTCCGTTGAAAATAATGTCTTGTACAACCACTTAGTTCAATTGGAAGTAAAGGCAACATTTGCAGAGCACAGGTTTCCTGGTTAATGAATGACTTGCAACTCCAGATTAGGAAAGTGCCAGATAGATGTAAGTCCTGGTTGGTACGCAGAGTTACTTACCCTCTATAAATAATACTGTTGTATTTCTAAACATATGCCTGGACTCAGTGTGGCTATCAGAAGGAAACAGAGCAGAGGGAATGAGGGGGATTTCTCAATGACATTAACAGTGAATCAGTCTTTTGAGGAGGGTTTCTATCACCTCAGGCTATTGGACTTCTGGGATTTCATCCCCATTAATTGCCTCGTTCAGAGATCTGTGCCTTCTAGCAATCAAAGACAGCACAATCAAAGGCGTCTGTGTCATATCAAACGGAACAAGTATGTTTACTGTTGAACATTCCCCAAACATTTCTGAAGGCTTCAACACTGTGGCCCGTGCCAGATGCCTCAGCCAAAACATGAGTCTGCTTCTGTCAGCTTGAACAGTCTTCTGAAGCAAACTGACATTTTATCTGAGAGGTGGAGAAGAAGTGTTGAATGACACCCGTCTTTATGCGCTACCATGTTTTTTCTATTTTTCTCTGCGGCTCCCGTTAACTGCTGTTTTGACACAGATCACCGCAATCCGAGTGCTGAATTTCAGTGTCTTTTTTTGACAGTGATGTCACATTTTGGTTATCAAATTGTTGGGCAAAGGCCTCATTCCCCTCTGTGTGGGCTGTCTAACTTGAGCTCCTTTCAGCTGCTCTCTCTTCACCCTGCTTTCAATCACCCCAAAATGTGTTAAGAGCAGAGAACACAATTTAAAACAGAAAATGTATATGAATACGAATGGATTTCCGTTTTTACCAGATATGCCTGCATGCAGTTTTATATCAGTCAAACCCTCGGCCAATTAGGAAAGAGGAGCTCGTGCCAGAAAGTTGTCTTCAAGTTGAAGCAGTTATTTTGACACCCTGCTTGTAATCTTTGGCTCAATTGGCTGTTAGTCTGAGTGTTGATAAAATGACTAGCGTGACATGACAGATCTCACTCTCTCACTGACTGATTTAACTTACATTCCTCAGTTACACGGTTACTCCTGGAACCCTTTCTTATACCTCTGTTATTGCTTTGTGTTCCATGACAATGGGACAGGGCTGAAAATGATGTCATACCAAGAACACAATATCTGCCAGTATCACCTTGGGAGAAAACTGTTTTTCAAGAAATGTTGCATTAATTACACAAAAAAAGAGGGACATATACTGTAACTATATAAAGTAACAGTTGCCTAAGTTATTTGGAAAAAACAAGAAGAAGAGCCAGCCAAACAAAATGCCGCCATCTTCATGACACCGGGAATATCCAACCCTAACTTTATCTAGTTTATATTAGTGGCCTGTTTCCTTTTCTTATCAGTGACAGATACAGTGCATGTATCATTCAAATCATTCAAACAGAGTTATTTGTGACATTTTATGACTGCATAAAGATCTGCCATCCAGTAATGCAGGAAGTGTTGAGGGTTGTGGTGGTAGAGATCCACATTTCCCTCTGCTGATTAATCTGCCTTTGATCGCTTCTGCTCCTGTAATTTATTGCTCTCCGTTTTTATAGCCTTTTAGAACTCTGTGTGAAAGTTTACCCCTAATTGCGTAGTTTTTGTTACTAATTGGATAATAATTGGTGCAGGTGCAGTATACTGGGATTTTATCACATTTGTGTGTAAAGATAGGAAATGATGGTGGCACCCAGCCAGGAGAGGACTGCTCAGCTGCATAGATATATTTTATTAGTCCCGTTTTCCAGCTTTTCTTTCTCATTCTTTCTTTCTCGTTCTTTCTTTCTTTCTCTCTCTTTCTATCTCCTTCTCGCTCTTTTTCTCTTTCTTTCAGCAACATGTTTATGGAATACTGTGTAATACATTTTAGAGTTACAGAGCCAGAGGTTGACCTCACAAATGATTTCCTCATTTGAGCTGGGCATAGAAGTCCAGCTTGTCACTGCTATGTTTTCCTAGTATTTGCCTAGTCTTTGACACGGGCAGCATATGGGAGTTCCGTTGTTGCCATGGTGCTGTGAGGTTGCCTATGCAGAGTGTATTTTGTAAATATTTGATAATTTTTGTTTTTTTGTTTGAATATTTACTTTGTTTTTGGTTTTGAATAGCCAAATGTGTATAGATCTGGTCTGGATTGCATCCATTTGTTTAATTCCCATGAATTACTGGCAAATCAGCTTTCTCAAGATTGCTAACTAGCGATGCTATCAAGCTAGCTAGCTAGTTCGTGTATTTTTAATTTGCATACACCAGCCTATTTTTGGTTATTTCTACGGTCTTCTGACCCAATGGGAGGACTACAATGTATGGCGACCTGGCAGTGATAATTTAATTGGTCAGGAGGTTTCCTCTGACATTACGAGTGGGCTGTCATCATTATCCAGAGTGAGTGGAGAGCTCAAAAATGAAATCACTGTCATTCTACAATACCAGAGAGTCAACGGCTATGGAGAAGTTGCAGTCAGATGGCGGGACGGCGAGGTGCCGGTGAGATGCCTAAGTGGAGAGTGAAGTGTGCTGCCTGCCTCTGAAAGACTTGCTGATCTCCCCGTTGATCTCCCTCTGCTCAAGCTCTGTGGTTCACCAAACTCTCCCCATCCATGGCTCATGTCACTTCCTGTTGAACACTTCCTGTTGAACAAGGGAGAGCTCGGTTCGTTGTTTTGAAAAGTTTGTTTTGAAAGTGTATTGGAAAGTTGCTTAGTAGCTAGCTAACTTTTTAGTTTGGATCCCGCAATGCATTTGGCATCAGTTTCTTGGACTGCTACTCTCTGTCTAGTGATCCTGCCGACCAAGGCCGGGTCTGAGGAGCTATTTGGCATAGCAGCTAACCTAGCTGCAAGCTAGCTGCCTATCAAACTTGCAAGGTTTCTTGAGGGCTTGAATACAACCCCCCGCGCGTTTAGACATTGTGGCTGGGACCGCGGATTGTCCCGGGTTTGTGGCCGTCTAGAGCCCTGCTGTTTGTTGTGTTCAATCTTCCCTGGGACCTTCCCTGTGTGGAACTGCGAGGAGAAACAGCGTAACCTTCCAGGCTGTATCACAATTAGCCCAGCGTCGTCCGGGTTAGGGTTTGGCCGGGTAGGCCGTCATTGTAAATAATCATTTGTTTTTAACTGACTTGCCTAGTTAAATAAAGGTTACATTTTTTTTTTTTTAAATAATACTTTGCTAACTACCAAGACCAAAGCCGGCGGGTGTACCGTTGTGGAAAGTCTTCTCTATCACAGGTGAAGCATCTTTTTAACAAACAAAAAAAGTTATACAAGCAGTTGTTACAACAACAAGAAAATAGCTTCAAGTGTTTTGCCCAAATACTGGTTGATTCAACTACTAAAAGAATGGACGACCTGACCAGAGAGGTCCACGACCTGACCAGAGAGGTGAAACAGGAGAACGGAGAGATGACAGCAATCTGTAAGTCATTGAGAGAGGACATCAGTTCTGTGTGTGAATCCATGATTACAATGACGGATAAATCAGATGAGGGACAATCAAGCCAGAGCAACATGGTTGTGGACGGAATTGCAGAATACCCACATGAGACGTGGATGGAATCTGAGGACAAAGTGAGAGAAATGATCTCTGAGAAATTAAAGATGGACCACCGGAAGAGTGCGCCCACAGGACTGGAAAATCCACCTCCAGCCCAGGTGACAGGCCCAGACTGATAGTGGTCAGGTTCCTGATGTTCAATGACGAGGTAGCTGTTCTGGAAAGAGCCAAGAACTTGAGAGGAGCGTATATCTTCCTAAACTAGGTCTATCCTGAAGCTGTGCACCTTTTCCCCCTCAGGAGACTGAAAAGATTTGGCATGGGTCCCCAGATCCTCAAAAAGTTCTACAGCTGCACCATCGAGAGCATCGTGACCGTTTGCACCACTGCCTGGTATGGCAACTGCTCGGGATCTTACCGTAAGGCGCTACAGAGGGTAGTGCGAACGGCCCAGTGCATCACTTGGGCCAAGCTCCAAGCCATCCAGGGCCTATATAATAGGCGGTGTCAGAGGAAGCCCTAAAAATGGTCAGTCTAGGACTTAAAGGCTCCTTAACAGCTTCTACCCCCAAGCCATAAGACTGCTGAACAATTATTCAAATAGCCACCAGACTATTTGTTTTTGTACACTGCTGTGCTACTTGCTGTCTATTATCTATGCATAGTCACTTCACCCCTACCTACATGTACAAATTACCTTGACTAACCTGTACCCCAGCACATTGACTCGGTACCGGTACCCCCTGTATATAGCCTCGTTATTTTATTGTGTTAGTTTACATTTTTTTTTACTTTAGTTTATTTGGTAAATATTTTCTTAACTCTTTCTTGAACTGCATTGTTGGTTAAGGGCTTGTAAGTACGCATTTCAGGTCTACACCTGTATTCGGCGCATGTGACAAATAAAGTTTGATTTGAGAAGAGGAAAGAACCAGCCATGAAAGCTACCAAAGCGCATGAGGACATTGCTTTCATCCGCTATGACAGGCTCATTGTCCACCCTCCCTCCCAGAAGCCTGGAAGGGATGAGAGAGCCAAGCCTATGGGTTCGTCGCACACGCACACACGCACGCACGCACACACGCACACACACCAATAGCATGCACACACGCCAATAGCACGCACACACGCCAATAGCACACACACACACACCAATAGCACACACACACACCAATAGCACACACAAACACCAATTGATTAATGGAGTGCTGAATGCATATATTTTTTTCTCTTGCTTTGTTTGCTCTTTCCATATTGTGTCTATCTCTGATAAGCTACCCAAGCTGAAAATAGCCCATATTAATATATGTAGCAATAGAAATAAGGTTAATGAAATCATAACATAAGATGACGTTCATATATTAGCCATTTCTGAGAATCACTTAGATAATTCATTTGATGATACAGCAGTAGCAATACAAGGATATAACATCTATAGAAGAGACAGAAACACTTATGGGGGAGGTGTTGCTGTATATATTCAGAGCCCTGTCCCTGTAATGCTTAGAGAAGATCTCATGTCAAATGTTATTGAAGTGTTGTGGTTGCAGGTTCACTTGGCACATCTAAAGCCTTTTCTTTTGGGGTGTTGTTATAGGCCACCAAGTGCTAACAGTCAGTATCTAAATAATATGTGTGAAATGCTTGATAGTGTATGTGATGTAAACCGAGAGGTCTACTTTCTTGGGGACCTGAATATTGACTGGTTTTCATCAAGCTGTCCACTGTAACCAGTGCCTGTAATCTGGTTCAGGTTATTAATCAACCTACCAGGGTGTTTACAAACACTATCTATCGATCACATTTTTACAAATACTGTAGAACTGTGTTCTAAAGCTGTATCCATAACCATTGGATGCAGTGAACACAATAGCGTGGCTATATCCAGGAATGCCAAAGTTCCAAAAGCTGGGCCTAAAATAGTGTATAAGTAATCATACCCAAGATTTTGCTGTGACTCTTATGTGGATGATGTAAAACATATTTGTTGGTCTGATGTGATTAATAAGGAGTATCCAGACAGTGCACTTGATTACAGTTTTTTTCCAACTGCTTACACACAAAATCTTTTCATGCCACACGATTTTTGAAACCTCTCACTCAAAAATGCAAAACTACACACCAAATATCCAAAACCATAAGCTATTTCTCAGCCTTTGACTCAGTTGTCATATCCAACCTTGGACAGAGGCAACCTCTATGTCCCCACATGCGTCCTCCACTGCCTGGAGAAGCGGCATGCGGGCATAGGGTTGGCGATCATACACTTTCCAGCGCCAGGCTGAGAAGAATTCCTCTATGGGATTTAGAAAAGGTGAATATGGGGGTAGGTACAAAACTACAAATTGTGGATGGGTGGCAAACCAGTTTTGGACCAGAACAGCCCGGTGAAAACTAACATTGTCTCATAAAACCACAAATCTAGCAGGCTTCTGATCTGGATCAGGGACAAGCATTGTGTAAATTGCATCCAGAAAAGTGAGCATATGGCCGGTGTTGTATGGACCCAGTGTGGCATTGTGATGGAGGACCCTGTTTTGAGTGATGGCAGCACACAGTTATATTACCCCCACGCTGTCCAGGGACATTGGTAATTGCCCTCTGTCCTATTACATTTCTTCCGCGGTGCCTGGTTTTGGTGAGGTTGAAGCCAACCTCATCCACATAAATAAATTCATGGCGAATTACATGGGCATCCAGCTCCAATACTCTCTGTAACAGACAAAAGGATATACAGATGAGTAAATATGGTATGTCTGAAGTACTGGAAGTAGTGTTGCATACATACCTCTACAAAGTCATGTCGCATATTCTTGACTCTGTCAGAGTTTCTCTCAAATGGCACCTCGTAAAGTTGTTTCATCGTCACTCGGTGCCATTGGAGGATGCGTTGTATGGTCGACAGGCTTACAGCATTGATGTTGTTAAATATGGTGTCATTATTCAAGATATGCTCTCTTATCTCTCGAATCCTAATTGCATTGTTGGCCAAAACCATATTTATAATTGCAGTTTCTTGCACATTTGTAAACAAGCGTCCTCGTCCTCCATGATGCCTTTCCACTGTACAGAATTCAAACACATAGGAACTATGTTCAACATAGGAACTGTAAACAATGTACAAAAAAATGTAGTACAGCATTAAAACCAACCTCATTAATTCAATGCAGTGCAGTAAATGGATGGCTTAGAGTTACAAATGTTTATGCAATACTATGCAGTCATACGTATTTTACAGTACATTACTGTAACGCTAACGCTGGTAGATTTCAGTGCAGCCTTTGATATTTTGGGCCAAAACCTGCTGTTGAAGAAATGTATGTGTTATGGCTTTTCAACATCTGCCATATCATGGATTCAGAGCTATTTATCTAATAGAACTCAAAGGGTTTTCTTTAATGGAAGCTTCTCTAATGTCACACATGTAAAGTGTGGTGTAAAACAAGGCAGCTCTCTAGGCCCTCTAAGCTTTTCTATTTTTACTAATGACCTGCCACTGGTATTAATAAACAAAGCATGTGTGTCCTGATGATTCAACCGTCAGCAACTACAGATAATGAAGTCACTGAAACCCTTAACAAAGAGTTGCAGTCTGTTTAGGAATGTGTGGCCAGTAATAAACTGGTCCTGAACATCTCTAAAACTAAGAGCATTGTATTTGGTACAAATAATTCCCGAAGTTCTAAATCTGGTTGGTTAAGAGTTGAGGAGAGACTGACTGCATCACTTGTTCATTTTATAAGAAACATTCATGTGTTGAAAATCCCCAAATTGTTTGCACAGTCAACTTACACACAGCTCTGACACATACACTTACCCCACCAGACATGCCACCAGGGGTCTTTTCACAGTCCCCAAATCCAGAACAAATTCAAGGAAGCGTACAGTATTATATAGAGCCATTATTGCATGGAACTACGTTCCATCTCATATTGCTCAAATGAACAGCAAACCTGGTTTCAAAAAACAGATAAAGCAACACCTTAGGGCAACGCCTCTCCCCTATTTGACATAGATCGTTTGTTTGTATGTATTGGTATTGATATACAGAGGGGAGAACAAGTATTTGATACACTGCGGATTTTGCAGGTTTTCCCTACTTACAAAGCATGTAGAGGTCTGTAATTTTTTTATCATAGGTACACTTCTACTGTGAGAGACGGAATCCAAAAATCCAGAAAATCACATTGTATGATTTTTAAGTAATTAATTTGCATTTTATTGCATGACATAAGTATTTGATCACCTACCAACTATTAGAATTCCGTCTCTCACAGACCTGTTACTTTTTCTTTAAGAAGCACTCCTGTTCTCCACTCATTACCTGTATTAACTGCACCTGTTTGAACTCGTTACCTGTATAAAAAGACACCTGTCCACACACTCAATCAAACAGACTCCAACCTCTCCACAATGGCCAAGACCAGAGAGCAGTGAAAGGATATCAGGGATAAAATTGTAGACCTGCACAAGGCTGGGATGGGCTACAGGACAATAGGCAAGCAGCTTGGTGAGAAGGCAACAACTGTTGGCGCAATTATTAGAAAATGGAAGAAGTTCAAGATGACAGTCAATCACCCTCGGTCTGGGGCTCCATGTAAGATCTCACCTCGTGGGGCATCAATGATCATGAGTAAGGTGAGGGATCAGCCCAGAACTACATGGCAGGACCTGGTCAATGACCTGAAGAGAGCTGGGACCACAGTCTCAAAGAAAACCATTAGCACTACACTACGCCGTCATGGATTAAAATCCTGCAACGCACGCAAGGTCCCCCTGCTCAAGCCAGCGCATGTCCAGGCCCGTCTGAAGTTTGCCAATGACCACCTGGATGATCCAGAGGAGGAATGGGAGAAGGTCATGTGGTCTGATGAGACAAAAATAGAGCTTTTTGGTCTAAACTCCACTCGCCGTGTTTGGAGGAAGAAGAAGGATGAGTACAACCCCAAGAACACCATCCCAACCGTGAAGCATGGAGGTGGAAACATCATTCTTTGGGGACAGGACGACAGCACCGTATTGAGGGGAGAATGGATGGGGCCATGTATCGCGAGATCTTGGCCAACAACCTCCTTCCCTCAGAAACAGCATTGAAGATGGGTCGTGGCTGGGTCTTCCAGCATGACAACGACCCGAAAAACACACAGCCAGGGCAACTAAGGAGTAGCTCCGTAAGAAGCATCTTAAGGTCCTGGAGTGGCCTAGCCAGTCTCCAGACCTGAACCCAATAAGAAATCTTTGGAGGGAGCTGAAAGTCCGTATTGCCCAGCGACAGCCCCGAAACCTGAAGAATCTGGAGAAGGTCTGTATGGAGGAGTGGGCCAAAATCCCTGCTGCAGTGAGTGCAAACCTGGTCAAGAACAACAGGAAATGTATGATCTCTGTAATTGCAAACAAAGGTTTCTGTACCAAATAATAAGTTCTGCTTTTCTGATGTATCAAATACTTATGTCATGCAATAAAATGCAAATTAATTACTTAAAAATCATACAAAGTGATTTTCTGGATTTTTGTTTTTCTGGATTTTCTGGATTCCGTCTTTCACAGTTGAAGTGTACCTGTGATAAAAACATTACAGACCTCTACATGCTTTGTAAGTAGGAAAACCTGCACAATCGGCAGTGTATCAAATACTTGTTCCCCCCACTGTAGGCTGCGTGTGCCTTTTTAATTCATTTTTTAATTGATGTAGTTCTGTCCTTGAGCTGTTCTTGTCTAGTAATGTTCTGTATTATGTAATGTTTCATGTTTTGTGTGGACCCCAGGAAGAGTAGCTGCTGATTTTGCAACAGCTAATGGGGATTCTAATAAATACCAAAAAAATACCCTCTTGGCTGTCGCTCCATCTGTTGGGGGATTGAAGCACTCAAAACGTTCAACTCTAGCAGAAAATCATAGTCCAGACTTACTCATATCATATACTATAGTTGCTTTATTTGATTCTTTGTTGTGTTGTTTTTGTTATTTTTGTAATGAAAAGTATAATCAATTGTTTTGTGCTTTACAACGTACAGTATACACAGTATGCTGCCAACAGACCATGGACTCTGTTTTTGATTTTAAAAAGCAACTTCAATACAACTATACCATGTTCCTTTAGAAGAGGTCATGTTTTGGAGAATGACCATACTTGGTTAACCACAATATGAACATGCTTTCGAGACGTTTTCTGGCAAGGTAAATATTGTGATATTAATAGTCATAATATACTGAGATATACTCCTCTTTGAACTGTAAATGTGTTGTGTATGGGAATATACGATTAAACTGTTAGCTCAAATGTGAAAATGCAGTGCTCCAGCCTCAAATAAACAAATAATCCACACTTCTAAGCAAAGCCCATCTCTCATCTATTTGGATTAGAAAAAGAAAGGAATGTTAGCTTTTATGTTTGAGGAAGACCTGCATTTTTACTCTCTCCCCCTTCTCCATTTAGCCCTGCTTAGCCAAATTACCTCTTAATAAATGCACAAAGTGAGGCTTCTTCACAGAGCATCATATAAAGTGCAGGGTATTAATGAAGGTGATAGGAGTGGAGGTGGGTGTCAAAGGAGTATGTGGGTGTGGTGCTCCACAGCCACCTGCACACAAACACACACTTTGGGAATGCTTTTTGTTCATATGGAAATGGAGCTCCATGTTTCAATTGAACATCACGGGTTCTGGAACGGGGACCACGAGCGTCTGTAATGAACCTGCAGTTATCTCTGTGCCCTCCCCGTCACTAACGCTCACTGCTTTCTCTAATCCGCCTTTGCTCCCTTAATACACAGATGGAAAGCTGTTTTGTGTACCCATAATGGAGAATATATATGTTTATAAATATTGCACATTTTGTTTGCTCATGAATACGTACTTTTTAAAAACCCATCTTTAATTTTGATTTGTCTGTCGCTCCCCCGCTCTGCGCTGCGCCATGTCTGGATTTAAAGAGCACCTGCCTCTGTGTCCACTCACTAGCAATTCATTTCCTATCCGTTGAGATGTTCGAGAAGTTGCGGGTTCTAGTGTGAAAGGCACGCATTCGATTTATCTGGCTGGGTGAATGAAAAGAGGTACAAGCTGTTTTCTTTAAACCTTATCACCAAACAACACAAAGAGACGTTTCTTCAACTTCAAGACAGTTCTGTGACAAATAAGCATATCATGTTTTCATGAGTGGTGGGTGGGTGTGTTAAAGTCAAGATAGCCATGTTGTCCAGTCTTTCATAGGTGGAGAGATAGGCCATGCTATGCCAAGTAGGCTGTGGAAACCTACCACTGACATCATTCTCACTATTATATTATGTGATGTAGGCCTAGCGAGAAAATGGGATGTGTTCCAAATCATTGTAACTATTTATCCTCAAATGTGTTACACAGTCGTTGTACTCCTTACAACTTTTGTCAAAGGCACTTTGAGGATCATATGGTGTTCAACCATCTTCATCACACAGTTGTCTGCTACATCTGCTTGATCAAAAGTTGCTCTTGTTGCTATTGTCCGGGCACCATTAGATCAATATAGTCTAGCTCGTTACAGGACTGTAAGCATTCATATTGAGATCAGACAGTGTCCTTGGTGTCAACATAACACATCATTGTAATCCACAATGAAAAACATATTCTCATACTGGGTGAATTGAGATGTTGTAGAGTATTGGTGTGACTATTGTGTGTAGCCTATATTCTGTCACGAGGTCCTCTTTGAGTCGGTAATGCATGTTTAGCCTTTGTCAGGAGTTTGTATTCAGTCACAATAATGGAGCAGTGTCCATAACTTCTCAAAGGGAACACAACATAGTGTGACAATAGGGTCTGTCTGCTGCCATGCAGTACATTATGGTTAGTAGTACTACAGGCTAGTAGTCATTATTTCTTAACTTGATAATGACAAGGTTGTCTCAGTGAATTCAAAGGAATGGCCACTAAGCTTTTGGGGAAATGGGGGGAATCCAGCAGGATAGAGGAGATTGGAGATCAGTGAAGGCAATATTAATGTGCTTAAAGCGCACAGGCAAGTGGTTCGAGGGAGTAGGGTGTAAGACGTCTTAAAAATATCTGAAGGGATGAGAAGCATATAAGTATCTAGGAACTATACTAAGTGTCCATGGATAGGCCTTGTATGACAGAGAAATGAGGAGCGGTGGAGAGAGAGAGGTCTTCACAACTTAGTACTGGAGATACTGGGGCTGTACAGTAAATTATGGTTTCTGACACACCTACACAGGGACTGCCATCATGCTGTGGGACTTGATTTTTGTGATCTGGATGGTTAACGAATGGGTGCTGCAATTAACGCCCCCTTCCCCCCTACAACTTTTAAAGCAAAAACACACCGAGCGAGATGCGTACATCATAAAATAGTAATTATAAGATAATCACACATTCACACACCGCATTGTCTTTGTGAACTCGGGGAACGGAGGCAATATAATGAAGCAGACTAACAAATAAGGACAGTGAGCTTTTGTCAATCTGATGATAAGTCAGCTCCTGTTCGGAGAAAAGCAGCAGAGCACCTATACGTGACAAAAAGATTATTGTCGGGTGACTAAGTATTTGTGCAGCAACCTATGCTACAAGGTCAGGCTCATTAGGGCTGGCAGCCAGCTAAAGACTGCACTCTGAAAAGCTTGTGACACCCAGCAAGGAAGCTGTCTGAAGTAAAAGTCTGCTGCGAGGATAACTGCCTGTGTCTTTCAGTCCCTTCTTTAATAACGTCCTCAGTTTCCTTTGTTGATTTTCTGTATGTCCCCCATCTGTTTTCTCTTCTAATTTGATTTTTGAAATCTATTGTTTCATGGCTTGATTGACGTGGGTTTCTGCATTAATGCACTCTTAATTAATACCTGATTCCTTGAAAAAGCTGCTCTTCCCACAATAATTATTTCAAGAGATAAACTACATGACCAAAAGTATGTGGACACATGCTTGTCGGACATCTCATTCCAAAATCATGGCATTAATATGGAGTTGGTCTCCTCCTTTGCTGCTATAACAGCCTGCATTCTTCTGGGAAGGCTTTCCACTAGATGTTGGAACATTGCTGCTGGGACTGGCTCTCAGTCGGCGTTCCAATTCATCCCAAAGATGTTCAATGGAGTTGAGGTCAGGGTTCTGTGCAGGCATGTCAAGTTCTTCCACACCGATCTTGACAAACAATTTCTGTATGGACCTTGTTTTGTGCACAGGTGCATTGTCATGCTGAAACAGGGAACGGCCTTCCCGAAACTGTTGCCACAAAGTTGGAAGCACCGAATCGTCTAGAATGTCATTGGAACTAAGGGGCCAAGCCAAAGGGGCCTAGCCAAAAACATGAAAAGCAGTCCCAGACCATTATTTCTCCTCCACCAAACTTTACAGTTGGTGCTATGCATTCAGACAGGTTGAGTTCTCCTGGCATCCACCAAACCCAGATTAATCCGTCGGACTGCTAGATGGTGAAGCGTGATTCATTACTCCAGAGAACGTGTTTCCCCTGCTCCAGAGAGATGTTGAGGTTAGGGTTGTGTGCGGCTGATCGGCCATAGAAACCCATTTCATGAAGCTCCCAACGAACAGTTCTTGTGGTGATGTTGCTTCCAGAGGCAGTTTGGTAGTGTATTACAACCGAGGACAAACTATTTTTATGTGCTTCAGAACTTGGCAGGCCCATTCTGTGAGCTTGTGTGGCCTACCACTTCGTGGCTGAGCCGTTGTTGCTACTAGATGTTGCCACTTCACAATAATAGCACTTACAGTTGACCAGGGCAGCTCTAGCAGGGCAGAAATTTGAAGAACTGACTTGTTGGAAAGGTGGCATCCTATGACGGTGCCATGTTGAAAGTCACTGACCTCTTCAGTAAGGCCATTCTACTGCCAATGTTTGTCTATGGAGATCGCATGGCTGTGTGCTCGATTTTATACCGCTGTCAGTAATGGGTGTGGCTGAAGTAGACGAATCCACTAATTTGAAGGGGTGTCCACATACTTTTGTACATACAGTGCCTTCAGAAAATATTCAGACGCCTTGACTTTTTCAACATTTTGTTACATTACAGCCTTATTCTAAAATGTTGTTCCTCAGCAATCTACACACAATACTCCATAATAACAAAGCGTAAACAGGTTTTTAGAAATTGATGCAAATACATGAACAAATAAAAACTGAAATACCTTATTTACATAAGTATTCAGACCCTTTGCTATGAGACTCAAAATTGAGCTCAGATGCATCCTGTTTCCTTTGATCATCCTTGAGACGTTTCCACAACTTCATCAGAGTCCACCTTCGGTAAATTCAATTGACTGGACATGATTTGGAAAGGCACTCACCTGTCTATATAAGGCCCCACCGTTGACAATGCATGTCAGAGCAAAAACCAAACCATGAGGTCGAAGGAATTGTCCGTAGAGCTCTGAGACAAGATTGTGTTGGGATAGATCTAGGGAAGGGTACTAAAACAATTCTGCAGCATTGAAGGTCCCCAAGAACACAGTTGCCTCCATCATTCTTAAATGGAAGACGTTTGGAACCACCAAGACTCTTCCTAGAGCTGGCCACCCGGCCAAACTGAGCAATCGCTGGAGAAGGGCCTTGGTCAGTGAGGTGACCAAGAAACCGATGTTCACTCTGACAGAGCTCTAGAGTTCCTTTGTGGAGATGGGAGAACCTTCCAGTAGGACAACCATCTCTGCAGCACTCCACCAATCAGGCCTTTATGGTAGAGCGGCCAGAAGGAAGCCACTCCTCCGTAAAAGGCACATGACAACCCTCTTGGAGTTTACCAAAAGCCACCTAAAGAATCTCAGAACATGAGATACAAGATTCTCTGGTCTGATGAAACCAAGATTCTGGACTGAATGCCAAGTGTCACGTCTGGAGGAAAGCTGGCACCAACCCTGGGATGAAGCATGGTGGTGGCAGCATCATCCTGAATGGTTGTTTTTCAGCGGCAGGGACTGGGAGACTAGTCAGGATCAAAGCAAAGATGAACGGAGAAAACTACAGAGAGATCCTTGATGAAAACCTGCTCCAGAGCGCTCAGGACCTCAGACTGAGGCGAAGCTTCACCTTCCAACAGGACAACAACCCTAAGCACACAGCCAAGACAACGCAGGAGTGGCTTCGGGACAAGTCTCTGAATGTCCTTGAGCAGCCCAGCCAGAGCCTGGACTTGAACCGGATCGAACATCTCCGGAGTGACCTGAGAATAGTTGTGCAGGGACGCTCCCCATCCAACCTGACAGAGCTTGAGAGGATATGCAGAGCTTGTAGCGCCATACCCTAGAAAACTCAAGGCTGTAACTACTTCTGAAAGGCTCTTCAACAAAGTACTGAGTAAGCGTCTGAATACTTGTGTAAATGTTATATTTCAGTTTTTTATATGTAATACATTTGCAAAAAATTCTAAAAACCTGCTTTTGCTTGTTTTTCTGTACACTCATTCAACTTCTCGTGAGCTCAGAAGCCGCCTTGAGCTGTTTGTTGGAGGCTATACTGACTGGTGTAGACCTATGTTCTACAGTATATTTTTCAGTCATGTGCACATATTGTATATACTGTACATCAGCATGATCCTGCACAGCCTCATGATCCGTGGGAGGTACAGTATGTATGGCTTATTGGGAGTGTAGACCCAGCCAGGTAAGGCTGAAGTGTGGTGGTGGCCCACTGGATGCTAGGCAGGCAGGAGGTGGCACCACCATGCTCCACTGTACTTTCCAGTCTTATGACTCCAGTCTGCAGCCACCACCACCTCCACTCAACCTGGCCTGTCAGGAGGGCCACCAGGAAGCGCCCTCCCAACCCCTCCACCCCCACCCAGACCTCCTCTAGAGCAGGACATGCTCTGTGTTTCTGGTCTAATCTCAGGATTAGCCCCCATCTCCTGTCCACTTCCTGACACAGAGCTGACCTGGGTGTGTACACACTGCCACCCGACCACCAACCCATACACCCATAGCACAGCACAGCAAACGTTACTGCCTATGAAACACGAAACCCACTGGAATGTGCTGTTACACATCTGCTTAGACCTTAAAGGAAAATTTCACAATGTTTCAAGTTCACATTCATCATTTCCAGCACTACCCCAATATCAACATGTGTGAAAATGGCGTGTTTCTATGTTTTGTAATAAAAAAAATTGTGTAAGATAAGTATTTCCAATGACATCCTCAACCAATTAGTAGACAATTAGTTGGCAATTAGGAGGTAATGCATACTCATAATTGGTTAAAATCAAACGATGCACACAGATGTCATTGGAAACACATCTTTCTCTATCTTTTTTACTATAAACCATAGAAACGTGCACTTTGCACATGTTGATGTTGGGGTGGTGCTGGAGAAATGTCCCTTTAATCCATTTAGGATCACAACATTTCATTTAATTTCATAACTTTTTCTTCTCAACCTGGCCAAAGCATTTTCCTTCGGTGTTTGCGGTATGTGGCTGTGCTGGCCTACAGTATCACCCATACTGTTTGTATACTGTGTGTTTGGAAAGTTTTGTTTGAGGTCAAAGGTGAGGAAGTCCATCATATTACGAGGCAGGGCGTGCTCTGCTCATAATGTCCTGACGTCATTCAACAAGCCATTGCCAAACATTTGTAATTGATGAGCTGTCATTCAGGGACACCCCTCCCACTTAAGCAATAACTTCATGCTTTATAACCACCTCTTTCATCAACATTTGCTGCATGAATCACCGCCTCTCTAAACTACACCTCATTACCATTCACCTTTTTTAAATCACGTAGGTGTACTCACTGCTCATACTGCAGGGATAATTGACTGTGTTTGACTTGTCCGGCAACCGATTTATATTAAGCAGGAGCAAACAGCATCTCTGTGATTCAGATAAGACCTGCCCTGTGCTGTGAGAGGTCCACACAGCTGGAGAAGGCAAACATCCCAGACCTATATACTCATATCTACGGGACACACTGCATTCCCTCACTTACGACCTGTACTATATTATACACAGGTAGACTTTTCAGATAAATGACATTGTTTAAAACATTGTTATTTTCTCTCAGTGTTACAGTTGCAAGCATCTTGCACAACTGAATTTCACATGGGTGTGTGTGATTGAGAAAGCACACAATGACACGTTTACCCAGCATGTCCTTCAAGGAAAAGTCTGACATTTGAACCACAGGTGTTTTCTGGGGATGCAAAGTCAAGTGTCAAGTGTTGGGGAGTGAATTGGGGAGTGAATCATCCTTTATATTTAGCTTCCTCAAATTTGTTTTGATTTAACATACCATATTGTTTTTTATTTCTCAGTGGCCTATTTGTAGTATAGAACAGGTCAAATTACGTTTATCTGAGTGTTTTATCAGGAAATGTCTCAAGTGGAAACAGGGGCTCAAGTTACACATTATTTTGGTCTAGTGATATTCACTTTGATACCTGAGCCAAAATTGTATGCACACTTATATGTGTCTATAGAGCGTTTCTGAGACCATTCAGATGCACACAGGAATGAAATTAGGGCAAATGAACTCTATTGTAAACTGACGACTGACACAAAACAAACTCTGCGGCCCATCATAAAGGAGAGGTCAAAAAGGATCAGGGCTGGAGTGGCAACTTTGCAGTCAGCCGCCATCTTTTAGCAGCTTTTAAAAAATGTATTTCACCCATGCCTCAGCTTTAAAACTTTCCCATTGTTGGAGTAGTATTCAGGCTGCTTTCAGAGTCACTCACTAGTATACATTAATTGCCACTTTCTTCAATGCGTGGGGAGGGTCCTCAAACTTTCACTAATTTTCAAAGGCACACTTCCCTCCTGCCCTGCCTTTCATATGCAGGACAATTGAGATTCGTCCCCTGGTAGCTCCAGCATAAGGATATATTCATTAGGTAAGACAAAGGGCCATTTCATGCTTGCCATGAAGTGCTTTGCGTGCCTTTCATTTTTGCCCAGCCAAATGTGTTTTTCTAGCAGGTGTCCCCTTTAGCCACACATTAGGGTAAGACCAGGGGACTTGCCAGATTTAGATTTCAGTCCTGGTTTTCCTCATTGAAAGGGAAGGGAAAACAAGGCAAAGTCAAACCAAATGTTTGCCCTTTATTGTCTGCAGTGAGGCCATAGTTACTAGTATACTATTTAAATAGGGTAATATTTAAATAGGAGTAAAAACACCACCAAAGAACACTTTGTCATTCAGAAACACCACTTTTCTATTCTAATCCTTGACAAACAAATTATTTGCTTTTCACCCATCTTTTTATCCTGAGGTTTTAAAGACTTACACTGTGATTTTCAAAGATGCAGATGTGCTACATTGACCTATTTTGGAGAGCTATTGGTTTTCACAGTGGTTGCAGCACAAGATAAGACAAAATACCAAAGTGAGAATGTATTATTTGAGGAGTTGCTCAACTATGAGTTCAACTCAGGATAACCGGTCATACGAAAGTGGCTCACCTTTAAGCCAGCTAAATTTCTATTGCAACGAATCCTTCAGAACTAACCTGCTCCGGGGCAGGCTAACTCATGGTTAACTCCACTTACCCTGAATGAAATGACTGAGCCACGAATTGAGGACCAATGAAATCAGATTTCCTCTCTCTTGCAAATATTATTATTTGAGGAAGATGACTTACAAAACATTTTATTAACCTCTATGGGATCGGTGTCCCCACCTCAGGACGGTTGAGCTAACGTAGGCTAATGTGATTAGCATGAGGTTGTAAGAAACAAAAACATTTCACAGGACATAGACATATCTGATATGGGCAGAAAGCTGAAATTCTTGTTAATCTAACTGCACTGTCCAATTTACAGTAGCTATTACAATACCATGCTATTGTTTGAGGAGAGTGTACATTTATGAACTTGAAAATGTATTAATAAACCAATTAGGCCCATTTGGGCAGTCTTGATACAACATTTTGAACAGTTATACAATGGTTCATTGGATCAGGATAAAACTTTTCACATACACTGATGCCATCTAGTGGCCAAACTTTAAATTGCGCCTGGGCTGAAATAATACATTATGGCCTTTCTCTTGCAGTTCAAAGATGATGGTACAAAAAAAACCTGCATGTTTTTTCTTTGTATTATCTTTTACCAGATCTAATGTGTTATATTATCCTACATTAATTTCACATTTCCACAAACATCAGTGTTTCCTTTCAAATGGTATGAAGAATATGTATATCCTTGCTTCAGGTTCTGAGCTACAGGCAGTTAGATATTGTTATGTCATTTTAGGCGAAAGTTGAAAAAAAAGGGTTGGATCCTTAAAATGTATTTGTGTTTTAATGAGTCATGTTAAAGTATATCACATTACACATTTAGTAATGACAGAATGCATTTTAAACTTCACGCACAGGAACACTTTTGTATGACAATCATTTTATCAAAAGGAGTGGGGAAAAAGGTGCTTGTGGCATTAACGTTAAGTAATACAAGCCTATTTCACACCTGAAATGCTGAATTTGCAAGATAACTTTTCATTCGTTTTGATTTAGCCACAAATGAAAATGTGGCACTGATGGATGTTTCGGCACTGTTTCAATGAAGAGTTCGGCATTGGACTAGGCACTTGTGACATGTACACGCAGTTACAAGCCTGATAGAGAGCGGAAGGCGGACGAGCAATAACCACGATCGTAATACAGATGAAGCCTAAACTGGAATGTGAAACTAACTAGAGCTGGTTAGCTTTAGAAAAGCATGAGTAGATCTAGCTTGCTTCATAGGATACCCTTCTGGTTAGATTGGCCAGTGTGAGTGATTGACTCGTTACTTACCAGGGAATTGTCTCAGCTCACCTCTGTGAGAAGGCTTTTTTAAAATCCTTGTCAATGCAACAATCCTTCCAGTTGCACCTTTGCCCATGAAACGTAGTATCGTCTTTCCACTATAAAAGGTGGAACATTTCTGAAGACAAATCCAGTTTTATCTCTGATAGGGTTGGCAAAATAGAGTGAAAAGACTGAGATAAGCAAATATATCTGGAGAGAAATATTGCACAAAGCAGTTGGTGATAGCAGTGAACCTTATCCACAGGGAAAGTATTATCTTTTCATATATGTACTCTATTGGCTGTGCTGATCGATTCTATTTTTTCCATCTGGATTAGTCATGTTGTGAATGACTAATATTACCGAACTGAGGAAATGGGCATTGTCTGGTTACTCTTTCAGTTTTTTGCCCTCATGAGTAAATTGTTGTTTTTTATTTTCATGCACCTTTTCTCATAGCCGTGGGAAGTAGGGTGCCGAGGGTGCAGCACCCCCTGATAAAAGGAAACATAGAAAAATTATTATAATAATACATTAATAAACGATTTACAAAAATTCCACAACATTAGTGAACTAGGCTTTCATTACTCCTGTATGAGCAGAGAAAAATACTCATCAGCAGAGTGGAGAAAAATATTCCTAACCCAAAACATGTGAATCTATGCCTTAAGTTACATTATGTGAACCGTACGCTACCAGCTAATGCATCCGTTTTGTAGACCACTAATATAGTAAATGACCTCTGCTAAGAAAATGTACAGCTATGAATATAACTACTGTTCCCTAAAGGAGGAAATGAGGTATAACATACTATAGGAGTCAACGACCAGTCATAATCACCTGAAGCAAACTGAAATCATGCCCAACGGGCCAATGAAGGCCGTGCACGTCCTCGGTTATCCCGCCTTCCTGGCAAATCAGTACTGCTCTTAGGCGAGCCCAAACCCCCTGACAGCGCAGGGCCCAAAATGTATACCTCGTTCCCTCCTTCAGGGAACAGTAGTTATATTCATAACTCTACGTCCCTTTTCAGTCGGTCACTCGGTATAACATACTATGGGGACATACAATCCCGCCCCAAACCGGCACAAAGGGTACCAGATTAGGGGGCCCAAGGCAACCCAAGCACACACACATTCCACCAGCTCCAAAAAGGGGTTACAGAAGCCACCCTTTTCCCTAACTCTACCCGAGAAGCCTGAACTGCCAGAGACTGATTATGAACCAGAACCTACTGCAACTTGGCTATGCGCAGACACACTGCCACTTCAGCCAAAGTCCCTAGACCCCACAGTTCCAAGAACAATACTTAACATGCTGAAATGTCAGAACTCGTACAAGGAATCGCAAGACAAAAACAACAGAACACCTGTTGTGTCTTGGTAAAGCACACACGCGCAATGCATACCATCGAGTCTATGAACCACGGCAGCTCAAGGCTCAAACCCCAACTGGGTCAGATGGTTTAGACCCTTTCCTCTTTAAGGCCAAGCCTATCTCTGACTTTTTTTAAACCTGTCTCTCCTTTCTGGGGAGGTTCCCATTGCTTGGAAGGCATCCACAGTTCATCCTTTATTTACAGGTGGAGATCAAGCTGATCCTTGATCTCCACCTTGTTATATGCCTATTTCTATGATGCCCTGTTTATCAAAAATGTTGGAAAAACTTGTCAATAATCAACTGACTGGCTTTCTTGATGTCTATAGTATTCTCTCTGGTATGCAATCTGGTTTCCGCTCAGGTTATGGATGTGTCACTGCAACCTTAAAGGTCCTCAATGACGATGTCACCATTGCCCTTGATTTTAAGCAATGTTGTGCTGCTATTTTTATTGAATTAGCCAAAGCTTTTGATACGGTAGACTATTCCATTATTGTGGGCCGGCTAAGGAGCATTGGTGTCTCTGAGGGGTCTCTGGTTTGGCCAGGTTTGCTAACTACCTCGCAAAGAGTACAGAGTATAAAGTCAGAACATCTGCTGTCTCAGCCACTGCCTGTCACCAAGGGAGTACCTCAAGGCTCAATCCTTGGCTTTCTTAGTGTCCAAAAAGCTTTTTCTACCCTTAACCTTGTTCTGAACACCTCCAAAACAAAGGTCATGTGGTTTGGTAAGAAGACTGCCCCTCTCCCCACAGGTGTGATTACTACCTCTGAGGGTTTAGAACTCGAGGTAGTCCCCTCATACAAGTACTTGGGAGTATGGCTAGACGGTACACTGTTCTTCTCTCAGCATATATTGAAGCTGGAGGCTAAAGTTAAATCTAGACTTGGTTTCCTCTATCGTAATCGCTCCTCTTTCACCCCAGCTGCCAAACTAACACTGATTCAGATGACCATCCTACCCATGCTAGATTACGGAGACATCATTTATAGATTGGCAGGTAAGGGTGCTCTCGAGCAGCTAAACGTTCTTTACCATTCGGCCATCAGATTTGTTACCAATGCTCCTTATAGGACACATTACTGCACTCTATACTCCTCTGTAAACTGATCATCTCTGTAAACTCATTGCAAGACCCACAGGTTGATGCTTATTTATAAAACCCTCTTAGGCCTCACTCCCCCCTATCTGAGATATCTACTGCAGCCCTCATCTTCCACATACAACACCCGTTCTGCCAGTCACATTCTGTAAAAGGTCCCCAAAGCACACACATCCCTGGGTCGCTCGTCTTTTCAGTACGCTGCAGCTAGCGACTGGAACGAGCTGCAACAAACACTCAAACTGGACAGTTTTATCTCAATCTCTTCATTCAAAGAGTCAATCATGGACACTCTTACTGACAGTTGTGGTTGCTTTGCGTGATGTATTGTTGTCTCTACCTTCTTGCCCTTTGTGCTGTTGTCTGTGTCCAATGATGTTTGTACCATGTTTTGTGCTGCTACCATGTTGTGTTGCTACCATGTTGTTGTCATGTTGTGTTGCTACCATGCTGTGTTGTCACGTGTTGCTCCCTTGCTATGTTGTTGTCTTAGGTCTCATTTTATTTTGTGTTGTGTTGTCTCTCTTGTGATGTGTGTTTTGTCCTATATTTATATTTTATAAAAACAATATTTAGAATCCCAGCCCCCGTCCCCGCAGGAGGCCTTTTGTCTTTTGATAAGGCGTCATTGTAAATAAGAATTTGTTCTTAACGGACTTAAAAGGTTAAATAAAATAAAAAATAAAAAAATATCTGGGCCATCACCGAGGGATGCGGTCTCCACTCCCTGAATATGCTGCAGGGGGTGGTGAGCTGTTGGTCAGGGTAGGGGTAGCCAGGTGGAAAGCATGGCCAGCCGTAGAAAAATGCTTATTGAAATTATCGATTATCGTAGATTTATCGGTGGGGACAGTGTTTCCTAGCCTCAGTGCAGTGGGCAGCTGGGAGGAGGTGCTCTTATTCTCCATGGACTTTACAGTGTCCCAAAACTTTTGGGAATTAGTGCTACAGGATGCACATTTCTGTTTGAAAAGCTAGCGTTAGCTTTCCTAACTGACTGAGTGTATTGGTTCCTGACTTCCCTGAAAAGTTGCATATCGCGGGGGCAATTCGATGCTAATGTAGAATGCCACAATATGTTTTTATGCTGGTCAAGGGCAGTCAAGTCTGGTGTGAACCAATCTGTTCTTAGTTCTACATTTTTTGAATTTGGCATACTTACTTAAGATGGTGAGGAAAGCACTTTTAAAGAGCAACCAGGCATCCTCTACTGACGGGATTTGGTCAATATCCTTCCAGGATACCAGTGCCAGGTCGATTAGAAAGGCCTGCTCGCTGAAGTGTTTTAGTTAGCGTTTGACAGTGATGAGGGGTGGTCATTTGACTGCGGAACCATCACGCACACAGACAATGAGGCAGTGACCGCTGAGATCCTGGTTGAAGACAGTAGAGGTGTATTTAGAGGGCATTTTGGTCAGGATGATATCTAAGAGGGAGCCCATGGTTACGGATTTAGGGCTGTACCTGGTAGGTTCCTTAATAATTTGTGTGAGATTGAGGGCATTTTGCTTAGATTGTAGGATGGCCGGGGTGTTAAGCATATCCCAGTTTAGGTCAGCTAACAGTACGAACTCTGAAGATAGGTGTGTGTGTGACTTCACTGCAAGCTAAATTGTGAAAACACCCGGGTTGGAGCTTGTCTGTGACTGGCTTTTAAGATTCCAGTGCTGGCTTGGGCAGAGGTAGGAGAGTGCTCAGAGGTTAGGACTGTCATGTTTGCTTTGATTTTAGTTTTATTAATAGGATTAGGTTTCTTGGTTCAGGTCCAGTATGACTGACTACCTGAGCTCTATCTCTGCTAGCTCTGCAGCAAGCCTTTCTTCACTAGTAGGCCTTATGGCTGAGGTCTACTTGCAAAACAAGTCACCTTAGCTAAACCCTGACTCTGCCTCCCTGGGATCTCACACACAGGCCTAAATTAGCACTTGTCTACTGTGATAAGAGACAGCAGAGACATGTAGTAGAGGACTGAAATCCCTCAAATTTACAATCACTTTCAGTGCTGTTATAACACTAGTCACTTTAATAATGTTGACACATTTTGCATTACTCATCTCATATGTATATACTGCATTCTATTCTATTCTACTGTATCTTAGTCTATGCCGCTCTGACATTGCTCGTCCAAATATTCATATATTCTTAATTCCATTCCTTTCCTTTAGATTTGTGTGTATTGTTGTGATATTGTTAGATATTACTGCACTGTTGGAGCTAGAAACACAAGCATTTCGCTACACCCACAATAACATCTGCTAAACACGTGTATGTGACCAATACAATTTGATTTGATTTATAAAGGCTTATTGTGAATGGTGTTTTCTTACAGTAAGCTACATACCAAACCCCTAAAATGTAAGCACCACTCTGCACGCTGTTTTACTCATCTCTAATTAATACAAATAATGAAATGTATCTAATACTATTGAATGCAAATGTGCGTAATGATTATAGGCCAAACTATGTATAAACCAGTGAGATAGTTACCCTCTTTTTTACCTGGTGTTTCTCTCCAGTGCTCCTGGACAATAGCAGCTGTTATCAGGCCACCTATCCTATGAATATACTGAAGTAATTTCCCTGCTGTTTGGCCAGATCTATATATTCAAGCCCTCACCTCATCATTGATTTGACCACCATCCTCTATTTGCTAGTTTACCCCCAGATGCTCAATAATGTAGTTTTTTTTTAAAAACATCTAAATAAGAGCCAACCAACCTCTCTCCCTGGGCCTGTTACCTCAGCATTAAATTCAAAGCAATAATTGTATTCTGGAAATAAATTAATACGCTGCATCTTGACTGCTTGGAAATGCACTCTCAAGCTTTCTCCAAGAAATACGGCAAGAATATTAACTTTCACTTTGTGATGTCATCATTTTGTTTGAAAAGTAAAGCTCTCATGATTGAAACAGTGAATGGGAGGGTTGTTTATTCCCATTATTTGTTGTTTGAATGTCCTCTCTATCCTCCATGTTAATATACCTATATCCTTACCTGAGATTTCTAGAAATCTGCTTGCCATGCTGAAAACCCAAACTTCAGTAGCCTTAACTGTTGTGCCTCAAATTGCAGATGTAGCCCAAAGAATATAGAAAAATGCAAATCTTTAAACATGCCTGAGGAAACTCTATCACCCCTTTGATTCTCAAACCAGGAATCTGGTATATTTCACACGGAGCAATTACATTGGTTGACTAAATATCGATGTACAGTTGGCACATTAAAGAGGAAAAATAATTGAAGAACATAACTACAGGACATCCCAGAACAGTGAGTGTTAAGGCAGTGACGAATTGGATCCAAGACGGAGACCCTGCAAATTTCACAGCCTCACGATGGGAGGTTTGTGAAGTCAGGCAATCTCTGTCACTCTCCTCCTGGTTCAAAGTTAACTGTATCCCTGAATCTCTCCAAGACAAGGTGTTCTATGTTGTGCAGTATGCCCTTGGAAACGTGGGTGGGTGCAGTGGAGACAGGTATGTGGTCGTAGATTTGACTTGGTCCTCCTCCTAGTCACATAACAGGACTGTTTATCTGCAGCCTGGCCAAGCCCCAGGATCTATACCTCAACTTGTCAATGATGTGCTCATTATAATTCACTACAGCTGGCAGGTAAATTGGTTCTCCCTTTTCAGTCCCCCCCCCACACACACACACACACGTCTTACATTCCCTTAACTCAGCTTTCAAATGCTCTGATCAGCTGTTCCATAAGTATGTGGGGGGGGGGTGACACATCCACCTTCACCTCCAACACCACTGGTAGATAGAACAGGGCTGGGGTAGAAGTTCTGTTGGGGGGGAAGGAGTGTGTGGATGAGTGACATATGCTTGACGAAGAGATACTTACCAAAATTGACCGCGTGCTGCCGATAGCCTGTGAGCAACAAAGAGGAGCAAATTTCTTGACAAAATATTCCACTTTCGGTAAACACTCATGTAACAGTCTCATCATCGTCATTATGGAGACAACGACCACAACAAAAATAAGCTCCAATATTAATAAGAAATTAGTTTTGCTTGGATCTACTATGAGCATTTAAAATTACGATTAGTTGCCTATTTATACAGCTAGTATTTTTAACGCTAGCAATTAGCTGACTCTAACGCTAGTGTTCAATTGAGTATTCAGGCCATGCCAGGATGAAGGTACATACAGTGCAGCTCCCCAGTTGATGGCAGTGGGTGTCTGTGCCTCTCTCATTGTAGTGTTAGTAAGTGACATGGTGATGCCATGGTGATGATCCATGCCATTCACTGTTAGTGTCTTGTGAAACGGTTGTGATTCCCTCTGCCAAGTAGCAGAGGCAGCCAGGACACCACTGTGCCTTGCGTTAGAGGGGCGTTCACAGGCCAAGTGTCTCCACAAACACTACAAATACCAGGCTCAGAGAGGGGGTGTCCTCACACCTTTTGCCCTGCTCAGTACTCAGTATGTAACCACATTGTTGTGGGCATGACAATTCAATAAAAACATTTGTTTTGTTCGGCTCCCCTCTTAGAGGGGTTATAACACATTTTCACAACGGGGGAGACTTTTTTTAGATCTATTTTTCAGTGAGTACAGCAGGGCGGTCTGCAGTCTTATTTAGAAGGGAGAGATTGCCAGTTGAGATGAACACATGGCTCTAGTCTAGCGGAGGTTGACAGCTTTCTGTGCTCCCTCCAAACACAGCCTGCCAGGGGATTCAACATTAATAAACATATCTGAAAAGCACATTGTCGCTTGCCGGAGGGCTCAGGATGACTCTGTTTGCAAACAGCACCCTGCGCACCGCATCTCCCAAGGAACTGAAATTGTTTAATGATTCAATTAGGCAATGAGAAGCTGAGCGCTCATCCTGATAGGATGCGATAATTGATAAAGATTATAATCCACCGAAGCTGAAACGGTTTCAAAGCCATCCGTGGTGAGGTGTTTTTTGCGGCCAATCAAAGAGTGGCTGCAACCCAATCTGACACCTTCGGTGCACTACCCCATTTATACATATTAGTTAATAGTTATATCAAGCTGATTGTTTTAATATGGGTCACATTAAGTTTGAAGTACTAACTTTATTATGTCCAATCAACCCCCCATTACTCATACTTTAACCTTCAGATTTCTACCAAAGCTTTAGGCAGGCTTGGTTAGGTTTATCATGTGCATCTGTTTGAGGTAAAGGAAAGAGCAATAGAACAATATGTGTTGATAATGAACAAACATGTACACATGTTTACCTGTTTACCTACGTTTACCTATGCGACACTGTCATATTTGTTGGCTCGTTTCTTTGTTGACTTGATTCCAGAAATCCCATAGTCTTTCGAGCTTTCCTTCTGTAGCCTCCAGGTCTGTGGTACTGTGGTGTCAGTAGGCAGTCATTCTGAACGGCCCTTGTCGCTTTGTGTGTCTGCTACAGGAAGGAGTTAAACCAACCTCAACACATGTAAACAGAGGAAGCCCAGTGAAAGGGTTTTCTTTTCACAAAACGTCTACTCTCACTTCCTGCCCATGGCATTAACACAGGGATTATGGGTAGAGGCTATCAGGTGACCCACAGGTCAGGAACACGGAAAAACACACAGTCACTAGAAATGCTTATCTGGGTCAACACTTCAACACAAATACAGATCAGATTCTTGGCAAACAGGATTGTCATCGTACCATATTGACATTTTAGACATTTTATGTATGTATTTATTCATCAAACATTCATCATGATAGATTGTCATTTTTTAAAAATAATTGTAGATTTTTTTGAAATGATCAATAAACACATGCACTATGTTTGGCGAATGATTTTGTAAAGACTATTAGGCCTACATGTTACATGACATCATACGTAGCTATAAATCATGTTTCAGTTGTAAATGTAACGCTTGTAACACGGATGAATGTCAAATGAAAAAGCAATTGAAAGGCCCTCCTTGAGGGCATAGATGTATGTGGCTGTCCCTTGTGAAGGATCACTGCTGTATCTTCCCAGTGCTTTACCCCTTAATAGGGCTGGGTTTGTCGTTGGCCCTCTCCTCCACATATTCGCCAAGCCTAAAACAAAGCTCTGTCTATATCACCATTTCCACGGTCCAACACTAAACCCGATGGGTGGCGGAAGATAAAGAAGGGGTTTCTGTTCAACTAGGAGCCTTTGAAATCTCTTCGGTCTATAGGGCTGCAACTTTCTAACTGGCCCCAACTTAGCCTTTTGATCTGAATTTTTTTTACTGATATGCCATCCACTTAATCCTCTCAGCTCTGCTAGTCCCTGGAGACGGTGCAAAGACTCTTATACTAAAGCAGGCCTATACCCAGTGGAGGAGAAAGCGAGAGAGGGGGAAGAGAGAAAGAGACCAAACTGTCTAGCCCTGTTATATCACCCCCCCATCTCTCATAATTGCACAAAAGTAACCCTAATGTATTTTTCTGTCACAACAACCACACAGGATCCAAATCGCCACTCTGCAGAAATAAGGTATCATTCAATAGAGCCACTTGTAAATATGCTTGGGCAAATTGCGTCTCTGTCCTCCCCTTCTTCCGGCTCTTCATTGTAGTGTTTCATTTACATGTGGTTGGATAAGTATCCAAGTCCCCCCTCTCCACTACCCTAAAAGAGCAGACATAGAAGATGAAGGCTCAGAGTTGTGACAGCAGGTGAATGTCAAAACAAAATAACAGTCTGCACAGGAACCTAAAGACGGCCTCTTTCCAGCACTCAGACAAAATATGGGCTCAGGATGTCTGGAATGTCTACTGTCTTCTAGTTGTACCCCTATACTCTTCAAATGCATCACATTGTAAGCATATTCATTTATTGCCTTTTTGTTTATCAGCTTATTCACAAGGTTGTTCTTAAGTGTGTCTGCATTGACAGTGGTATCAAACAGTGGTCCAGTAAAATGGTCTAGTGAAACCCTCCCTTTATGTTCTGCTCTTTGTCTTCCTCCCAGGGCCAGACAGGGCTTCCTGCTGCATCACTGACTGTGAAGACGCTCCTCACAGCTTTTCATCTTAACTATCTCCACTGCCTGTCGGGCTGACGCTCTCTGTAGTGGCCCGCCTATTCCCCCCAAAAAAAGAGTTATGAAGGGCAGGCGTGACGTAAATATAGTATCCCTTGGCGCTCTGTGACATTGGAGGGAGAGGGGAGAGGGTGAGGCTTCCCTTCCCTGCCTGCTTTAGGAGAACAGACAGCTCCCTATTGGCAGGCAGGGAGAGAATGGTCTGTTTTCACGCCTTGTTCAACCCAGTTGTAGGCTTTTGCCGTGACATACTTAGGCCAGAAGATGCTCTCTATGCCGTCCTCCTCTTGACGTCCTGCACAACGCATCACAGGGAGCAATTGGACATAGAGTCTGGGGTTGTCGGGGGTAACCAGGCAGCTGAGAGACAGACTCCTCTGAAAGACAGCATACACTTTGTATGCAGCACTGCACACATACGCACAATGGCAGAGCCGTTATAGTATTTTATCCCCATTTCAAAGTGGCTCACCTTTTAAGGTGACAAATCACCTTTCTAATGAGTCTACAAGGTGTGTCTAGCTCATAAAGAGGGAACAGATAATGCTGTTTCATTGGGTCTCATCATGTTGTCTCTACTCCAGACTGTAATGTAATGTAGTTTAGTCTGTCAGTGAAGTGGGGATTAGCAGTGTTTTAATGAGGGATTTATGTTTATGCTGCTCTGCTCTGTGCTCCTGCCTGGCAGGCCGACCTGTTCCGTTCCTCTATAGACGTACATATGGCTGCTTGGTCTTTACCCTGACGGATGGACAAACACATCATAGGCCTCTAATACCCAACGCCAGAGCATTAATAAATATCATCATTAACATTATTAACATGGCCCCAGAGCACTAGAGCTGTGTGTGAAGTTAACTAGTCACCACGGCAATGACAGAGTGTGGAGCAGGGGAACTATGGAGCGTCTGAAGACGGTAATCAGGTTAACACAGCCTGGTGATATAAATAATCGAATTAAACACTGCAACGCAACACTGTGATCACCTCTCCGTTCCTCCACCAGAGAGAGAGAGTGAGAGAGGAGGGGGGGAGCAGCCGTTTACACACTCTGAGCCTGTTTGTTTGTTCACACCCTCCCTCCTCTCCCTCACAGCCAGGGCTCAGCCCAGGGAAAGTTTAATTTAGCCTGTCAGCATACTGTATATTATATCCAGGGCCTGTATTCACTCCCAAACATGACTGCCAATGGATGATATGGATAAGCTGTACTGTACATATAATGCTGTGTGATGTACAAATATGATTGATCATATATGTTTTTAATATTCATGACTAGCACCATCTGAACAATTTAAATGTCAGGGCTAGGGTTCATGATTTACAGGTTTGACACTAATGGGTTTCTATATCAGATGTCACATTTCAGTTTTGTATACTGTAGGTCTACGTACTATGCTATACGTACCATAAGAGTGGGGCTGAGAGAAAAGAAAAGTGATGGATGGAGAACAGGATTCTCTTGGAGCTCAAGGAGGATCGAGCTCAGAAGAAATAGGTAGTAATGAATCATAATCGATTGTTATAGTTTGTGAATAAAATGTTTGCGCAGTTATTTATTCATTTATTTTCATGTGTTCAAAAGTTAGAGCTATGGATTGGAACAATTAATTGGGTTTATTTCAAGGTCTTTGATTTGAAATTTTAGTGTCAAAAGAGAAGGTAGATGGTGAGAAACACATAGAGAGGGAGAGAGAGAGTGTGTGTGTCAAGAAACAATGGAGGGAAAGTGAGAAGGATATATTGTGGTAACTAGTCCCCCACTGTCTCATGGGTTAAGTGCAGCCGGTGTGAGGGAGGCAGAGCAAGGCTGGCAGCCCTCAGCTGTCATATGCTGGATAATTACCCAGAGTTGAGGTGGACCACACCTTAGATAAACCCTCTAATGCCCCATTCTAATGCTCCAGTCCTCCACAAACAGTTTCTCTGCAGCAAGCTCCAACCTGTCCGTCATGTGTTTGTGACCTGCTTCTCCCATTGGGTGTTGTGCTATGGCTGGTTTACTCTTGGCCAAGCAAACAAATCAGAATGTGTTGATCTTGCTGAGATAGGAGGGGCTGAGATCACTTCAGAAGGTAAAAGTCCTCCCTAAGTTCTTCTCCAACGACAGCCCTAAGCAGAGTGAAAGCACTGTCGTCATTAAAAAGGAAATTGATTAGTCTTGGGTTTACACAACATCCTTTCTTTTGTAGCTCCAATGTGTAACTAATGCTATCAGGATACACTACAGCCTGGTGAGGATCCATTGGAGGCCAGTGTACTCTTCTCCCTGAATATGCAGATGTGCTGTATGGTTGTAAAGGAATTGTTCAATTGATGTTAGGCCAGCATTGTGAGTTTTGGATTGTGGTACGGCACCAGGCCCACCCTCCAGCAAAGTGTCCATGTTCAGCACCACGTGCACCATGTTCAACACAAAATGTCGTGTTTTGACTGACTAAAAGAGGCACATTCTACACAGGACCATCTTAAAGAGAGGGGAGGGGATCAGGTGTAAATCCATGTGAATTAGTCAAGGGTGCATGACAGTGGAAGCATTTTTTAAACAGTTCACCAGAACATATCATTTGACAATGTCCAACACAAGCAAAGAGGCTAAATCATTTCAGAACAAGAAAATGTCCCCAAAGAAAAATATGTTGTATAAAAACTTGACCATACATTTTTAGAAACAATCTGTTCATCTTGGTCGATTCTACTCTTCTGTCCAGGATATATATTTGTACCCTCTTAGTTTTTCTGATCCATAGTGTGTTAGGCGTTCAGCTTTGTTTTGAACAAGAACTACCTTCCCCTTTACAAATTCTCACCAGAAACGTCCAGGCTCCCAAAACCACATCTATCGATGTGCCAGACAATAAAATCAACATAAAACGACAAAGGAATTTGTATTTACTTTGGTAGTACAGGTAATGTTCAATGAAAGCACGCTGCAGTTCTCAGGAGATGAGACCGTAGCTACAGCCCAGCCCAGCCAGACAGGAACAAGCATGGTCAACTGCAGGCCACACAATAACTGCAATGACAGATGGGGCTTAAGCTCCGATGCTAGCTTCTCTTGTATACTGCAGACCTGTTTGTTTGGAGGGTTCACCAGAAGAACATGAAAAGGAAGTGCTGTGCCCTGCTCTGTCTGTAATTTGGTCCGGGAAAACAAGCAACACTCGATTCCTGATTTAATATGTTTTGTCTTGTTAATCATCACTAATCCAAACAGAGGTTCCAGACAGGGCCCACCCAGGTGAGAAAGGTGAAAGTTATAAAGGCAGAAAGATGCAGCTGTTTGCCTTCGTCACATGACACAGGTGACACAAAAGATATGTACACCTGATGTTATGGGAACCTCTGCCACCGAGGGCCCGAGGCCCCGTCGACAAACAGGCCTGTTGTTTTGGTTTGTGTTTCAATGAGAGGTATTGAAAACTCAGTGTAAAGAGAGGGAAGCCTTGCTCACTTTATGATGGATTACTAGGATATTTTGGTTTACTACATTCTTGAAGTTTTATGTATAACACGAGGACACACCAAATTTGACTCTGCTTATGTGCATAAACTTGTACATTAATCCAAAGTGTATTTGACATTTCCCCTTCCTGTTCCAGAGTGAATGGGATGCACATTAAGCCCAGATGTCAGACTGCAGTAATCCCGGCTACTTCCACATGATTAGTAACCACCACTCCTAATTGTAAAAAAAAAACCTTTCGATGACCTTTTCCCATGATCCTTTATTTTCACACCACACACCAACTCTCCCCTCAGCCTCGCGGGAGGGGGGGGGGGCTCTCAGTAAAGAACAAGCCAATCACAGACCTCAGAAAGAAATACTATACAGTATCTCTGCATGTTTAATAGTAAAAGGGGAGAGGAACTCATGTACTCCAGCTCTCAATATTATTTGTCTATTTTAAAGTTTCTGTTGTTTTGGTAGAGCTCTCTGTTTGACTGATTGCGTAGCTCTCGCTGTACACCAGCCAGGCAATTTAAGTGACATGATTACTGAAACAGCCCTGGTGGGGGGAGGCAGGCCGATAAACATCTGCCTGCTTGATGGCTCTGCTCACTACCTGTTCCTTCTGAACCTCTGTAGGTTAAGGAAGGAAGGGGAGGAGGGGAACACTGTGTTTGTTTGGAACATGCAGCCAGGATACCATAGAGCCACCATGCTTGAGATTCAAAGGTAGGCAGATCAAAGGGATGACATTTGCTGGGTAATGGGGAAAACGATATGGCAGGCTGCGTGTGCTGTACATGGTCTGACTTGCTGTAGCAGCACAGAAGCACCTGAAGAAACAACACAATGGCACGATAACATCTCCTGTGGCAGGGGATGGAAGCCTGTGTGTGTGTGTGTGTGTGTGTTTGTGTTTGTGTACGCGTTAGCGCACACCACTCTGTCTTATTCTTGTGCCTCGGCCAGTGATGCCTATCAAGGTTTTGGGCTGCTGTGAGAAGTCTCTTCTTTTCTGTTGCTGTTTTTGACTGTGGTATGATTTATCATGCTGCGTTGCTGACTAACTGGTCCAGTATTATTGGATGAAATCAAGATGGACTACACTACCTCTACCTATTGGTTACCCTCAGGCAAAAGCACAGCTTTATTTTGGTGTCTTTCTCTCTTACTCTCTATCTCACCGTTTCCATTTCCCTCCTCTATTTTTCTCCCCCCCCCCTCTCTCTGGTCCTCCCCTTTCTCTCCCTCTCCCTTTCCTTCTCCTTCCTGTGGCAGTGGTGGATTAGCACTGATATGCTCCGATTGCCTCCACCTGTCAACGGAGCTAACCTCCGGGTTCTGCCCTGTGCAATCAGCCATGCTGGTAAGACGCAGGGCTCTGCCACTGACAGGCAAACAGTCCCACCCAGCCACAGCACCAGCCAACAACACACCTGTCTCCCCTTCCCCTGGCCCCTTTCTCGCCCACTCAGCAGACTCAGGCCGGACCGCATTCATGCACACCCCTGCTCCGGACAGCATATCCACTAATGGAATTAAATAAATCTCGAGCTGGCCGATAGGCAGAAAAACCGCTTGCAAATCGCCTGTGTTAAATTGAGAAGCTAAATTTGAACAGCCATGTCGCGAAGATTAATTTCAGCTCAGCTCTTGGTCTGGCCATGACTGGCCAGGCTTAGTGTGGCTGAGATGTATATGAGCATTATAACCGTTCTGCTATGCACCCGCAACATCTCTGGGTTTGCAAAGCTTGCATTGTTTATTTTTGGCCACACATACTACACGTATATTGTATTTTAGCCCATTTGCACTAACACTGCCTTGTAACTACTGCAATCTGAAATGTGGTATGCGTTCGTAAAAAAATATATATATTACAAAAACATACCAACAATTAACATCATTCTGTGGATTTTGATATCAGAGAGCAGGTTGTTTTAACCTTCTCTGTATACATTCTGCCTTGGATGAACACTTTCTCTCAGCTTGACCCTGGTACAGTAAGCCCCTTCCTGAGTTTTTACTGGGAACATGTATCTCCAATTAAAGCCCCATATCAGTGGAGGGCTTGGGAGTGGAGCAGAGGGGAGGGGGAAGAGGAGGGGAGATTGGCATCTCAATGTGTGGTCCTGTCCTGTGTGACTCCCTCCTCCCAAAGCAGCTGCTGTGCAGGGGAGCTACACCTCTGCACGCCTCAGTGCCTCTCCCCCCTGTGTGCCCCTAGGATCCTGCAGAAGCCCGTCAACAGGAAGTGTCTTTCTTCCCACCTATATCTCCTCCATCATACCTAGCCAGGCTGGTCTGCTGTCACGCTGTCATCACACTCAGCAAACTAATGTCAATACGTGCAGCATTCTCTCCCTCCTCCCTTGTTTGTCCTGTTCTGTTTTTCTACAGTGGCTTTATGCCTACCAGTCTTTAGTATAAAATGATGGCTCCAATCACCTGCTCAGTTAGTATTAGAGCAAAACTTTAATTAACAGACTGTGATAGGTTGTTAATCACTCATTTCTCGTGAGGGATTATAAAAGTAATACCAAGCTTCCATACATCCACACCCTGATGTGGGAGGCTGTTTTTGGATTTGTTTCCGGGCAGTAGTGTTTTGTTTGGGTGTTTTCTCTGGACTGAGGTGTCCTCAGTCTGAATGCTGAGGCAGTCCCCTAGATGCAGGAACTCCTCTCTCCTGTTTTGTTGTCCTGGTGGGAGGAGAAGTTAGCTTCTTAGTGTGGTGTGAAAGTGGAGGGGGACTGGAGACAGTGGAGGGGGGCTGGAGGCAGTGGAGGCTGGGTACAGTACATCTCAGTCAGGGCCTGATAAGTAAGGAGAGCGCCGGATGAAATTGTACGTCCTGGGATTCTGCAGCGCCTGAGCAGCGGCGTGGAGATGATTCGCTGCTTGTCTGGGACTCGATCAGCGTAATGAGTTTTGGACTGCCCACCTAAGCCACTCGAGTGCCAGGGACAGTTTTTACTGTTTAATCTAAAGCAACTCCCTGTACTTACTGCTACAACGTTCTCATTAACATATCGCTAAGCCTCCCCTGAAAGCCCTGAGAGCAGCAGAAAGATATCTGACCTCTGGATGGGGCATAAAAAATTGCATTGCCCCCTCATAACATGAGGATTAATCCCACATATGATTACACATTAAATTACCTGGGATGTATGCATTTGTGCTGTGCTTTGGTGTCAGCACGTCAAGCTTTTTCACAAAGTTGGTAGCAACTACTTCCTTGCAAAAGAAAAAAATCCTTGTAACCAATTGGTTTCTTGACTGATATAGACTGACATTCTGCCTGGCTTACCCTTTTCTTTACAAAAAGGAAAGATTAAGACAATCCGTTGCAAGCCACCTCGACTTTGCAAGGTGCTTAAGGACTAAGAGCAAGGGGGATTTCTCCGGTGGTTTCTGAGAAGATGCTGAGGAATCTAGGGGCATTACTTTTGCCCACCTGGAAGTTAACAGTAGACCACATCAACTCTGCCCTCTGTTTATCAGCTTAGTGCCCTTCCACTCTTGAGCGCTGATAAACAGCACCTCTTGAGTTTCCATTTGTGGCCTTCTCCCTCCTCCTGGCTACAAACAGCTCTTACAGACCGGCTGGAAACTCGCGCACGCACACACGCACGCGCACACACACACACACACACACACACACACACACACACACACACACACACACACACACACACACACACACACACACACACACACACACACACACACACAGTGGCCCCCACTTCCTCACACACACTCACACAGTCTACACTCACACTCATCAGTCAACTGTCCCACTTCTCAAAGCCCAAAACTCCACAACATGTCTTAATACAGGTATGCAGGATCTAATCCCAAGATCGCAGAAATCCTCATTCTTATCTGCTGTGCTCTCAGCATGTAAACCCAGCTCTTCTAGGTCTTTTACCTTCAAATGATCAACTCCTCACTTTCCCCTCACCACTCTCTTACCTGCTAAGCTGTTATTCTGCCAACTTTTAGCTTCATACAGAAAAATAAGCATTTGGTAGATGGGGATATTCTGAATCTGGCAGGGAATGTGGATTTAAGACTTACATAAGGCTACCTTTAAACATTAAGAGCCGATAATCACCATTTCATCTGACAGGACTTGTGTTTTTAGCCTAGCTCTCCCTTTCAGACTCCCTGTCTTGACTGTCACAGGGCGGTGTGAGGTAGAGCCATAGATTGCCCTGGGCGGCTGACGTTAATAGGTGCTCGCTTTGTTGAACCCCTGTGATTTATGCACCTCTGTCTAAAGGCCGGCCGAGTCGGCCTGCTGCTCCTTCAGCCTCTGCTGAACAAAGTGACAGCTGGGAGACTTCACCACCCTTTCAATACTGGCCATGTGCTTTCACCTCTGAGTCCAAATCACCAATTAAATTAACTGCCTCCAGATCGCGAACAACAACAAAGCTAAGTTTTTCAAGATTTTAAGAGTTTATTCCAGAGACTTTTGATAAACACACTGTTCATATTTATCATAAACTGGTCCACCAATCAGAGGAGTGATCTCGGGGCCGTGGGAGATGATCTAACGGGAGCAGACCGGGCCGGATGGATGTTTTCAATGAGAATGACAGAATTTATGTAGGGCAACATTGAAGCCAAACAGCGTTTCTACAAGGAAAGGGAGAAGAAACAGACGGCTCCCTCCAATCTGTCCAAATGCCCCAGTGTACCCGTTGCCCCATGCCAGTCACCCATTTACACCAGGCAGGGCCCGCACTTAATCACCCGTTTATCTCACTCCGTTCCCCCCGGCCAGGCAGATGGCAGTGCCACCCCTGCCAGAGGAGCGTGCCAACCCCCGCACTAAGCAGGAATGCTAAACGAGTCAGCTGTATGCACATAGCATTAGCATATTGTTGACCTGTTTGGAAACTTTCATGATAGCCCCATGCGCTGGAGCCATGTCTCTCACAGTGGAGAGGTGTTTATGGGACCAGTTGGCTATGGGGGACACCAACAAAGGCCCCCGTAAATAAATATTGTTTTATTTAAAAGCCACTAAAACGTCCTTTGTTTTAATAGGCCAAGTGTCCACTATGCCCAGAGTCACCCAATACAACTTGTTCTCCAGTAACCAGGTACTGTTGCACTCTAATATTACAGTTTTTTTCGATTGCTAATCGACAGTGGGCACAACTGGAGTCACATGTGCAAAACTCTAACTACAGTCTGCACTACCAACAGTCACCTGAGCTAAACAGTTCACATCACCTGCAAAACCCATTCCAAGCTACACAACTCTTAACACATGGCTCAAAAAACGCTCAGTGTAGCCAAACACTATGCACAACCCTCACTGAGATAACACACACTGTCACTCAGAACACACTGAGAGTAAAAACACTAGCATCAAACACCAATACAGAAAATACAAACTTTTCATCTTTACAGTTTGAACAATTTCAGTGACTTCATACAAAGTAATATTTTCTTCAAAGAAAAGAGTGACATTCTTTCACATGATTTATTAAATTTTTTAGAACATAACAATTCTTTAAGGTAAATGAAAATTAGCAGTTTGCTTCAATAGTCTGTAGTAATTTACGGAATTACAGTAATGAGAAAAAAAAGGTAGAAACTAAAAGTACATACTGTAATTCAAACAAATAATTGAGGGGCTAATCCTGCCTCTCTCTAGCATCAGGCCACAGGTTTTCTTCAACATCACATCTAATGTTTTCTCTTGCCATGCACCTGGGGAAGAACCTTCTGGAGTGCCTTATCCATCCCTGGCAGTCCTCTGGACTCGTGTCCTCACATCCGGCACGCATGGCTTCCAAAAGAGACATTTGGTCATGTGGGTGGTGACCAAACACTTTCCACCTCCAGGCAGAGAAAAACTCCTCTATTGGGTTGAGGAAGGGTGAATATGCAGGCAGGTACAAAACCATAAATCTGTGATGTGATGCAAACCAATCTGTGACAACTGCAGAGTGGTGAAAAGCAACGTTATCGCAAACTATGACAAAAACTTGGGGGTTTCTTACTGGCTCCCCCTGTTCTGCTGGCACTAGCTGAGCATAGAGCTGTTCTAGGAAAGCTATAAGCCTTTCTGTGTTGTATGGGCCAATGAGTGGTGTGTTGAGAAGCAAACCATCATTGGCCATTGCAGCACACATGGTGATATTTCCCCCCCTTTGGCCTGGAACCTCCACAGTGGCCCTTTGACCTATAACATTCCTTCCTCTGCGCCGTGTTTTGGCAAGGTTAAATCCAGCTTCATCGATAAATACAAATGAATGTGGTCTTTCCAGTGCTTCCACCTCCATTACTCTCTGAAAAACAGTAAGTGCACAGTTTTACTGTAGAAATGCTAGTGTTTTTTTTTACTGTAAATATTTTGTATAGCTGTGTACGTAACCTCAGACGTCTTACCTGGACATATTGGTATCTTTGCTCTTTTACCCGTTCACTGTTTCTCTCGAACGGTACAGTGTATGACTGTTTCATTTTAACTTGGTGTTTCTTTAGGACTCGAGCAATAGTTGTTGTGCTGACAGAATTAACATTTTCAAATATATCATTATCAACCAGCACTCTATCTGGAATCTCCCGCAGTTTTATTGCATTGTTGACAACAACCATGTCAACAATAGCATTTTCCTGCGCATCTGAAAATATTTTTCCTCTTCCCCCTGTTGGGGGCAGCCATTGGGTCATGTTGTAAAAATATATTTTACAGTCAAACTTACTGTGATATATATCTGTGTAAATATTCTATAATTGCAATACAAAATAGATTCCTGTAATGTTTTCATTTACTGTAAGGATGTAACTCTCACCTGTTTGCATGATGGAAAATTCGCATTACAGATGCCACTGTGGATCTTTGCAGATTGGGTTGCACCCTCAACCATGCCTCTCTCAATGAGAGACCATGGTTCACGACATGGTCTATAAGTGTAGCCCTTATTTCATCTGAAATAACAGCTCTTTGTCTTATTTGTCTTCCTCCACGCATCCGCCCTCTCCCTGCCACCCTTCTCCCTCCACGAACCCATCTTCCTTGTTCCATTTCCAAAATGAGTCTTTCTGAGCTCTGCCTATATATACTGTAATATGTGTGTGTGTTCACTAACAAGTCTAAAACAAGACACCTGCTTAGCCTTTCAGCTGAAATTGCAATCAGCAGTGTTTGAAAGGCACAAGGCTGAAATCTATTCCGTTTTGAATGTGTGGTTCACAGTTTTGACAGCAGTGTGTTAGCATTTGAACAAAGTGCTGTAAATCCACAGTGTTGTGCAGGTTGTGGTTAAAGTCATGGGATAAGTGTGTAGAGTTTTGAAAACTGTGTTCAAGCAATGAAAAACGAACTAGAGTTTGGTCCACATGAACTGCTGCTGTGCAGACTGTAGTTAGAGTTTTGCACATGTGACTCCAGTTGTGTTCACTGTCGTTTAGCAATCAAAAAAAACGGTAAAAGCCAGGAAAGTGTGTGGCATCTCCAAGAGGCCATATTCAGGGGTTCCCAAACTTTTTTGGCCCACGACTCCATTTTGATATCTGAAAATTCTCACGACCACAACTTTTTTATTTGGGGCTATGGCAGTCAATGGAAAAACAATCTAACAGTTTTTCTGATTGTCTTCTCAACTCACCATCACATACTTTTAATACGGGCTATGACAGTCAATTGCAAATTATTCTGACATAATGTCTCTTATCTCACCACCACTAATGAGACGGGTGTGGCTTGATGCATGTCACATCAGAGCTTCTCAAAGTCTGGGGGCGTGGTCGACACCTCATCTCCGCTGTCACATTTAACCTGGATCGATATTTGGTTTTAATCCAAACGAGATCACGACATTCACACAGGTATGAGCTGGCGAAGGGTACCATTAGTTTTATGGTGCTTTCAAGACAACTGGGAACTCTGAAAAATACGAGGTCAAATCATGACGTCAATGATCTTCAGGTTGGAAAGTCAGAGCTCTAGAAAGAGGCCTGAATTTCCGAGTTGGATGACCGTTCAAAACTATTTTTCTGATTTCCCAGTTGTCTTGAACGTCGCATTAATGCTCAGAAGGAGACGGCAAGGTATTCCTTTTGAGTCAGAAACCAGAACGCCTTTCCCAATGATTTAAGGGCACTCTCTGGTTAGATTTAAAATTTTAGATTTTAATCATTTTTATTTAGATTTTTAAGGTAATCCACATTACAATGATTTTGAGATACAAAGATGACATTATAATTTATATATATTTTAATATATATATATTAAAAATATATACATGTATTTTTTTTTAATTGTAGCCCTCCACAAATCTGGTTCATCCTTGGGAGCAATTTCCAAATGCCTTACTCTACCACGTTCATCTGTACAAACAATAGTCACAAGTATAAACACCATGGGACCACGCAGCCGTCATACCTCTCAGGAAGGAGATGCATTCTATCTTCAAGAGATGAACGTACTTTGGTGCGAAAAGTGCAAATCAATCCCAGAACAACAGTAAATGACCTTGTGAAGATGCTGGAGGAAACAGGTCCAAAAGTATCTATATCCACAGTAAAACGAGTCCTATATTGACATAACCTGAAAGGCCGCTCAGCAAGAAAGAAGCCACTGCTCCAAAACTGCCATAACAAAAGTCAGACTACGGTTTGCAACAAAGATTGTACTTTTTGGAGAAATATCCTCTGGTCTGATGAAAAAGAAATAGAACTGTTGGGCCATAGTGACCATCGTTATGTTTGGAGGAAAAATAGGGAGGCTTGCAAGCCAAAGAAAACCATCCCAACTGTGAAGCACGGGGTGGCAGCATCATGTTGTTGGGGTGATGAAAGAAATAAAAGCTGAAATAAATCACTCTCTACTATTATTCTGACATTTAACATTCTTAAAATAAAGTGGTGATCCTAACTGACATAAGATAGGGAATTTTTACTAGGATTAGATGTCAGGAATTGTGAAAAACTGAGTTTAAATATATTTGGCTAAGGTGTATGTAGACCTCCTACTTCAACTGTATATATATATCACAAAACACACATCATGACAAGATAGACAACATAACACTACATAAAGAGACAACAACCTAGCAAGGCAGCAATACAACATGACAACCTCATGGTAGTAACACAACATTGTAGCAACACAAAACATGGTACAAACATTATTGGACACAGACAACAGCACAAACAGCAAGAAGGTAGAGACAACAATACATCACGCAAAGCATCCATATCTGTCAGTAAGAGTGTCCATGATTGAGTCTTTGAATGAAGAGATTGAGATATAACTGTCCAGTTTGAGTGTTGAAGCTCGTCCCAGTCGCTAGCTGCAGCAACTGAAAAGAGTAGCGATCCAGGGATGTGTGTGCTTTGGGGACCTTTAACAGAATGTCACTGGCAGAATGGATGTTGTATGTGGAGGATGCGGGCTGCAGTACAGTAGATATCTCAGATAGGGGGTAGTGAGGCCTAAGAGGGTTTTATAAATAAGTATCAACCAGTGGGTCTTGCGAAGGGTATAGAGGGATGACCAGTTTACACAGGAGTATAGAGTGCAGTGATGTGTCCTGTAAGGAACATTGGTGGCAAATCTGATGGCCGAATGGTAAAGTTGTGTATTTTAGATTCTTTCTAAGTAGCCACCCTTTGCCTCTATGATAGCTTTGCACACTCTTGGCATTCTCTCAATCAGCTTCACCTGGAATCCTTATCCAACAGTCTTGAAGGAGTTCCCTCATATGCTGAGCACTTGTTGGCTGCATTTCCATCACTCTACGGTCCAACTCATCCCAAACCATCTCAATTGGGTTGAGGTCGGGTGATTGTGGAGACCAGGTCATCTAATGCAGCACTCCATCACTCTCCTTCTTAGTCAAATAGCCCTTACATAGCCTGGAGGTGTGTGGGGTCATTGTCTTGTTGAAAAACAAATGATAGTCCCACTAAACGCAAACCAGATGGGATGGCGTATCGCTGCAGAATGCTGTGGTAGCCATCCTGGTTAAGTATGCCTTGAATTCTAAATAAATTACAGACAGTGTCACCAGCAAAGCACCCCCACACCATCACACCTCCTCCTCCATGCTTCACGGTGGGAACCACACATGCAGAGATCATCCGTTCACCTAGTCTGCGTCTCACAAATGCATGGCTGTTGGAACCAAAAATCTCAAAATTGGACTCATCAGACCTAAAGGATCGATTTCCACCAGTCTCTCCTTCTTATTGGTGTCATTTAGTAGTGGTTTCTTCGCAGCAATTCGACCATGAAGGCCTGATTCACACAGTCTCCTCTGAACAGTTGATTTTGAGATGTGTCTGTTACTTGAATTCTGAGAATAATTTATTTGGGCTGTAATTTCTGAGGCTGATAACTCTAATGAACTTATCCTCTGCAGCAGAGGTTACTCTGGGTGTTCCTTTTCTGTGGTGGTCCTCATGAGAGTCAGTTTCATCATAGCCATTGATGGTTTTGGCAACTACACTTGAAAATACTTTCAAAGTTCTTGAAATGTTCCAGATTGAATGACCTTCAGGTCTTAAAGTATTGATGGACTGTCATTCATCTTTGCTTATTTGAGCTGGTCTTGCCATAATATGGACTTGGGATTTTACCAGAAAGGGCTATCTTCTGTATACCAACACTACCTAGTCACAACACAACTGATTGTCTCAAACGCATTAAGAAGGAAAGAAATTCCACAAATTAACTTTTAACAGGGCACACCTGTTAATTGAAATGCATTCTAGGTGACTACCTCATGAAGCTGGTTGAGAGAATGCCAAGAGTGTGCGAAGCTGTCATCAAGGCTTAGGGTGGCTGCTATGAAAATATAGTATGATTTGTTTAACACTTTTTTGGTTACTACATGATTCCATATTTGTTATTTCATAGTTTTGATGTCTTCACAATTTTTCTGGGGTGGCATGTAGCCTAGTGGTTAGAGCATTGGATTAGTAACGGCAAGGTTGCAAGATCAAATCCCTGAACTGACAAAGTAAAAATATGTTGTTCTGCCCCTGAACAAGGCAGTTAACCCACTGTTCCGAGGTGGTCATTGAGCATAAGAATTTGTTCTTAACTGACTTGCCTAGTTAAATAGTGAAAATAAAGAAAAGCCCTGGAATGTGTTCAAACTGGTACTGTGTATAATATATTTTTTTCCAGGATTTTGGAAGTTCTCCCGTGACCCCATTTTCATATCAGGTGACCCCATATGGTGGTCACGACCCCTAGTTTGGGAACCGCTGCATTATGTAGTTTAATTTTAGTGTCGGCTGTAAAATCAAATGATGCAGGAGAAAACATTAAGGCCAATTTCATATTTAGGAAGATATCTTCAACTGAAAGAAGATGTATTGTAACCATGAGCTGAATGGCGTTAATATGATTTAAATGGCTAATCAATAGCCTACATGAAATCTGATTATAAACATCAGACTTGCATTCAAGCAACAGAAGTACGAAGCAGCTATTTGTCTCTTGTACAACATGTTCCTTAATGTTGTAGGTTTTCATTATCTGTCTCTGGAAGGATTTCCCATTCTTTAAAATGTTGTGGGCGAAGTTTGTTTGGTTTGGATTATCAATGTGGTTTGAGTCAAGTGGATGGCCCTGGTCTTGCCCTGGTCTAACCCATGTGGCCTTTGCCTTCCTTTAACTTTCTACAGTCTGACCGTTCAACACAAATGGCTTTGACTCCTAAAATTGATGTAATTATACACAGATCATAATACTGCACAATTACCTGCTTTTTTCTTTCTCTTAATGGGGGCAGTGTATTTAGTCTCCACCAGAAGAACACTACTCCCCCTGACTTCCTCAGCTCACACTAGACATGCAGTTTGTTGTGAACAGTAGACAAAGCATATCCTAGTGCTACTGCAAGTTTGACCAAATTAGTTGACAGTTCGCTTGACCAAGGGCTCACATAGTTGGACTGGTGTTCAATAAAAAGGCCACATTGTTCTCATGTTTGGATGGAGTTCTTAGTTGGAATTAAGGCCTTTTCCACCAGGATCACTGTAATCCCGAAATATTACATTTATTCTAACTCTTTTCTTCCTTGATTGATATTTACATCATAACTTTCATGAACAGCTTCATATTTTTGAATGCTCACATTTTGAGACCGACCTCTCACTCTGTGACAATCCATCAACAAACAGACAGCAGGCATAGGGCTGGGTTAGAAAACTGCTACTCCCACCTCAGGGAGTCAGCGGAGATAGCTGAGAGCAACAGTAGAAGAGGTAATTACACCTATCTGTCCACAGCCTTTGTCTCAGGGCAACTGAGCCTCACAGTGGAGAAGATAGAGGCTGCTCGGTCTAGGAGTGGACCTGTCTCTCCGGGGCTAAACAGGCTTTCTCCACCTGCCAGCTGTTGCCCACAGCTTTAAACTGTGGGACGGAGAACCAGCCTGAAGTGTATCGAAGAGATCGGAAGGAACGCAAGACAATAGACAGGTTGACAAAAAAAAGTAGGCCTGCGAGTACCTCTTTCCCACCCTTTCTCTCAATAACATGGTTGTGGAAAATAACACTGTACCTGAAGGTTATTTAACAAAGCTTTACTTATCATGACATTATAACATGTCCTTGTTTGCTATGAGACAGATGTGTTCATCAAATGCATTCATTTATAGTGTATGTATTTCTATTGCCATCCTTTTTGAACCAAGGTAAAGGGGTTAGACAATGGATTTTTGAAGATGTGAATTCTCTGTCCATGACATTACAGCTTAGACTCCATTATTTTTCTCTGTTTTTTTTAAACAATGAAAGCCATTTTCAATGTCAGTCTCAAATCGATATGCAAGCACAATGCAGACCAGAGCACTGCAGTCTGAAACCTTGGTCTCACAATAGCCTGAATAGTTTCATCTCTACAGACCTTGGCCTTGTAATGTACAACATAAATAATAAAATTGCCAGTTTCATAGAATCAGATTGGTTAATTGATTAGAGACCAATCAATTATAAGTTGGCATGTATTTTCACATGCTTTAACCCTTTACACTGGTGGGAATTGTCCTAACTGGGTGGGCTAAATTGAAATATTTCTTACAGAAGAAATATGAAGAGCATATTCATAACTATGGTAGCAATTGAAAGGGAACAGTTTCGAGGACACGGGAAAATGATTAGACCAAAGTTGAGGACACAACAGTTCACCTGACACAAGACTGAATCTAAGTATGTGATTTTTATATTTACTGTACTTTTCGTCACATTTTTTTTATAACGAAATCTGAAAAAGTAACATAAGACTATTCCTGGAAAATATGGGGTAGGTGCAACATAAGACAAATAAAGGGGTTGAATTAACTGGTGGCCAAACACCATTGCAAAGTATGCACAGTTCCTAAGTAATTTCAATGACTCAAAGAAGAGTCTTCAACTATAAGGTACATTTTTTAAAACTCTCCTAGATGTGCTGTTAAGAAACTAGAGCAAGCACACTTATGGTTGTTTTGTTTGGAATACAACCCTGCATTCCCGCCATCACACAATTACTGTTGTTTATACAATCCAAAAACGGTCCATGATAAGTCGCAATCTGGGTCAGGTGGGCATGATTTGAAAGCTTGTTCTATTGCCAACATGACGAGCTAAGTTATAAAATACGATCTTACAGTCTTATGCTTTCACAAGGCAATTCAGAAGCCAATCATAATTTTGGTACGCATAGAAAGGAGTCATAAGTGCATTCAGGGGCGTGTGTGGTGGAAAATGTTCTTCGCAATAGACAAACAGGCTCATTCTGTTCAGACATGTCATCTTGTAACTGTACATAAAACATAGTGATCATACATTTTGACACGGTATATGACATGAGTTTTATGATTTTTGTATATGACATGAGTTTTTTGATTTGGAGATGGTGAAGTGCGCATTTGGACTCACGGGTGTTTGGCTTGCTTGTATGACATCGAAGTGGTAACGTCTCCTCTTTCAAAAATACATCGTCATCTTAACTTAACATTTCCCTCACTCAGACAACAATACATTTGCAAAAGTTGCCCAATTAGCAGGAAGTCTGGGGGCAACTTCTTGTCGAGCGCAGTGCTCAAGTTCAGAATGGCTGTCAGTCAAAACCCATACAACGCTGTGAAGCGCAGAGCCAGAGCTCTGACGTCATGTATAGCATGTTAGTGTACAGCCAATATGTTCCAATTTATGAGTTTATTACTGCCCATTTCTCCCATTTTCCACCCGTATGAGTGTAAAGAGTTAACATAGGCACATGGAGAGGCTGCTTTGTAAAGAGGAAATGGCAGAATCTTTTATAACCCACATGGCTCAGCATACTCATTTGCACCCTCTGTGTGTGGTTAGCAGTGCCGTGAGTAATCCTGGTAACTAGTAAATATTTTGGGCAGCTTTGCAGTTTGTCATGCCATTGGGAGTAGATGGATGATGGATAAACAGCGTGTGTGTGTGTGTGTGTGTGTGTGTGTGTGTGCGAGCCCAATAATCCCCAACCTCCTACAGGTGAGGTCTAACTGGGATCCTCTCAGCTTGGTCCGCCTTGGCATGGAGAGAGGCATTCTGGGAACTGTTAGTTAATGTTTAACTCTCCTAAACAAATATGAATGTACATACAGTACATGAAGTATGTTATGAGGAAAATCTATCTTTCCCAATCTTGTCTGTAACTAATATTTAGGATTAATGTGTTCTAGCTCTATGGACTATGAAACAATTAGGAATTGTCCATTGTTGCCAAATGGTGTTTGGCTCTCTGGTGTTACTTTTTGCCACAAGTTGATGTTAAAATCCTTGTACATTTATTTTGTATTAATTGCACATATGCAGTACACTGTCTTTGCCTATAAAAACAATTGTTTAGGGAATCTTTGAGCATGTGTGCCACAAACTCCTCGGTCACCATGTGGCTTGCCAGGCAACAACAGAAAAGTTCCTTTCATTACTCCAACGGCTTCCAACCATTAATAATGTAAGAGGAACAAATTTTGAATTTGACACCGATTGGGCCAGTTGACGTTTTCAAAATACATCCTGCATGAATAATGTAGGGTGAAAATCCAATATCTGAACAGCAGACCATACTGATGGACAAGCACAGTTAATCTGCAAACCAGGAGGCTGCACCGCCTCCACTCTGAGCACATTACACTGGTGCCTTATAATGCACTTTGCACTGCTAGATGCTAAATAATGCTTCTGATATATTATAGTAAATCCTCGATTGCTTATGTGGCAGAACCCCCTCATTAGATTTAAGGTTAAATTCAGGTTTAGAGAGCAGTGTGTTTTCATGGGAGGGTTTGGGTATGGTGGTGGTGGGGGGTGGGGTTATGGTGGTGTTGGACTGAGGGTACCCATGGTTACCAGGTGGTCTGATGTCATTGTAAAGTTGCGCAGTTGTTGTGTTTAGGTGATTTGGGAGTCTATAGGTACAATTCAATTCAATACACCTATTTATCCCTTTTTGACCTTCTTGACTTAGGTGTTTTATATGCAGAATCTTCTGGAACCTGGACCAGGGTATGTGAGTGAGATTTGGTTTTGGGATTAGCAGTAATACCTGATGTTAAAAGTAATCAGAACGTCACTGTTAGCAGCTCTCTTTCCATCTCAACACTGCAAAGACAACAAATATCCTGGGGAGGGAGGGAGGGGAATGACTCACCAAAGTGCATTTACTCCCTTGGCACACAGCCTAATCTTTTAATTGTGTCTGTGTGAACTCTTTTATGGACAGAAAAGGGAACCATTTAAAAATGAATCGTTGTCATCATCGGCAAAGAACTGACTGAGTGCTGTACGTGTCAGAGTGCCTTGGGTAAATCCTGAAATAATCCATGTTTTTTGTGGTCTGAACATTTAAAGATATTGAATAGTACATGGCTTACTGTGGGAGCTATATATCATAGGTTGTGGTTATGTTATGGTTGTGTTTTTCTAAATGTTTGGAGGTAGATTCAAAATGTTTCCTATTATTAATCTGTCCATATTTCTAGCCAATGGCCATGAAACATTTGAGCATTCTAAAATGCCATCCATATCTCTCCTTGTTAGTGAGGGTCTTATTCTTATATTTCACCCGGGAGATCCAACAGGAATCCAGTTAGAGAGAGAATGAGAGAGAAGGAGAGAGAGGGGGAGTGTGTGTGTCCCAGGTAGAGAAAGTCATTTACACACAGGCTTTATCACCATACACACAGAGAGCTCTCATTACCACCAGTGAAGATGTGTCCACTCCCAGGAGTCAGGTGTCACTGGCTGAAGGACTGGCCTAGAACATCCTGCAACAGCCGCAGCACAGGAGCCTGGGAGAGGTTTGGCTGGGGAGAGAGATACAGACCTGGGACCACAACCTCTTACACACTCAATATCCACGTTGTGTTGTTTTTCAACCATATCAAATCATCAAATCAAATGTATTTATATAGTCCTTCGTACATCAGCTGATATCTCAAAGTGCTGTACAGAAACCCAGCCTAAAACCCCAAACAGCAAGCAATGCAGGTGTAGAAGCACAGTGGCTAGGAAAAACTCCCTAGAAAGGCCAAAACCTAGGAAGAAACCTAGAGAGGAACCAGGCTATGTGAGGTGGCCAGTCCTCTTCTGGCTGTGCCGGGTGGAGATTATAACAGAACATGGCCAAGATGTTGAAATGTTCATAAATGACCAGCATGGTCAAATAATAATAATCACAGGCAGAACAGTTGAAACTGGAGCAGCAGCACGGCCAGGTGGACTGGGGACAGCAAGGAGGCATCATGTCAGGTAGTCCTGAGGCATGGTCCTAGGGCTCAGGTCCTCCGAGAGAGAGAAAGAAAGAAAGAGAGAATTAGAGAGAGCATACTTAAATTTATACAGGACACCGGATAGGACAGGAGAAGTACTCCAGATATAACAAACTGACCCTAGCCCCCCGACACATAAACTACTGCAGCATAAATACTGGAGGCTGAGACAGGAGAGGTCAGGAGACACTGTGGCCCCATCCGATGACACCCCCGGACAGGGCCAAACAGGAAGGATATAACCCCACCCACTTTGCCAAAGCACAGCCAACCATATTCTTCCATCATACAACACTTTCATAAACACTCTTATTAGATTGCAGGCATATATGCACTGTTTCCCATCAATGCATACATTTCCCCTCATCCTGAGTAATAATGGCAGCATTTGTTGACCTCTTCACATAAAAAAATGGGAAGATGCTTTTAGCTGGAGACATTCAATGATGGCTGCCACGGCAACAAGCGTGTCCTTAAGAAACCCACACAGACAACAGTTCAGCAGTTCATTGTACTGCACTCCTGAAGTATACATACTTTAGTTGAATGTTATTTCCACTTTTTCACATTTTTGTAGAGAGAGAACAAGCAGGTCAGCTTTGAGTTTTCAGACTTTTAAATGGATGTGGGAATATGTTATAATTCCTCAATAAATATTTTTACAAACCATTATTAAAGTGGCACATACAAAGCATGACACTTAATATATTACCCTGAACAACAAAAGAAATGTGAATAAAACTGTCAGTATTTTAGAGATTTGAGGGGTCATATTCATGAGGCCAGGCATCACTCCCCTCAGAGTTTCCAACGCAGGCTGGGCCTCACATCAACGGAATCAGGAGCGACTGATGTGCCAAGGCCTCGCTGTGAACACATCAGCCCGACTAAGATGCTCTACTTCCCATGGCACCCTCCTCCCTCCCATCCTGCCAGCCAGCCCAGTTAGTGTGTTCGCACTAACTCTAGGTATGGACAAACCACTTCTCTCTACACCCATCTAGGGAAACCTCCAGACAGTCCCCGTCATAGCCATACATCTTCTTCAGTCTGCCTTATCATTTTTGTCCCCAACTAAAAATAGTATGAGAAGACACTGTGCATATCCACTTCTTTCAAAACTACTTAACCTAAAAATGGTACGTATGTAGTTACATGAATCAACCATGAAGATGTGTAATCCAGCACCTGGCTTATTTTCCTGGAGAGCTTTAAAAGCCTGTAACACTGTCATAAACTGGCAGTTTGTTTAGGATCTTATCTGCCACTGGAATCTGTGTAAGTCGACTGCAATGATATAGAACAGTAACCTTCCTCTTCCTTCAACACTTCAATCAAAACATTATTGATACAGACGCACAACACCGTTAAAGACATTGCGTGATGAACCCAAACAACAGGATTTGTTTGGATATTTTCTACGTTTCCCCCTCTAAACTTCCCCATCCATTTTCTCACTCCTCGCCAACTCCACCTTGCCATAGCAAATCAGACATTCAGTTCAGCTAAAGTGCATCACAAAGAGAGGGAGAAGGCTGATAATTCCTTTGTGAGCGTGTGTACGTACGTGCGTCTGTGTGTACGTGTGTGTGGCCGCCAACACACCTCAGAAGTGACAGACGACGGGTTGTAAGGAGAGAGAATTACATCCTGTCATCAGGCTGGATTAGGCATTCTGTTATTCCTATTTGGCCAAGGCATCTTCATTCTACCCATCAAAGACCCCAGCTTTACCCGGCAAAATACCTGCAAGCCACGCCATGTTTACACACACATTACTAAATCTCTGCTTATGCTGCGCTTTTAGTTTAAATGTACAGCACCTGTTAGTCTGCCTGAGTCTGTCCAACACCTAAAATGGGGATTGCTTGGAAATGTATTCGGAGAGCATAGCTTTCACGAGTTAATACAAAATGTGCAGCCAACTTCTCTCTCAACTCAATCCCTCTTCATCTGAAAAGACTCACGCAGGTGTGTGGTGAGACTCTGGAACTCACACACACACACGCACGCACACACACACACACATAGGAACAGAGCTGCGATTAATATTTCATCAGGAAGCTCAGTAATGATCTGAAATTGGAGTCCCCTTTTGAACTTGAATACTAATTCAATAATTATAGCTGTGTCCGAAATGGGCCAACATCCAACAATTGCAAAAGCTTAACCAGCACTCCGAGGCCCAGGGGTCACCACCTGAGTTCACAGCCTAATTAGCACGTCAGGTAGACTTTTGTCTGAGGATCGCTGGCCCAGACATGGATCCCAGAGTGAAGTTTTAGCTCTGCTGCTTCTGCTGCTGGTGCTTGTGGTGGTCACTCTTTAGCTGGCCTCAGTGGGGACACTGTAGATTAAAACGCAGATGTTGCACAGGGGTTAAGAGTGTTTGGTAAGGATTCAGTGTCTTTTATGTTGCAGGGTTGTGTTTGATTGTGGAAATAAGATGGTACAATTATAGCAAAGAGTAGTGTTTGGTGTGTTTAATTTACTAAAACCAATTTGATAGTCTGAAATGAAATCATATTGTCATCTTGGAAAACCAAAGGTCCAAAGTTCAAGAACAATAAAAATACAAATTGAAGAGAAATAATGATTGTAATGATGTTTGTTATTAAAACAGCTCTGAAGTGAGTTTGTTGTTGAAGTACGCACTGTGCTGTCTGTCCAACAAAACCAAAGTATTAAATCAGCTCTTTGTGGCAGGATGAATTGCAATCACAGAGGATACACAGGCAGCAGTGATGTATAACCTGTTGAAACCCAAACAGCCGATGTAGTATGATAAGAGGAAGGCCTATTGTGCAACTCAAACCCTTATGTCCCATCTGAGTGTGACCTCATTTTCTGGCCCACTTTGTGTGTTTTGTAGACCACACTACATTGGCATGGAAATGTATGACTTCAATATTTATGACTAGGTACATATCTTACAGTATATCTGAAATGTTCCGTTTGCAGTTGGGTTTTTTTCACCTTTATTTAACCAGGTAGGCTAGCTGAGAACAAGTTCTCATTTATGACCTGGCCAAGATAAAGCAAAGCAGAGCAGTGCGACACAAACAACAACACAGAGTTACACATGGAATAAACAAACATACAGTCAGTAAAACAATACAAAAGGTCTATATACAATGTGTGCAACTGAGGTAGGATAAGGGAGGTAGGTATAAGGCAATAAATAGGCCATAGTGGTGAGATAATTACAATATGGCAATTAAACACTGGAGTGATAGTTGTGAAAAAGATGAGTGTGCAGAGTAGAGATACAGGGGCAAAGGAGCAAAATAAAAAATACAAATAACAGTATAGGGATGAGGTAGTTGGATGGGCTATTTACAGATGTGTACAGGTGCAGTGATCTGTGAGTTGCTCTGACAGCTGATGCTTAAAGCTAGTGAGGGAGATATGAGTCTCCAGCTTCAGTGATTTTTGCAGTTCGTTCCAGTCATTGGCAGCAGAGAACTGGAAGGAAAGGCGGCCAAAGGAGGAATTGGCTTTGGGGGTGACCAGTGAAACATACCTGCTGGAGCGTGTGCTACAGGTAGGTGCTGCTATGGTGACCAGTCAGCTGAGATACGGCGGGACTTTACCTAGCAATGACTTATAGATGATCTGTAGCCAGTGGGTTTGGCGACGAATATGAAGCCAGGGCCAGCCAACGAGAGCATACAGGTCGCAGTGGTGGGTAGTATATGGGGCTTTGGTGAAAAAACGGATGGCACCGTGATAGACTGCATCCAATTTGCTGAGTAGAGTGTTGGAGGCTATTTTGTAAATGACATCGCCGTAGTCAAGGATTGGTAGGATAGTCAGTTTTACGAGGGTATGTTTGGCAGCATGAGTGAAGGATGCTTTGTTGCGAAATAGGAAGCCAATTCGAGATTTAATTTTGGATTGGAGATGCTTAACCTGAGTCTGGAAAGAGAGTTTACAGTGTAAACTTGCATTTAAGAGCAGTTGGAGGCCACGGAAGGAGAGTTGTATGGCATTGAAGCTCGTCTGTTGGTTAGTTAACACAGAATGGTGTCGTCTACTTAGAAGTGGATCAGAGAATCACCAGCAGCAAGCGAGACATCATTGATGTAAACAGAGAAGAGAGTCGTCCCGAATTGAACCCTGTGGCACCCCAATAGAGACTGCCAGAGGTCTGGACAACAGGCCCTCCGATTTGACACACTGAACTCTATCTGAGAAGTAGTTGTTGAACCAGGCAAGGCAGTCATTTGAGAAAACAAGGCTGTTGAGTCTGACGATAAGAATGTGGTGATTGACAGAGTCGAAAGCCTTGGCCAGGTTGATGAATACAGCTGCACAGTATTGTCTCTTATCGATGGCAGTTATGATATCGTTTAGGACCTTGAGCGTGGCTGAGGTGCACCCATGACCAGCTCGAAAACCAGATGGCATAGCAGAGAAGGTACTGTGGGATTTGAAATGGTCGGTGATCTGTTTGTTAACTTGGCTTTTGAAGACCTTAGAAAGGCACAGCAGGATAGATATAGGTCTGTAGAAGATTGGGTCTAGAGTGTCCCCCCCCCCCCTTTGAAGAGGTGGATGACCGCGGCAGCTTTCCAATCTTTGGGGATCTCAGACGATACGAATGAGAGGTTGAACAGGCTAGTAATAGGGGTTGATAATTTTAGAAAGAGAGATTCCAGATTGTCTAGCCTGGCTGATTTGTAGGGGTCCAGATTTTGCAGTCCTTTCAGAACATCACCTATCTGGATTTGGGTGAAGGAGAAATGGGGGAGGCTTGGGCAAGTTACTGTGGGGGATGCAGGGCTGTTGACCGGGGTAGGGGTAGCCAGGTGAAAAGCATGGCCAGCTGTAGAAAAATGCATGTTGAAATTCTCAATTATTGCAGATTTATCGATGGTGACAGTGTTTCCTAGCCTCAGTGCAGTGGGTAGCTGGGAGGAGGTGCTGTTATTCTCCATGGACTTTACAGTGTCCCATAACTTTTTGGAGTTTGTGCTACAGGATGCACATTTCTGTTTGAAAAAGCTAGCCTTTGCTTTCCTAACTGCTTGTGTATGTTGGTTCCTGACTTCCCTGAAAAGTTGCATATCGCTGGGGCTGTTCAATGCTAATGCAGTCCGCCACAGGATGTGTTTGTGCTGGTCAAGGGCAGTCAGGTCTGGAGTGAACCAAGGGCTATATCTGTTCCTGGTTTACTTTTTTTTGAATGGGGCGTGCTTATTTAAGATGGTGAGGAAAGCACTTTTAAAGAATAACCAGGCATCCTCTACTGACTGAATGTGGTCAATATCCTTCCAGGATACCCGGGCCAGGTCGATTAGAAAGGCCTGCTTGCTGAAGTGTTTTAGGGAGCGTTTGACAGTGATGAGGGGTGGTCGTTTGACCGCAGACCCATTACGGACGCAGGCAATGAGGCAGTGATCGCTGAGATCCTGGTTGAAAACAGCAGAGGTGTATTTGGAGGGCAGGTTGGTTAGGATGAAATCTATCAGGGCTCCCGTGTTTATGGATTTAGGGTTGTACCTGGTAGGTTCATTGATAATTTGTGTGAGATTGAGGGCATCTAGCTTAGATTGTAGGATGGCCGGGGTGTTAAGCATGTCCCAGTTTAGGTCACCTAACAGCACAAGCTCTGGAGATATATGGGGGGAAATCAATTCACATATGGTGTCCAGGGCACAGCTGGGGGCAGAAGGTGGTCTATAGCAAGCGGCAACGGTGAGAGACTTGTTTCTGGAAAGGTGGATATTTAAAAGTAGAAGCTCAAATTGCTTGGGCGCATACCTGGATAGTAAAGACAGAACTCTGCAGGCTATCTCTGCAGTAGATTGCAACTGCGCCCCCTTTGGCAGTTCCATCTTGTCGGAAAATGTTATAGTTAGGGATGGAAATTTCACGGCTTTTGGTGGTCTTTCTAAGCCAGGATTCAGACACAGCTAGGACATCCGAGTTGGCAGAGTGTGCTAAGGCAGTGAATAAAACAAATTCAGGGAGGAGGCTTCTAATGTTAACATGCATGAAACCAAGGCTTTTACGGTTACAGAAGTCCACAAAAGAGAGGGCCTGGGGAGTGGGAGTGGAGCTAGCTAGGGCCTGGATTACCCTCTACATCACCAGAGGAACAGAGGAGGAGTAGGATAAGGGTACGGCTAAAGGGTATAAGTCCTGGTCGTCTAGTACGTTTGGAACAGAGAGTAAAAGAAGCAGGTTTCTGGTCACAGTAGAATAGGTTTAAGGCATAATGTACAGACAAAGATGGTAGGATTTGAATACAGTTAAGGTAAACCTATGTATTGAGTGACGATGAGAGAGATATTGTCTCCAGAAACATAATTTAAACCAAGTGAGGTCATCGCATGTGTGGGAGGTGGAACTAAATGGTTAACTAAGGCATATTGAGCAGGGTTAGAGGCTCTACAGTGAAATAAGGCAATAATTACTAACCAAAACAGCAATGGACAAGGCATATTGACATTAGGGAGAGGCATGCGTAGCCGAGTGATCATAGGGGTCCAGTGAGTGGCTCTGGTGGGTCGGAGACACGGCGATTCAGGGAGCTAGCGGGCCGGGGCTAGCAAGCTAGCAGAAGGGCCTTAGGGGGACGTTGCGACGGAAGAAGTCAGTTGTAGCCCCCTGTGCTGTAACATTGGCAGACCAGTCATCGTGGATCAGCAGGGCTCCGTGTGGTGAAAGGGTCCAGGTCAAATGGCAAAATAGGTATAGTGGCCAAGAATTTGTCCGATGGGCCTTTTAAGATAACAGTCCGATATGCTCTAGACAGCTAGCGGGCCGTGGATAGCAGGCTAGCAGATGGGCATTCAGGGGACGTCGCGACGGAGGAGCCAGTTGAAAACCCCCCTTGGTCGAATTACTTTGGTAGTCCAGTCGTGATGGGTCCGTGGGGGTCCAGGCCAATTGGCAAAATAGGTATTGTAGCCCAAGGAGTGGCTGATGGACCTCTTCGGCTAGCCGGGAGATGGCCTTAGCAAAGGCTAGCTCCAGGCTAGTTGGTGCTTGCTTTGGGACAGAGACGTTAGCCAGGAGTGGTCACTCGGATAGCAGCTGTGGTTTGCTCTGGTTTGGGTCGCACTGTGCAGACTGGCGAGAGTTGTCCGGGCTAAAGGTAGCTGATGACCGACCGCTAGCAGTGGCTTGCTGACAACAAGCTAGTAGCTAGTTAGCTGGCTAGCTTCTGTTGGGGGTTCCGGTTCAAAGTAAAGAAAATAGCAGATCCATACCACATTGGGTGAGGCGGATTGCAGGAGTGTATGTTGAATTTGAGGTTAAGAAAAATATGAAAATATATGCAAAGAAAAAAAGATATAAACGATTTATACACGGGACACGACAAGACGAGGAAAAAAACGTCGGACTGCTACGCCATCTTGGACATCTACAAAATACAATATTTTACTGACCGTTTTTGGTGGGCAGGCAGGGAAAGCTCAGTTACAAAAAAATAAATCTATAAAATAAAGAGTAGAGTGTTTAAAATGTCAGATAGTTTGTCAATATTTTTATACATAGTATCATAATATAGGGTGTCTACTCTGCCCAGAGTGGGTAAAAACCCGCTTTGGTGATGAAATTTCACTTTCTTATGTTATAAAATATATTTTACCAAGACAAACATGATTATTCATGTTCTTAATCATACAGTGTGGTCTTTCTCTATCATTTCATTAACAGTATATACAACAAGGTGGATTTTGTACCCTACATCCCATGATAAGCACTGAGCTCTGTTGACAGAGCGGTGCATCTTTCTCGACGCAACTTTGGAAAAATTCCAATAACTTCTGAACGGATTATGATAAAGACATGAAGTTTGCAACATTGGTTTTCTTAGAGGATTATCTACACAACATATCATTTTATACATTGCTCAAAATATGCATTTTTTTTGTGGATCCATAATGTGATAATCTTGTTCATCACCACAGTGCTGTCTTTACTGAAGAGATGGACTGCTTAGTGAAAGAGGGCTGACCTCGATGTCTGTAGAAATGCAGAGAGATGTGACATGTCATCTGAAATGGGGCCCCAATCTTCTGCCTGACCCCTCCTGACCCTGTGTGCTGTAAACAGGTTGAAGGACAGACAGACAGTGAGGCATGAGGTCACCACAGGGTACTGCTGCTGTTTCTAACTGGCTCACTGAGACAGACTGCTGTCATTAGAGCGGGTGCTTAGTTTGTTAGTTAGGTACCTACAGTATTGGAATGGGGGCGGAGTCTCCATAGGGGTTTCTAAGGTTCACTCATTACCTCATCTCAAACTGTCCCCTCTTTTTTGGATACAGCTGCGGGATGGGTGGAAAGGAGAGGGGGGGGCACAGGGGAGGTACAGAGGAGGGTACGGGGGAGAGGGGTTGCCTTTCCCTTCCTCTAGCAGGCTAGACAGCTGCTTCCAGCTGCACCCGAGCCCAGCGGAGAGCTGTCACAGGACATCTGCGTTGGGCCTCCTCGCCCCGCCGTCACTGGCCCTCCTTTTCTGCTTCACTGGGGGCTTGTCACAAGTCGTCTCGGTGCTCACAGTGCGCTGACAGCTGCTGAGGCTAACGACAGGAGAAGTCCCACTGATGCCAGACATGCTGGTGTTACAGCCCGAATCACGCTCTCTGTCCTACCCTACCACACACACATCTGCCCAATCCCCCATCGGTTAGTAGACACACCAGTCTGACCTGTTGAGTAGCATGTTGCTATTCCTTGATTAATGAGTTTCAATTTCCACATTTTCATGGAAGTTGAATGGAAACTTTAACATTAATTTGCCATCAGAAAATGTTGTAATTTCATAGAATTACTGTTAGAGATAGTTTTAATATTCTGTATAGGTAGGTGCATTGCAACTTATGGGGGGAAAATATACTGAACAAAAATATATATTTAGAAGATTTTACTTAGTTGCAGTTCATATATGGAAATCAGTCAATTGAAATACATTACATAGGCCCTAATCTATGGATTTCACATATATGCATCTGTTGGTCACAGATACTTTAAATAAAAAGGTAGGAGCGTGGATCAGAAAACCAGTCAGTATCTGGTGTGACCACCATTTGCCTCATGCAGCGCGACACATCTCCTTCGTATACAGTAGAGTTGATAAGGCTGTTTGATTGTGGTCTGTGGAATGTTGTCCCACTCCTCTTCAAGTCGCTGGATAATGGAGCTGGAACACGCTGTCGTACATGGTGATACAGAGCATCCCACACAGCTCAATGGGTGACATGTCTGGTGAGTGTGCAGGCTATGGAAGGACTGGGACATGTTCAGCTTCCAGGAATTGTGTAGTTCCATGCGACATGGGGCTGAGCATTAACATGCTGAAATATGAGGTGATGGCGGCGAATAAATGGGACGACTATGGGCCTCAGGATCTCATCACTGTATATCTGTGCATTCAAATTGCCATCGATAAAATGCAATTGTGTTTGTTGTGTGTAGCTTATGCCTGCCTATACCATGACCCCACCGCCACCATGCGGCACTCTGTTCACAACGTTGACATCAGCAAACCTCTCGCCCACACGATGCCATTAAAAAACATGTCTGCGGTTGTGAGGCCAATTGGACGTACTGCCAAATTCTCTAAAACAACGTTGGAGGCAGCTTATGGTAGAGAAATGTGCATTACATTTTTTGGTAACAGCTCTAGTGGACATACCTGCAGTTTGCACGCTCCCTCAAAACTTGAGACATCTGTGGCATTGTGTTGTTTGACAAAGCTGAACATTTTAGAGTGTTCTTTTATTGTCCCCCAGCACAAGGTGCACCTGTGTAATGATCATGCTGTTTAACCAGCATCTTGATATGCCACACCTGTCAGGTGGATGGATTATCTTGGCAAAAGAGAAATGCTCACTAACAGGGATGTAAACACATTTGAGCATAATAAGCTTTTTGTGCATATGGAACATTTCTGGGATCTTTTATTTTAGCTCATGAAACATGGGACCAACACTTTACATGTTGCGTTTATATTTTTGTTCAGTGGATGTTGTGGAATATTGTTTCTTTCAAGCATATGCTTTTGTATATTGAATGCTATGAACCTAATTTGGAGTCACTAATTAGTTGATCCCTGGAGGATAAAAGACTGCCTACTTCCTGTAGGAAGTGTTCCGAAAGCAGAGAGATCTGTCCCTGTCCCCCTGTCCCCCTGTCCCCTGCCTGTTTAAAGCCAGTTTCCAGGCAGCAGGCTGGAGGGGGTGAGTGATGCCCTTGGGCCGTAGGTCTGTTGTCTCTGTGTGTGTGTGTGCTGTCTCCATCTCTACACAGTGGATTTAGCTCCCTTTCACCCCTTTACTCTCCACCACATACTGCAGCCTGGTCTCAGAAACTAAACATAACATACTAAATGTAAATCCGGAACACTCAAATTAGTATGATATGTTACATTTTGTATGGTTACATAAGACAGAAGGTTACTTAACCTCTCTAGGGTACGTGGGACGCTAGCGTCCCATCTGGCCAACATCCAGTGAGGTTGCAGAGCATCAAATTCAATTACAGTTTATATTCAATCCTCAGGTTGTTTTTTTAGCCTAAATGATCTATAATATTTCAACCGGACAATAACGTTGTCAATATAAAAGGTAAACAAGAAATGCACATGCGCCTGAAAAAGCTCAGCGTCACGTTAGGGTCCACTCGTTCAGACTGGTCTTACTCCCTCATTTATAAGAATACAAGCCTGAAACTATTTCTAAAGACTGTTGACATCTAGTGGAAGGCATAGGAACTGCAAATGGAGTCCTAAGTCAATGGATACTGTAATGGCATTGAATAGAAAACTACAAAACCAAAAATAAACTACTTCCTGAATGGATTTTTCTCAGGTTTTATACTCACAGACACTATTTTACCAGTTATATGCATATCATATCTTCTGGACCCGAGTAGCAGGCCGTTGAATTTGGGCATGCTTTTCATCCAAAATTCCGAATGCTGCCCCCTACCCTAGAGAGGTTTAAGGCAAAAACGAAATTAGGGTGATTGGTCGGGGTGGATTGGTGGGCATATAACACATCTAACAACATTTTTTTAATTTATCTTTCCAGAAATAATTATCTCCCAGCTGTGCCCTGGACACCATATGTGTATTGATTGCCCCCAATAAGTATTCTGGGTTCATTCTGTTAGGTTACCTAAACTGGGAAATGCTTAACACCCCGGCAGTCCTACAATCTAAGCTAGATGCCCTCAATCTCACATAAATTATCAAGGAACCCACCAGGTACAACCCTAAATCCATAAACATGAGCACCCTCATAGATATCATCCTGACCAACTTGCCCTCCAAATACACCTCTGCTGTTTTCAATCAGGATCTCAGTGATCACTGCCTCATTGCCTGCATCCGCTATGGGTCCGCGGTCAAACGACCACCCCTCATCACTGTCAGATAATCCCTAAAACACTTCCGCGAGCAGGCCTTTCTAATCGACCTGGCCCGGGTATTCTGGAAGAATATTGACCTCATCCCGCCAGTAGAGGATGCCTGGTCGTTCTTTAAGTGTTTTCCTCACCATCTTAAATAAGCATGCCCCTTTCAAAGAAAGTAGAACTAAGAAGAGATATAGCCCTTGGTTCACTCCAGACCTGACTGCCCTCAACCAGAACAAAAACATCCTGTGGCGGACTGCACTAGGATTGAATAGTCCCCGCAATATGCAACTTTTCAGGGAAGTCAGGAACCAATACACACAGTCAGTCAGGAAAGCAAAGGCTAGCTTTTTCAAACATAAATTTGCATCCTGTAGCAAACTCCAAAAAGTTCTGGGACACTGTAAAGTCCATGGAGAATAAGAGCACGGCCTCCCAGCTGCCCACTGCACTGAGGCTAGGAAACACTGTTACCACTGATAAATCCACGATAATCGAGAATTTCAAGAAGCATTTCTCTACGGCTGGTCATGCTTTCCTCCTAGCTACCCCAACACCGGGCAACAGCTCCGCACCCCCTACAGCTACTTGCCCTAGGCTCACCATTTTCTCCTTCACCCAAATCAAGATAGCAGATGTTCTGAAAGAGCTGCAAAACCTGGACCCGTACAAATCAGCTGGGCTAGACAATCTGAACCCTCTCTTTCTAAAATTATCCGCTGCTATTGTCGCAACTCCTATTACCTGTTTGTTCAACCTCTCTTTCGTATCATCCAAGAAACCTAAATATTGGAAAGCTGCCATGGTCATCTCCGTCTTCAAATAGTGTGACACTCTAGACCCAAACTGTTGCAGACCTATATCTAACCTGCCCTGCCTTTCTAAAAAAAGCCAAGTTAGTAAACAGATCACTGACCATTTCGAATTCCAACGTACCTTCTCCGCTGTCCAATCCGGTTTCCGAGCTGGTCTCGGGTGCACCTCAGCCACGCTCACGGTATTAAACGATATCATAACCGCCATCGATATTAGATAGTACTATGCAGCCGTCTTCATCGATCTGGCCAAGGCTTTCGACTCTGCCAATCACCACATTCTTATCGGCAGACTCAACAGCCTTGGTTTCTCAAATGACTGCCTCGCCTGGTTCACCAACTACTTCTCAGATAGAGTTCAGTGTGACAAATCGGAGGGCCTGTTGTCCGGACCTCTGGCAGTCTCTATGGGGGTGCCACAGGGTTCAATTCTCGGGCCAACTCTTTTCTCTGTATATACCAATAATGTCCCTCTTGCTGCGGGTGATTCCCTGATCCACCTCTATGCAGACGACACCATTCTGTATACATCTGGCCCTTCTTTGGACACTGTGTTAACAAACCTCCAAACGAGCTTCAATGCCATACAACTCTCCTTCCGTTGCATCCAACTGCTCTTAAAAGCTAGTAAAATATAATGCATGCTATTCAACCGATTGCTGCCCGCACCCGCCTGCACGACTGGCATCACTACTCTGGACGGTTCGGACTTAGAACATGTGGACAACTACAAATGCCTAGGTGTCTGGCTAGACTGTAAACCCTCCTTCCAGATGCATAATAAACATCTCCAATCCAAAATGAAATCTAGAATCGGCTTCCTATTTCACATCAAAGCCTCCTTCACTCATGCCGCCAAACATACCCTCGTAAAACTAACTATCCTACCGATTCTTGACTTTGGCGATGTCATTTACAAAATAGCCTCCAACACTCTACTCAGCAAACTGGATGCAGTCTATTACAGTGCCATCCGTTTTGTCATCAAAGCCCCATATACCACCCACCACTGTGACCTGTATGTTCATGTTGGCTGGCTCTCGCTACATATTCGTCGCCAGACCCACTGGCTCCAGGTCATCTATAAGTCTTTGCTAGGTAAAGCTCCACCTTATCTCAGCTCACTGGTCACGATAACAACACTCACCCATAGCACGCGCTTCACCAGGTATATCTCACTGGTCATCCCCAAAGCCAACACCTATTTGGCCACCTTTCCTTCCAGTTCTCTGCTGCCAATGACTGGAACGAATTGCAAAAATCACTGAAGTATATCTCCCTCACTAACTTTAAACATCAGCTATCTGTGCAGCTAATCGATCGCTGCATCTGTACACAGACCATCTGTTAATAGCCCATCCAATCTACCTACCTCATCCCCATATAGTTTTTATTTACTTTTTTGCTTTTTTGCACACCAGTATTTCTACTTGCACATCATCATCTACACATCTATCACTCCAGTGTTAATTTGCTAAATTGTAATTACATCACTACTATGGTCTATCTATGCCTTACCTCCTCACGCCATTTGCACACACTGTATATAGACTTTTTTTCTATTGTGGAATTGACTTTATGTTTGTTAATTCCATATGTAACTCTGTTGTTGTTTCTCTTGCACTGCTTTGCTTTATCTTGGCCAGCTCACAGTTGTAAATGAGAACTTGTTCTCAACTGGCCTACTTGGTTAAATAAAGATTAAATAAAACATTTAAAAATTAAAACATAAAAGTTACACGGTTGAGACAACTTTAGCATTTTAGCGACTTTGAAACTACTTACTACTTTTTAGCTACTACTTAGCATGTTAGCTAACCCTTCCCCTAGCCTTAACCCTTTAACCTAACTCCTAACCTTAACCCCCAACCCCTGTCCTAGCTAACATAAGCATCCTAGCTAACGTTAGTGTTAGCCACCTAACTAAAGTTAGCCACAACAAATTGGAATTTGTAACATATCATAAGTTTAGCAAATTTCTAACATATTGTACGAATTGCAATTCAGAAAATATTGTACGAATTGCAATTCGTAACATATCATACAAATTGTAATTTGCACAATACCATAAGAAAACGCTAATGGAAATCCACAAATTAATACATACCATACAAAATGAAACATATCATACTATACTGAACAAAAATGTACAGTGCATTCGGAAAGTATTCAGACTTTTTCCACATTCTGTTATGTAACAGCCTTACTCTAAAATGTATTAAATAGTCCCCCCCCCCCCCCATTTATAACTAAAATCACAATTACAAAAGTATTCAGACACTTTACTCAGTACTTTGTAGAAGCACCTTTGGCAGCGATTACCACCTCAAGTCTGGGTATGAGGCAACATGCTTGTTTGTGTCGCACTGCTTTGCTTTATCTTGGCCAGGTCGCAGTTGTAAATGAGAACTTGTTCTCAACTTGCCTACCTGGTTAACTAAAGGTGAAATACATTTTTAAAAACTGTATTTGGGGAGCTTCTCCCATTCTTCTCTGCAGATCCTCTCAAGCTCATCAAGGTTTGATGCGGAGCGTTGCTGCACAGCTATTTTCAGGTCTCTCCAGAGATGTTCGATCGGGTTCAAGTCCGGGATCTTGCTGGGCCACACAAGGACATTCAAAGACTTGTCCCGAAAGCCAATCCTGTGTTGTATTGGCTGTGTGCTTCGGGTCATTGTCCTTTTTGGAAGGTGAACCTTCGCCCCAGTCTGAGGTCCTGATCGCTCTGGAGCAGGTTTTCATCAAGGATCTCTCTGTACTTTGCTCCGTTCACCCAAACATGCTGAATGGGTGACATGTCTGTTTTGTATGCAGGCCATGGAATAACTGGGGCATTTTCAGCTTCCAGGAATTGTATACAGATCCTTGCAACATGGGTCTGTGGATTATCATGCTGAAACATGAGGTGATGGCGGTAGATGAATGGCACAACACTGGACCTCAGGATCTCGTCACGGAATCTCTGTGCATTCCAGTTGCCATGGATAAAATGCAATTGTGTTCAATGTCCGTAGCTTATGCCTGCCCATACCATAACCCCACCGCCACCACAGGGCACTCTGTTCACAACATTGACATCAACAAACCTCTCGCCCATACGACGCTATACACGTGGTCTGCGGTTGTGAAGCTGGTTAAGCGTACTTCAAAATTCTTTAAACCAACGTTGGAGGCGGCTTATGTTAGAGAAAGTAACATTAAATGATCTGTCAACAGCTCTGGTAAACATTCCTGCAGTCAGCATGACAATTGCACGCTCCCTCAAAGATAAATAAGCTTTTTGTGCATGTGGAACATTTCTGGGATCTTTTATTTTAGCTCATGAAACATGGGACCAACACTTCACATGTTGTGTTTATATTTTTGTTCAGTGTAGTTAGTGTCCCAGATTTGCATTTATTATGTTACTTCTACCACGTGAGTCCAGGTTGCATCCTGCCAAGAGGCAACACATTTATTCCCTTTCTATCAAATTAGTTAGGAGAAAAACATCCTAGAGTTGAGCAGAGACCCCGGTCTGACATAGCTTTTCAAAGAGATAAGATCTGAGTCAGAATAAAAGCGAGGGGAAAGGCCAATCCCTCACAGTCATCTTGCTGCGATTAACATCAGGATAATTATAAGTTGTATAGCTGGGGGAAATTGGTTCTACCTAAGGGGCCAGCGTTAACAGTACTAAGTGTCTTGTCCATTTGGATTTTAATTGCCAATACTGAGTGTTTCTTTTTTTCCACACAGACATTCCGAGCCTCTTCAAATTTTGGACCACTCAAGTAAAGTGATACATTTTCAAACTGTAATTCTTCTCTGGGATTTATTGCCCCCCCCCCCCCCTCTTCCATTCGTGCGTGTGTAATGTAGAAAGGAGCACATGTAATGAGCTTGGGAACTGGTTTTGGTTGTTTTTTGAGAAGTAGGGAAGAGGAGACGATCATGACAGGCTTACTGTGCACACAAGCTACACGTCCGCTGGAGTTTTCCAGCATCTCCACTAATCTGATGAAACAATGTGGTGAGGTCTACATACTGGCTCTGTTAGGGGGGGCTTCCATGGCACCATTTCAGGGGTGAAAGGTCATTAAAAAACCATGGAACTGTCATGCTTCATTACTACCTACAATGCAGAGGAGTGCGGGATTAAAAAGAAAAATCTAAGTTGCTACTCTAGTTTTGACCCATTATAAAAGATAGTACCCCAAATTGTAAATATACACTTTACAAAGCTACATAGTACTATCAATCATTAAGGCTGCTGGATAGATTGAGGGGCATTATAAAACTTTGTTTACGTTCTGTGTAGCTTTCATATTATGCTTATTTGTTGCTCATAAATGTGTTTTATTTCATTAACAGTAACATTAAAGAGCGACTGAAAGCACCGATACGTCATGTGTTTCACTGTTGTTCATGAATGAAAACAAGGTTTCAGCAAGTCACTTTACAAATTACCTCTACTAACCTTGACCCCGCACGTTTACTCAGGTACTGGTACCCCCTGTATATAGCCTCATTATTGTTAGGTAATTTTCTTGTGTTACTTATTTATTAAAACATTTTTATGGTTTATTTAGTAAATATTTTCACGGTAAGGTCTGTCTACCTGTTGTATTCGGCGCATGTGACAAATAAAATTTGATTTGTTTTTGGGTGTGGTTCGATGCAACAGTTACTGATGTTTGTCCCCAATGACAAGTCAGAAACAAAGCCAGTATCACGTCCTTAAAATAGTCCAAATGAATCTAAGATATCTAGCGATTGTGTTTGCTACCGTATTTCTTGAATAAACGTGTTGTGACGTGTTGTCTTATGTAAACAAAGTCAGATCCTCTGTGCTGATGGGCAGGTCTGTCTCACTGTCTGTGTGTTCTGCGGCAGGAATGGATAGAGCGCAATCACCACAGCTGTGTATCCCATGTTAGTGGGCAAGTGAGCATTGTCAAAATCAAAACCCAAGTAAGTCATGACAAAGTCACTTTATGACAAAATTATACTATTTACACTTTGTAGTTTGTATCAGAGAAGTTATTGTCTACAGTATGGGTTAGAATAATTAAGAAACCCAGACAGGTGTGCACACACAGACCCAGGTTTCACACCTTTTCACACCCTGTCAATCACCATAACAGGCCTTGTTGCAATGTCTTGCTAGTCCATGAGAATATGGTGATGTGCCGTGTAGTCATAGTGTTCAGGTCTCAGGCCTGGAGGAAGACAGCTGGGGTTGCTATAGACTACAAGGTGGATCCCTCACCCAGCTACTGTCTCCTTGGGGGAAGACACCTTACCTCTCTTGTTCTTGAAATGAATCCAGCTGTGTCATTGGGTCACAGAAAGATGGCAGAAGGATTTTAATGCTCAGATGAGTCTGGAATGCATGCTAAGCACACAGCTGATCTGTTTCTCTGATGAGTGACTGACACTGTAATTGACACAATGAAAGGGGGATAAACACTGTGTTAACTGTAGAGGAGTGAACCCAGGGCTTGACTGGAGGAACACTGTCTGTGGTACTGTACGTCTTGTAGCATCTTGTCATTATAGTCGTTTCATGAGCCTGCATCGAGCATGGTGGTATCCAGATAAAGCGATTGCATGCAAAAACACACAGGCCAGATAGTGGGTCCCCTGTGATAAAATGGCAGCCAGTGGGTGGGTGTTCTGTGGCAATGTCTCTTGTTTGGTCCTGGTCTGCTGCTAAAGCTCCAGTGAGTAACTGGCTGGACCAGTCCCACTTCTGGGCTGTCTGAAGCTTTTGCAGCACAGCAGCACTCCCCTCCACGTGGGCCACTCGTCACGCTGCTCCGGGCCTGCCTGCCTGGGGAAAAACATCTCATCATTCACAAAAACACAGCTGAAGATAAGGCGCAGTTCGAGTGAACTGTGTGTGTGAGTGTGTCTTCATGTCAATGTTTTCTGTCGAGAATGATTTATTCTAAAATGTTACACGATCGTTCATTGTTCAATAGTCCGCAGAGACAAAAGTGTGTTTTTGGTTGGTTTTGTGCAGATGTTGTGCTTTTGATTAGAACCGACAGACTTGGGACTGGCCCAAATTATTTGATTAACTAGCAGATTCTGCTCATGTCTAAAGCAGTTCACATCTATTTAAGGTGGCTGAATTTATAGCCCAGTTAAGAATTCAATTAAGCAACGACAATCTGCTGTAGAATGAAATCACAGGAATGCGACCATCTCATCCAAAGTTCAGATTTAAGCACTTGACTGAGCGGGCAGTGTCAATGGAGTGTCTGTGTGCCTCGCTCAAGCGTTCCACTGCCTGTGGGGGTGTGGTGCGACAAGTGTGTGTGCGGTATACATGGATGGGCCGGGTGTCTGCTCAGACAGACAGAAGGTGGAGGTGAATATGTGTCTGGGAGTTTCTCGTCCAGACAGACAGATGCATTCATCACTCTTTTCAGGACAGCAGGCTATCACAAGGCAGGGAGGTCTATGTGTGTCCAAACTAGCAGCAGTAAGCCTCTTCAGGTAACCATGTGAGGGGACAGAGGAGTAGACCGATAGGACATGGTATTACCCACTGTTTGGGGGATTTGATTTGTGTGTCTATGAGTTGTTACTGTGTGAGAGGACTACAACTTCCACTGTGCTGATGACAGTCACCACACAGGCTAAGACAGGGACACTTTGTCACCCAAAGCCCTTAATTGTGTCAAATCAATTCAGTCATGTCTGCTTCTCATTATTAAAACACTAGAATAGCATTTTAGTTACCAGCCAACCATTTTTGGCTCACATTTAATCTCCAATCGCTTACACAAAATAAAAAAATATTTGGCCTCTAGTGGCTGTTATAGTGTAGTCATTGAGACTAGTGATTGATCCATTAGCTGGAATTCACTGTTAACCTTTTGGATTGTAATCGGTGCTCAGGCTCTACCTGTGATTTCTCCTGATTGTGCAAACGTCTAGTATTTTCAGTGCTTTTAAGCTTCCTGTCTCTCTGCCCAGCGTATTAGCTCTAACATTCCATGAACATAAACATTGTGCCAAGTGTTGCCCAAGCAGGGGTTTTGTTTGTTTGAAATCAGCTTCCTAATGCAAGTTGTAATGCTAGACTTAGAGTGGAGTAGACGTACGACTTTGAACATGATTTCCAAGACTTTAAATCTATCCTCTTAAGACTGCATTTTTCACACACTAACTTCATAGATGTTGTCACAAATGAGAAATAAACATGTGCTGTAGCCATGTAATTGTGCAGTACATCATTTCAGACGTTTGTTTTATATAGCCGTTATAATTTGAAGATGATATCCGTTGATAAACCAAACTCTATAAATATAAAGTTAGTGAATCATTTAAATGCATGTAAACATTCCCCCAAAATCCCTTTAAAGTAATCCGAACCATGCCAAATGAAAAGATTCATTATAAAATCATCAGCTTTAGAACATTCTAGGATTTTTTACTTTGCGTGTGTAAGAGAGTGTGTGTCAGTGTGTGTCTGTTGGAGTGTGTGTTATTTATGTAAATCGACATGCCATTTTTTATTTCTGTAAAACTGACATCATTAAGAAAGCTGTAATCCTGGAGAAAAAAAATCTACAGATATTGGCTCCATTAAGGAGTGTAAATGTGTGAAGTGCGTTGTGGAGGAGGGATGAGACACTTTTTTAACTCCCAGAGCAAATGAGCTGGCCAGATAATTCAGTTAAGGGAGATATAATTACTTCTGGTTTCCTGCGAGGCAGAATGGAGTTGATGCAGAGAGATGGAGGCCAGGGTTGCATTTCAGGCCCAGCAGCCAGCCAGTCAGTGTGTCCCGGGGACTGGGCCCAGCGCTTGTTTGAGGAAAGATTATCTTGACAAATTGGATAAACATCTTGTGCATGACAGGATGCTGACGGAGGGTCGGCTCTACGTGCACACCTGGGGAGAGTTTGCTTAGTGTGTGACCAGGGTGTGCAGCTCAGCTCAGCTCACCCAGCCTGCTGCTGTTTATCCCAGACAGGTAACAACAGGCTCAAGGGCCCAGGCCTCTCCAGAAACACTCTATGCAGATTTCAGATATGTCTCTCTCATTCTCGCTCTCTCTCTTTCCCTCTCTCTCTTTCACTTTTGCTCCCCCTCCTCTCTCTGTGTTTTTAGCTGCATCTTAGAGGGACTGCAGACTGCAGCTTAAAGAGACAAAGAGAAGAGAGCAGGCAGCCTATGCTGTATTCTGTTGCAGACAGGGCCAGCCAGGTGAGGCAGAGAGCAGTAGGTAGATGGATCAGGGTTTGAGCAGAGGGCAGGTTAACACAGTGACTGACTAGCTGGATGGTCCCTTTCCCCTCACCTCTTCCGTGGCCGTCAGTCAGCGTAGGTGAACTCAGCGAGCATGTGAAACTTTATCGCAGGACTAAGTGTGTTGAAAATCACCCACTCAGTGACCACAAGCTCCAGAACAGAACACCTTTTCACTGTGACCCCCAGGGCTCTGCTACTGAAAAAACACACAGCGGGGTGAACATGCTAGAAAAACACATTTCAAAACTCCCCCATCAAATATGGTTATGTTGTGAATTATTTATTGACATGTTATAAATTATAGACCATGGTTTTTGGCACCGCTCATGGTTCACCATCACTTCTGAAAAGTACAATTATTAGTCATTTAAAATGGAGCAAAAACACAGTAATGATAGTAATGATTGTAGATTTATTTCAGTGAGAAAACAGTGGCAGTGAAATGTGTAAAAGTGGAGATGACACTGTCTCTCTCTCTTTACACCCATGCAGCCTGACGGTTAGACTGTGTTGAAGAGTGTGGTAATGAGACAGGTGTAATGGCCTTACGATTCTGTCCTGGGGGAACTGTCTCAGTATGATTGATCAGATTCATGGAGAAGGGGCCTCACACCTGAGATCACCTCTCTCTTTGTAATCCAGAAACCTTGGAAGGATATTCTATTACCTGCTAACCCAGGAAATCTCTTTCTGTCTCTCTCTCTCTCTCTCTCTCTCTCTCTCTCTCTCTCTCTAACTCTCTAACTCTCTAACTCTCTCTCTCTAACTCTCTCTGTACAGTATGTAGAGCTGGCTGTCCTAACCACACATCCCCTTCTGGAGTCGTGTGGAGGTTCATTTTTCTAATGCCATTCTCGTAGGCGCCAGACTCCGTTTTTGACAGGTCCATCTTTTTATAATTTTACACAGGATTTAGTGATTTCCTATCTGCCAATGTTATTTCCACTGTCTCTACGGGGGGTAATTTGACTTAGCGGATTTAGAGCCAAGTTTTCTTAATTAACTATGTAACCTACTTTGCCATGTGTACAGTCAGTCCTTTGGCTCTCAGATCAGTTCAAGGAACACATTACTCTTACTCGTTGGCACTACAAGGTCAGCTGCTTCAGTGGAGATGACAACATGAAGACCATTGGGCTCTTGCTCATCTTGTGTGCCCAACAGCCACACCAGCTTCATGTCACTTTTTGCTTTCAACTAACTGTGCTCTCTCAGTATAATTATTGTCATTGCTGTGCCCTCCCCCATCAGTGGTCCTCTGTTAAGAAAGTAGAAGCACCACTGTCACAGACCGGCCAAGCATACATTACAGAGTCTGTGTTTTCCCAACTGGAAGACACCATTCAGATAGGCAATCAATTCCAATCCCCTAACCATACAACCCCTACACCACCATCACCACCACTACCACCATTACCACCACCGAATACAATGAGGGCAGTCTGTGCTTTACTAAAAATAATCTATAAGCAAATAGCTCTCTTTCTGCATGTGAGAATGTGTGAAAGGGCCCACTAATCAAGTTATAAAAGAGTTGGAAAACAAGTGCAGAGGAAATAGAAGGCAGACCTCATAAAAGACCTTTGTGTGGCGCTCTGTTTCCCTTCTATCCTCTGAGTGTATCATAGCTGACATTTCCACTCTCATTAGTGGGATTCCATGAATGGGACCTCAAGGACGCGGTCGCTCAATGAGGGGGGGAAGGATGGCAGGCTCTTTCCCCTGCATGTTTTATCTCATACCAACCCCCAGCCACATTCCACTCTAATGGACCTGAAAGTTCTGTCCTGGTCTGTCCTTGTCTGCTCTGTTCTGTTCCCAACCCCAGCCCCAACCAACCAGGCCTCTGGGTTCCGGGTTCCATGTCTCGGTCACATTGTTTCCTTCAAATGGTTAAAAATCCCCAAGAAAAGTTCCTGTCTTTTCCCACTGGCATTCGAGGGCTAATTTCCAGATTAGGAACAGGAAATGTATTTAATCCCTCCCGGCTTCATTCAATTCAAGAGGGTCTTGTTCTTCATGCTTAAACGCTTGCTAACCAAAGCTTTATTTGAAAAGGTCAATAGTAAAGGACAACCAATCGAACATTATTAGGTCCCAAAAATATAATGGATGACATAAAAAAAAGGTTTGACTTACCATAATATTTGATGGTCTGTTGTTTTTTCAGTCGGTGATAAGTGAGAGCCTACCCTGATTAACACAGATGGCTATAAAAGTAGTGACCGTGTATAAGCTTTCTAAAAAATGAGAACTCTAGAAAAAATACAAGAAGCAGAATTTCATTTAAATATTATGGTTATTTAAATATTATTCCAAGAGCAGCTTGGACACAAGAGAAGAAAAAAAACTCTCCCTCCATTTCCATTATAGATTGCTGGGAATGGGATGAGCAGAGGGCCGAGGTGCTTGTGTGGCCTTATGCCATGTGCCATTTAATTTTCTCCCCTGTGCTCATTCTTTATAATCTTGGCTTGGCCCGCGCTAGAACCCAGTCCCCAAGTATCCAAAAACACAGGGCCTGGCTGGCTCCAGTTCTCTTTAGTCATCACTTTTAAAGGCCCAGTCTCAACTGGGAAATCATCTCTGATTGTGTGGCAGAGAGATGGAGAGCGATATACACTGAGTACAAAACATTAACAACACCTGCTCTTTCCATGACATAGACTGACCAGGTGAAAGCTATGATCCCTTATTGATGTCACTTGTTAAATCCACTTCCATCAGTGTAGATGAAGGGGAGGAGACAGGTTTAAGAAGGATTTTCAAGCCCTGAGACAACTGAGACATGGATTGTGTATGTGTGCCATTCAGAGGGTGAATGGGCAAGACAACATTTTTAAGTGCCTTTGAATGGGGTATGGTAGTACAGTAGGTGCCAGTCGCACCGGTTTGTGTCAAGAACTGCAACGCTGCTGGGTTTTTCACACTCAACAGTTTCCCGTGTGTATCAAGAACGGTCCACCACCCAAAGGACATCTAGACAACTTGACACAACCGTAGGAAGCATTAGCGTCAACATGGGCCAGCATCCATGAGGAACGCTTTTGACAACTTGTAGAGTCCATGCCCCGATAAATTGAGGCTGTTCTGAGGGCTAAATAGGGTGGTGCAACACAGTATTAGGAATATACAGTATATATTATAAGAGGATAAGGCAGAGAGTTTGTCCTGTGAAAACATGGTTGTTCTGTGTTGGAACAGGTTGGTGTCCCCAGACATGTAGTGATCTGGTAGACGAGACTGTTTGTAGTGAACCCCTGATACTGCTGTACGGTACCAATCACTCTATTCATTCATTCATTCATTCATTCATTCATTCATTCATTCATTCATTACTAGACTGAATTAGTCAACCTCCCTCTCAGATACTCTTCTCTATTTATAAAACAGTTTTTATGAATTACTGTGAACAACTCAACTTTACTAAACACAATAAAAGCAGGAACATGGTCAGATCTGATTTATTGAAATGAAATAATCAACCACTCAGGATAAGGATAATAGCATAATGTAGCATAATTTAGTGAAATGTATACCTGAATCCTTTTATATGTTTTTTACTGGGTTTGCAATATAGCCATAATCTCTTTTTGTGTAGTGTATGATATAATACATATTGCTTGAATATGATTATGGTTTATTTTTATTCAACAGTACAATAGGTGTTGGTAAATGTTGTTGTGATGACTTTATAGGTTATCTCAGACTCCTATGAGATGGATGGCCATCTTTGTTTTATTGACTTTTGTACATTTTGAACTGTAAAACATTGGGACAAAGATGTATTTCAGAGCTCTGTACAGTGTTACTGCGGGGTTTGTATCCTGGGCCCAGTTTGGCACAGTTGTGATGACTTTTTGGAGTAAGGGACTAGCCGGTTCCCATTCATTCAGTTTGTATGCAGCACCAGAAGGCAAGTAGCGCTGGGGTCTGAGTATGATCTGTTGACTACAAAGATTCCTGTCACACGCTACACAAGGCCCCTGACTAGCCGATTTCGCAGAGCCCTCAGTTCTATGTCAACATGAGGACAACTGTGGAGGGAAGCTTTTACTTCTTCTTTTGTTTATGCATGATTACACACACACATTTTAATGAGTCCATTTAAGAATGTTAAGAAATGTTTCATTGGGTAAAGCATTTGCCATCCATGATCAGGTTTTCAAGCGGGAACAATGATACAATATTTAAGAACTCAGACGTTTTCTTGTTATGTTGAGAAACCATTTTGTGTATCACAATCCTTACACAAAAGGTTTCAACCCCTCTGGACAACTGTACTATAACCAGTAAGTCAAAAGATGGTGTTTGTTGTTGCAGCTGAACAAAAAAAAGTGGTTCTAAGTGATTGGCTGATCCTTGTGTCCCATGCAGGACAATCGTCCAGTCAAAAAGAGAACACAGTCGGCCTGTGTGGGCTCTAGTAGTGAAGATCCTACTCTGTTCACTCTTGCCTGGCTGCCCGCTGCATGGACCCACCGCACTCAGAAGAATGTGTCCAGTCATCTCGCCACTGAAAAGGCCACATGTGCAACTATCAAGATTCCTTAATACAGTCGGAAGAAATGTCACTATTATGCAAAGATATTGCTGCTTTATGGACTACTGGCTGAACTGTACAGTACACTGTCTCGCTTATGTTGATGGAATAATGTGTTGATTTTTAGAAAATGTATTTCTGAATTGTGTTATGGTTCTTAAAGATCCACTTCAGCCATTTTTATCTCAATATCAAATCATTCCTGAGTAACAATTAAGTACCTTACTGTGATTTGTTTGGTCAAAAAGAAACAAAAATGTGTTCTTTGCAAAGAGATATTTCTCAAGCAAGAATTTTGTTAGGACAGGCCAAAACGCCATCCCACCAAAACATGATTCAATTTCAGGCAGTGTTTTCAAACAGCTTACACTAAAAGGGGTATTATCATAATTGTCACAATTTCACAGTATTATTCCAATCTCAGTGTGGAAATATAAATCAAATGTATTTGTATTTGTCACATACACATGGTTAGCAGATGTTAATGCGAGTGTAGCGAAATGCTTGTGCTTCTAGTTCCGACAATACAGTAATAACCAACGAGTAATCTAACCTAACAATTCCAAAACTATTACCTTATACACACAAGTGTAAAGGGATAAAGAATATGTACATAAAGATATATGAATGAGTGATGGTACAGAACGGCATAGGCAAGATGCAGTAGATGGTATTGAGTACAGTATATGAGATGAGTAATGTAGGGTATGTAAACAAAGTGGCATAGTTTAAAGTGGCTAGTGATACATGTATTACATAAAGATGCAGTAGATGATATAGAGTACAGTATATACATATACAAATGAGATGAGTAATGTAGGGTATGTAAACATTATATTAAGTAGCATTGTTTAAAGTGGCTAGTGATATATTTTACATCAATTTCCATCAATTCCCATTATTAAAGTGGCTGGAGTTGAGTCCATGTGTTGGCAGCAGCCACTCAATGTTAGTGGTGGCTGTTTAACAGTCTAAAACACAGGACAATCATGTTTATGACTGCTCTGGGCCTTTAAAACAATTAAGTTATTTTGTGTTATTTTGACACAATTCACTCTTAATGCATCTGTTGTATCTAATATCACCTTTAAAAACAGTTGTAATTTGAAACTGGTCGTGTAAAACTATAACTAACCCAGTGACTTTCTAACATACTCTGAGCTTTTGCATATCCATCTCCTTTGTTGTCCTCTGTGAAAGTTATGCGTGTACTTACTACTTATTGGTAGGCTAGTATTTCTACAAATGTTATAGTATATTCTGGTTAATGTATGTGTGTGGAGGAGGGCCCAGAAATGGCAGGCAAAGCTACTGGGCTGATGATGATTTAAGTGTTACACCCTCTTGTTGATTCTTACCTAAATGAAAAGTGCTGTGAATGGATCCCCTAAAATCTAGAATTGGCCTGTTGTAGTTTTGGCTGGGGGCTGTCTGTAGGAGGGTAGGGAGCACAGAGGGAGCACAGAAGGAGCACCGAGGGCCTGGTGCTGCTGGGAGAGAGAGGGGAGCAGTTTGTGGTTCTGAGGCCAGTGGGTCCAGGGACCCTACTGGGGAACCATACACCTGGCTGTCTGTTCTCAACTCATTTGTATAATGCTGGATCATGGATGAAATTGAGTGTTCGGGAGTGGGATTGAAGTTTTAATTCTGGCTCTGTGCTTTGGGGCAGCTGTTCTGCCTTTCCCCTTCCAATCAATTAGGGCAGAGACAGCAGAGCCATGTTGGAGCAAAGGCCTGCTTTAGCTGTGGCTGGCTGTCATCTAGCTACCTGGGAGAAGTACTGCTGCCACCATGCTGAATAGGAATAAAACAAAGGAGTTTACCGTCCAGTTGAGCTAGCTACTGTTTGTCCTCTAATCAATAAATATGTTGTGATTATACGCTCGAGTGGACAGAGGAGGAATGTCAGTGAAACGAGGCAAAGCAGCCAAGTCTTGAGAAATGATAGAATGTGATTGCACTGTGCAACAGTAATATTGGAATAGGCGTTTTTCAATTAGCAGTATCTGTAGCCTGCAGCTAAAGGATCAGATGTTTTTACAACATGCCACTGTTCCACCAGGCATCTGTCAGGTGGAAATGGAAATGCCTACAACAGCCGAGCGATTGGCTTCACATGCAAGAAGACTGACACGCTGCAGAGAGGAAAAGAAGCATGCAGACTAGACCGCACAAAGCAATCCTGATGGGTGGTCTGAGTGTATGCCCAAGCAGGCCCCACGGGAACCAAACCCACTCTTCTGACTCACTCTGTACTCTGTACTCTCATTCCAACTCTGCACCTCAGCCAGGTATGGATGTGGGAATGGGGAGTGGAGTCACCTCCGGCTCACACACTTTGCACAGATGAAATAGGAGTATTTAGGTGCATGTCGTTCATGCTTAATGCCTCCAATATGCACCAGTCCAACAGATTCAGGCCAACGGATGAGTCACAAAGCCTTTGATGCCGCCAGTGTCACAACCACCGCATGGTAATACCCCTCTTTGTTTTGTAAGTGCTGCCCTGGTCAGAACTGGCTGTGTGTGTGCCCGGTTTGTGACTATGTTTGACCTCTCTTTGGGCCGTGGCTAATGCAGAGTTTGGGCTCCTGAATGGGGCCGGGGTCAGTGCCCAGTGACACATGACCTGCCACGGTTAATTCCAGCAGAACAATAGGCCCGACCCCAGTCCACATCTCATCCCATTACACCTCCATGCCAAATGAATTGTTTGTTTTTGTGGGCTGCTCTCTCCTGACCTTTCAGCCCACTTGTTTTAATAACGTTCAGTTTAAACCTGGAAACACAGGATTCACTCTGCGCTGAACACAGATGGGCCTTCGATTGGTTCTCTCAAGGGTCTTCCTTAGTGTCATGATGCTGACCATCTCCTGGGCTGGACTTGACACGCCCAGAGAAAACGCTTCCTGCTTGGGTTCTTCTCAGAGGATTTTCAAGTGTGAGTGAGGAGGTATATCCACTTACTGTGTGGTTCCTGTTTGCTGATGTACACAGTAAATACTTGAGAGAGATATCTGTGAATGATATGGCTAATCAATAAGCCTAAATGGCCACACATACCCACTCTAGTTGTCAGTGATGAATGACTGGTAGCCAGTGGAACACGTGTGTTTTAAATAAAGGGGGATGAATATCCATGGCTGAAAGCTGGCCTGGGAGCTTCGAGAAAAAGTAGAGCGAGAGAGGGCAGCTAATGTGACAGAGACCGTTTCATCACCTGAGGGTTGCAGTGATACAACATGAACAATATACGATAACACACACCATACTGGAGGATAGAGTTACCCCACAATGTTCTGTATTTAGATCAATTATGACCAGAAATTGAGTTATCATTTACACGGTAGAGGCTAGCCTTATTCAGATATTTACAGAGGCCATCTGTAGATCTCTAAACCTACAGTGGCAAATGGTGTGTGTAGGGGGGTATTCTCTGTCCTGGAGAGCTGGAACAAAAACCTGCAATTACCTTCCCCTGCTCTGATTGTGAACTCCCTACCCCAGTTTCCAAATATTGTAATGCTCAATATTTCTATCAAAGACACCAATACATTTATTGAAGATATGTAACATCATGAAATATAATACATCAACGGACGATACAGTTCATATCATAAGCAGCGTAGCCTCTATTGGTCAAAAGTTTCACTGTTTCAGTTTAACCGTTTCAAAATGAACCATATGATCCAACCATATGAGAATTGCACAACAGGTGCATTGTTTTTGTCTTCACAGAGACAGATCATGCCATCATGTTTGCAGCAGAAGCAGTGGTGTCAAGATGTGTTTCATTTGACTCATCTTTCCTTAGGTCCTGTCTTTGGAGCAGTCATTATGCTCTGGAGGTCAGGGTTACAGCAGAGGGACCTCCATCACCCACTCATCATTGGATGTGCATCAAGAACGTCAGAAAGACACCTGGGAAAGAGACATGTTACAGGTATACTGCACCATAGGATTTCATGGTTGAGGTCTTGATGCCCTCCAAGTAAAAGCAATGTACAGTCATTCATTTATCTGGATAAAAGGGATTCATTGCCTGTCCTTATATTTTACCTTGTGTAAATTCATGCTTTTCCCTGCTTTATGTGCAGGTAAAAATCTGTCATAATGCCTTTCAGATGTACTTTTAGTGATGAGTAATTTTTTATTTCCCTTTTCTTGTGTTTTCTTTTTTAGTTTAAAGTGGTGGCAGGTAGCCTAATGGTTAGAGCATTGGACTTGTAACCGAAAGGTTGCAAGATCGAATCCCTGAGCTGACAAGGTAAAAATCTGTCGTTCTGCCCCTGAACAAGGCAGTTAACCCACTGTTCCTAGCCTGTCATTGAAAATAAGAATTTGTTCTTATTAAAAATATTTAATTGATTGATCGGGACAGCAAGCAGCGGGTTTACCCCACCCCACCCCACCAGCAGGTGGCGTGTCATCACATGGCACATGCTGCCTCACCGATGGATCATGCTTGGCACAGGGTGGGGTGGAGTCCAGGTGCAGAAAGAGGCCAGGTACCCAGGTGTGAGTAATCACCTGTCTCCCAAGTCAAACACTGATTGGGAATTTGAGAGCCTCTTAAAGAGAGAGGTGTTATCTCTGTCTGACCCACTGGTTGACCGGGGACCACAAACCAGCCATATCCTTCCTGCAATGATGGGGAAATGACTGATTTACAGACCCTGGTTGTGTCTACATTCAGGCCTGCCTTCAGCACACATATTGTACTGTATGGTTTATTCTGCCAGACATTATTTGAGTTGGCCTTATATACATAAGGGAATATAATGAATATAAACCTTTCCCTGCAGACAATTGGATAAATAGTATTTCATGAAGTGGCACTACAGTTTGTAGTACTACACGTTACTGTACAACATACAAAACACTTCTACTGTAATTCACAGCACTTCAGCAGCCCTCACAGAGGGGAATACTGTTCAGCATCTAGTTAAATATGCCCGGCTTAAAGACGCTCTCTGGAGTGTGTTTAGAAAATTAAGGGCCTGGATTTTTTCATAATTGTCCATTTTATCATTTTATTACAGCTAGCTTACTGTGATGGGCTCCTATTATCATTTATGAAATACAATTAAAGCGTGACTTATTTCAGGCCCCACTACAGTGAACTGCATGTGTCGGCTCTGCTATATTTAAATAGCATTAAGTAATTGGAAAAACACAAGAAGGGAAGGCAGAACATGTAACCAAACGGCAAAATTGTCTTTCTGGATTTATTTTCCCCTCCATAAATATTCCAGAGGTTCCTCTATCACACCCAAGTTTAAAGCAGAGAGGAAATAGTCTTTAACTGATACAGAAACTAATTTAGAACAGCTTTTCCAAAGAGATACGCTTTCCACTGAGAACGAACATTTGGCCCAAGCCGGCACCTTCAGTACAAAAAATGCTAATGAAGTTGATCTCTTAGCCATTCTAAACTAATTGCATAGTCGAGATTACAAAGCATTCAGTCAGTGAAAAAGGGGTTATTAATTGAAATGGTACCATATAATGCTCATATTCTCCATAAATGTGTAGATGGTAATCGGTGGAGGTTGGCTGGGTTTAAATGACACTCACTAGCTGTCAGAACAACCCTCATTCACTAGGCCCCTGTGAGGGGATGTAGCTAGGTCTCACTGCACATAGCAGGCCTATGTAGGCAAATAGCTAGGCTTCATTTGCATGAGGAAATGACTAATGATGCAACTGCTTTTTTAGCATGCTATAAATATAATTTAAACATCATTACATAAGCTGTAGTCCAAACTCCAACTTTATACCCCACCTTTTTAACAGGAACTAATACAATGTGCTGCCTATGGACATATATGGCCTCATGGATATATTATAGTGACAATAAGTATTCAAAGTATCGCTTCTTTCCTCTAAACAAATAAAACAAAGCATTACAAAACTACAGTCTTGTTCACTTTCCCCCCCTCCATTCTCCTATTTCGCTCACTCTCTCATTTTCTCTCCCCTCAAAAAAATACAGAGACAACGCCTTGAGGCTCTCTAGTCACTATTGTGAGTGCCTGTGAGTTCTGTTTGGCCTCATTGTTCTCAGTTAATCAGCCGTGGTAAATGTGGACCCCTCCAGCTCATTAGGATTCTCAGTCCCTCGGAGCAGAGCGGAGGTGACCATGGGAAGTTCCTGCTGGCTGGGCCTGGCCGGTAGGGCAGCCTATCCTGGAGAGAGAGAATGGCCTGATGAATTACCTGCCCAGACACCTTGTGAGTCCATCCTTCCCCATCCTGCTCCCCTCCCTCCCCATGGTTAAAGAGTTCCAGCTCTCCCTTTGACTGTCTGTGGACAAGCCCTGTCTGTTCATCGCTCATCCCCGCTCAGTCACAGCTCCCTCCTCGGGTTTCTCTGTGGGACCGTGAGCAGAGGAGAGCACACCCCAGCACTCCCCTTCTCCTCACCTGTCTCTGCATCCCCACCGTCACGCACTGTTTACAAACACTCACTATCTACTCCCGTCTTGGCCCAGCACAGTGTGGGGTGTTTGGAGACGGAAGTGAGTTTATAATATTCATGGTTTGTCTAAGTGTATAAACAACTTTTCCTAATTTTCGCAATCTCTGAGTAAACTGTGTCAACTTCTGTACCTGCTGATGTGAATGGGACAGAAACTCCACAATTGAAGGCCTCCTCGAGCCTACCTCTCCATAGCTTGGCTGTTCTGAGACAGTAAACCAGTTCTGTTGGTATTAGGTGGATGGGAGAGCAGGGACTGGGCTACTATGCTATAGAGAGAGGGGGTTGAGGCTGCTTGACAATAATTAGAGTTGACTCACCCTTTCCCTGGTTATAATCCGCTGGATATACTGCACTCATACAGGTGTCCAGAAAATCCAATTATCACAACCATGGCAGGGAAAACTAGAAGGGAAAGACAGGAGAAAATATGAACTAGAGATGTCATAGCCTTACATAAAAACATATTTATAAAAAACAAATACTTTTGATTAAACTGCCTGGCTGCACATAAGGCATTATGTTATTTATCTTATCTTGAATGTGTGTGTATGTGGGTGTTTCATGTCCATACAAGAGCATCAAAAGTTTTTAAAGTAAGAGAGGAGGAACCAATCTCCCTGCAAGATTCAGTAAATACAAAAATAGTAGAGGGTAGACTTGCAAGCATGTAATGTGCTTTTCCCCCTGCTGTTGTTAGAAGAGGAGGAGGGTATATGTGCTTCCTTCCCTGCAGGGTCCCAGTATTCCCCCACTCCCCCATCCTCTCACCCCCCCAGTGACAAAGGCCTGGAGCCCGGGCCACTCCTCCAGCTACCGGCCTCCAGGAGCACCATGCTGGGGTCTGTGGGAGGAAGCCAGAGTGCCCCTCTACCCCCTCTGCCCCCCCTGTCCCTCTCTGCTCTGTCCTCCCAACCTCGTGGCCCAAACATGTGGGCTCAAATCCCGTCAGTGCGGCCAGGCGCACGGCTGGAACAAACTCTCCCGACAGATGGAGTTGGCCTCTCCTCCACCAGATTCTCCCTTAGAAGTCCTGCATATCCTCTCTGACCTGAGTGATGGCTGCCCTGTGAGAGGCAGATGTGTTCCCATGCTACCAACGATGTTTTGAAGTCAAGAAAGATCCCAGATCACAGCATTCCTGCACAACAACATTGACAATGTCTACACTTGGTTTGATACATCATGGTTTTCCTCCCAATGACTTGTCTCTATGAGGGCTGCAGGTTACAGTATTAGGAATTAGTTAAAGCGTTAGTCCTTTTCAATACTATATTACAATCCAAAGTACATACATGTTTAATCCATCATCTGAAGACAATGGGATGTGTGAGCAGAGAAACGTTCATCTTCAAACATGACAAGTGGACAAAGCGCCATGTGTGTGAGGGTAATGAGTCTCGACTTACCCATCCAGAGTTTGGTCAATAAAACCAAGCACCCCAATGGGACTTCACTCTATTTGAATTTCAACAACCGTTGAACAAAGCAAATATGAAACTCCAACATTCAATCATTGCACTACCTAAATATTTAACCATGGAAATGAGCAAAAATAACAAATCCTGGTTATCCCTTTCTGGAAGCCGCCTTCATAAAGCCATCTTCCTACCATCACAACAATGTCGTGACAATGTAATGTAGACTTTTTAACTGACGGTTCCATAATGGGTTACACGTCTCCAGCTTCTGTCCTTAACTAACATAAATAGACTAGGTTTTGCCAATTCCACTGTGTCCCTTAAGATGCTCTCATTAATTTTAGATTGGGTCTAAATTGAGTCTTGCTCTTTGTGACCAAAAATTAGATTAATTTCTATTCAAATTGTGACTTGTCCTCAAATAACCATCCTAATAAGAGATTCATTATTTCCATTTCAGATATGGTGATATTCCACTGTGCTTTACAGTAAATCACCTCGTATTGGATCCGCTCTGCCCCCACGTTGCCCCATCAAACTGAAAGACTGGAGAAGGCAAGTGCTTCACAGTTAACGTGGCTGGTGACACAGACACATTAGGTTGTTGACTTGAAATAGCCATATTTTATGGGCCTTAAACCTAAAGAATGTAATTGTTCCTGAGCACAGGCCAGCTGCAGCAGAGGACCAACACTGCGCCACCAACGAGGAGGTGTGAAAAAAGGGAACTTTTCCACCACACAAAACTCTTATGACAAAGCAGGGAATAGTTCACAGAGACATGCCACATTCCACAAGGGCCCAATGCGTCTTTCTCTCGGCACTGTGTGTGACAGAAGTAGGGGTGGAGGGACGCTTTCACAATGCCTGGGGACATTAAGGGACTGAGAACTGGGACGTGTCCCTGTCTGAAAAGTCACTACCAGAATAGGGTTCAGTAATGTACACTGTTTTTCTTTACATACAGTGGGGCAAAAAAGTATTTAGTCAGCCACCAATTGTGCAAGTTCTCCCACATAAAAAGATGAGAGAGGCCTGTAATTTCATCATAGGTACACTCCAACTATGACAGGCAAAATGAAAAAACAAAATCCAGAAAATCACATTGTAGGATTTTTAATGAATTTATTTGCAAATTATGGTGGAAAATAAGTATTTGGTCACCTACAAACAAGCAAGATTTCTGGCTCTCACAGACCTGTAACTTCTTCTTTAAGAGGCTCCTCTGTCCTCCACTCGTTGCCTGTATTAATGGCACCTGTTTGAACTTGTTAACAGTATAAAAGACACCGGCCCACAACCTCAAACAGTCACACTCCAAACTCCACTATGGCCAAGACCAAAGAGCTATCAAAAGACACCAGAAACAAAATTGTAGACCTGCACCAGGCTGGGAAGACTGAATCTGCAATAGGTAAGCAGCTTGGTTTGAAGAAATCAACTGTGGGAGCAATTATTAGGAAATGGAAGACATACAAGACCACTGATAATCTCCCTCAATCTGGGGCTCCACGCAAGATCTCACCCCGTGGGGTCAAAATGATCACAAGAACGGTGAGCAAAAATCCCAGAACCACACGGGGGGACCTAGTGAATGACCTGCAGAGAGCTGTGACCAAAGTAACAAAGCCTACCATCAGTAACACACTACGCCGCCAGGGACTCAAATCCTGCAGTGCCAGATGTGTCCCCCTGCTTAAGCCAGTACATGTCCAGGCCCATCTGAAGTTTGCTAGAGAGCATTTGGATGATCCAGAAGAAGATTGGGAGAATGTCATATGGTCAGATGAAACCAAAATATAACTTTTCAGTAAAAACTCAACTCGTCGTGTTTGGAGGACAAAGAATGCCGAGTTGCATCCAAAAAACACCATACCTACTGTGAAGCATGGGGGTGGAAACATCATGCTTTGGAGCTGTTTTCTGCAAAGGGACCAGGACGACTGATCCGTGTAAAGGAAAGAATGATTGGGGCCATGTATCGTGAGATTTTGAGTGAAAACCTCCTTCCATCAGCAAGGGCATTGAAGATGAAACGTGGCTGGGTCTTTCAGCATGACAATGATCCCAAACACACCGCCCGGGCAACGAAGGAGTGGCTTCGTAAGAAGCATTTCAAGGACCTGGAGTGGCCTAGCCAGTCTCCAGATCTCAACCCCATAGAAAATCTTTGGAGGGAGTTGAAAGTCTGTGTTGCCCAGCAACAGCCCCAAAACATCACTGCTCTAGAGGAGATCTGCATGGAGGAATGGGCCAAAAAACCAGCAACAGTGTGTGAAAACCTTGTGAAGACTTACAGAAAATGTTTGACCTCTGTCATTGCCAACAAAGAGTATATAACAAAGCATTGAGATAAACTTTTGTTATTGACCAAATACTTATTTTCCACCATAATTTGCAAATAAATTAATTTACAAATCCTACAATGTGATTTTCTGGATTTTTTTTCTTCTAATTTTGTCTGTCATAGTTGAAGTGTACCTATGATGAAAATTACAGGCCTCTCTCATCTTTTTAAGTGGGAGAACTTGCAAAATTGGTGGCTGACTAAATACTTTTTTTGCCCCACTGTATGTAGAGAAAGTGGGGTGGACTAGGAACTCAGTGGTTCCATGATGTGTTGTCCCAGTTTGTTCATGAGGGAAATCCAAGCCAGGTGCACAAGAATAGAATGGGGACCAGGCTTGACGATACTAAGTGACAAGATACTGTAAATAATCGTAAAATGATCGAATGGACGTGGATTAGGATCAGATCTGGGCCCGGTTTCCCAAAAGCATTTTAAGGCTAAATTCATCGATATAGAACCTTCGTAGGAACATTGTTAAATCGCCAAACTATTCTCCTAAACCATCGTTATTAACTTTGCACTTGAAAACGCTCGTAATCTAATGCCTGCCTCAGACCACTCCCAGAACCGAGAAGTGCGTCGTACGTGATGCTTTTTTTGCCCTCATTTTATACACAGAAGATCTCCGCGAAACATAGAATCACATGGTTAAGCCATCGCTCTGTGACCGCCGATAACTTCAGAAAAAAGTTGACTACAAATAGTCTTTGCAATTGATACAAACAAGCGACGTATAAAACGATGCTTCAAACGAAAACAGAGATGGCTGGATTAAATTGTTAACTATAGGCCTATTTCAATCATATTGAAATGCATTTCATGTTCAATCAATTGAGCTCTATTTTGCTACTTTTAGTCTGTCTAATTTGTCTCAATATATTCCATGATGTGTAGTCATGCGCAGTGATGTGCCAAATCTGTGATTTTATGCATTTTTAATGAGAAGCATTAGAATAAACCGCCTCAATATTTGCAGGCGTAGGCGGTAATATCTTTCTAGTAGCTGATCCGTCGTCACTATTGTGAAATAATTATAATAAAGTAAGATTTCAATGGAGAAAGCTGAACCGAGAGCAGCGCTTTCTCTCTTTCCATCCTATCAGTATCGACACATGCTCCAACGACGCATTTAGCGACCGTTCTCTCTGCGTAGTGTTTTGGGAAACGCATGTTACATCTTCGGCCGTTGTAGGTAAGATGCATTGTTAAAACACTTGTAACACGAAGTTAAATTGCTATCGGGAAACCGGGCACTGATGTGTAAATTGATCAGTAGACTTTCTTCGGTCTCTCTCTGGCTGCGTTTACACAGGAAACCCAATTCTGATATTTTTTTCACTAATTGGTGTTTTGACCAATCAGATCAGCTCTGAAAAAAATCTGACGTGAAGAAATCTGTGATTGGTCAAAAGACCAATTAGTTGAAAAAATATCAGTATTGGGCTGCCTGTCTAAACGCAGCCTCTCTCTCTGAGTAATTACCACTCAGCTGTTCTAAAGAACAACCAATGGCAGTCTTCCAATGACTGAGTTCATATTCTTTGTGCCACGCTCAATTTGGAATAGTGATTGTTGGGCCGGCCTGCCACCCTCTCAGGGCATTGGAGAATGCAACCAACCAGGAAAAACAGGTATGGCAAGGCTTCTCAGAGGTAATGGGAAACGTCTGAATATTTCTCAATGAAGGAAGAGAACACTTATTTTTAGAGGGGAGGGATATTAGTAATAGTAGCTGTGAGCAATAAGGTGTACCAAGGTGTAGCAATGGATAACATGCAACCGGTCTCTTCTCTTCAGCCCCAAACCTACCATATCTGGTGAGGTATCCATCTCCTGGGCAGACATGTCGTCTTGGTCATATGGATTTCAGCAATCTCCTCTCACCTTTTCTGTAACAATATAATGCAAATAAACAAATTCTGGTTTACTATGTGTTACATATGTATTTAGAACACCGTGCATTGTATCTGGGAGCCTTTAGATTGAGGAAATATAATTTTCACAGAATACAACAGGTGTTGCTGTCTCTGTCTGGCCGGTTCCCCTCTTTCCACTGGGATTCTCTGCCTCTAACCCTATTACAGGGGCTGAGTCACTGGCTTACTGGGGCTCTTTCATACTGTCCCTGGGAGGGGTGCGTCACCTGAGTGGGTTGAGTCACGGATGTGATCTTCCTGTCTGGGTTGGCGCCCCCCCCCTTGGGTTGTGCCGTGGCGGAGATCTTTGTGGGCTATACTCGGCCTTGTCTCAGGATGGTAAGTTGGTGGTTGAAGATATCCCTCTAGTGGTGTGGGGGCTGTGCTTTGGCAAAGTGGGTGGGGTTATATCCTTCCTGTTTGGCCCTGTCCGGGGGTGTCCCCTCCTGTCTCAGCCTCCAGTATTTATGCTGCAGTAGTTTGTGTCGGGGGGCTAGGGTCATTTTTTTATATCTGGAGTACTTCTCCTGTCCTATTTGGTGTCCTGTGGGAATTTAAGCGTGCTCTCTCTAATTCTCTCTTTCTCTCTTTCGTTCTCTCTCTCGGAGGACCTGAGCCCTAGGACCATGCCTCAGGACTACCTGACATGATGACTCCTTGCTGTCCCCAGTCCACCTGGCCGTGCTGCTGCTCCAGTTTCAACTGTTCTGCCTTATTATTATTGGACCATGCTGGTCATTTATGAACATTTGAACATATTGGCCATGTTGTTATAATCTCCACCCGGCACAGCCAGAAGAGGACTGGCCACCCCACATAGCCTGGTTCCTCTCTAGGTTTCTTCCTAGGTTTTGGCCTTTTCTAGGGAGTTTTTCCTAGCCACTGTGCTTCTACACCTGCATTGCTTGCTGTTTGGGGTTTTAGGCTGGGTTTCTGTACAGCACTTTGAGATATCAGCTGATGTACGAAGGGCTATATAAATACATTTGATTTGTGTTGTATATATTTTTCACCTTACAGTGAAATGCTTACTTTCAATGTCAATGAGTCGATGTGTGGGGGTACAGGTTAGTTGAGGTAATTGAGGTAATATGTACATGTAGGTAGGTGAAATGTGACTGCACAGATAATAAACAATGACTAGCAGAAGTGTAAAAAAAAAAAAGGAGGGGGGTCATTTGATGAAATGTTGGCTTGGGGTAGAAGCTGTTAAGGAGCCTTTTGGACCTAGACTTGGCGCTCTGGTACAGCTTTCTGTGCAATAGCAGAGAGAGCAGTCTATGACTAGGGTGGCTATATACAAATTTATCACTTTAGGGTTGCCATTCCAACATGAAGTCCCCCTTTATCTAGTCAAAAGGAAACCATTGTTTCCACACCAAACATCGAAAACAAATCTCTGTAGAAAGTTTTTGAGCAAGCTTGTATAATCACACAGAGGGTACCAGAGACAGACAGGCCTGTACCAAAACAGACAGTAGGGAGCAGAAAATAAAGTGTTGCCTTGTGTTGGACTACATACTGCAGCTGCCTCGCGTTCTTCCAGTAGTTTAATACACATGGGCATGTAATGAATGGGGGCCGCTGTGTTACTTACTGTATGTTACTGTAGGCATCTAGCTCCTATAACCCCACTACAGGCTGATCTGCGAGACATAGCAATCATAATTCTTCCCCATCATAAAGAGGACTTGTTGGGGATCCGTGTGGTCTGTCTGTCTCTTACAATACCCTGCCTTCAGGGCCTACCCATGGCCAATGCCAGCCAGACCACGTTGTGTTCTTTGGCTTGGCAGTGTCTCTGAAACAGACTGTTCACTCTCCTTGGAGTGGCTCAGAGGAACTTTATTGAAGATGTAGATAAATAGGTTCAAGAAGGTTAAACTTTTTAATGGTAATAATGCCAGGGATGAAGAATATCCTCATTGCCGTGTCCCCAATTATTTTCCGATGCAAAATGTTTAGAAATATACAGAATTGTACTTTTGTTATTAGCTCCAGACCAACAAGGATTTAAACTATATGCTGAATTATGAAATCCTTTGACTTTTAAGTAGATTTTCCAGAATGCATACAGACATGGTTACCATGTTTTATTTGAGTGCTTCTGCTTCAGACAGCATGCTAGTTATTATTGTGCCAACATGACTACTGAAATCACCATATGTAATTCTAACTTGCAAGGAGAACTGCAGGTGGCTTTACAGTGACTTAGCCAAAGCATTAACCAAACAGAGGTGTGTGTCTACTTTGAATATCAGTTTTTCTGTTACAGTTGGAGCACAAGTGGCAAATCACAAGGCTCATATAAGATTTTCAGGAAGTCACAGCTCTGAATGTGACCGATGAAAATTAGTATTGTACTTTCAAGATTTACCCAGTTTGAGGCACTTGATCACTGTTTGTATACAATGTACCCATAGAATATAAAATGTTTCATACAAACGCATAGGCCCTATACTGATTTTGTGTGTTGGATTGGAAGTGTCAGCTAATTGATCATAACGCTATCAAAAACCAACTTCCTTATCATTAACATTTCTCCCAAATATTCTCCTCATATAGGTAAAGCTTATGTAACAGAGTGTGGAGGAGATGATGAATAAACAGGGTTGAAAAGCAGAAGTCCTGTTGTGTGTGTGCACTGCACTCTGTTATGGTGCTCTAGCTAGCTGTGCTCTAGTATGTTTGTTCCAGTGAAAGAGGGGCCATGTTCAGCCCAGACTGGGCCCCCATAATGCTGAAAACACCATGGATTTGGAGCTGTCCTTTGTTGTCCCGGCATGCTGACATCACATACTGCTGATGGGCCGAAATCCCTCTTTCTCCAGCACCAGCACTTTTGAAACAAAACTGCCATGACACTGATGAACAATGCCAACTTGCCAAAAAATCCCTCATTAAATCACACACACTGGCACCCAGTCACCTACACACATGCACGCGTGCGCATACTCACACACACACACACTACGCCCAATAAATCCAAAAGGTAATCAGAAATATATTGCTGCTGCCACAAAAAAAATGGTTCATTAAGCCTCTACAAGTGGATCTGGTACTTACTCTGTTGTCGCTGATGCCAACTCTGTTTCTGCACACTACCCTGCCCTTCATCAAACATCAGCAGGAAGAAGATTTGTCACATTTGAACAAACAAATACTGAAGCATTACTACAAACAATGTCTAGTGGCAGATATTATGTTGAAGACATAAATGCTTTGTATGCTTGTGGCCATATTGGTATATGAATGTAATAGTAGAGAGAAAATGGTAGGTTAGCCATTTGCATGGAGTTAAAAGACACAGGGAATGTAAGGATAGCTCTGTGCTTACCATTCAGTGTTTACAGAAACATTTGCATAGGAACACACATGACATAGTTCTCTTGAAGGGAGGATTGATTAGATATGAGGCTAAATAAAGCAAGAGAGATTCTCCCTCTCGGCCCGAGTTCAAGTTTACACCTATTGCTGAAACCATTCCGTTTGAAAAGAATAGTGAAACACATCCATTGTGCTAACACAGGATCACTCCATGAATGTCATCTCCAAATAACAGAGCGAGCATTTTTCCAGTTATAGGAATGGCATGCACCTTGCAGCACTCTCTTCCCTATGGGTACAGGAAAACTGCTTGGATGATACAAGCTCTCAGAAGCATCACATAGGTCCCACTCAAACACAATCAAATACAATCAATCACAATAGCATCCTCAAGCACTCAGACTAGTGTCGTCCCTCTTTCTATCTCTCTCTCTCTCACTCGCACTCACACACACTCGCGCGCGCGCGCGCGCACACACACAGAACACCCTCTAGAGAGTAGCAGTCTGTTTAACGTGACAAATAGCATCATTTGGGAGCCCATGGGGCATATCCAGGACCAAAGAGACAGCAGATTGAAATATCCTGTGAAGAGCTTCCCTTCATTCACACATGCTCCTGTGGGACTCGCCATGACAATTTCAAAATCACTGATAAAGTTGACACATATTTACAGGGCCATGAGCACCTTCACCCTTCACCCAGGGAGGTAAGCCATATCCTCCATCCACATGGGATGACATGTAAGCAAGCTAAACTATGTCATGGAAAAGCAATGGTTTCAAAGTCATAAGCATAATCTAACAATTTTTTCAGAATGGCACAAATTCCCCGATATCAGGGTACTCATGTCAACATGTTTGCTTTCAGAGCATATTTGATCCCAAATTATAAGGGGGAGAGATACCTCGGTGTCCCATTCTAAAAACATTAAGTATTAGCAAAGGTTGGATATCTGTATTTCACTAACTTATGTAAACTTTAGTTATCATCAAATATAGACATGTATTAATGTAATTGATCTACTAGAAAACTCAATATGAAAACTTTTTTTGTGGGGGGGGGGTATTTTTGTGGTTTATTATTTTTGTGTTTTTTTTATCATGTGAAGTGGAAAATGGGGAATTTCAGAACTGCATGAACACCCTGATAACTCTCAATCAAACATCACTACTAAAAAATACTGTAAATCCTCTCAGTAGATCGGTGAACTCCAGTGACATGTAATGCAACAAACCGACACAATCTTGAGCTGATTAAATAGAACAGCCACACACACACACACACACACACAACTCTCTCCTAACTGCTGTACTGAAATCTGTGGAGATCTGTCAGTGCCAACTAAATTCTCACCCAGGTTGTCAACCATGCCTCTGCTAGACAGGGTCACAGGGTTAAAATCGATTTCACAGGCCACCTGGAGAGCCTAGGCTGCAAACTGACTCAAAAAATGTATATCAGACTTGCTTACCACCCAGGGCTAGGCCAGGGCTAACACGCCCACTAAAAAGTCCCCAGCCCAACAGAAGTTGGCACAGGCAGAGGCTGGAGCTGTTGACCCTGCAAGCTGACCTCCTCAAACTTCAACTGAATTGTTCTGGCAGTTTCCACGGTGACGAGGCACTCCAAGCTTTATCCTACTTACTGAAACAAGAGGGACTGTAATCTACTGGGCAAAAAAGTTGCATCTCCTTATTTTCAATGAATGTCCTTTTTATACGGTACCTTTTGCAGTTTATTTTGTTATTAGGTTGGATTTCTTCTACTGTGTTATATTGACAATAATTTATTATTTACCAGATTATAATGTATATATTTATAATAATTATAAAAGCCTTGTAATAATGGCTGTTGTTGTGGAGGAGTAGGCAGTTTTTGTGCTTTTTCTTGTAGTGTCAATGTGGTCAAGTCCCTCTCTGCCTCCCCTCCCCATGTATGAATAACTGTTATTAAATTCCATTGCGGCCTTTCAATTTGTACTGTCTAAATGTCAATAAATGTAGGCTGAATAAAAAGCTTATCTGAGTCAACCAACTCTTTGTGTTTAGTGATTGTTCCTGTCCAAGATTCCAAGCACAATTTCCACTCACACTACTTCAATGAACTGGGGTATCAAAAGGGGAATTTACAAATACAGATTTATGCAATCACACTAATCTGAAAGAACATCAATGTTGCTCTCTTATTAAAACCACAATTTCATATCATTTCCACTTATGTAGACTTATTCCACCTGTGTGCTACTTTTGGACAACAATGTTTGAGATCAATTCATTTTAAAAGTATTGTTTTGTATGAGGAGTTTTCAATTCATGAGTTAAAGTTAAATTCACTTTCTGAATTGAAAACTGAATTGACCCCAACCCTGATAGACAATACTCTATTTCCAAATGTTGTGTGTGTATTTTTTATGAGACCTTCTAGAAAGCTAGGACTGAACTGGTTTATTATTGAGCAGCCCTCTCAAACTTTTTACTCGGAATTTCAGAATTAAAAGTGGTTTGATACTTTACTGTATGTATCCCACTGAATGCAACAGAAATCGCCCAAGGGTCATCCTTTGAGCTGCTTCTTACACGGGCCTAGAGTTCAAGACAATCAGAAATGTTGTACTGAAAGATAGGCTTAGTCCTAAACAAGATGACTATTAATCAAAATCTGCACTTTTCAAATGTTACCTTTTCCATTCCCTGTAACCAAGTTATGATTCCATCGATTGATCCATTTAATTAATTTTCCCTTTCTCCTCTCGCCCGGGGCAGCTTTGTGATGGAGTGATGTTCTGATTGCGGGTTTGGATGCACGCGCAGTAGAAGGTACTCATGGTTTAGATGTCCCGCTTATCGTCAAGCAAAACGTCACATAATCAATAAGAGCGTTCCAGCTGTCTGGGATCTTCATCTCTTCTTGAAGTCGTAACTTGGTCTGACACCCTGCCAACTGTGTGGCCTCGCTTCATTTGGCCATACACTTCATCAGTTAAGCAATGAGCCATGGAAATATAGGGCATTACTTCCCTATGTAGACCTACAACTATGGAAGGTTATACAAAATAGGGTCTTGAACAACAACAACAAATGTTTACGGTGGCCCTCTCTCTCTGAAAAACGTATCTTGAAGCAGACGATATGTTTTTACTTGTGTTAGGCTAGGCTACATAACTCGTTTCACTGCGTTATGCTAATGGTTGGGGCCTATAGCGCAGAGACAGTGAAATCTCATCCAGGCACTTTTCTGAGGGAGATGTCATTTCGCAGGGAGGACACAATGACGAGCTCGGGAGTGACAGAGCTCTGATCTCCGCGATAGGGAGATAGCCACCTGATTTAAAATGGTTCGCTTGTTCCCCTTAGTCACTCGATCAGCGTGTGAACTCTTCTTATTTACAATCAAATGCAGTTCAGAACAGCATACCTCCTACCCCCTCTGTCTCTTTGCCCTATATTTAACTAAACCCTGCAACAGGTGCAGCTCCCCAACCCCAATAGTGTAGACCTTTATAACACATTAATTAATAGGGCATCATTATTATTCACTGTCTTATGAGTAAAACGTAATGTTGTGTTTGCAACAGTGGACGTTTAAGAAACGAAAAAAAATACATTATGAGAAATATATGAATAGCCTAATGTTTCCCAGAAGTGAGTGTCATCCTCTCCCAATCAGGGCGCTGTTTACCCCAGACTCTTGTCGCATCTGAGTCATGCCTCATTATCAGTCACAGAAAAACGCCTTGGAGGTCTCTAGAGACTTTTTTTAATAGACCCACTTTTCCATTCCAGAACGGTTTCGGCAGAACGGTATGAGAGAGACCATTCAAAAACGGAGAGCCACAGAGCAGTTTTGTGTCTTATAATTAGGGTGATGCAATCCATGGAAATGTATGGATTCAGCATAATCGACTTTCCAGTACTGGTGGTAGTGATAGAATAGGCAAGCAGTTGGAGGACATCATTTACTGTTGGAGGGAAGTCATCCGTAATTTAGTATATTTAAACACAACCATTTTGAAGTTATAGAGGATATTTTTTCGATTGTGTCATACACTCACATAATCTCACACTGGGAGGAATAATTCTGCTGTTGTTTATTATTAAGACCAATAAAATGTCATTTTTTATGTCAGAGCAGGCCTACTTATTTTAGTTTTATCTAACACATTTATGTATCTAACTCTACTGAATAGGCTAGGCCTACTTAAATCATGGTTTCCAATATCGGTATCCAATATTCTCGTTTTCCTATTGGGAAAATGTGTGCGTTTTTTTAAATATGTAGATATGTGATCATTTTAGTTGTTTTGTCAACAAACCCACGTGCTCAAGGCGAGTAGTTCTCCAACTTCCATTGAAATGACTCGGGCATCATGTCTAGAGAAATATAAAGGGCCGTTGTGGGGCCCTTTCAGTGCTCAGACAAACTTTGTATACCCTTTATTCTAAAGCATACAGAAAATGAGCCGCTAGCAAACGAGCTGTGTCGTAGATGTATTTCCAGAAACAATCTCGATCTGACACAGGGATAAACAACACATTGATGAAGTTGGACAAGGCTAAACTTTTCTAGGCCTACAGTGCAAACTGTTTGCCTAGCTACATGTCTGTATGTTTATATTGAATGATTGAAATACTGTATCTAATGATTCAAATTTTTTTGAATTTCTTACTGATTTGTCTAGAATCCCGAAACGGTCTTTCCTAGGTGTTTATAATGTGATCGTTGATCAATATGAGGTGCATGAAGCCTGAAATCGTGAAGGAATTAAGTAAACAATGAGACCTGCTGTTGGGGAAGTCAGTGCATTGTTGTCGACAGAGGGTTATATAATACAATTGCCACTACTGGGAAATGACAAAGAAGTTCCCGTTTCGTCTGCTAAATATTTACCCAAAAGTGTCGAATGTCATATATAGGCCTACAATGTAACATATATGATTGTAGAAAGATTTGGAATAAACATAACACTTTTCACAAGATAGAACTAAATGTTACGTTTTTTATTGTATGATTGTGTAAGACATGTTATGACATTTTATATTTTATATGAATAGCTTTATTGTTCATTAGTTGGTAGTCCTGTCATATAACTTTTTTAGTCTAGTAGGCCTAACGAACTTTGTTTGAGTCAGATGCAACATTCAGGCCCTCGGTGTCTCTGACAAAACTAAATAAGTTAACAGGTTAGTCATATTTGTCACCATTTGAGGCTCGTTGGCTAAACCTGTGCTTAAAAGGGGCTAAATTCAAGATATTAGGGGTAAGAAAGTAAAAAATCCCCCCCCCCCACACACACACACACACCCACACACAAACACACACACACACACACAATTCTTAGAAATTGGTATGTCGAAAAATAACTTACAAATGAAAAGTGAACAAACTACTTTTTTGTTGTAAGATTTAATCATGCATATTGTTCAGCTATGTTATTTATTAGGTTTGCAAAAGCAAAACCTAATCACAACTGTGTTTGGTTAAAGGTCTGAAGGCAAGTATCAACACAGCAGCACAACTATTAAAAGCTGTCTGAAACAGACGTTCTGCTCACCACCCCGCGCACTCAGCTCCTCGCCTAGTTTTTATCCCAGGCTGTCAGTGGTCCATAAAGCTCGAGCTTGATCTGCATCTTACTGCACACCCCTGCTGGCTGCACCGCTGCATCAAAACATATATTGTTTTAGGCATAGGGTGAACAGTCCAATAACTGGAAACGCAGAAACACTTGTCCGACCAAAGTTGCGCATGAATAAACTTTGTTTCCGCACAATAACATCCTAACCAATAAAGTTCTACGCTTTCACTTTTCGACACGATTAAAATGTATTCAGCCTATCGTGTAGTATTCCGTCATCACCGCTTGCCTGTCAGACTGCTGTATACATGTGTCGGTAAAGACCAGTAGCCAGACAGATACAATGTCCCTGAAATGAAAGTATTCCAAGTCCGCTCAGCCTTATTTCCCTTTACACAATGACAATGTTGACAATCAAGAAATATATATTTTTTACTTTAGCTATAGGCAACCGTTTAAAGTTTTCGTTTAGACTCTTTGAATGGGAAGGAGACAGTGGGCAGTACAGTGCAAATAATGTTAATGTTTCCCTTCCTAGAATAAAGGAATTCGAGTCACAAATGGTGAAAGCTAGAACGGACAGTGGACGTGTCGTCTGCTCTATGTTCAATATCTTTGCTGTTCACTTGTAGTGGCCATGCAGCTTTTGAAATCTCCACAATTAGATGTGCATTGTTCCCTTCCCAACAACACTGCACAGAGAAAAGGTATTCACTGTCAGAGCCAATCCAGCGAAGCGTTTGACGTTATTAAAAAATAAAGAGATGGTGATTTATATTGTTGTTCAGTAAAAGGGCCAATTATCAGCTTATATCCCGTCATTGCAAGTGTATTAACTTAGTTAGTTATAAAACAATGTACATTTAAGTTTGAGATGCCACTTCTAGCATGCCCCTCTCTAAAAACCGGCCCCATAAATGGTTTGTGAACTATGATAAGCGGTGACATGCTTCATCATAAAAAGCATAATCTTCCAATATTATAGCAGTTGGTTTTTTTTTTTACTGCATCCCATCATTGGAAGAGCATTCAATGTGCTGTTAATAACCTGATTAGTGCAGATATGTTCAATTCAATCAGCAACAAATTCTCTCAACTTCTCCCTCAAAAGTATTAGTTTGATATTTTTATATTAAAACACAAAACAACTGGAGTCACTGAAATAGTGAAACTTGAGAGACCAACTGTTGTATCTTATCAGAGCTACGTACCGCGGTTTGGTTAGAATTATAGGCAAGTGCCAGCGGCCTCCATAGCAACTTGAGTACAGTGGTATATTGTATTTACTAGCACACTGGTAGGCTACTAATCCATTGAACTGTCGTCCCTGTTCTAATCCCGTCTCTCCTAGAAACCAGAATATGTAATGAGTTTAGGGCCGCTGTTTTACCATTTAAAATCCACCATCAATCAAATTAGGGTGTGTCCACAATCGAAAACAACTAAATGTCCATGGTGATGGTTATGAAAAAGAAGGTTCGACATTCTACTATTACTAACATCACACTGGGCACAGACATCAATTCAACGTCTAGTTTTGATTGACATTTGGTTGAGTTGTTAACTAATGTGAATTCAACGTGAAATCAACAAAAAATGTCACCATGTAATTGGATTTTGTTTAAAAGTTGGCTGAAAAGAAGACGAAATTCCGTTACATTGATTACTTTTTCCGAATCCAAATCAGTCTTCTACGTCAATTCAACGTCATCACATTTAATATTTTTGTTGTTGAAATGACGTGGAAACAACGTTGATTCAACCAGTTTTTGACCAGTGGGATAAGATCACACCACATCAATCAAACGGAAATAACTTGAAGAATGTTTTCAAATAATGTATGATGTTCTCAAAGCACACATTTGCATATGGCTATAAACCTTTAATTATCAAACATGAGTGATAAAAACAGAAAAAGTGATCATTAACAATCTTGAGAGTCATTCGGTCCCGCGCTTGTGTAGGCTATGTCGGTATATCTGCTGGCGAGCTGGTAAAGCCTGCACTGCTCTGAGAATGTATGAGAGGCGCAGAGATGATGGCATGCTGGCTGACAGTGTGTGGTCTATTGAACAGAATGCGCATTTTGGCCGCGCAGAGAGACCCCCATCCCCCTGCTTCCCTGCACCTGCACTGGATCAGGGAGCGACTGCCATTCACCCCACGAGAGACTTAAAATAGATGGCATATCTGACAGATTTCAATTCAACGAATCTCACAATGCTGCATCCCCCCACAGAAAGCCGTCCACTACAACCCCCAACTCCTCAAACTACAGCAGAGAAAGCGAGAAAAGTAATTACTATAGAGAAAAGTAGTTTTCTTTACAGTGTAGCTATTAGTTAGAACCTTATCAATGGATAGTCCCAATGATGTGCGTAACGAGACATAATATTTTCCAGCAGAAATAGCCTAATAAATTCGTAAAAATATCAACAACAATACAACATCAACAATACTAATAAGTAATCAAATATAATCTTTCAAAATCTATTATGCCACCAATCGAAATAAAGGTGTAGGCAAATAGTAATACGCGTAGGCCTTTTCTTGTTGTCTATGCAATTACTTTAATCCAGATGTTTTATTCAATACATAATATGTTATAAGAACACACTCGCACGTGGTATGTCCAATAAAATATTACCCAATGAGAAAATGAAATACTCTATTTACCAATCTAGTACATGTGACGTCATTACTCCGTACTATCAATAGGCTAAATCTGGTGACTGATTATGGGTTGGATTGGAAGCCTAGTTGGCGACCATTACTTGTGCGCATATTCCACTACCTCTGGATCAGAGAACACTATGGGACACATCTCTCACGTTTGTATATAATTTATCAAACGATACACCTTTTATTAACTACAAAAGTTATATAGCCCTACAAATATAACATAGCCTATATCGTATTAAATATGGAGGAGGTCTCTTGCCGTCTTCCTACCCATATGAATGAGATCTGGACACTAGAGATTAACATGTGTTTATACACGTTGGGCCCTCATATGTTATGATAATTACTATCCAGGAAGAGCGTGTCATTTCACAAAGATATCAAAAGATAATATCTGAGGGGTTTTACTATGAACAAAACATAGCGCGCTTACCACCTGTTGCTGTCCAAATAGCTGCGGCAGACTGGGCGGACGGCCGTAGAGCAAAACCAGGCCTTTTGGAACCATTGGGTCCTCTTCTTATACAGTGCTGTTATCCTAAATCACACAAAACGATATATTTAGTTGTCAATGTTTTACGAGTGCCTATATCCAAGCATATGGGGGCCTACGTCCAAGCATTCAAACATGAGAGGGTTGAACACCAGCCATTAGGCGCTTTGAGATTAAATCACGCAATTGAAAATAATTTTAAACACTCCTCTTTTATACTTTCCTCCTACTGTGGTGAGCCAACAGGGGGATTCCTTGACTGATTACTGCTCCTCCAGGGAATAGAAAAAGCATTATATCCCTTATTCAACGTGTAGAAGACGAGAGTCTCTCAATGGAAGTCCAACACAAAAGTCTCAAGTTCAATAGGTCCAGTAGCCTAATATAGTTCATGCCCTGTACCTTATCACAACTACAGGGAATATAGTTGACACCTCACTACAAAAAAACGTGCTCCGTTGATTTTTTCATGCATGTTTTTCACTTACGTGTTTGCAATAGACTTTAAAGGTAAAATGCATATATGCTATCAAATGTTTATTTTCTCCCATTCCCCCCCAAAACACTAATGAAACTACAGCTAAACGCTCATGCTTCAATATTTCACATATGATGACATGGGCCAATCCTGCTTCCAGTAAATTAAAATAAAAGCCCTTACACACTCGACCTTTAAAAATCCTAGTTTATGAAACATGTTGAGCTATTACAACCAATTCTACTGCTTGTATAAATAATTAATTGAACCACTGCTCCCTGACCCCTTGAAAGTCCGGTAGGGACACGTTTGTCGAATAATACTTTGAAATGAGCCCTCGTCAAATATTCATTTAGCGGTTAATGTGAGCTCCTCTCCCCTGAGACCTAGTGTAATAGAAGCTTCCCAGCCTTGGCAAGCAACAGTGCAAATCTACCTCTACAGTTCAGGAAAAAATAATTGTTTAACACCCACAGATTTAAAACGTTGTTATATTCAACACATAACCTCATCTAGGGCTTTTTGTTTTGAAACAACAGATGACAGTGCGAACACTTCAGGAAGGATTTTTTAAAGGTTTGCCCATCGACCCATGGACATGAACTGTGTGAACCGTGGTTATCTTAAAAATCTCAATTTGAATAAACGGTGAATTCAATGGCCACTCGAAGATGGAGCTACAGTATTTAGGCATCTGAGTGAAAATTATTTGAGCTGTTGGGTCTTTTGATTCTTTGCAAAAATACGTTCCATTTGATTTAATTATTAAACAGGCTACATTTAGTGTAAGACGGTCGAACAATTTGATACTAAACGAATAATCAAATTAATATGGAGCGACGTGAAAAATGCTGTTGATGTGGTGCATGCATGCTTTCAAGACAAGTAGCCCTATAGGCGTGTAACAATATGCCTATTTCTAATATAACATATTTGTTTCGTTGTTGCTCAGTGGGTGTATTTATATTCATATATCAAGAGCCTTTCATGTTATTACATTTTAAATGATCGATACTACAAACATGCCTTTAAAATCCAGGCGCTCAAATGGACTGTCTCAACGTTAATGTAGTCACATTCAAACTTTGTTTTCTGATCCATGAGAGGTAAACTTATTTCAAACCAGTATAGGCCTGTTTTAAATAATATGCATGCCCCGAACAAACCTGTTCTCAATTTGAATTATAATTAAAATAAATCAAATGATGAGTGTATTGATTATGTAAAAAATATAAAATGAACGAATACCTTGGTGAGAATCTTGAACATTTTGGGCGAATAATCTTCACCTCAAAGCATTGGTTTACAGGCAACAAACTTTGCACGGTAGTCCTTCGTAATCCTTAGGCGCATAGCTCCTTTCACAAAAAAAATAAAACGTCGTTAACCTGAGTCTTAATCATCTAAAGATTAAAAATGACAAATGCATGCATGCTTGCACATGGACACAGAAGCAACCACACAATACAATTATTTGCTATGATTTTGTCTTTGTTGATAGTTATGATGAAATATGATTTCAGATTTAGCACATTATAGCTTTATTTTATTCCTGTTTCCTTGGATTGTAAAAACAAAACCGATATAATAAATATGACAGAATATGAAAGGCTATCAAGTTCTTACATATTATGTGATTAATAAATATTGACGCAACATGAATAATATAAATGCAATACAAAACATGAACAATCCACAACAAATTGAGTGTGGATGACAATCTTATCTAATGAATTAAATGATAAATAAAATCAAAACTCATACAATTTCAAGTATCCAAATTTCAAAAATTTATTCATTTCAAACTGCATATTGAAAAAACTCAGCTGAAATTGAAACTGTTATAATGATGATATTAGTTCGAATATATATATACATGAAGTGTTGGCAGCTGCGTACAGGCCAACATTTAAAATACAACTACGGGAATGAAATTTGAAATAAAAACTTAAAATATCACAGTAAATATACATAAATCGTACAAATCATTAGAAAATAAAGAACACAAACTTTATACCTCTAACAGATGAAAAGTGGGAGACAAAATATAAATTAACAATTATGCTTAACCTGCAAGGAAAGGTTTCCGCTTCTTCTTCTTTTTTTTAAGGAAATTAAAATGGTTTAGTACTAATGACCCTCAAGGAGAAACATTTACCTGCTTTGCTTTTTCTACCGCTATTCCAATGTTTGCAGTTTTATAAGCATCTTGAACTCAATTTCAATTCTGCCATTTTCTTTGCTGCAGACTTTCTGATGATAAAAATGTAACCTCTTGTAGTTTACAAACATTACATCTGATTGTTATGTTTCTTTGATAAATACTGTACAAAGGGTGATTGCAATAATAAAACATCTGATTGAGACTCTCCCACTTTCTACTTTCCAAACTTATACATAATTGAAAAACTTTTGCAGAGTTCCTACCGTTCCTCTAGAACTTATCTTTAGAATAGAAAGACAAACACGTTTTATGTTCTTTCCTTGAGTTCTATACAACATTTCCCACCCCAAATTTTCTGTACAAAAATAGTCCAGAGTAGTCCAGTTTCTCTTATAAAAGTTAATTTACATATGTGATAATGGGAGTGTGCCATTAATCGTCGTGCCGGGTACAGGTGCGCTCTGGTAATGTTGGGACATGTGGAGTCTGCTTTGAGCAGTTTGCTCCGGCACCTCAGCGCCGGGTAAGTACATACTGATCATGTCCCGTAGGTCTCCTGTCTGACATGGAGCACCCCTGGAGTGAGACGACGATGTGACTACGGGGGGACTGGAACTGGACTCTGACTTGACCACCGAACCCATGGAGCCCAGAGTCATTCCAGGAGTGCTCTGCTGTGAGTAGGACATGCTATACGTGGGTGATCCGTTCATGTAGGTCTGGGAGTTAGTCATGGAGTTGTACTGAAGTGCGCTCATGTCATAGCGGTGCATTTGCTGCATCTGCGCGTTGTTGTGAGCGTTTAAACCAGGGTGCTGCCCGTAGCCAAGCTGCTCCTGCATCATGCCATAACCTCCATTTGTCCAGCCGTTCATATGTGCGTAACTGTCCATCCTTTGATTAACACCACCACCCAAGCCTCCCCCTACACCCACTCCCGCGCCCATGCCATTGCCGCCCGGTGCAAGAAGCCCACCTGGCAGAGTGTACTTGTCCTTCTTCATCAGCGTCTTGGTTTTCCTCCGGGGTCGGTATTTGTAATCCGGATGTTCCTTCATGTGGAGAGCCCGGAGACGCTTCGCTTCGTCAATGAAAGGTCGCTTTTCGCTCTCAGATAGAAGCTTCCACTCGGCCCCAAGTCTTTTGCTTATTTCCGAATTGTGCATTTTGGGGTTTTCCTGTGCCATCTTTCTTCGTTGTCCCCTCGACCAAACCATGAAGGCATTCATGGGTCTCTTGACTCGGTCCGGGCTGTTTTTCTGGTTGTTTCCAGATGAATTTGAATTCCCAGTACCCCCAGAATTTGTCTGGGGTGCGGGGGGTTTCAGTTCAGTTTCCATCATGTTATACATTATTAACAGATTTTTATTAAATTTGCCCGACCAATTGAAAAAGTCCAACTCAAAAGGTAGTTAGCTGGAGTTACCTTGTCGTTTTCAGTAACTTTGTAGAAATAGTAAACGTCTTTTTGCTTTGAGCCAGTAGGTCCTGTTGTGTCCACAAACTTCTCTCTTGGTCTCAAAGAATCAACAAACTACTTTTCCCTCTCCGCCAGAGCCTTGACAACTCCTGATACTTTTTGAACAAGTTAATAGACAACCATTCATGTGATGAGGGCTGTCAGGGAATAAATGCCTTTTTACCTGACCAATCACAGAGCGACTGTTCCCTCGGCCAGGATTGTGTCTTTTATTTAGCATAAAGGGGCGGGGTTACTTGCGGTCAGTGGTGGAGCACTGAGGCAGAATCTGCTGTTATCAACCAATAGGCCTAAGCTATATATTTATTATTGAAAGTGCTTTAAGTGGAAACATTTCACTAGGATGGCAAACTTTAAGTGCTTCCTACTGAAAATCGAAGGATTACAAGATCCAGAAATTATACAGTAGGATACATTTAATTATGTTGTTAGGTAAACAGCATATTGGACCAATTCAGCTGTTTCAATTTATATAGGCTATTATTTTAAGCCAATATTAAAAAGTTGCTGAGAATAATAAATAGCATTTTAAACTTAATTAGATAGTGTATCTTTACTGAATCAAATGCAAATATCTTTATATCATGTTTTCTATTTGTAGGCTATATCCTGATTTTTTAAATGTTCAACGACTAAACAGGGGCAAAGCAAATGGGGGCATAAATCAATCAAAACTTAAACATACAAATATCCTGGCCTATATTATTCTATCAAGTTCGCTTAGAACAATCACTTTATTACCATTAGGCCATAGTAACAGTTGTAGTAATAGTTGTGAATGTGGAGGTCTAGTTGTAGAGGCTATAGCCATAGGGGTGATGTTATTCCTTTTCTGATAGTAATTAGAAGTAGTGTAGCTATCCATGAAATAAATATTAGTGTTTTCAGTTAACTTAACATAAAAGGAACCGATCAGCAAGTTCAGCTCGGTTTTTACATTGAAAAGGGGATAGGTAATCTTAGCTGTTTCCCCATTGTTAAAATGGATGAGCTTCACTTGAACTGAAGTTGAATGCCAAAAGAAAACGGAGGCAAGCCCATCACAAATAAGTTGCCTAGTTTTGTTTCGGGTGTTGTCAGCACATAAGCCTGAACAAAAACATGACTACATATAGCCTAACTTCCATTCCTTTGTTGTTGAAATTCACTTAGTCGTAGGACATTTGAGTAAACAAAAAAAGTTCACTCACTAACAATATGACCAAGAGTGGTCACTACTTCAATGACAGGCCAAAATAACATGCAATTTTGCGCATAGGTTTTCAACCCATAACATCAACAATTGGCATTGTTAAAACTCCTATAGGATAGATAGATACATGTTTTAAATAGGCCTATACAATTGTTTTTGTTTGTTAATGATCTGATGGTTAATTTACATTGTAAATGTGAGCTATGAAAGATGATAGAATATGAGAAGCAAAATACAATAACAAGCCGCTATGTATCTTGTAAAAGCACGTGTTTATACATATATAAATTCACACATAAGCTATATCCAAAAGGTTAGGCGTGAGCAACACAGACAGATGAAGCCACGTTGTTACATGCCTTCAGCGCCGTCTGCTGGCGAAATAGACAATAGCAATAACACATTTATGAACCTAAAAGGTTTCATGGAACACTGTTATAGCCTAATACACTTATATATTCTGTTGTGAACTATAATAATATAACTTGTATAAGCTACCAACTACATGTTTAGTTTACTGATAATACCTTTTCATTTGTAGGCTACATTCCCTCTTATGGTAGAACATTTGGCTATGAATGATGCTGTAGATCCTGGAAAAGCATCAGATAGGCCAATACATAAATGTATCGAGAATCTGGACACTGTATAGACTGTATTTTTAGATCACATTTTTGTGAGCGTGTGCTTACAAAATCTTAAACATTTCAGTGATATGCATCAACAATGCTTAACCTATAATATTACATTAAATTATATTTTAAATCAAATAATTATAGGCCTCTTTTGTATATTTCATCAAACCCAACATCACTACTTATTTAAATGTATATAGAAATTGATACATAGTTTATTACCACCATATTGAAAAGTTTAACATTTGAGTAATTGGGTGAGATGTGGCGATAAGGTTACAGCAGAGCAGACCATTATAATGCAAGTTGGAAATAGCCCTCTCCTCTATCTGCATATGGGTGTGTTCCCCGCTATTTGTAATCTGCTTATGATAATGTGAAAGAAACAGCGGGAGTCTGCAACATCATGAAGAATACTTAACAGGAGTTTCCCTGCATTTGTAATTAGCAAACCGACAACTAACAGAATTGCGGGCAAACCTCATTTGACCACTCTTGAGACCAAACCAACCTTTACTTCTGTTTGCAGCATATAAACCATATTTGCAATGAAGGCTGGACGGAGCAAAAGACATGATAACAAATGTATAGGGTATTTTATTTATGTATAAACTAAAAAAGAAAAGCACTGCAATTCATGTCAAATTAACTTTGACATTTATAGTAAGCGCAAACATTAAATTCAGACCCATCCCTATCAACTCTTGAACACAATGAGTGTGAAAATGTCTTAAAGAGGGAATTTGTTATAGATTGTAAAGCCTTCCGTTCTCAAAAATGTAGTCACTATTGCTCCCTTTCAAAATTGACACCTCACCCGATAATAAAACAAGCCTGCCATAATAACCCTTAGGCCTATAGCCTAACTCATTACGCAATCTCCCATCACACTTTCTCCTGAAAAATCAATATTTACTCAATATAATCCAACATAACCAAACCAGCCGTGATATTACTAATTGGATGTAATATGTTTATTTAATAAATTGGTTTACTTTTTCAACAGATCCTTCCTTTTCTCAGCGAGAGAGAGAGCGGAAGAGAGAGAGACTTCAGGTAAGAAAATATATAGAATTATGAATCTCCAAGCTTCATATTATTGTCCACTAGGGGCCGTGCCAGTGATTGGAGAGCAGTACACCACAGAAAATATTACCTTCTGAGCACTCAATACATATAGCCTATGAAATACCAATGGGACAGGGAGTGGACGGTTAAAAAGTGCAATTTTGAAACGAATATTCTTAGACTTGCTTAGCATTAGCAAAACAATATTTGTATGATTTTTCTCTAATTTGGTATATTTTTTATTAACTCCAAACTCGAAATCAGTATTGTAGGTATAGAGTCAGAAATGTATAAATCTATTTTAAACATTTACTTTGGACCAACCCTTTTTCAATAGGCCTATTTATGATTGACAGCCTAATCTCAGCAAGTTCGCCAGAATAGTTCATATCCAAATGAAACAATCTTGAAAATGATTGAGAGCAGTGTTTGGGCTAAAGATCAAACATTACTTCTGCTGAGAAATAAGGAGAATTTCATAAATCTAACAAAATGTCCCCAAAATATAATTGGAACATTCTAAACCAGTCTACAAAAACAAAACATAGCCAGCAGCCTACAAAAGAAACAAACCAAAAAACACTTACACTTTGGATTGTTAGGCTATAATAGAAAATCTACTTAAAATCTAATGTTTGCGGGTGTTGAGCAAGTTTTAAATTATGTCCGAGACATCAATGGAAAAAGAACCCACGAACCACTGAAGCTCATAATGCGATACTCTCACACTGCTGTGCACTGCATTCGCGCACTCTAGACTGCAATGCTACTTACGTGCCAGTTTGGGTGTTGTCCTCATCTTTGGGTGATTGGCAGAAAAGAGGATGGAACATCATCTGTCCGATTCAAGAACCACTCTTCAGCCGCCGGAGAACTCTCTCTCGCTCGACCGAAACAGCTGTATGCTCTCTGGGCATCTCTCCCTCTTTACTAGCCCCCTAGTCCGCAGAGTTTTTACAAGAGCCAGTGCTCCTACTTCAGCGTACTGCCGCTCATGCTCCTCGCTGAACGCTGGTCCTTTGCTAGCTACCCCTGTAAGAAGAAAAGCCGTTTATGGCTACACACAATCTGAAAAGGGGCCGATTTAAAACGAGAAGAATGCATCAAGAACAACAAAAGTCAGTTATACCAAGTCTGCTTCACCCCCCCCCCCCCCCCCCCCCTTTACACCGCACATAATGAGAAGCCAAAGCTTTATATTTTTTCAGTGGGTATTCAGAGATAATTTGAAGCCATTGTTTCTGGTACAGATGGTTCTTTTTAATACAATAACACTGCTCTTTGTGAATTCTACCCACTATAAAAATCTAAAGCGTTCTCCTGAATAACCATTTTGTTCTCGCTTGTATAGGGCCAACAAAAGCTGCCGTGAGGTAATGGGCTTGGTTTATTGAAAGGCATAGAATAGGGATTTGATAAAGATTTTTTTCTTTGCAGAATGTAGGCGTCATTGTAATGTAAAGAGAAACTAGTTGAATAAAATGTTAGAAATAGGTTGGTTATTGTTATTATTATTACTAACATACATTCCCCAAAATGACCGTTCACAAGCGGAATCCTTAAACTGCACAGAAAATGGAGGAGAGTGACACTTTTTTGGAGAGATAGGCTACAATAGACAATGATAAAATTAACTGTGGTTAAGGATTGTGAATTAAGCTTAAAAGTTGCATATGTCAGTGGGTTTAAAATCTCAATAGTATTCTTACCATGGATTTCACATAGCATCATTTTTTTTGTGAAGTGAGATGATTGAATTTAGCATTCAGGGAGCATAAGAAGGTTTCTATAGCCATTTAAAGTAACAGTATTCAATCTGCAGTTGATGCCATTTGTAATTAAGCTATAGGTAATCAATAAAGTGCTTAAGGAATTACAAAGGGAGCACCGAAGTTTAGCCAAACAAAACATATTGCATATCACCAATCGTTAGGGCTGGATTTACTCTCCATGTCACCTAGGCTTTGGCTTTGGCCTGACTCAAGGTCTTTATCACTCCTGACAGGGAGCTGGAGGAGAAAGGAGGAATCTCAAGACAAAAGGTCTCAGCAGGGAAAGTTGTTATTCAGTGGTTCTACGTTTGTCTACTTTTCTATAGGAATTACTGGCTTCCTCTACCTTCCTATAGCTCCATACTGACAGTAATCCACTCCAGTGGCAGCAAGGGCTTTGTCTTCTCATATAACATGGTTCACAATTAATCTCTAAGGTGCTGCTACAAAGGGGTGAGCAATAATGACTTCAATCAAAATTCTACCCCTGTTAATTAGCTTGCAAGGTGCACCCAAGAAGAGGGAGGGAGTTGAACAGATTATGTAGGGGACGTCTAATAACAACAACAAAAACAGTAATCGGGTGATAGGATTATTATGGAGGAGTTGAGTGACAAAATGTCCCACAGCCTCCGCCTCGTTTTAAATCAGTGCAGCTAACAGTAATCTGAAAATGTTTCATGTCTTTCTCAAAACTCACTTTCAAAGCACTTTCCTTACTCCCCATTGAGAGTCAAGGGAAAGAATCTTGGCTTTAAGTATTATTGTCAAGCGGATTAACAGATTTACTGTTAGTAATGTGCTTTGCCATAGATCGCATTATTAACTTTTATCTCCAAGTTAGAATCAAAGTCAAATAAGTCATACAATGGATGTCTTTGGATGATTATAATTGAAACTATTTGAGATAAAAATGATACAATGCAACAGCTCGTTGTTTTCTAGGCAGTCTAATAACAGCTGAGCTAAGAGAGTTCACTTAGATAGTGTTTTGAGCATCACAGATTGCTAATGCATTTCAGATGAAAAACTAGGCATTCATATCTGCAACATGGGCTTTTCATTTCCATATGCATGAGGCGCCTGTTTGTGTGCGTTTATTTTACACAACCACAGCCTAATGGGAGGATGACACTCAAGACCCCATGCTTTTCTCTTTACGCGAGACACTGAATCTGTAATCAATGAGAGAGTAGTCCTCCAAAAGCACACAAGGCCAGAGACCTGTCAGTCATGTGTCACATTGATCCCTGATGTGAACTACCATGGCAATGAATAGAGAGCGTAAACCCATGCACACTCATTCACTCTCATACTCACAGGGACCAGTTCACCGTGGACAGCTCTCATCACATCAGGGGCTAGCTACTCAGTGCTCACTGCATGAAATATCTCCAATGTGATTAAGGTAGCATAATAAATAATTGGTTGATAGGCAATATGATGGTTTGAAAAACCAAATGGTCTTTGACATGAAATGCTAAAGCTCTAGAAACTCTAATCTCCTTGTCATACAGAGCAGATATACAATTGTGTAATGTTAATACACTACTCAAGGAAAATGTGGAGAGAAGATGCATTTTTCCCCTCACTTACCAAGGAACACCAATGGGACCCTTCTCATTCACAAATACATGTTTTTAATTTGTGTATAATATACAGTGCCTTGCGAAAGTATTCGGCCCCCTTGAACTTTGCGACCTTTTGCCATATTTCAGGCTTCAAACATAAAGATATAAAACTGTATTTTTTTGTGAAGAATCAACAACAAGTGGGACACAATCATGAAGTGGAACGACATTTATTGGATATTTCAAACTTTTTTAACAAATCAAAAACTGAAAAATTGGGCGTGCAAAATTATTCAGCCCCCTTAAGTTAATACTTTGTAGCGCCACCTTTTGCTGCGATTACAGCTGTAAGTCGCTTGGGGTATGTCTCTATCAGTTTTGCACATCGAGAGACTGAATTTTTTTCCCATTCCTCCTTGCAAAACAGCTCGAGCTCAGTGAGGTTGGATGGAGAGCATTTGTGAACAGCAGTTTTCGGTTCTTTCCACAGATTCTCGATTGGATTCAGATCTGGACTTTGACTTGGCCATTCTAACACCTGGATATGTTTATTTTTGAACCATTCCATTGTAGATTTTGCTTTATGTTTTGGATCATTGTCTTGTTGGAAGACAAATCTCCGTCCCAGTCTCAGGTCTTTTGCAGACTCCATCAGGTTTTCTTCCAGAATGGTCCTGTATTTGGCTCCATCCATCTTCCCATCAATTTTAACCATCTTCCCTGTCCCTGCTGAAGAAAAGCAGGCCCAAACCATGATGCTGCCACCACCATGTTTGACAGTGGAGATGGTGTGTTCAGCTGTGTTGCTTTTACGCCAAACATAACGTTTTGCATTGTTGCCAAAAAGTTCAATTTTGGTTTCATCTGACCAGAGCACCTTCTTCCACATGTTTGGTGTGTCTCCCAGGTGGCTTGTGGCAAACTTTAAACAACACTTTTTATGGATATCTTTAAGAAATGGCTTTCTTCTTGCCACTCTTCCATAAAGGCCAGATTTGTGCAATATACGACTGATTGTTGTCCTATGGACAGAGTCTCCCACCTCAGCTGTAGATCTCTGCAGTTCATCCAGAGTGATCATGGGCCTCTTGGCTGCATCTCTGATCAGTCTTCTCCTTGTATGAGCTGAAAGTTTAGAGGGACGGCCAGGTCTTGGTAGATTTGCAGTGGTCTGATACTCCTTCCATTTCAATATTATCGCTTGCACAGTGCTCCTTGGGATGTTTAAAGCTTGGGAAATCTTTTTGTATCCAAATCCGGCTTTAAACTTCTTCACAACAGTATCTCGGACCTGCCTGGTGTGTTCCTTGTTCTTCATGATGCTCTCTGCGTTTTTAACGGACCTCTGAGACTATCACAGTGCAGGTGCATTTATACGGAGACTTGATTACACACAGGTGGATTGTATTTATCATCATTAGCCATTTAGGTCAACATTGGATCATTCAGAGATCCTCACTGAACTTCTGGAGAGAGTGTGCTGCACTGAAAGTAAAGGGGCTGAATAATTTTGCACGCCCAATTTTTCAGTTTTTGATTTTTTTTAAAAGTTTGAAATATCCAATAAATGTCGTTCCACTTCATGATTGTGTCCCACTTGTTGTTGATTCTTCACAAAAAAATACAGTTTTATATCTTTATGTTTGAAGCCTGAAATGTGGCAAAAGGTCGCAAAGTTCAAGGGGGCCGAATACTTTCGCAAGGCACTGTATATGATACACATATCTATATATTTGATATTGCTCTTTCAAGGTCTTTCCCTTCTAAACCGCCTATTCAAAATGGGTCAACTGACTGTCACACATGAAGAAAAAGATACCAATATAATCATACATTATGGTATATCACCAGCCAGAGCAGATAAACTGAGAAACATATGTTTATATTTGCACATGTTGTCCTGCTTCACTAGCATTTGTTTATAAAGTCTGACCGGGGGATCTGGAGAGCAGCACACACACACACACACACACACACACACACACACACACACACACACACACACACACACACACACACACACACACACACACACACACACACACACACACACACACACACACACACACACACACACACACACACACACACACACACACACACACACACACACACACATCCACAGCACAGTAATAACCTAGTGACAAAACACCTGTCATAATATGCTGTGACAGACTGTAATAATAGTCATAAGCATTATGAATAATAATCTAATCCTATTAAGTTGAAGATGTGTGATACTTACGAATTGTCATGAGTTATGACCTGGTATAATTTCTATGACAGTGCTATGGTTGCACTGTCAAGTCATATCATCAGATAATCTGTATTTTCCCAGGTATAGAAGCAAATGCTGTACATATGCAATGTCAAACCATCTCAACAAAATGAAGCATGGTAATTGCCATAGTCATATCAACAGCTACATTATATGACACAGAGTACATAGACAGAGTGAAAATCACCTGACAATAGGGTCGAACCGGCATGAACCTAACAGGAACATTTTGTGAGCGACAACCCACATGGAAAACAGTAATGTAGCAACAATAGCAGAGAATAGGTGGCGGTCCCATCAGCAAACAAAAGTCTGCACTGTAAAACACACATAATAGATCCAGCTAAGTGGCAGAAGTGACAATATGCTACCACAGCGCTTACTACACAGTTACTCTCGCCATCAGACTACCATTGGTTTTGTTTACTGGCCAATTTGAGTTAAAATAAAGCTTTGCTTCTGCTGACTGCACATCATTATCCATGAGACTATAATCCCAGCAGCAAATCCTATAGCTTCCAGAGCCAGGGCCCTTTGTTTGGGATTACTGACAGTTTAGCCTATAACAAAGAGAAATGAGGCGTTCACCTCATCCTCTGTAATTAAGTGTGGAGAGTAATTTAGGTGGCAAACCAAGACACCCAAGGCAGAGTAGGATGATACCTTTTAGATGCTGGCCACATCATGTCACACAGACAGTGATACCAAGCAGAGTACAGCAGAGACAGCAGACCCACTGGACTGGACTGGATTTACAGTGCATTCAGAAAGTATTCAGACCCCTTGACTTTTTTCACATTGTGTCATGTTACAGCCTTATTTTAAAAATATATTATATAAATGTTTTTCCTCATCAATCTACACACAAAACCCCATAGTGACAAAGCGAAAACAGGTTTTTATTTTTTTTGTTTAAAATTAATTTAAAATAAAAAAAACAAAAATACCTTATTTACATAAGTATTCAGACCCTTTGCTATGATACTCGAAATTGACCTCAGGAGCATCCTATTTCCATTGATGTTTCTACAACTTGATTGGAGTCCACCTGTGGACAATTCAATTGATTTGACATGATTTGGAAAGGCACACACCTGCTTTTATAAGGTCCCGCAGTTGACAGTGCATGTCAGTGCAAAAACAAAGCCGTCAGGTCGAAGGAATTGTCCGTAGAGCTCCGAGACCGGATTGTGTCGAGGCACAGAACTGGGGAAGGGTACCAAAACATTTCTGGAGCATTGAAGGTCCCAAAGAACACAGTGGCCTCCATCATTTTTAAATGGAAGAAGTTCGGAACCACCAAGACTCTTCCTAGAGCTGGCAGTCCGGCCAAACCGAGCAATCGGGGGAGAAGGGCCTTGGTCAGGGAGGTGACCAAGAACCCGATGGTCACTCTGACAGAGCTCCAGTTCCTCTGCGGAGATGATAGAACCTTCCAGAAGAACAACCATCTCTGCTGCATTCCACCAATCAGGCCTTTAGTGTAGAATGGCCAGACAGAAGCCACTCCTCAGTAAAAGGCACATGACAGTCCACTTGGAGTTTGCCAAAAGGCACCTAAAAGAACTCTCAGAACATGAGAAACAAGATTCTCTGGTCTGATGAAACCAAGATGGAACTCTTTGGCCTGAATGCCAAGCGAGGGATCGAGGGAAAGATGAACGAAGCAAAGTACAGAGAGATCCATGATGAAAACCTGCTCCAGACCGCTCAGGACCTCAGATTGGGGTGAAGGTTTACCTGCCAACAGGACAACGGCCCTAAGCACACAGCCAAGACAACGCAGGAGTGGCTCCGGGACAAGTCTCTGAATGTCCTTGAGTGGCCCAGCCAGAGCCCGGACGTGAACCCAATCAAACATCTCTGGAGAGACCTGAAAATAGCTGTGCAGGGACGCTCCCCATCCAACCTGACAGAGCTTGAGAGGATCTGCAGAGAAGAACGGGAGAAACTCCCCAAATACAAGTGTGCCACGATTGTAGCGTCATACCCAAGAATACCCGAGGATGTAATCGCTGCCAAAGGTGCTTCATCAAAGTACTGAATAAAAGGGTCTGAATACTTGTGAAAATTTGATATTTTATTTTTTATCTTTAATACATTTACAACAAAAAAAATCTAAAAACCTGTTTTTGCTTTGTCATTATGGGGTATTGTGTGTTGATTGATGAGGGAAAAAAGATTTCATCCATTTTAGAATAAGGCTGTAGTGTAACAAAATGTGGAAAAAGTCCAGGGGTCTGAACACTTTCTGAATGCACTGTAAACTACTGTACAACCCCACATCTTTAAACCAGTTATCCATTTAGTTCCAGATATCATCACATGGCAACAATTAAAAAACACATTCTGGGACAAACAGAAGATCAAGATGTGTATGATATTGAATATTTTAATTAAAGCGTCAACTAATTTTTCTTTCACTTTTGAGGTGAACAGGCAGGTGCTTCAGATGTACCCATACAAGGCAGAATTAATGGGATTATTTTCCTACATTGTTTTGCCATTTGTTTGTTCATTATGACATGTCTATACCTTTCCCACTTTGAGCCATGTAACTGAACATCCCTAACACATCCATGAAAACACAGCATAGTTTGCCAGTAGGATTTCCACAGGCCAGTGGGACCTCAAGTGGTGTCCATCTAAGCTGTTGACTGTATCCTCCATCCATTTGGGAAGAGCTCCAGACAGCCTGAGGAGATGGGGCTGGGGACTGGCGACTGGCAGCTGGCTGAAGATGCCGGGGTGGTGAAAGGCACTAGGCAGTCATAGGCGGGACAGACATAGCTCCCTCCACTCAAGTCAGGCAGGCCTAGCTGGCGCCAGGCATGGAGCGTTAAGCGAAGTCCGGGCCGGGATAGGATAGGCCTCACTGCTGCTCAGGCCAGGAACATGCAGATACAAGTATGCTCCAGACACACAAGGCTGGACCGCCATCTGACAGGGCTGAGCTGCCTTTGATAGAGGTGGAAAGCTTTGTTTTGATGGCCGTCCAGGGCTCTGAGTCAAAATAGCTATCTTGTGGTGGACTTTGTGAAAGCCGGGGAAATCTGGTAAAAAATAAAGACTATTCCCTTGCTACTGCACACACACAAAAATAATGTTTTGTGGTAAGTGGCTGGACAAAGAGAGCCTTTAAAGGCATTTAGTATCCATCTGCAGAGAAATACCAATGCTCACTATTACTCATCTACTGCAAATTCTCTATTTCAATTATGAAATATTTTAAAGTGTCTAAATAAAATGTTTATTTTGGTGTCATCTCAAAAATAGTTTCATTTGTCATTTCTAAAAATGCCCACATGTGCTGAAGATATCTATTGACATAAAAAAAAGGTTACTTCATGGGGTACTTTTTTATATGAGGTTACTCCGAATGACAGATATTATCCGTTTTTTTACAAAAACATATGATGTCATAGGAGCCTGAATAAAGAAGAAAAATGAATGCATCCACACACAACCACCTCATATACATTTTGGGAGAAATATAAATCTACACTCTCCTGGAAATTCAAAATCATATATAAAGAAAATGGTGAATGAAACTTCCATATGTGATGTGAGTTGAATGAGGGTCACCCTGCCATGCAGTATGAGTCCAGTAGTAGCCTACAGACAGGGCCAGAGAGAGAGAGAGAGAGAGAGAGAGAGAGAAAGATTGATTTATTTCTTAAGCGTCTAAAGCCAGGTTTATACTCCGGTGGAATGTCTGTAGACTGTCGCTGCGACTGTCTGTTTCCTTGTTACACAGACATGAAAAAAGTTCAACTTTGACCCTGTCGCTGCCTCCGTTGTCATGGGTACATGGGACAGGCTTTGCACAGGCTGTGGCTGGAGCCACTGGAGCTATGTAACCATGACAACGAATCTAACATTTTCAATCAAACACCTGGTTAACAGCTAGCTGGTTAACAATTGCATACTACATAAGCTAAAATACAGAATACCTACAGAATACATAAAAACATAGATTTAACACTATGGAGGACTGTATTTTTGTAGAATGGCTGTTAACTCCATAATATCGACTGAAAACATGGCAAACGTTGTTTAGAATCAATCCTCAAGGTGTTTTTCACATATCTCTTCAATGATATATCGTTTGTGGAAGCATGGTTTCTCCCCTCAATCAAATGGAAAAGTACAAGCAGCTGGCGTTTGCGCACCGAATTCCACGCAGGACACCAGGCGGACACTTGGAAAATGTAGTCTCTTATGGTCAATCTTCCAATGATATGCCTACAAATACGTCACAATGCTGCAAACACCTTGAGGAAACGACAGAAAGTGTAGGCTCATTCCTTGCGCAATCACAGCCATATAAGGAGACAATGGAAAACAGAGCTTCAGAGATTCTGCTCATTTCCTGCTTGACGCATCATCTTGGTTTCGCCTGTAGAATGAGTTCTGGGGCACTTACAGACAATATCTTTGCAGATTCTGAAACTTCAGAGTGTTTTCTTTCCAAAACGGTCAATAATATGCATAGTCGAGCATCTTTTCGTGACAAAATATTGCGCTTAAAACGGGAACGTTTTTTATCCAAAAATGAAATAGCGCCCCTAGAGATCCAAGAGGTTAAGTGCAGTTATGGTACATCCTTGTCTCTATGCAGTTGAGACAAATTAATATAAAGATGCTCGGAAAGAAGTGAACTCCTGGCTAGCAATTACAAGCCAGCTTAATTCAGCCCATAAGTAAACTGACGTTAGCCGAGCTAGCTAGATAGCGAAGCTAATTTTTGACTACTTAATCTATGACGCATCAAACAAACAAACAAATATATGTTTAAATAAAATTGATTGCTCTAGCCATTCAGATCCGCATACAGTTGAATTCGGAAGTTTACATACACCTTAGCCATTTAAACTCAGTTTTTCAAAAATTTGTAATCCTAGTAAAGAATCCCTGACTTAGGTCAGTTAGGATCACCACTTAAATTCAAGAATGTGAAATGTCATAATAATAGTAGAGAGAATGATTTATTTCAGCTTTTATTTCTTTCATCACATTCCCTGTGGGTCAGAGGTTTACATACACTCAATTAGTACTTGGTAGCATTGCCTTTAAAGTGTTTAACTTGGGTCAAATGTTTCGATAGCCTTCCACAAGCTTCCCACAATAAGTTGGGTGAATTTTGGCCCATTCCTCCTGACAGAGCTGGTGTAACTGAGTCAGGTTTGTAGGCCTTGCTTGCACACATTTTTCAGTTCTTCTCACAAATTCTCTATAGGATTGAGGTCAGGGCTTTGTGATGGCCACTCCATTACCCTGACTTTGTTGTCCTTAAGCCATTTTGCCACAACTTTGGAAGTATGCTTGGGATCATTGTCCATTTGGAAGACCCATTTGCGACCAAGCTTTAACTTCCTGACTGATGTCTTGAGATGTTGCTTCAATATATCCACATAATTTTCCTGCCTGATAATTCCATCTATTTTGTGAAGTGCACCAGACCGTCCTGCAGCAAGCACCCCCACAACATGATGCTGCCACCCCCGTGCTTCACGGCTGGGATGGTGTTCTTCGGCTTGCAAGCCTCCCCCTTTTTTCCTCCTAACGTAACAATGGTCATTATGGCCAAACATTTGTATATTTCTGTTTCAATAGGCCAGAGAAGATTTCTTCAAAAGGTATGATCTTTGTCCCCATGTGCAGTTGCAAACCTTAGTCTGGCTTTTTTATGGCGGTTTTGGAGCAGTGGCTTTTTCCTTGCTGAACGGCCTTTCAGGTTATGTCGATATAGGACTCGTTTTACTGTGGATATAGATACTTTTGTACCTGTTTCCTCCAGCATCTTCACATGGGCCTTTGTTGTTGTTCTGGGATTGATTTGCACTTTTCGCACCAAAGTATGTTAATCTCTAGGAGACAGAACGTGTCTCCTTCCTGGCTGCGTGGTCCCATGGTGTTTATACTTGTGTACTATTGTTTTTACAGATGAACGTGGTACCTTCAGGTGTTTGGAAATTGCTCCCAAGGATGAACCAGACTTGTGGAGGTCTACAAATGTTTTTCTTGGCTGATTTCTTTTGATTTTCCCATGATGTCAAGTAAGAGTTTGAAGGTAGGCCTTGAAATACATCCACAGGTACACCTCCAATTGACTCAAATTATGTCAATTAGCCTATCAGAAGCACAAAGTAGACTTGCCAAAACTATAGTTTGTTAACAAGAAATGTGAAGTGGTTGAAAAACTAGTTTTAACGACTCCAACCTAAGTGTATGTAAACTTCTGACAACTGTATGTAACAAAATCCACCACCACAAACAAATATCCACCAAACTAATCTACCCATAACAGCTGCGGCCTACCTCAACAAGATTAACCCGCTAACTGGTGAATTGCATTGCCTTTACTTTTTGTCAATGAGTCTATCCTATTACTAACTGTAGAGTCAGAGTCATTCTTTCCCCTGCTTTCCCATTGGTAGGCAATGAGTTTTTTTGATGATTGCGGATGGCAGGTAGCCTAGTGGATAGAGCGTTGGACTAGTAACCGAAAGGTTTCGAGAACGTATCCCCAAGGTAAAAATCTGTTGTTCTGCCCCTGAACAAGACAGTTAACCCACTGTTCCTTGCCTAGTTAAATAAAGGTCAAATAAAAAAAAGTAATTTAAAGAATGATGTCTGTAGGGAGCAAAAAGTGATTGGAGTCTGTTGAATGTTGCCGGTGGCATTTGTAGGTAATGTGAGAAGAGTACATGATTGTCTGTTTTCATCTCCCTAACGAGAGTCTGGTATTCTCCACGTTGCTGTCTCCTACTGTTAAAACAAATAAAATAATAATCATAAGGAATAAGGTTTTGAAGTGTCAGGAAATATATATACACATTGTAGAATAATAGTGAAGACATCAAAACTATGAAATAACACATGTGGAATCATGTAATAACCAAAAAAGTCTTAAACAAATCTAAATATATTTTAGATTCGAGATTCTTTAAAGTAGTCACCCTTTGCCTTGATGACAGCTTTGCACACTCTTGGCATTCTCTTAACCAGCTTCATGAGGTAGTCACCTGGAATGCATTTCCATTAACAGGTGTGCCTGGTTAAAAGGACATTTGTGGAATGTCTTTCCTTCTTAATGCGTTTGAGCCAATCAGTTGTGTAGTGACCAGGTATGGGGTGGTATACAGAAGATAGCCCTATTTGGTAAAATACCAAGTCCATATGGCAGGAACAGCTCAAATAAGCAAAGAGAAACAGTAGTCCATCATTACTTTAAGACATGAAGATCAGTCAATACAGAACATTTCAAGAACCATGAAAGTTTCTTCAAGTGCAGTTGCAAAAACCATTAAGCGCTATAATGAAACTGGCTCTCATGAAGACCACCACAGGAAAGGAAGACCCAGAGTTACCTCTGCTGCAGAGGATAAGCTCATTAGAGTTAACAGTATGCAGCACAAATAAAAGTAACAGACACATCTCAACATCAACTGTTCAGAGGAGACTGTGTGAATCAGGCCTTCATGGTTGAATTGCTGCAAAGAAACCACTACTAAAGAACACCAATAAGACGAAGAGACTTGCTTGGGCCAAGAAACATGAGCAATGGACATTAGACTGGTGTAAATCTGTCCTTTCATCTGATGAGTCCAAATGTGAGATTTTTGGTTCAAACTGCCGTGTCTTTGTGAGATGCAGAGAAGGTGAACGGATTTCTTTGCATATGTGGTTTCCACCATGAAACATGGAGGAGGAGGTGTCAATTTATTTATTTTTATTTCAGCTTTATTTAACCAGGTAGGCCAGTTGAGAATAAGTACTCATTTACAACTGCAATTATTATTATTATTTTTTACTTATATTTAACCCCTTTTTTTGGGGTAGACACAAAACTGTTTTAAGATGGAATTGTTTGAAGATTGCCATACCATGGATCATTTAGCTATTTGTTTTTGAATTTAAGGACCCCTTTAGGTATAAAAAAATATATATAAAAAAATGATTTGATAAAATATTGAATTTGGCCTTTACTACTTTAGCCCATAGAAACAATTTTGAAGCTTCATGATATATATATATATTTTTTACATATATTTAACCTCTTTTTTGTGTATGCACAAAACTACCTTCATACTTCCATAATTGTTTTTCAAATCAAATCAAATTGTATTTGTCAAATGCGCCGAATACAACAGGTATTTACAGATCTTACAGTGAAATGCTTACTTTACAAGCCCTTAACCAACAATGAAGTTTAATAAAAATAAAAGTAACAAATAATTAAAGAGCACCAGTAAAATAACAATAGCAAGGCTATATACAGGGGGTACCGGTACAGAGTCAATGTGCGGGGGCACCGGTTAGTCGAAGTAATTGGGGTAATATGTAAATGTAGGTAGAGTTACTAAAGTGATAATAACCAGAGAGTAGCAGCAGCGTAAAAGGAGGGGGGGGGGGAGACGACGACAATGCAAATAGTCTGCGTAGCTATTTGATTAGATGTTCAGGAGTCTTATGGCTTGGGGGTAGAAGCTGTTTAGAAACCTCTTGGACCTAGACTTGGCGCTTCGGTACCGCTTGCCGTACGGTAGCAGAGAGAACAGTCTATGACTAGCGTGGCTGGAGTCTGACAATTTTTAGGGCCTTCCTCTGACACCGCCTGGTATAGAGGTCCTGGATGCCAGGAAGCTTGGCCCCAGTGATGTACTGGGTCGTACCGGTATCGGTATCTGCCATAGGCAGATGTGGTGGATTGAGAAGCAGCCCATGCTGAAAGGGATTTTTTTTATTGACAGGGAGGGGGGAGAGATCACACCATGGAGTTAATGTGAGAATACCAGAAAGACCTGAGACACAGTACCCTCTACCATCAGACAAGACATGACTTGACACACATTTCTCATTTCCTTAGCTTTCTTACCCCTTCTTTAAACACTAGTTGTAGAATTTCACAACTAGCTCATAAAGGCCTGTGGCCCACGGGAAGATAAATCTTTGGCGTTTGCCTGTCTGTGAAAAGCAAAGAGAGCCTTTGACTTATGGAGGCTTACGACGTCCATTGTCACCATTAGGAATGGCAGGAACTCCATGGGAAAGATCCCAATGTGCTGTAGCGATCCTTTAAACACCAGCATAAAGAAAGGAGGAGGGGGGAACTAGTGGCAAGTGCATGCAACAGTTTGCAACATCTGCCTTTCTGTGTGTGTGTGTGTGCGTGTGTGTGTGTGTGTGTGTGTGTGTGTGTGTGTACGTGCCCCTGCCAGAGAGCACTTAATAGCTGTCAGCTCTTTACCTCCCACTGTTAACATCTGCTATGCTTAACGTTGCCATGTAACTCAGTCGTACAGCAGATACAGGCTAATAGAATCAAATGATCCCACGCTGCCAACCCTCATCACGTTACACGCACACATTTCATTATGACGCAACAAGCAGATTTGTTGTTAGATGATTATCAATCTAGAGTAAGCTTGAGGCTGGTGTAAAACCGAAACATACTGCGAAACGTAAGGCGTATAAGTCATCTGCTTAAATCCCTATTTTCTTATCACATCGCATTCATATTAAATTAGTAGCTAATAGCATGTAACAAGAGTTAGATACAGTTTATGGTCAATTCCTGCTGTTTAAGTATATCATTTCGGACATTCAATTCAAACGGCAATTCTTAGCTACATGTTGTTTCTGAAAATGTTTTCAGCTGAAGTGAGTCTTTTTGATAATAACATTTTACTTTAATATATGCACATTACACATTTAGTTACCATTTGAGATTTTTCAGGTGCGGATTTTGAACAATGTCAAAGTATCTGCCATACTTTTAGCAGTAATGAACTGACTAGTCGACCAAGACACAAGACCCGCCTCTGCAATAATGTACATTTAAAAAGAGCTCTGTTTCTAAGTGAGTGTGTCTGGGAGTGTGAAAGGCCAGGACAGAGGAACAATGACAGCTGTCTGTCTGTCTCTGGCATGGCATTGTTGCTCAGGCATTTGGGCCAGGACCTGACATACATCCAAGATGCAGACTCGCTGGACTACCCCCAACTACCCCCAATTCCCCCATTGATGTTTGTTCAAAATCAATAAAAAATGATCTTGGAGTCCATATGCCATTTGGCAGCTCCATCTTGTGGCGTCATCTTTAGAATATAGAGGCCATACTGTACAATGGAGTAGCCGAGCGCATGTAATTTGTCAGGCTAATCTCCAGCACACTTACATTGATTTTTCCCCCTCTCCTGATTCCTTAGCCTCTAGTCATTATGAACACAAAAACGAACTTAATCATATAGTGTGTTAATGCATGGGTCACAATAACCTCCATGTTCTTGCCCTCTGGTAATTTCAGGCTTTCTTTATGTTTTCTTCTAAAGTCTTTTTACAGGTCACTCTCCTATTTTTGGAAAATGGAAAATGTGCAGTTGCGCAAATGTTGGCCTAATCTTTTCTGAACTAGAATAGAAATGTGTTTAAAAATCTCTTCTTCTCTCTCCTTGATTATGTTTTCTAAACTGTATGTTTGATATGATCATACACAGGGAGTGTTCTCTTCAAATCTATTTTATATACACTGCCTTCAAAAAGTATTCACACCCCTTGACCTTTTCACATTTTGTTGTGTTACAATGTGGGATTAAAATTGATTTAATTCAGATTTTTGGGGGGGTAAATGATTTACACAAAATACTTTGTAATGTCAAAGTGGAATAAAAATAAAAATATGAAAAATAAAACACGAACACAAATGTGTTGATTTGATAAGTATTCAACCCCCTGAGTCAATACATGTTAGAATCCCCTTTGGCATAGATTACAGCTGTGATTCTTTCTGGGTAAGTCTCTAAAAGCTTTCCACACCTGGACTGTGCAACATTTGCCCATTATTCTTTTGAAAATTCTTCAAGCTCTGTCAAATTGGTTGTTGATTATTACTAGACAACCATTTTCAGGTCTTGCAATAGATTTTCAAGCAGATTTATGTCAAAACTGTAAATTGGCCACTAGTAAAAATTCCCTTTTTTCTTGGTATGCAACTCCAGTGTGGTTTTGGCCTTGTGTTTTAGAAAATAGTCTTGCTGAAAGGTGAATTCATCTCCTGGTGTCTGGCGGAAAGCAGATTGAACCAGGTTTTTCTCTAGGATTTTGCCCATGCTTAGCTCCATTTCATTTATTTTTCATCCTGAAAAACATTCCAGTCCTTAACGATTACAAGATTACCCATAACATGATGCAGCCACCACTATGCTTAAAAATATGGAGTGTAGTACACTTTGTATTCAGAACCAAAATGTAATTGCTTTGCCACATTTTTACAGTATTGCTTTAGTGCCTTGTTGCGAACAGGATGCATGTTTTGTACGATTTTATTCTATACGGGCTTCCTTCTTTTCCCTCTGTCAATTAGGTTGGTGTTGTGGAATTATTACAATGTTGTTGATCCACCCTCAGTTTCCTCCTATCACAGCCATTAAACTCTGTAACTGTTTTAAAGTCGCCATTGGCCTCATGGTTTACTTCCTCTCCGGCAACTGAGTTAGGAAGGACGCCTGTATCTTTGTAGTGACTGGGTTTATTGATACACAATACAAACTGTAATTAATAACTAACACCATGTTCAAAGGATATTAAATGTCTATTTTTACCCATCTACCTCCCTGATCTTTGTGGTTTATTCTGTGTTTGAAATTCACTGCTGGACTGAGGGACCTTACAGGTAATTGTATGTGTGGGGGTACAGAGATGAGGTAGTCATTCAAAAATCATGTTAAACACTATTATTGCACACAGAGTAAGTCCATGCAGTTTATTTGACTTGTTAAGCACATTTTTTTGCTCCTGAACTTATTTAGGCTTGCCATAACAAAAGGGTTGAATAATTATTGACTCAAGACATTTCAGCTTTTCATTTCTAATTAATTAGTAAACATTTCTAAAAAACATATTTCCACTTTGGCATTAGGTAGTGTGTGTAGGACAGTGACACAAAACCTAAATTGAATCCAGTTCAAATTCAGGCTGTAACAACAAAATATAGAAAAGATAAAGGGGTGTGAATACTTTCTGAAGGCACTGTATGCCATTTGAGACAAAGATGGTGTTATTTTAATTACTTCATCGTTTGTGTTGTATATAATCAAATCATAGTTGTCGAACCCTATTGAATTCTACAAAAAATATTTATATGGCCTTGGTATAGCCCACCTGAGAATTCCTAACATCGGACACGTTGTATTAGAGCTAATAGACAAACCTAATTTCTCCATATATCAATGGTACTCAGTCCTGAATAAAGTATACCATTCAAAGGAGCTTACTGGCTACCTCATGCCTGCATTAATAACTATGATGGATTTAAACCTTCTACCATCAATCAGGCCGAGAGACTACTCTGGATGGCGGTGATGATAATGTTGTTGGTTGTTTTTTTGGGGGATTACAATCCACTCCAGAGCAGAGTTTGATTTTAAGTGGATGTCCTCTATATAGTAGCTGGTAAGACACACAACATACTGTTATACTCGTGCCATTCAGAACAATGGTTCTCACAGAGCATGACAACGTGGCACAGCACTAAGCCTATTACTTTATGCACCTTCCCAGAGTTCTGCTCAAAATGCCACGTATCAATAGGGGTTGCTGTACTATCGTGAACCTTATTAAAGAATCCAAGCATATCCAGCACTATCACAAACAACACACTGTGAATCTGTATTTCTTGTGTTGTTTGCCAGAAGTATAATTTACACCAAAGCTCTTGAAAAAAAAAAACTCTTGTGGCATCTGTGTCACCTACTCTCTTAAAGGCTTTACTCCTCATGTGCTTATCTGCTCCAGTCAAATGTATTTCTTATCGAAGAGAGTGAGGGGGGAGCCTTCTGACAATACTGCTGTTATCAAATTTCTTCAGCCGAGTCCCCATGTCATTCAGCAGTCAGATGGTCTCCAGTTTGATTGATGGATGGGCTTCCCAACAAATAAAAAGGGATCAACAGATTTGCACCTCTCTCCCCATCGGAGACCCGAGTGAAACATTCCTCCGTAACAAAGGCGGGATTACGGATGTATTAGCTCTCCATCGACCACGGCCTCCTGCTCCTGTCAATACTTTGCACATAATAACCTGAAGCAACGATAAGGAAACAAAAGGCAGGCGAGATAGGAGCCGGATGGGAAGATAAATCAATAGGAGTGAGGGAAAGTTTTTTCAAAGACACACTGTCAGGCCTGGGGAAGAATTTCTTCGGACGAAGCGATGGGATAATGGCCCCTGACACGAGGACAATGAGCCCTCCAGGCCCATCAGGGGACTGCCGGTTGGTCGGTCGGCTGGCCTCAATAGGACCAGGAAGATAAGAAGCACAGGGGACGGTCGGTGAGTCTACTCAGCCCCACTCACAGGGACACAACACAAGGGCTGTGCTGGACCCTCAGCCCTCTGGCATCCTCAATGCTCCTTCTGTTAGTTTCTATCGTTATGCAACATGTATTTCAATGAATCGCTGATGCACTGAGTGAACAGTGTCCACATAGCTTTGCAGAGGCTCCTCATGAGTGTCTGTCTGAACATATCAAGGTTACATTCACATTTCCTCTAGCCATTCCTGATCATTTTCACTTCTTCTCTGAAAGGCCCAAGGTAACTAATGTGATTTATGGCTTTATGTGGACACATTTCTGGAATAGTATAAAGCCTTTCCATTTACCAACCCTGAGCGACTACCGGAAGTGCATAAGTGTCTCCAGTGACAAAGAAACATTTTGGAGGATTTGTTGGTTCACAAATCTGGGGAGGTTATACAGTACTAATAACTGGATGAGAGGAAATCAGGGTAATTGTTTCCCCATTCCTAATTAATTAATTTCCCTCCTGTTTCACAAACCATCATATGTCTGGTGTTGGAAGGTGCAAGTAATAAAGAAAGAAAGAAAGAAAGAAAGAAAGAAAGAAAGAAAGAAAGAAAGAAAGAGAGAGAGAGAGAGGGGGGGGGGGGAACTAGAGCTCTGGAAAATTAATGAGAAATGAGAAAAGAGGGCTATGCATGTTCTGTCTGCAGAAGGCTGTCACACAAAGACACAATAAACCCTTGGAACAAACAGGCACTTCAAAAAAATAGCCCAGAAACAGTGAGCAAATTCAATTACAGAAGTAATTAGAAGATATAGGGCAAGGCTGCCTTTTGGGACTGTGCCAGGAAACACGAATTAATAGGAGTGAATAGGAGGAGGTTGCACTGGTAATTAAGAGGCAATCACCTATGTCAATGAATACCTTAAAAAAACACAGAATGGAAACTATTAATTCAGTGATCAAAAATATTTTGAAGATGATTAATACAGCAAATTCATTTTCAAAGACTCATTTCTGGAAAGATAGCAAGACAATTGCACATAATGTGCTCCTTCTGGCATTTATATTGCTAATTAAATTTTGATAATTTGCAGAGGCATTTGAGAATTATCTGTAAAACAGCAAAGGCAGCATTTGGCAAATATTGTCTTTACTGTTTAACAGTGCTTTCTGTTCTTGCACCAGCAGAGATCTGATAAAAGCCTGTCTTCAAACTGAGACCTTTCAAAGCAAACTGAGCAAAAACTTACAATTTCACTTCAACTTCTCTTATCATTCATTAGTGCCTCCTCCTAATGAGACAATAGCAGCAATTAAATTACCAGATAAGAATAAAATAAATAATAACTTTGCTGATTTACCTCCCACGGGAGAAGCTATCGTTTCTGCCTGATGAATTTTGTATAACCACACACTGTGTTTGTAAACTAATTAATCCATTGACAAAATCCCGAAAGATGAAAAGCTTTGAGCTCCATAAAGAGGTAACAGATAGAGAGGACTAAAGCGAGTTGCAGATTAAAAGAGTGTTGGAGTAAATAAACAACAAGCCACATTGCACTGTGAAAAATAGTTTTGTGTCGCCTACGCAGAACATACAGTGAGTGTACAAAACATTAAGAACACCTTCATAATATTGAGTTGCGCTCAGTCAGAAGAGTTGCCCTCAGAACAGCCTCAATTTGTCGGGGCATGGACTCTACAAGGTGTCGAAAGCGTTCCACAGGGATGCTGGCCCATGTTGACTCCAATGCTTCCTACAGTTGTGTCAAGTTGGCTGGATGTCCTTTGGGTGGTGGACCATTCTTGATACACACGGGAAACTGTTGAGCGTGAAAAACCCAGCAGCATTGCCGTTCTTGACACGGTCCGCCTGGCACCTACTCAATATTTTGTCTTGCCCATTCACCCTCTGAATGGTACACATACACAATTCATGTCTCAATTGTCTCAAGGCTTAACAATCCTTCTTTAACCTGTCTCCTCCCCTTCATCTACACTGATTGAAGTGGATTTAACAAGTGACATCAATAAGGGATCATAGCTTTCACTTGGTCAGTCTATGTCTATGTATTGGAATGTATGTTTCATGCAGTCAGTGTATATGGTATTCTTTTCATCCAATGGTTCTCAATCATAATCATTCTTATTAATCATTCAGTTCTAAATAATGATATGTGATAAAGAGTGTGTGCAGTGCTGGAACACCACTGGCAAGACATGGTACACGGTACAGATCATGGGGGAATTGCTATAGACTGAAAACCTAAACTTTGAGCTCTATTCATTCATAAGTCCCTGCTACTGGAGCACATAAACAGAGAGAAAACACCTACTGTAGCAGTGAAGGTGCTCCTTATACCCTGAGTAGAATTCATTTAAGATCAAACTCGAGTCTTATAATTTTCATCATATCTATCTTTTGAAGGAAAGAAATGGGGACCAAGCAGGGTGCTCCAATGAGATGAATTTTAAGTTCAAGATCTTTGAGGATTAGCCTTTCTTTTTGTAAAATAGGAGATTTCCATACACAATATTTCCATATTCATACGTGTTAGCATTTAGAGCCACTTTATGACTGATATGAGAGGAAAATTCCACTTAATATTATCAACAGTGACGATCTGGGGTCATAAAAGCCCAATACCCTGAAGGGGATGGATAACACTAATATGCTTTCACATTTCAATGGGGAACTAGTCCCTTATTTACAGCAGAAAGTATATCATTTACTGCAGAGTGTAGAGAGAAAAGTGGATGGACATAGACTGACTGGCCCTCAGAGTTTATCATCATCGCCAAGAGATGAATTCTGAAAGACCAATTATCACTTAAATGGAATTAAGCCCAAAGATGGACTGTCATGGTCAACATTCTATTTTCCCAGTCAAGTCTTGAGGGAGCATCGCTCTGAACCAAAGACCCAAAACAAACTTAACTGGAAATGTGATTAGTGTTTAAAGTATCCAAATCATTAATGATCAAACACGGCACTCCGTTTCAGCACGGTCATGTGAGGCAGAGATTATACATGTGATCTGGAGGCTTAAACGATTTAGTCAATTATGAACGTTATCTAAAATGCTTTAATTTCCTATTCAGCCCTTCCATAGGAGCGTCACATTTGTCAATGATGCGTGATTAAACACAGATTGCAACAACATGAGATCTGTCACATCTGGTGGCAGAGGGACCTGAGATCTTAACGAAGGAATGAGGGAGGATTCAAACTTTCCCTCTTCAGCCTTGGCATCCGATTAACACCAGGCTTTGGTGGGATGCCAGCGATGGGGCCATCTGTGTCCCTTAACCCTCAAGATGGCAGATGTAGAAGCAGATTGATTTTCGATTCAGCTGGATACACAATCACTGCTTCATGAACGTCAAGTGCGAGCTGTGACTTGCTACCGTTTCCTGTCATTTTCAGCCAACTCAAATGAGGCAATAAATCACATCTGTACCCAAATTAAATAATTTTCACTCTATACAGGAGAGAGAATTTACCTATAATAGAGACTAGGGTAATTACTTATCCTAATAGCTAACTTTAAAAAAGTTTTTTTGTATCCTTTGATTCACACTAGATGTGCCTTGTGATTTCAACTATCCATTACAAATTTTCAACAATGTTTCCATTTAGCAATGACAATGTGACATTACTATGGGTTTACATGATATCAGATGGAACCATGTCAGAGGTAAGGGTGGCCAGGTCTTCTCCACAGTCAGGGGGCCAGTCTCAGTCAAGCAAGCCAGCCTCCCCATTGCCTTTTCTTTTGTAATATTGAGCTCCGTATCTTAGCCCCTGCCTGCACCTCACTGACTTCCATTCAATATCCAAATAACCGTGTTTTTGTGGTGGTAATTGCTCTCGTTTTCTCAGCGCCCCACGGTGGCTTTACTTCTTACCAGCCTGCGGTAGATGGAGACTCCTCTGGTCCCAGTTTGTGAGTGGTGGAGACTCCTATGGACCCATCATGTGAGAGGTGGAGACTCATCTGGCCCCAGACTGTGAGGGGTGGAGACCTCTCTGCCCCCAGACTGTGAGTGGTGGAGACTCTTCTGGCCCCAGTCTGTGAGTGGTGGAGACTCTTCTGGCCCCAGTCTGTGAGTGGTGGAGACTTTTCTGGCCCCAGACTGTGAGTGGTGGAGACTCTTCTGGCCCCAGTCTGTGAGTGGTGGAGACTCTTCTGGCCCCAGTCTGTGAGTGGTGGAGACTTTTCTGGCCCCAATCTGTGAGTGGTGGAGACTTTTCTGGCCCCAGTCTGTGAGTGGTGGAGACTCCTCTGGCCCCAGACTGTGAGGGGTGGAGACCTCTCTGGCCCCAGTCTGTGAGTGGTGGAGACTTTTCTGGCCCCAGTCTGTGAGCCCCCCCAGTCTGTGAGTGGTGGAGACTCTTCTGGCCCCAGACTGTGAGTGTTGGAGACCCCTCTGGCCCCAGTCTGTGAGTGATGAAGACTCCTCTGGCCCCAGTCTGTGAGTGGTGGAGACTCCTCTGGCCCCAGTCTGTGAGTGGGAGACTCCTCTGTCCCCAGTCTGTGAGTTGTGGAGACTCTTCTGGCTCCAGTCTGTAAGTGATGGAGACTCCTCTGGCCCCAGTCTGTGAGTGGTGGAGACTCCTCTGGCCCCAGACTGTGAGTGGTAGAGACCTCTCTGGCCCCAGCATGTGAGAGGTGGAGACTCATCTGGCCCCAGACTGTGAGTGGTGGAGACCTTTCTGGCCCCAGTCTGTTAGTGATGAAGACTCCTCTGGTCCCAGTCTGTGAGTGGTGGAGACTCCTCTGGCCCCAGTCTGTGAGTGGTGGAGACTCTTCTGGCCCCAGTCTGTGAGTGGTGGAGTCTCTTTTGGCCCCAGTCTGTGAGTGGTGGAGACTCCTCTGGCCCCAGACTGTGAGGGGTGGAGACCTCTCTGGCCCCAGTCTGTGAGTGGTGGAGACTTTTCTGGCCCCAGTCTGTGAGTGGTGGAGACTTTTCTAGCCCCAGTCTGTGAGTGGTGGAGACTCTTCTGGCCCCAGACTGTGAGTGGTGGAGACTCCTCTGGCCCCAGTCTGTGAGTGGGAGACTCCTCTGTCCCCAGTCTGTGAGTTGTGGAGACTCTTCTGGCTCCAGTCTGTAAGTGATGGAGACTCCTCTGGCCCCAGTCTGTGAGTGGTGGAGACTCCTCTGGCCCCAGACTGTGAGTGGTGGAGACCCCTCTGGCCCCAGTCTGTTAGTGGTGGAGACTCCTCTGGCCCCAGCATGTGAGAGGTGGAGACTCATCTGGCCCCAGAGAGAGGGCTGGTGGTGGGATAGTGTGTTCTGTGGGCTAATAAGACTCTTTTCAGCTCTGCACCACATCTTCTCCACCACACATATCAGCACACAGCCAATGACACCTGACACCCTCAAGCCATACATAGGTTTCTATAAGAGATGGTGACAGCAGAGGTCTTCCACGCCTTTTCAATCCACTGCGGTCCGAACTACAGTCCCACTGTAACGTGTTTCATTGACTGGCTTAATATCATCCAAATTGGCAATTATGACATGGTATAACAGAATCAAACAAAATATTTCATTTTGAGGAGGCAACTGCAAAACAGCTGAATAGCTCGTAAAAATGTTATTCCCTTATGTCTCTCCAACCATGGGAAAGATCTGACCCAGCTGAAATTCCCCAAAACTCCATCAGAAGTTGAAAATTGAAAAGCCATTGATCTTTATTTCGAGACAGTCCAGCCCTTTGTGATGCGAGCAGCACAGCCACCCTTTTTCCATGTGGGAAAGGAGAAGTGTCCTCCCTGCTGTTGACCTCCAGTCTATGGGAACACCCTGTCTGGTCTTCTTGCCTGCCATCCATCCCCTGGGGACAGGCCGGACAGGACTACAAGGCTCCCTCTGGACTGTCCAGGAATCTCAGTAATCCAACATGCAGCATAGCACACCAACAGTCATGCACACCCACACACACACACACACACACACACACACACACACACACACGCGCACACGCACAAAGGCAGGTAGACAGATGCACGCACACACTCAAGCACACAAACACACACGTCACAGTGTGTTTGACTTTCTGCATATTGAAAGTGATTTACACTGACAGTAAAATCCCACATTTCAATCATCTGTGTTATCTCAGTACAGATAGCGGCAGACAAAATCTGCTATTCAAAAAGTATTATTGTTCATCTAACTGGCCATTTGATTTCCCTCTAATCTTATTTCCCTCATATCCCGTTTTTGAACAGGGAACAGTTTCAAGTACTGTCCAACATGCAAGCTGAATTCCTATGACGCCCATGAGCTGCTGGGCCTGGCTGGCTGGGTGTGCAGGTCTCCCACATACAGATCATGTCTAAACACTGTATTGTCCACTACCGGGAAAAACAATCCCCTCTCTGACATTCCCAGCATGAAATGGAAACTAGTCCAAACTGAGGAAATTGTTTTATTTGTCAACTTTACCAGTCACATGTATTTAGGTTTGGAAACTAAACCGTGAAAAAAACATAAATGGCACACATTTCCGCTTGGACAAGTTGTTTTGACTGTTCATGTATCGCCCTACTTTCTTCCAGGAGCACACACTTCCATGATTAGTTTTACAACAATTGTGATAGCGATTCACTGATCTGCGAGATCAGACATCACACGAGCATTTGGCGCTTCATGTGGAGAGGCTGCTGTGGTGCTCTTTGTGGACTGAGGGGGGAAAGAGGCTTAATTCCTCCAATGTTAATGTAGAGTAAATTCCTTGTTGGGATGTGGCGGCTGTCGGAAGCTGCCGATGGCCGGTGTGAGCCAGGGTCAGAGCCGCTGCTGGAGATTAGATTTTCTCTCTGCCTGTCCAGAGAGGGAGAGGAGCGCGACGCAATGAGGGGGATTTGCGCTCTCAACCTCGAGGATAGATGTTCCCATCACAAAAAGCCCCACCGCAAATTGCACTTATTGAATAGCTAATTTGGCAGTCTCAGTTCAGCGGGGCTTAAGAGGAGAGAAGAGTGTGAGGAGGATGAACACAAAGCTGCAGAAAACAAAAGGCAGCAGCTCCTGCGAGGCTAGGACTGGATGAGGAGAGCTGCGCCCGGTGAGAGGAGAGGAAGGAGAGAGGAGAGGGTGGGCTCGGGGGCTTCCTGGATGAGGGGCATGCAAGCAGCACACAGAGCATGAGTGAGGCTGCCCAGCCTGCACCCATTGTTTTCTGACCTGCCACTACCTTCATTAGCACTGGAGTAGCTAGTCGGCTGTAGGGCAGATAGTCAGTCATCCGTGTGTAACTCTTCATCAGACTGTCATCATGGACAGCACAAAGTTACTCACAGCAGTCTCAACTTTTTAGCCATCGTTTGATATAAGAGTGTGCGATACAACCCAGGTAAACAAAATACCTGAACATATTTTCTATCCCAACTGGGGAAGAGTTGCTTGCTACTTCAGCATAAATGACTACAAACATGCCCAAAAGGAAGGCCTTTTCTTTTCACAAGACCTCAAAAGGCTTGGCATGTACACAAGATTAGTAAAGTTGTTTTGATGTCTCCTTGCCAGTAAACTCAATTCCCGTGATCAATGTTAAAGCTGATCAAAAGCACCGCTGAGATTCTGAATCAGAAAACAACTGACTAGAAATTCCTAAACTCCAGAACCTAAGAACGTAATACCCTTCAATTATCATAATAAAAGAATAACTGCAATAGTAACTACATTAAACATAAGAATAATATTTGTTGAAGCCAAGCGTATCTGTATAATAAGCCACAGAGTTAAATCACAGTGTATGATGTTGATAGCCGACTGGTTTATTGACACAGTGCATCTGTTTAAAACACGTGTCGTCTTGATTGGAAAATGCTTAGAAATTGTCATAGCCTATATGAAAACTAAAAAAGGCTGCAGTGCTATGGGTTAATAGTAATGTAGCACCAAATCCACTTCTGCTGCTTTTAGAGTTGAAAAGTTTGAGTGAGTGGAGCTGTTGCCAGCAGCCATATGTTTTCATAACTACTCATCTCCCTCCACTACACCCATCAGTCCCCATTAGCAACTTAATGTCCACCCTAAAACACCAGGCATGGAAACAGATGTGCTTTTTGGACCGAAACATACGTGGAACATAATGGAGAGCACATCCACTGTCCACCAGGCTTACCATCACCGGACCACATTAACAGTTATTCTCTTTTAAAAATGTCACTTGCTTGCACTGCCGACAACTTGGTCTTCTGTTAGCATGTACTCTCACTGAGTGCACATAATGGCTGAAATGGATGATGAAGAGACAGAGGCAGGAAAAAAATACACACATACACAAAGGAGTCCTAAGAAAGGAGCCCTGTAATGTGGTACTCTGCTGCTCAGACCTGAAGGGGTAGGAGGCAGCATCTTTACGGTGTATCCAAGCAGCACTAAAATACACTGTCCGTGCCCAGTCAGGGCCATTTTTTCAAGCCGCAAGGGCTCCTGCATCCTTTACACTACACTGGAAACCCTTTGTACTAATTGCTAGATTGTACCAGATTTTCCAGTTCAATTCCACCCTATAATTGTCTGACAATGATGGGCAAGGAAGGGGAAAACTTCATGCTCCAGCACCGTACGGGGCAGGGGATTGAAAATGACTCAAGGAAGTGAGTCACACATCTGTGTGTGTGTGTGTGTGTGTGTGTGTGTGGGGGGGGGGGGGGGGTTAAGCCAACCAATACCGTCTCAGTCCTCCCTTCAACTCTTGTTTCCGTGGATGCCGACTCCACTGAAGCCCACTCTCCAGCGTGCACAACCGAGAGGAGAACCAAGCCTCCCTTCTATCCCACCACCACCCTACTTCAAACATACATCCTCCTTCCACCTCTCCTTTCCTCCACCCCACACTGACACACCACCATTTAGAATGACTAGAATGACACGCTTACACCGCAATACTCTCAATCCTCTCACAAAATTTACTTTGATGTGGTTAGAAAAACACTAATAACTGACAAGTAATACGTACATCAGTCATATATAAACAATACCCAAAACCACAGTAATAACCACATCATATAATACGAAAAATGTACTATATTAATTTGATTTCCGAGGAACTGCAATTCAGTCTGTCTTTTGCTTCAACAAATGATTTTAAGCAGCATGTTCGATTAGACCTTCCCTCGTGTCATCTAAGTGAGAAGTGGCCCACCCCCATTCAGGCAGGCTGGCTACGGTCTGTCACTCTGCATACTATCAGCTGAAGAAAGGATAAATAAATAAATAAGTAACATTACGTCTGTTTGACTTAAATTAATGTGCAGCGAGAGACATAACTATTTTACATGTGTGCTGGTGCAGGCACAGAGCACCTGCAATCCAAAAGGAAAAAGGTACCAGCATAGACCAGCCCTCTCACCCTTGCCCCCTCCAGGTGCTAGTCTAGTCTACAAACAGCAGTGAAGTAACTGAGCAAGAGAGAGCACATACTGTAACACAGACCCACACACCCTGCCTGCCACGAGCTGCTCTTACCCGACTCTGCCCAGACCTGCACCAACACAGGAGGTATGGTTATTGATCGTCTGCATTCCAAATCAAAACAGCCAGCATGCTCGTCTTTAGTCGTTCCACACACTCCATACATACATTTGCACCTGAGCACAAATTTCCTCACAGGGTCAAAGATCCAGAAAGAAAGAAAGAAAGAAAGAGGGAGAAGCAGAAAGAGAGGGAAAGGGAGAAAGGAAGAGAGAGACCAGCATACAAGAGGAGAAACAGCTGTGTAGTAGCAGTCAGCTTACCTTTTCCCCGCACTGCTCTTAGGGCCTAGACCTGCAGACACATCCATGGTGGTCTCCCCCTAAGCCCAGAGCCCATGTTGAGTGAAGCAGGGCCGCCTCATGACTCCCACAGCCCGGCAGCTCTGCGCTTTAGCAACTAGAAGAGCACAAGACTAACATGTCTTCCCCTCTGCCTCAGCCTGCTTTAGTGTAAGGGGAGCTAGGAATGCACTGGCTATAGACTTTTGTCCAAGCTGTAGGTCTTTTTTAGTGAAGCAAGATTAGTTCATACAAAACTCAACAATACAGCACCGAAACCCATTGTTGATATTCAACATTTTTCACATAGCGGGACAGAATAGACAATACGGTAGCTAGGAAACCATGGGCTGGATTACAAGCTGATAATATCTCATCCTTTCGCAGGCCTGTAATCCTTTTCATTGAGCGGTGGACGGAGCAGACGTAAACCAAAATCAATATCGGTGTAACTGGACTGGGGGTGCGGGGGTGTCAGGATGTTTTCACATTGCTGCACCCTTCACGAGATTTTTGTTGTTGTTGAGATTCAGACGGGCTTTACACTACAGATCTTCTCCGCTTGGAAACAGACCTGAATAGACACTTCTACATAAGCCAGTCTTAGCTTGCTTTCAAAATTATGACTATCACAAAATACTATACTACTATAAAAAAAGAGTGTTTGTTACAGTACAATTTACAATTGAACAAATCAATGTGCAAAACTGCACCCCCCCCCCCCCCCCCAACCCAAACAATGTGTTTTTATGTGAAATATGTTTCAGGAAAAGTACAGAAACATTGGCACCAATGTGCATTTTAATTGTAATATAATTTGAGTAATAATAATAAAGTATATTTGCACAGGCATTTACATAATAACCCAAATGAACCTTTAATTGTTTGATAATTTAACATCAACATTACAGTTGTGAAACATATATTCAAACAGGTATGAATTATTCCAAGTTAAAACCACAGAGGCAGGTGAAGAGCAAAAGGCTGATGAGAGATCTTACCATGGCTGCTGTACCTGTGTGACTGATCCACTCCCTGCTCTGCTCCAGCTGCCATGTTTTTCCAGGGCTCCTGAATCCTCTAGGGTAGCCAGAGAGAAGGGATCGTTCAACCCCTTTCTTTTCACCACTTCTGCAATTGACCAATTGACAACTGATTGATGGTTATCTTTTCACAACAAAAAAGGGAGAAATTACCATCTCTAAAGCTATGTACAGTAAAAAGCCCCAAGAGTAAATTACATGTTGCTAAAATCCCTCCTTCACTCAGTCCTCACGATGGCAGGCAAACAAAAAAGTTTCCTTTTTGCCACTTCTGGGGCACTGTAGATTTGGCCTTCCTTGCCAACTGCACAGAGAACTTGACAGCTTCTTTAAATGGGGGAGCACAAAGGGCCTTGAATGAGGGATGGTACCATGCCGGACGGCCATTCTCCGGAAAGGCCTATTCTTTGCATTGAAAACAGAAGGCTTGTGAAAAAACAGATAAGCCATATCTGAATAAGAGCTGGGACACTGCTTCAAGTGACCTTGGGGAGGGGGAGATTCTATGTAGCGAAGCTTTTCAGATAAGCACAGTGCATTCTCTGCATCCAAATAAACAGACCAAATAGAAGCAGCACAGTTGCTTCTCAAATCAAATCTTTGCTTGGTTGAGTCACCTTTTCATGCATCCAGTGCTCACTGTGTTTCATCAAGATCAGTCAAATAGAACAGTGAAATACATCAGGAGCCCTCCTCTCATTAATACATCTACTACACCTAACCATGCACTATCCAATGCAATGACAGTGACTTATTATGCTTAAGCAATTATTTTTGCCCCTGATGGTCTACATAGCACATACCCCCCATCTCTGAGCATCCTGAATGGCCTGAGAGTACAGAAAGGGGAAAGGAGGGATGGAGGGGGGCTGAGGAGGAGGATGTCTGGGGGCCAGTGATGCAGACAGCCCCAGCCCAGAACACTCAGCCGCCAACAGGGGCCAGGGCTTGCCTCTCTTCTTTGTATGGAAGCACAATCCTCAAACCCCCCTTTTCCTTTTCACAGCCTCTCAATCAGAGCAGATGGGACCCAACCAAGAAGACATCAACTTTGGAGGAGTAGAGTCCTCTATTCAAGGACCCCAGTTAGAGAGAAGCTTCTCTGTCAAACAGACCAGTGTTTAAGCATGTTGCTCCAGACATAACGCCCTAATGTGTGAACCATAATATGTAATAGGTAAATATTATTTACAACCGAACCCAATGTTATCTCTAGAATTTGACATACAGTTCTTCCCTACTCAAACAGAACGGAACATACTTCATCCTAATTCTTTTGATTTGTTTGATTTCAATTCCTAGATACATGATGCGTCAGCCACGTTTTATTAATGAACCGCTGTAGGGAACTCTCAAATTGATATAAACAAATTGATAACAGGAGAAGGGAAGCAAAGGGTGTAGATATTGGAACCATGCTGTTTTCCTCCACTTGGTAACAATCTGTTGGGTTTAATTGTTCATTCATGGTATGAATACTTAAATAGGTGGCTCAGCATCAGGTCAGGATAATGACTCTATCCTTAGCTACTGAACCCAAATTGCTACTCGTTTCATGTTACCATGGAAATATTCCACAATGTCTATGATTACACTTCAGTGTTACATATTGAGGCATACTGTAGTTCGCAATGAAGACATCTCCACACACACACTTCCATTCTCTCTCCTTTCTCCTTCCTTCTTCCTCTTTCACACACACAGGCTTGATTCCTTTACTGTATGTCTTGATATAATTGGTAACATTTTAAAATGAAATAGGGGTTAAATCAGAGATACATGTGGCCTAAAACCAAATAAATCTAGTGGAGTCAAACCAAATTGAAAGATAACATTTTCAGTTCAACAGTCTTGGCTGTCTGATCCTGTGTGTTGTGGTCCTCAGGTCAGAGCCACTGATCGACCAGAATACTGAACAAAGCAGTGATGGACAGTTGGACACACAAGGTCAGGAACATCTCAGCCTTTACACACCATCTATCACACATCAGGCCTGGCGTAAACACAACCTGGGCTCTCACTACGTCTCTCAGCATCGATCGCTTCCTGCCACAACATCCACAGCAACACATAGTAAAAACGTTCAGACGTATCATTTTATTTTCTCTCTACTCCGTTTTTTATGAAATTAGCTTTAGCAGAGAAAGGTAAAACAAAACAATAAATAACACATGAATAAGACATTGCAATAAATATAGAATATTTGTCATTTATACATATGCGTTTTACCATTTTGGTGTGGTTTGTGTGGGTGCAACATCCATGACGGAGGCTATAGAAAATTCTTGATGAAGAGCCTGCCTGTGCCAGTGCCAGCCCCTGAGGCCTCTGTCCCCTGCCTCTGTGGCTCTCTCTCCATGGGGAAATGTGATTACATGTGTATGAGTGGTAGGTGCTGAGCAGAGAGCGGCTGACACCCGGGAGGCACACTTTGCCACCTCCATGTAAGCCTCTTGTCCAAACAAGTCAGATCTGGGGGTGAGGCAAGACACCCCAAATTGTCTCTCTCAGTGTGACCCTGTCAATCAATGAGGACGTCGGTTACCTCCGGAGTAACAACACAGAAATAGCCATCATTACCTGCTCCCAGACCATTATCCATGAAGCGTGATCATCAAATGAGTGTATCCAGACACCGTTTAAGAATATAACTGTCATAATATTTCTAGACACCAAGCTGAATGCAAATTACAAAGAGGAGAAAAATACAACCATGATTTGATTTGGGCAGAACAGAACATCAGATTCCTCAGTGGGCTATAGAGGCATTCGCTTACATTCATATTGTTGCTGACAGAGAGAGAATGCCAGAAGCCGAAGCCTTGTGTTTTCCTATGGCTCAGTGGTTGTTAGGTTTGATAACATTGCATTAGAGAGATGATCTTTGTCAACACTGCCCGGCTGATGTCATATCTCCAATGACACTGTACACGTCACTACACTCAATTGGGAAAATGACAATGGGAGCATAGGGGTGCAGTATAACTACATGGACTGCTCCACTGCAGCATGAGAGACTGGGAGGTAACCTGATCCAGTCTCTGGTCTTCTTGCACTGCCAAGCAGATATTACTCTGTCTACAGTTGACGGCCAGCCCATCCCCACCTGGCTGAATCTACACTACTCGTTACGGTTAGATCTCTTTACTCTTATATATTTCACAATTTGTTGCGTTACAAAGTGGGATTGAAAAATATTTAATTATCATTTATTTTGTTATTGATCTACATAAAAAACTCCATAATGTCAAAGTGAAAAGAATATTCTACACATTTTTACAAATGAATACATTTTTTATAACAAAAATATGGAAACAACCATCCACTGTAACCTCACAATGCACACTTCAAAACAAATGAGAGCGAGAGGGAATGAAGGAAGGATAGAGGTAGGAAAGGAGTATGGTATGGACTTGTACACATCAATATCATAGGGATGTTACTAGATGACATCACATGCATAGATGAATATTAACAATTTACCTGAAATATGTAAACATAATTTCATAAGTATTCACCCCCTGTGTATAGGCAAGCCTAAATTAATTCAGGAGTCAAATTTGGCTTAACAAATCACATAATAAGTTACATGGACTCTACCCTGTCCTCTGTCCTCCATACATACAACATCTGTAAGGTCCCTCAGTCAAGTATTGCATTTCAAGCACAGATTCAACTACAAAGACCAGGAAACATTTCGAAAGCCTCAAAGAGTGGTAGTGATTGGTAGATGGGTAACATGAACACATCAGACAATGAATTTCTCTTTAAGCATGATCAAGTTAATAATTATACTGTTGATGATGTATCAAACCACCCAGACACATTAAAGATACAATTGAATGATCAGCTATGAAAAGCCAACTGACATTTACTCCTGAGGTGCTGACCTGTTGCACCCTCTACAACCACTGTGATTATTATTATCTGACCCTGCTGGTCATCTATGAACGTTTGAACATCTTGGCCATGTTCTGTTATAATCTCCACCTGGCACAGCCAGAAGAGGACTGGCCACACCTCAGAGCCTGGCTCCTCTAGTTTCCTTCCTAAGTTCTGGCCTTTCTAGGGAGTTTTTCCTGGCCACCATGCTTCTACACCTGCATTGCTTGCTGTTTGGGGTTTTAGGCTGGGTTTCTGTACAGCACTGTAAAAGGGATTTATAAATACATTTGATTGATTGAATTGATTGATTGAATTGTCTTGAACTGAGCTGAAGGACAGGAAAGAAACTGCTCAGGGATGTCACCATGAGGCAATTGGTGACATCCCTGAGTATGGCGTTCAATGGCTGTGACAGGAGAAAGCGGTGGATGGATCAACAGCATTGCAGTGACTCCACAATAATTTCCCAAATGACAGAGTGAAAAGAAGTATAAGATGATACTGCAAAAAATACGGTAAAGAAATACTTTTTGGCGTAAATGCAAAGCCTTATGTTTGGGGTGAATCCAACACAACATATCACTGAGAAACTGCCTCCTTATTTTCAAGCATGGTGGAGGCTGCATCATGGTATGGGTATGCTTGACATCAACAAAGACTGGGGAGTTTTTCAGGATGAAAAGAAACTGGATGGAGCTAAGCACAGGCAAAATCCAAGAGGAAAATCTGCTTCAGTCTGCTTTACACAGACACTGAGGGAGGAATTCACCATTTAGCAGGATAATAACCTGCAACACAAGGTCAGATCTACTTGCTTACCAAAAAGACAGTGAATATTCCTGAGTGGAAGTTACAGTTTTGAGGGGCGGCAGGGTAGCTTAGTGGTTAGAGCATTGGACTAGTAACCGGAAGGTCTGTCGTTCTGCCCCTGAACAGGCAGTTTAACCCACTGTTCCTAGGCCGTCATTCAAAATAAGAATTTGTTCTTAACTGACTTTAAATAAAGGTCAAAAATAAAATAAAACTATGGAGGACTTAAAAATTGCTGTCTAGCCATAATCCCCAACACCTTGACAGCATGTTGAAAAGAATATTGGGCAAATATTGCACAAGCTATGTGTGCAAAACTCAATCCAGTGCAGTCAGAAATGTATATATATTTTCACACTATGAGGTTGGAATAATATTGTGAAAATGATGACAGTGCCTTTTTAGTGTAAAAGTTGTTTGATGGAGTTGTGGGATGGAGTTTTGGCTGTAAATTAGTTAACAATAGACCAATAAGAAAGATAGTTCCAAATCTCTCTACCAATAATAGCTAGTTTTCAGTTTTCCCTCCCAGACAGTCCAATTAAAATTTTTGCTTGAGAAATTGCTCTTTGCTAAGAAGCTATTTTTGTTTCTTTTTGTGTTTTGAAAGGTATTTAACTGGTACCCAGAAATGATTTAATATTGAGATACAAACGGCTGCATTGGACCTTTAAGGTTCAGACACAATGAGAAATCTGATAGTGATAGGTACTTAACACCTCTGCCCAGAGTGGCAGCAGTTAACATTTTGTTGTTCAATACAACAGTTTTATCTCCAAAGCAGCTGCCTGTTAGCTGTCCAGAGTCAGTGGAGTAGCTATCTATGTTGTGCTAAATGGCAATGCTAAACATTTAGCCAACGTTAGCTAGCAAGCAATCTGGCAGTATGGGATAATGGAGAGTGAAATAAATGATTTATTAATCTTGCTAGATACTGTAGCTAGCTGGGTAAAGCATTTAGTGTTGTGTGCATTGTGATGAAAAGGGGGTGGATTACACCAAGAAAAGTTCCCTATTTTTTCCTTGTCACTTCTGTGATTGGCTCAAAGTTATGTTCTCAGTCACTGATGAGCATTGACATTTTACCAGTAGAAATGGCAGGTTCGTTGTGAAGAAATCCAAGGGGGTGAATAGTAATAATAGACACTGTACTCTTTACAGTTAGATCTCTTTACTCTTACTCTTTACCGTTACATTTAGACATCAGGAGGTAACAGGGATTTCAAATAATGTTTAAGTCAAAGATTTGCATCATACTTAACATTGTTTAAGTGCAAGGTCCTTGACAGGCCCCCTGAGATCTGGGCTTTGATAAGTCATCTCTCTGTCACACAATAAAATTAATATCTTACACACTGTTGTAGAAGATTTCTAAATCTTTGGTAAATAGGCCTAGGTACACCCCAAACGCTACAGTTGTGTGAGTGAGTGAGTGATAAACAGAAGCTCCAGTGTGGAGGTGAGCCATTTCACACCCTGGTGAGTGAACATCAACACTAAACCCTGAGGGGAAGGTGTGAGCTAGGCCAGGGGACTCTGTTCTCTCAGCAGGGTTGAGGGGGGTGAGAAGCATTTCTGTGCTCACACCTGGAGGACAACCTGGTGGTAATGAGCCACTAATGGCCTGGGGCCTGTAGCGGCATCCTCTGGGTTATTAGCATGGTGTTACTATGTTATTAATAAGCAAAAGCCTTTTCAATATGCTTGAAGAGAAAAAAGATTGTCCAACCCATTGGGTATCTCATTGCATCTCCATATGCCACCTCTTAAAATATCCAGAGAGACGGAATAAAGATAATTTTAAAGTGTAACATTTCTGATAGCCAACTTTCTAACTCTGACCATAACTTTGGGACTTTATGGAACTCCCAGAAGGCACAAGTTACTGAGTCGTTTGATTGTTTGATTTACACTGAAGACATGACTCTATTATTGTGTTGCAGAATTTGTGAATTTGGTCTCTTGTATAATAACTTCTGTACATTAATTTATACTGGATTAAGCGTCATTTCGTTATTTATGTTTCAACACTTCCTCCATCTTATTTCATTATCAGTTCTTTTTAGGTCTTGGTTCCAAAAGTTTATATATTTTTTCCAAGAGATTGGCAGTTGGATTGGCTTTCTGCAAGGCTTTCTTCAGGGAAGATTTGATGGAGTGAACATTTCGAGACATAGAGGTGATACAGTACATATTTTGATATTTAAATACATGCTTTCAGAATAAAACTATAGGATAATACCACATCCTCCTGATGTAATGTACAGTAGATATAGATCCAAATTGATTAACATTGCGCTGATAACTATAAAGTAACTACCTGGAAATCTACAGGTAGTAAAGGCCGTTTCCTATTCCAAACCACCCTTAATTATATATACTGAGGATTTGAGTTTGGTCTTTGTAGCCGACAAATGAGTACAAATTCTGGCCCGGCTAAATCACTGCTTAACCTGCCTAATACTTCCTAATCTCTTCCAGTGTCAAGCAATTAGCAGAACCCCCCCCCCCCCCCCCCCCCCCCGAGCCCCATGTTTAAAAGAAAGACCCAGTGTTTAGGGGAGGAGACAGTCTTTTCCACAGATCTGCATGACAGTTTGGCCTCACATGCACACAGCCAGAACCCCCTGGAACAACCATTGTTGGCCGCTGGGGAGAAAGGCCTTTGTGCGAGGCTATCTGAAAGGCATTGTCAAGTAGTTGGCACCTTTTTAGTGAATATGCTGCTGCTGTCGCCGCCTCCGTAATTCCGCATCACAATAAAATATGTGTACGCTACCTTTTGTGGGCTGAAGAATCTAGCATATTTAACAGGCCTTGTTGTCAAACAAAGCTCAGCTTAACACCCACTAAAACATTAACATTAACAGACAAACAGGTGGGTAGCAGAGCAGGGCTACCTCTCACACTGGGCTTAGAATAACTTACATGTTATATACAGTAATGACAAGATCACCCAATTCATTTGACTCAAAATACCAGGTCCAATTTGACAAATTCTACCTCAGAAGTCAGCATGACAAATGAACATCATCATCCTTGTATAAAAAAAGAGGCTAAAATAGCAGACCTGTATATGGTGAAGTACACTGCCTAAAACCCTGAGGATAACAACCAGCCCCCATTGACCTGCCCAGATCTCAGTCCACAACTCATTCATTCTTTCAATTAGTGATGTGTAAAACAAGGGAGCATCATAGTGTGGAGGAATCCAAAGGTGTTCTGTCAGCTCACATCTCACATGAATCAGACAGGAGTGGGTTCACTTCAAAGCCCCTCTCTCATGTCATCATGTCACAGAGGCATGATATTGTGACTATGAGATGACCGAGCTCCACAGACCGTGGCTCCCGGATCCCAGTGTCTGACAGGTTACACCAAGGTTAGACATGTACAATACGGCTGATTGTAGCAAACACACACAGCCATCTGATCAAAGCCCTGCTCCCATCACAGAGGCAATCAAGTGAAAACAACACAGGGGTCTGTGGCTCCTTGTTTTAAGCCTATCCCAAACCTTAACCCTTACCTTAACCATTCAGAGTTAATGCCTAACCTTAAGATTTCGGAGTTAACGTCTAAATTTAACCTTAAACACATCGAAATTTGACGTTTGCAACAACTTTGAAATTTGACATTTGAGAAACATGTATGAATGTCTAATTCTGAAGTGAGGCTGTGAGAGCTAATTGTTACAGACACCTCTATATGTCTGAAATTAAACCAAATTCATTCATGAAGTTAGAGCTGTACTTTAAGCTTGACAAAACAACTTTATTGCAATCAAAACCAAACAGGTACCAACTGTTGAGAAAGGAGAGACAAGTCATTCTTGACCAGGTCAGAATGATTGAGGACAACAGATGTGGTCATGAGAACATGGGATCTGCTTATAGTGTTCTTAAATAATCAATCTGATTATTGATTATCCTAATGAGGATCAATCACACGCTTTGCAGCTCTGACTGGTCTGAGTGGGGGATACTCACCAGTAAAACCACTCTACCAAAACACTATCTTGGTTTTTCCTGTCACACTGAAGGTTATCTCAGCGGGCAGCGGAGCGGGGACGTCAGCTGACAGCCATTTCCCATGATGCTCCAGGAGGAGCCGTCAAGCTGTCCATCCAACTGTCAGGTGACCAGTGGTTCCCATGGTTCCCCCCTCTGCCACTCCATTGAGCTGAAAGGCTCTATTATCTGTGCGTGTTGGAGAGGGACTGCTCAGGCTTTGATAAGCTATCACTGGTCCCAGGTGAGCGCTGGCTAACAGCACATCACATCAGGACAAAACGACCCAGTGATACCTGGCAACCAAACACACCCAGTTTTATCACATGTCCTCAACACTCAGCAGCACACAGGCTTGTGGTTATAAAAGTACCTTGGTGAGTGCTTTATAAATATACAGAATCCTATCTGGAAAGTAAACAAACAATGTGTTTATTTATATCGACCTGATAAAAACATTTGAATCAAAATCTCTAGTGACAAAATGTATAATTTCTGCCAAATAAATGTCACAACTTTCACAAAGGAGTATTAGAAACACCAGTGTCAATAAATGTTGTATTCCATAGTTCTCTTTGCAAATGTCCAGTCCAGTTGGTAGTACGCTAAGTTATAATTGCATATATTTAGCAAGTAATACAACATAAAATGCAGAGCTACTCAACTAATCTTAATTTGCTCTGGTATTCCTAGTTTCCAATTAGAGAAGAAGAATAGTGGAGCTACCACCACCTTGTGTACAAACACTTCCCTGCACATCCAATAATGTATTATAGTATCTGGGAAATGAAACATGACAGTAAAACCATGCTGCTGTGGAGGTGTACTGTGTTTACTTCACTCACCCAGAGAGAAACACATACCCAATCAGGTTGAGATATCCTACGGTGCATAGCCTCAGACACGGCTCCCTGTTCAACGCTTGTTGGGTACACAGTTTCATTACCTGAGCTGCCACAGAGCATCACCACAAAGCCAAATGTCAGGTTGTTTTACTATCTCCCTCTGCATTTCAGGCTAAAATAATTCACATCATTGTCTAATGCAGCTTTGTGATTGCTTCTGCGTTACAACATTGCTATTTTTCTGATCATTACAGAAGTGATGGAAGTCAAATTGCTTTTGACAAATTTGTGGATGAAGCCAACCAAAACCGTGAGAGATAGCAACCACCATCCGCAACAACGGCTGTGCTGCTCTTGAGGAACGACACGAAATAAACAAGCTTCTAAATGAGCAGAAAAGATAGCAGAGGGGTGGGGGTGGACAAACGCAATTCTCATTCAATTGAAAATAATGTTTTTTCCCCCCTCTTATACAGGGTACCATGGAGAGAAAGAAAATGGAATAATTGATTTTTTTCTGTTTTCCTCCAGTGTAACATTTCCTTTTCCTATCATCAAATCTAGTCATATCTTTCCACAGCCTGAATGACACTTTTCCCATCCCGGTAAGGCAGTGAAAGGTTGTTTGTTCTGCTAATTAACTTTATTACCCTGATAGCTCCCCACAGTCTTTGACGAAAACAATTACCATCCTTTTTTTCACTGGCAAAAAAACTATTAATTAGAAATGGGGCCTGGTCCCTGCCATGTTAGCCTGCCATGTTCCCAAGCCCTCGAGCAGGATAGCATTACATTGTCAGTAGTAATTTAGCTCTCATCTGTCTCTGCTAATTATTGTCATATTCATCAAATTCATCAAGGAAAGTGCTCTCAGAAGGATTGCATATTTGCAGTTAATATAGCATAAACTGGTATTACCCATCACCACATTTGTGATGATGAGAGGGACACAACTTATTCATCCCTAATTAGAGCAAGCTGGGTAATTAATTATACATTCCGCCTTATTACTTCAGAGTCCCAGATATTGTTTGTAGAAAACCTGGAGAGGGAGAAAGGGGAAAGAGCAGGAGAAGCCAGGAACCAGAGGGAAAAAGGAGGGGTGATGTGTTTTGTCATATGCGCTTTGCTGTAATTCCCACCTGACAAAAGACTCAGAATCAGATGGGAAATTGCAACTTGTCATCCGCCAAATAAACTGCGGTAATAACTGATTAATGATTAGCACCTGTGACAGGTGCAATGCAAGCCGAGAGACATGCTTCAAATAAATAGAAAAAACTATCATATATCACTCATATTGCATTTTTAAGACCCCCATCAAGAAAGTATAAAACATAACTAAACACTTTGGTAAGAAAAATATTAGAATTTCCATAGAACATATTTAACATAGTGTGACTTTTTCTGTGACATGATATTAAAAGACCAATTTCTTCACTGTAAATAGTCCCTTTGTCAAGCCATCAGAATTTCCTATATGCACTATCTACACTGCCTTCAGAAAGTATTCATACCCCTTGTCTTATTCCATATTTTGTTGTGTTACAGCCTGAATTCAAAATGGATTGAATAATGCTTTTTTTTCTCACCCATCTACACACAATACCCCACAATGACAAAGCGAAAAAAACACGTTTTTAGAAATTGTTGCAAATTTAGTGGAAATGAAAAACAGAAATAAGTAATTTGCATAAGTATTCACACCCCTAAGTTAACACCTTGCAGAAACACATTTGGCAGCGATTACAGCTTTGAGTCTATCTGGGTAAATCTCTAAGAGCTTTCCACAAATGGATTGTGCAACATTTGCCCATTATTCTTTTCAGAATTCTTCAAGCTCTGTCAAATTGGTTGTTAGCCATTGTTAGACAACCATTTTCAGGTCTTGCGATATATTTTCAAGTAGATTTAAGTCAAAACTGTAACTCGGCTACTCCGGAACATTCACTGTCTTATTGGTAGGAAACTCCAGTGTAGATTAGGCCTTGTGTTTTAGGTTATTGTCCTGCTGAAAGTTGAATACATCTCCCAGTGTCTGGTGGAAAGCAGACTGAACCAGGTTTTCCTCTGGGATTTTGCCTGTGCATAGCTCCATTCAGATTACAAGCATACACATAACATGATGCAGCCATCACAATGCTTGAAAATATGGAGAATGGTACTCAGTCATGTGTTGTTTTGGATTTATCCCAAACATAACACTTTATATTCAGGACAAACGGTTAATTGCTTTGCCCCATTTTTCGCAGTATTACCTTAGTGCCTTGTTGCAAACAGGATGCATGTTTTGGAATATTTGTATTCTGTATAGGCTTCCTTCTTTACACTCTGTCAGTTAAGTTAGTATTGTGGAGTAACTGCAATGTTGTTGATCCATCCTCAGTTTTCTCGTATTAATTAATTTGTAAAAATTTAGAAAAACATAATTCCACTTTGACATTATGAGGTATTGTGTGTAGGCTAGTGAAAAAAAACATCAGAATTTATTTAATTTAAAATACAGGCTGTAACACAGCAAAATGTGTAAAAAGTCAAGAGGTGTGAATACTTTCTGAAGGGACTGTATGTATGATCAATCTCACTTGAAAGTACTCCATATTTACATGTGTGAGGACTGCATAACTGCATAAGGTTGAGCCTGCTTTCCTCCCCAGCTGTGTTGGTCCCTCCACCCCCACCATCTCTACAGGGACTTGTCATTGTGACACATTTAATCAAAGCATTCAATGAAGCCAGGGAGAATCAGCTCCCATCCCTGCATCACTTAGCTGACTGGGACTGTGTTAATGATAAGCCCTGTCCATCTCAGGCCAACGCTCAGGTAATACTCAGACCAGATGACATCCAGAACAACTTTAATGATTTAAAGTTAGGTTCTAGAAATGTCATCTTTAAGGATTTTTCGATTTGGTTGGCTTTCTTTGAAGATCCCTGTTGTTGAAGTAATAGAAAATGCATTTTACATGTATCGACCAATAGCAGCCTTGATAATCCTATCTATCGGGCTCATAATCCATTTTCCAATTAATAGCTAAACATACCCTCATATCTTTCTTCTCAAGTAGACTATAGTTAACATGGACTTGCTGTAAAAAAAGATAAACAGCCCTACCCATTACCTTATAGCCTTAGCTAACCTGAGGTTACAACCCATTGCTGCAAAAACAGTGTAATTACAGATTGATGGATTTTTCAACATAAATGTGGAGATTACATCCTCCCAACGCTGGTAATGATGCAAGAGCAGCTCCACAACTCTGGGAAGGAAGAGTGGCCTGTCAGAGTCCTGGAGTATGTCAGATTAAACTAACATGTGCCAGTCAATATTGGTACACAGTGACCTGAGGTACCTTTGAAGCAAAACCATTAAGTCCAACATTTCCCCCTGAAAGTGTTTATCTGTGTGGATGGCTTACATGTCCTCTGAAGCAGATATTGAAAATGATTGGACAATGGTAAAATACCAGACAGGGGACCATAAGGACGACCTCAGCAAAAGGGAGAAAAAATCTTAATCTGCAACACAATGGTGCTCTCTTGAAACCCTATCATTTTCACTTCCAGTGGGTCCGCTGTCTGACTGTGAATGAAGTGAAAGGAACGGATAGTGTCGAAAATTGGATCAGAGCTAACATTCGCTCATTTTTATCAGCAGCTGCCAAAGGTCATCTGACATAATAGCTGATGAATTTAAACCCAGCGGATTTCATTTGCTATTTTCAATTTAGCAAGGCCTCCGAACCCCACTGCGATAAGAGCATTCTCCTATCGTGGCCTGTCACAAACATCAAGGATCTGGGGGAACTCACAGGAAGGGAAGAGGAGAAAGCTGCATAAGAATTAAAGATACGGTTGGTAGGAAGAAGAGGGTGTTGCCAGGTGCAAAAGTTGAGAAGGAAGCATCATGTGGGTAAGTTAAGTAAATAGCATTTATAAGCGGCTACAACGAGCAGACCAACTTGACTAGTTTCAGAGCTCCGAGACGGCACGCTCTGAGCTACTGCAAAAATACACACAGCTGGCTAATTAGTAAGCAGGTGAAACTGCTCTTCCTTGTCAGTACGAACAATGTACAGTATGACATGGTGGAGTGTTCATCTATTTAGTAGAGGATGGTGTCTGTATCCCTTATATAGAAGTAATCTTAGCATTAGCGATTAGTCACACCATAGTTTTGCTTTTCAGTATTACAGTATTAGACTCTCAGCATAACACGACTGATTATAGAAAACTGATGTACTGTATATCAAATATTGTATATAACTAATATGATGAATATGGTTTGAAGTTGCTTTGAGGTGATTTAGGCATGCTGTTTGGAGCATGTTAGCGCTTTTATTGTTTTGAACTCAACAATGCTTTATTCTAAGCTGTAGCCAAGTAAACAAAAACAAATCTTGAGCTTAAGACTCGCTATGTCCATTGACTCCAGAGATGTTCTATATTATCCATAAGAAAAGGTCAAATCGTATTGCGGGTGAAAAGTAATATTATAGCTTCATAATATTACATGATATTCTTATTCTTCACTAAACTTTAATGCAGTGTGACATGGAGCCATTTATTACCCAGACATATTATCCTGAACGAGGAGCTCTGCCAAGGAATCCAAACAAAATACTCCCATCAAATTCTATTCAAAGCTGGTAAGGGACACCTGACTGTCCTAGAGATGAGGAAGCAATCCGGCAGGAGGCTGAGTGAATAGGAGAGAGCCACTCATAGACACTTGGCAGAGATGCCGGGCCTAGGAAGGGATGGAAATCGTAGAGAACAGCTGTGACTAATACTGTCTTGTAAGTGCTAGACCCAAAGAAAATGTAGAGTGCTTCAGAACAATTCGGGGATATAAAAAAGAAAGAAGGGGAAAAAAAGATTTCCCCAAAAGCTAAATGATAGACCATTTCTCTAACAGGAAAAATATGTACAATTATGGGCCTGATTGAACTCTACTTTGGATTTAATGGCTGCCAAATAGTACCAGAGTGGCTTAGGATGTTGAAGTCGGCATTAAAGCAAAGGGATTCACTCAAAGGCTATTCAATGTAGTATGATGTACTGTAAAGGGTAGATGATAAATGTCCAACGCTCCAATAATATGATCACAACACTAATGCATTATAGTCCAGTACAAGAGAAGTAACTGAGCAGTAATACGTCTTCATTAGACCAATACAATGCCGAAATACATTCAATCATATACTGTATCATACGGTAACAGTGCTCTATCTTCAATGTAATCCACTGCTTAAATGTCAAAAAGACCTCAGGGAGACTTAAAGGGGAAAAGACATAATGACCTTCTTCCCCCTGTGTTTGTCAAATTATCACAGGAGAGTGTGTGTGTGTGTGTGTGTGTGTGTGTGTGTGTGTGTGTGTGTGTGTGTGTGCGTGCGTGCGTGCGTGCGTGCGTGCGTGCGTGTGTGTGTGTGTGTGTGTGTGTGTGTGCTCTCCTTTCCTAAAAAGGTGCCTCATCTTCCCGAGCCAGGGACAACGTGGTTGGATGCAGCAAAAAACTGGGACGCGTGACAAGTGTCTTCATCTTGCATTAATTGCTCAAATTAAAGCTTTGCCACATCTCTCCAAGCTAGACGTTGCTGCGAGGTCCCTTTGATATGATAATGGCATGCTTCTTAGCAGAGGAAAAATGCAAATTGCAGGCGGTAATTTGGTGGCATGCACCTGCCGACACGAGACTCTTCTCCTCCTTGCCATGGCCGAAGTTCCAGCCACACACAAAAGCAGCCCACTGGTGAAATTACACTCATTCACTTAGACCCGTGTCTCCAACAGATGCTCTGTCTCCCTGTATTGAACACCAGCTCTGGTCTACATTTAGATGCTCATATTCAGTCAACAATATTAAACCAGTACACACTGTCACAAATTGCTAAAAATGTGTCATGACATTTAAGGTATATTTGTAATAGTGTGTATGTAGTCTTTATTTCAACGTCCAGTGAGATGTTGTCCACTGTAGTAAATACTCTGAGCTGAGGTTGCTCCATGGTCATCTCCAGACAGGAAACCCACATGGTTCACTGAATAATGGCTCCACTCCAACCTCTAAAAAAACCTTTTAGCTGCTACATCTAAATGCAAACACGTTGTTCAAGTGCCATATTGCCAAGCTCATCCTTGACAAAGGTCATTCCAGGCCAAAGTGTTGTGGTTCTTGTGCTAGATACTAGCCTAATGTTTGATATCTGAAAATACATGAATAGGCAATACTCATAGTACCCAGCATGCTTCCCTCCAAACACATCACAGTCATATGATGTCAATGGCTGTTCTGACTCTCTACTCTGACTCATACTCATGTGCACCAGAAACAAAAATGTTGGTTAATCTCTGACAACACCGAGTTCATCTCTGCCTCATTGAGTCTCAGCATTAAGGAATGCTAGCCGTGGCCACAATTTGGCTCTTATTCTGAAAACACAACTTATTTAAGCATTTATCATAAAAGGCATCTCCAGTGAAACTGTATATTACATATTTAGTCAAACATCACTGGTCATCCAAGCCATCTCAGACCAATTTTCTAATGTCATAGATTAGTTAGGTGATTGTGCCAGAACACCTACGAGTGTTCCTGGGAATCTGGTTAACTGGGACAGTTACTGGAACTGCAGCTGAGTCATTTTCCCCTCGCAGCCCCTGAAGGTGGGAAGAAGAGAAAGAGGGACTGTGACTGACAAAGACTGTCTTCATGTGTCATCTCTTCACCCCGCTGCCCCACAACCAACCCACAGACATCCTCATTCAGTCCTGAAGCCAAGTCTGTGACCTTAAACACCCCCCCCCCCCCCTCCCTCCATAACCCCCCAGTCTCCATGCCTCCTATTTGTCCATATTGACCACCCCTGTCGACACAAGTAAAGCCAGTATCACACTGGGCCACCAGAACACACATGACTGGTGTTCACCCGACTGTCACCACACCTGGCACAGATAACCCACTCAGCTTGGCATATCAATGCAATGTCAAAAGAACAGATAGCAGCACACATAACATGGCCATTACTCCAGGGAAACTCTGAGATTATAATTTATGCAGGTACTTTACACAAATGTGTAAGTATGGGCAGTTACACAGTTACTTGCCATGTACTGTACAGGGTTGTTTTTTCTGCATATAAATAAGAATATAATATGTTTCTAAACACTTCTACATTAATTTGCATGCTACCATGATTACGGACAATCCTGATAGAATTGTAAGGTTACAGACACACAAATATCAAACCTCCCCAAAAATGCTAACCTCCCCAGTAATTGTTATGGTGGGAGGTTAGCATGTCTTGGGGTATGATATTTGTGTGTTTGTAACTCTCTCACTCATCATTATTCACTATTCATCAGGATTATCCGTAATCATGGTAGCATCCACATTTATGTAGAAGTGTTTAGAAACATATTGTATTCTTATTTACAATAAAATAACATTTATTTTCCAAAAATACATTATTTTCCATTCATTTCTATTGGGCACAAAGTAATCTGAAACACAACCAAAACAAACAGAAAATGCATCCAACAAATTTGGACTAACAAACTTGATGTAGTCATTGCGTGCTATGAATATGGGACCAAATACTTAACTTTTTACTGCTTGAATACACTTACAAATTAATTTGTCCCAATACTTTTGGTCCCCTAAAATGGAGGGACTATGTACAAAACGTGCTGTAATTTAGAAACGGTTCACCTGATATGGACGGAAAAATTGAAAAATTAAAGCGAACAGTCTGCCGTTTAACCTCATAGTCATTGTATCATTTCAAAGTGCTGGAGTACATACTTTTAAAGCTCACTTTATATATATCTTGTATATATATATATTCGGGGGCAAAACTTTTTCAGTGTAAAATTAAAGGACTAAAACCAAACAAAGTATGTAGAAAAGATAACACTTGGCATTCTCTCAACCAGCTTCATGAGGTAGTCACCTAGGTAGTCAATGAACAGTTGAGCCTTGTTAAAATTTAATTGTGGAATTTCTTTCCTTCTTAATGCGTTTGAGCCAATCAGTTGTGTTGTGATAAGGTAGGGGTGGTATACAGAAGATAGCCCTATTTGGTAAAAGACCAAGTCCATATTATGGCAAGAACAGTTCAAATAAGCAAATAGAAATGACAGTCAATCATTACTTTAAGACATGAGCTTTGAAAGGCTCTTCATGTGCAGTCGCAATGAGGAATGCCACAGTAGAGGAAGACCCAGATTTCCCTCTGCTGCAGAGGATATGTTCATTAGATTTAACTGCACCTCAGATTGCAGCCCAAATAAATGCTTCACAGAGTTCAAGTAACAGACACATCTCAACATCAACTGTTCATAGGAGACTTAGTGAATCAGGTCGAATTTCTGCAAAGAAATCAAATGCTCAGCATATGTGGGAACTCCTTCAAGACTGTTGGAAAAGCATGCCAGGTGAAGCTGGTTGAGAAAATGCCAAGAGTGTGCAAAGCTGTCATCAAGGGAAAGGGTGGCTACTTCGAAGAATCTAAAATCAAAAATACATTTAGATTTGTTTAACACTTCTTTGGTTATTACATGATTCCATACGTGTTATTTCATAGTTTTGATGTGTTCCCTATTATTCTACAATATAGAAAATAGTAAAATAAAGAAGAACCCTTGAATGAGTAGGTGTGTCCAAACCTTTGACTGGTACTGTATGTTTATTACATGAGATCATCTTTGAGGACTAACAATCACCAAAATGAAAAGCTTGGCAGTCAGGGATAATCTTACATTTTCCTATTTTGATCATTGCATGGGGCCTCCATTGATGTTGTTATAATGTCGCCCAAATAACATAAGCCATGGCAAGTTGTGTGGAATAGCAGGAAATGTGCTTTAAAAATGCAAATTCTTCTCGCTGTCTCATGGTAAAATGTGTAGAATTGTAGGAAATTTGCTTTAAAGCAGCTACATTTTGTCAGCCAACAGGATGGCCTCTAAAATGTTTGGTTAGCATCCGCACCATGGGCCACACCCTTGCCACACCCTCTACCTAAGCCCCATTTTAATGAAAAAACCTTGCCATACATTCTGTTTGTCTGGATAACACAAACATGTGAGTGTAAAGAACTTGGAAGTAAAAAGTGGAGTAAACCACTGTCAGTGTCATGAACTATTAACAGTGAATCAGTGTTGAATGATGTCATAATGAGTCTTCCCTGTGGAGGGGGGTTGAGCATGGGGACCCTCTCTGCTGCCAAAACACCATTGTCAACTTCGGGAGCAAAACAATGTCCACCAGTCAGGCCTGGCTCACACAGAGCAGCCACACAAACAGGAGGCCCCATGCATATTAATGGGACTCTAACTATGCCATAGGTCAGGCCAATGATTCAGACACGGCCTGATCATTATCTAAGCAGTGCACCTGTCCTTTTGCAACATTTTCTTTCGGGAAGCTGAAGACATTGGCACGCTATAGGCTACACAACAGCGTATAAACGACATGCCCCCACTGATGACAATTTGTAGGACAATACTTCTTACTCTGGCAGGTGAGAGTGAAGAAAGCATGTTTTTAAATTACAAATGGTCCTCATCTCTCTAGGTCTGCCTTGATTAACAAGATAGCATTCATGAGTCTGCAGAACACAAAATGCCTCTCACAGCCAATGGCATCATTTCCCTCCATTTGAAATCAAATCACATTTTATTTGTCACATGTGCCAAATACAACTTTACTGTGAAATGCTTACTTACAAGCCCTTAACCAACAGTGCATTTCAAGAAAGAATATTTACCAAATAAACTAAAGTAAAAAATAATAAAAATTAACACAATAAAATAACAATAATGAGGTTATATACAGGGGGTACGGATAACGAGTCAATGTGCGGGGGTACAGGTTAGTCAAGGTCATTTCTACATGTAGGTAGGGTTAGGGTTAGTGACTATGCATAGATAATAAACAGTGAGTAGCAGCAGTGTACAAAACAAATGGAGGAAGGGGTGATATCAATGTAAATAGTCTGGTGGCCATTTGATTAATTGTTCAGCAGCCTTATGATTTGGGGGTAGAAGCTGTTAAGGAGCCTTTTGGTCCTAGACTTGGCACTTCGGTACTGCTTGCCGTGTGGTAGCAGAGAAAACAGTTTATGACTTGGTATATAGGTCCTGGATGGCACGAAGCTTGGCCCCAGTGATGTCCTGGGCGGTACGCACTACCTTCTGCAGCCCCTTACAGTCAGATGCCAAGCAGTTGCCATACCAGGCGGTGATGCAACCGGTCAGGATGCTCTCGATGGTGCAGCTGTAGAACGTTTTGAGGATCTGGGGAACCATGCCAAATCTTTTCAGTCTCCTGAGGGGGAAAAGGTGTTGTCGTGCCCTCTTTACGACTTTCTTGGTGTATTTGAACCATGATAGTCATTGGTGATGTGGACACCAAGGAGGTTGAAACTCTCGACCCGTTCCACTACAGCCCCGTTGATGTTAATGAGGGCCTGTTCGGCCCGCCTTTTCCTGTGGTCCACAATCAGCTCCTTTGTCTTGCTCACATTGAGGGAGAAGTTGTTGTCCAGGCACCACACTGCCAGGTCTCTGATAGGCTGTCTCATCATTGTCGGTGATTAAGCCTACCACTGTTGTGCCCGTCAGCAAACTTAATGATGGTGTTGGAGTCGTGCTTGGCCACGTAGTCGTGGGTGAACAGGGAGTACAGGAGGAGCCTAAGTACACACCCCTGAGGGGCCCCAGTGTTAAGGATCAGCGTTGCAGACATGTTGTTGCCTACCCTTACCACCTGGGGGTGGCCTGTCAGGAAGTCCAGGATCCAGTTGCAGAGGGAGGTGTATAGTCCCAGGGTCCTTAGCTTAGTGATGAACTTCGTGGGCACTATGGTGTTGAACGCTGAGCTGTAATCAATGAACAGCATTCTCACATATGTGTTCCTTTTGTCCAGGTGGAAAAGGGCAGTGTGGAGTGTGATTGAGATTGCGTCATCTGTGAATCTGTTGGGGTGGTATGCGAATTGGAGTGGGTCTAGGGTATCCAGGAGGATGCTGTTGATGTGAACCATGACCATCCTTTCAAAGCACTTCATGGCTACCGACGTGGGTGCTACGGGGCGGTAATCATTTAGGCAGGTTAGCCTCGCGTCCTTGGGTACATGGAAACCTGTAGGAATTACAGACTTGGTCAGGGAGAGGTTGAAAATGTCAGTGAAGACACTTGTCAGTTGGTCCACGCATGCTTTGAGTACAAGTCCTGGTAATCCGTCTGGCCCCAGGGCTTTGTGAACGTTGACCTGTTTAAAGGTCTTGCCCACAAGGGCTACCGAGAGCATTATCACACAGTCGTCCAGAACAGCTGGTGCTCTCGTGCATGCTTCAGTGTTGCTTGCCTTGAAGCGAGCACAAAAGGCATTTCGCTCGTCTGGTAGACTCTCGTCACTGGGCAGCTCGTGTCTGGGTTTCCCTTTGTAGTCTGTAATAGTTTTCAAGCCCTGCCACATCCGACGAGCGTCAGAGCCAAGGTAGTAGGATTCAATCTTAATCCTGTATTGACGCTTTGCTTGTTTGATGGTTCGTCTGAAGGCATAGCAGGATTTTTTATAAGCGTCCATTAGTGACCCGCTACTGGAAAGCGGCAGCTCTAGCCTTTATCTTGATGTGGATGTTGCCTGTAATCCATGGCTTCTGGTTGGGATATGTACAGTGCCTTGCGAAAGTATTCGGCCCCCTTGAACTTTGCGACCTTTTGCCACATTTCAGGCTTCAAACATAAAGATATAAAACTGTATTTTTTTGTGAAGAATCAACAACAAGTGGGACATAATCATGAAGTGGAACGACATTTATTGGATATTTCAAACTTTTTTAACAAATCAAAAACTGAAAAATTGGGCGTGCAAAATTATTCAGCCCCCTTAAGTTAATACTTTGTAGCGTCACCTTTTGCTGCGATTACAGCTGTAAGTCGCTTGGGGTATGTCTCTATCAGTTTTGCACATCGAGAGACTGACATTTTTTCCCATTCCTCCTTGCAAAACAGCTCGAGCTCAGTGAGGTTGGATGGAGAGCATTTGTGAACAGCAGTTTTCAGTTCTTTCCACAGATTCTCGATTGGATTCAGGTCTGGACTTTGACTTGGCCATTCTAACACCTGGATATGTTTATTTTTGAACCATTCCATTGTAGATTTTGCTTTATGTTTTGGATCATTGTCTTGTTGGAAGACAAATCTCCGTCCCAGTCTCAGGTCTTTTGCAGACTCCATCAGGTTTTCTTCCAGAATGGTCCTGTATTTGGCTCCGTCCATCTTCCCATCAATTTTAACCATCTTCCCTGTCCCTGCTGAAGAAAAGCAGGCCCAAACCATGATGCTGCCACCACCATATTTGACAGTGGGGATGGTGTGTTCAGGGTGATGAGCTGTGTTGCTTTTACGCCAAACATAACGTTTTGCATTGTTGCCAAAAAGTTCAATTTTGGTTTCATCTGACCAGAGCACCTTCTTCCACATGTTTGGTGTGTCTCCCAGGTGGCTTGTGGCAAACTTTAAACTACACTTTTTATGGATATCTTTAAGAAATGGCTTTCTTCTTGCCACTCTTCCATAAAGGCCAGATTTGTGCAATATACGACTGATTGTTGTCCTATGGACAGAGTTTTCCACCTCAGCTGTAGATCTCTGCAGTTCATCCAGAGTGATCATGGGCCTCTTGGCTGCATCTCTGATCAGTCTTCTCCTTGTATGAGCTGAAATTTTAGAGGGACGGCCAGGTCTTGGTAGATTTGCAGTGGTCTGATACTCCTCCATTTCAATATTATCGCTTGCACAGTGCTCCTTGGGATGTTTAAAGCTTGGGAAATCTTTTTGTATCCAAATCCGGCTTTAAACTTCTTCACAACAGTATATCGGACCTGCCTGGTGTGTTCCTTGTTCTTCATGATGCTCTCTGCGCTTTTAACAGACCTCTGAGACTATCACAGTGCAGGTGCATTTATACGGAGACTTGATTACACACAGGTGGATTGTATTTATCATCATTAGTCATTTAGGTCAACATTGGATCATTCAGAGATCCTCACTGAACTTCTGAAGAGAGTTTGCTGCACTGAAAGTAAAGGGGCTGAATAATTTTGCACACCCAATTTTTCAGTTTTTTATTTTTTTTAAAAGTTTGAAATATCCAATAAATGTCGTTCCACTTCATGATTGTGTCCCACTTGTTGTTGATTCTTCACAAAAAAATACAGTTTTATATCTTTATGTTTGAAGCCTGAAATATGGCAAAAGGTCGCAAAGTTCAAGGGGGCCGAATACTTTCGCAAGGCACTGTATGTATGGTCACTGTGGGGACGCCGTCGTTGCACTTATTGATGAAGCCGATGACTGAGGTGGTATACTCCTCAATGCCATTGGATGAACCCCGGAAGATATTCCAGTCTGTGCTTAGCAAAACAGTCCAGTAGCGTAACATCCGCGTCATGTGACCACTTCCGTATTGAGTGAGCACTGGTACTTCCTGCTTTAGTTTTTTCTTGTAAACAGGAATTAGGAGGATTGAATTATGGTCAGATTTGTAAAATGAAGGGCAGCGGGGAGCTTTGTATGCATCTCTGTGTGTGGAGGTGAGGTGGTGTAAAGTTTTTTTTCCTCTGGTTGCACATGTGACATGCTGATAGAAATTAGGTCAAACGGATTTAAGGATGCCTGCATCAAAGTCCCCGGCCACTAGGAGCGCCGCTTCTGGATGAGCATTTTCTTGTTTGCTTATGGACTTATAGAGTTGGTTGAGTGCGGTCTAAGTGCCAGCATCGGTTTGTGGTGGTAAATAGACAGCCACGAATAATATAGATGAGAACTCTTTGGGTAGATAGTGTGGTCTACAGCTTATCATAAGGTACTCCACCTCAGGCGAGAAATACCTCAAGACTTTTTAAATATTAGACATTGCGCACCAGCTGTTATTGACCAATAGACACACACCCCCACCCCTCTTCTTACCAGACGTAGCTTCTCTGTCCTGCCGGTGCATGGAAAATCCCGCCAGCTCTATATTATCCGTGTTGTCATTCAGCAACGACTCGGTGAAACATAAGATATGACAGTTTTTAATGTCCCGTTGGTAATATAATTTACAATGATAGCACGTTGGGCAATAGAATGGATGGCAGTGGGAGATAACCTGCTTGCCTACGAATTCTCAGAAGGCAGCCTGACCTCCGCCCACTTTTTCTCTGTCTTTTCTTCACGCAAATGTCGGGGATTTGTGCCTGTTCCCGAGAAAGCAACATACAGTATCCTTTGCGTCGGACTCGTTGGACTCGTTAAAGGAAAAGGCTTCTTCCAGTTCGAGGTGAGCAATCGCTGTTCTGAAGTCCAGAAGTTATTTTCGGTCATAAGAGATAGCAGCAACATTATGTAAAAAATAAGTAAAAAACTAACAAAATAGCACAGTTGGTTAGGAGCACCTAAAACGTCAGCCATCCTCTCCAGTGCAATTCCACTCACTTAATGGTGTTATGAAGAGAACCATCAAGGCACACCTGTAGAGATAGGATATGTTGCTTTATTGTTCCTACAGTAAAATATGGAATGTCCACAATTTGACAGGCTGTTCCCGTGTTTGTGCTCTGGCAGACTCACCACAACAAAGACAGATAAACAAATTGACAGACATCTTTTTGCAGAGATAATGGTGTAGTAAAAGGTTCTCACGCTATCGTAATGCTGTCCTGCAAAAATAATACTCAACCAGGGTTTGGGCTGCTATTTTTATGGCACATGCTTATACTGAGTGAATCTGTCATGATAAAAAGTATGAAATAGATCTACACATTTTTTAACATTTCAAAATAATAGATTTTTTGGTTGTTTATTTTGTTGACACACTCAAAGAAAATGCTTTTGTAAACACAGGTCAAAGACTTCTACTCGGGTGGCCTTATGCTTCAGTAAGACGCAGGATGCAAAAGAGACGGGGTTAAACCTACAGAGTTGAAATATTCACATGACGCCAGCGCTTCCCAATCATAGCAACAGTGGTGGTTATTTTGGCGGCCCAGAGTGACATTAACTGAAGTCACAGCCCAACAGTGGATTAATGGCCTGAGAGAAGAAGCTTGGGAGCAGACTGATGATGCTGGCATGCTGCCCTTTCCTTGCCCACATAGGCAACGACAGGGTCATTCCTGTCCCACTACCCTGAATGAAAGGGCCCCTTCTTACTTGACTGCAGTGGTTGGCATGCTGCCCCTTTCAGGGCCCAAAGCTGCCTGTCTGTTTCTATGCAACAAATTGGTACATTCTCAGAATAATAATTAGTGCAGCCATGAACATGCCATTGTCTAACATGCATAATGAAGGAACTGCCTTCTGGCCATGTGACTGACTTCTGACACCTTAACTGTTATTGACTGACCATAAATTAAAGGCAACCGTCGCTTTCCAGAAATGTTGTAACAATTGTGAGATGCCCATTACTATTATTACACATATTACGGCCACTAGACAGAATTGTTTCGAATCTCAAGCATATATTGATGTCTCTATTTTCAGTCACAGATTTTTCTGCAGTTCTTATCGCTGTTTCAGCTCAACTACGGTCCTTTATATGTCTGAATGGAAGTACGAAGCCCTTTAATTGAGGTTCAAAGCAGTGAGAAAAGTCTCCCTGAAGCTCTACATTTCCCTTCATACTGTAGCATTCAGATCAACAAGTCAATAGTCAAAGGAAACATAGGAGAGCTGAAGGTGATATCTTAGAATAATCCTCTTACTGGATTTCTGTGGAGGTAAAGAAATGGTCCTGGTTAGAATAATCAATCTGGGAGGGCAATTATCTAGAAATGTGCCATGGAATCTATCTGGCCAGTTCTTAGGGATATTTCAATAATACATACCTTAGGAAATGCAATGCTTCATTCTTACAGATGTACTGATATACTGTACCTCTAACATACTGTCTAAGTAATGAGGTTGTATGTCCACTCATGCTATACAATTCATATTGCGACGCATACGAGTCTATGATATAACTGTGTACACAAATCAGTCCACAATCCAAGTGTATTATTCCCATGTACTAGATTAAACAAAATAGCTATCATTAAGGAGACAAGCGGCCTGCCACCCGAATAAAAAGGTATTCTCCCCAGAATGGGATTCTCCTAACTTGAATGTGTTTTAGTGGACACATTTCAAGCCATGGTAAGTGTTGTTTGTTTCTGTGTTTGCCAAATCCATACTGTATCAAGATCTCTTATAAGAGATTCTCCAGTACTTTTGTTTACTTTTTAGCATGTAGCCCTCACGAGCCAAAATTGGTCCCCGAAAATTGCAAACTATATTACATATATGCAGCCACCTCATTGCTCTGTCTCTCTCTCTCTCTCGTTCTACTTTGTGTGCATCTTGCAAGCTGTCACTAAAATGGCGAGGGGCTGAAGCTCATTGGCTAGAACTTGAATTGCTAGGGGGCTGGCACATGTGGGGGAAAATGTAGTGAAAATAGCTCAGCATAGCTTTCAGAAAAACTGTTGCCTTCAAACTAGAGATTTCGTGACTAATTGAGATAAGACAGTAATTCTGCTCATAGATTATGTGTGTGTGAACTACACTACACATTGACACACACAGCCCAAAGCAGAAGGTTAGAAAAATATTTAGTAGTCGCCAAAGTTCGACCATGGAGCATGCCCTGTGTTTCTGCGTTTTTGCCAACAGCATACTGTATGAAGAGCTGTTACAGTGTAGCTGTGGTACACAACCATATTGAATTTGCCTTCAACTACTTGAATGATTCATCCAGTACTAAACATGATGTTAATTATTTTATTAAGTGTCAATGCTTTCAGCATTTCGATTTTCAGAATTCTGTATCTTATTGTGTTTTTCAGATTAAAACATATTTAAAGTAACCTCATCAATTGAGAAGCATTTAATTACATTTTTTAAAAAACTGAAACTTTTTCTTCTTGTCATTTTCTTTGGCAAACAGACAACAGCTGTAGGAGGCAAACATCATTACTCATGAATGACACTGAACCTGTTTCCATGGTAATACACTTCCTTTGCTTTCTTCCTAGAAACCCTGAACAGTGTCTGAACCCCAAACACATTTTCAACACAGGCTTTGACTAATGCTTTGTGTTGGAGAATGGAACCTCATGCATGTACAACCCAAATCAATCATACCCAACATGTATTAAAAGTTGAATTATCTTCACATTTAAAGAAAGTTTTGACCTATAACAATTGAGGGTAATATAAGACGGAATTAAGTGTCCACATATCAAGGAATTAATTAATTAATTGTCAATATCAGCACAACTTTCTACTTTGCTGTAGAAGGACACATACTTCATGTCTTCATAGAGGTGTGATATACAACTGATAACATGATCTTAGTAGCCTAAAGCCTAAAGCCAGCACACAGCCATGCACACACAATATAATCACAACTGTTATGGATATACATAATAGCCATAGCAAACCCATTTGCTATGTTCTCTAATGGTGACAAACTGCCAGTAATTACTGATTAAATCCCCAGCCCATCACTCCTTCCTGGTCTGCTATCTGAGGGGGGTTGGAGGAACGGTTGTGGCAGCCACATGACAGAGTGCCCCCTTCTGGTGCTAGGTAGAGCGAGCAAAAACACAGGAGCTTATTTGATCATCTTACATAACACACCATGTAGCAATATTTCTCTGTTGCCTTCATCTAATAGGATTCAATAGGATTGACTGAGCTCCAGGATATATCTCTAACACCAACAAACAGCCCACCACAGAAATGAACATTGATATTAGTAGGTCTCTTCTACTCTCATCTGGTCACTTTGGGCTAGTTCAGTTGAATGATCTGTATTAGGATATGATCATAATTATTACACCATTTTTTTTTAATGCCATCTTACCATTCTCTTACCAAATACCATCAAAATCTATTGAATTGTACAGTATCTGCTAGGCACAATTCTTTATCTGGGCCCAATGTTCCACTCTCATTTGAGGATATTGTAAACCTATTATGAAAATAATTTTTCCCATAAGGGGTGCAGGAGTTCATGGAAGAAGCAACTATTCTCTTTGTTTTGTGATAGGCTGTCTCAGCTGTCTGTGTCCTGTCATTCTGACATCTGGTATAAAAGACAAGCAAGCGGTTTGCGACATCACAAGCCACGAAAAAAGAAGATAAAAAAGCACCTTTAAAAAAATCAAGAGTTTATGGGGCAGAGATCAGAAATAAGTGCTGCTCTACAACATGCTGAGCCTCGAAAAAAAATCATTTAACATTCTTTAATTTTCTGAGTAAAATGGACAGCCATTTCAGGTCGAATAATTGTTTGAACCAAGGATTTTATCATTAATCCAGGAGGGCTGGCAGATCTGGGGTCACACTGGGGGTTGATTAGGTACGAGGCGCACAAAGCTCTCTTCAGTCGATGCCGTTGAAAAGAAGCAAGTAATTTAGATTCAGAATTGGTCTAGGACTGTGAAGCTCGCTCCATTACCGAACATTTTCAATTTCAGCCTCACAATAAACATCAAGCTTGCCAAGGAAATTATAGCATTTGGTAATGTACTGGAGCAGATAGGTGGGTATTGACAAGAGGACACAACCCAAGGCATCAGCAAAATAAATCCTTGAGATATGGGGTCTCTTGTTTGACTTGGGTGGACTCTCTGTTTTCTTAAGATGTGTTCCTGAGCTTACCAACATGCATACAAAAATGTTTTTTGCCCAAACAAAATATGCCACAAAAGAAAATGTAAAACCATTATATCAAAACTTGTACACATCTTTGCTTGTCTTTTTGAGTGTTTATAACACTTACATTCTGAGATTGAAAACAAACTGAAGGCCTTGAACAGTAGAACTTATACAGTGGACTACATTTAACAATATACTTCATCCAATACAAAGACCTCATAGTATGCCATGTTTACATCCATGCATGTGCCATTCTTCCCTAGTTTAATTCAATTCCTCTATTATTTAATAACGGTGCAGATGAGAAATTAGTTCCATTTACAATGCCATTGTTTATCTACAATGATGAAACCCAAATGCAGACACCAAACTATTCTGGAACTACTGGGGGATATTATTTAGGACAGCATTGTGTTCCAAGAAATTATTGGTCAACCATTTTCCTTTGATGGAATGTTCTGTTCATTGCTTGCTTGGGATTGTAATGAGAAACATTTAAAGCACACAATTCTGCCGATTTCTGTCCTATAATTACAAAGTTGGGGTGCATAGTTCAAACCCCCTAGTCTTCAAAAAAGAAGCCTAAGCAAAACCAAGATTGAGCATTTTTACATTGGATTTCAGTATAACAAGTAATAACTTTTGCATCGGTAGCATAAAATCAATGAGAGGTGTATTCAGCTGACAGTTCGGAGCTAATTTCCCCCTGCATTTTCACTGCATCTTAATCCCAGGAGAAGGAGAAAGCCAGGAAGCAAAGAAGAAAAGGATGGGGATCTTCCACCTAAATGAATGTTATCAGCATGAAAACAAAGTGACGACCTGAACAAAGTCCATTTTACACCCACACCTCAATAGATTTCACCCCTGGAGGCAATATCCATTGAGCCAGACATGGCTAATAGGCCTCTACTCTCCTTGACTGTGCAGTCACATTGGACGCATATCACCGGGGTTCCACTTGCACACGGTAACCATGAGAAAACTGAACCAAGAAGGTTGCCTCACAAAAAACGATTTGAGACCGTTCACTCACAAAAAGATTTCCCAGTGTGTTTCAAAGGACCTTCGCGTACTGCAATTTGCCATAGTTGCACTCAAATACAGTACTGCTGAAACAGAGCTGCTGTTTAAGGGTGAGAGTAAAAATGTTGCTAAAAATCGCATGAGGTCTCCAGTAATTTACAAAAATGAAATATACCCCTGGATTTAGACGAATATGACAGATAATTGCATTTGCGGGTAACTGTTACCAGAATGCTTAACCTGAGGAAAACAGGAGCATTTTGAGAGTGAACTGCAGCACAATGAAAATAAATTAAATGCAGATTTGGTGCAGGGTTGTGATAACAATTTCCCCAAGGGGACTGAGTTGGCAGACGTACTGCTTTACAATTAAGGAAATTAAGCAAGGGTGGAATCTGCAAAGATTGAGTTATAGAGTCACGGTACATGCCCCATCACACCAAGCAAATAACATCCGACTTTTAACTGCAATTGATACAACCATATGAATTCCTCTGTTAAAGCATCTGACAACATGTGGCAGATTGGAAAGCTGGTACAACGTTTCCTTGCTCTGTTTGCTTTGCTTTTTCTCTGTCGTGGAGAGACGATTTAATTTCCACGAACAGAAATGTGTTGGCCTCTCTACACTATTCCTGATTGGATAGAAATGTACATGGCAGCAGACAAGGAAAGCCATGCTGATATCTAGGTACATCACATTCCCAGAAATTACATATCCAACCTTGCTTTCGCAATACAAACAGATTTCTCCTACCCTTAGCCTGGCTTGTAGTTGGCATTTTTGTACTTCCAAATACCTCTTGCCCCTCTCTAGCATACATGGGTATAGGTTAAGTCCAGGAGTCAGCAGTCTCCATTGAGTGACTATAGCTATGATTCATGAATAGATCGATGATAAGACAAGGAGAGAGAGACAGAAAGTTAAGGTCACCAAAGTAGGAATTGGAGACCAAGAGGTGTTGGTCAACCGCATATCAACATAATCAATGTCTTAAACTTCCTTGACACTTGGCCATAGCCCTCCAGTGTATCCAATTCCACTTTGAGCCCAGAGAATCTCCCATGGAAAGTTAAAGCCCCAGACGCCAGCCCATTTGATGGACAGCTGAATTGAAGGCAGCCACTTCTTCCAGATCACTGCCTCCAATTTTCTAAAGGTGGTAAACTTAGGAGATAGTGTCACCACCAAGTTATATGAGGATGTAGCTCAGAGGAAACACAACAACTTAACACAAACACCCTGCTTCCCCAGATATGAAATGAAATATTGACTTGATGAAGGTGTAGGGTGTTAAGATAGATTGAGGATCAGGGCAACAAAGGGCCAGCATAATCAGGAAGAGACAGTGTAGAAGACGTCAGGGTCAGACAATTTCCCAGGGGAGGATAGAACGTTCCTGAACCCTGATCTAACCTCCGGACAACTCACAGCAAAACACTCATCCTCTCAATGTGAGGAAGTGCAGTGATGACATCAAAAGATGAAGGCATACTTCACCTAAGAGCCTATCACTACTGTGATAAGACTATGACAGATATACCTTCAAACACCATTTTTACAGATTGAAAGACGAACAGAAGGTAAAATAATTTTACAGACACTTCTGATACACGGTTAGCAATTACTGTATACCTTACTCAATTTTAGTTTCATAGTCAAATGGATTTGTTGTGTACATACTTTTCACATCCATCAGTGAAGTGCTCTTACATAACTTTAAAGGAGGTTTGCACAGTGTTTGTAATGAACACCACCAACCACACCATAAATGACAGAAACTGGACTGCATGTCCATCCACTACTTTAATCTGTATCTTATTGGAAGGGAAATGTTTGACTACTGCAACCCTTTTAGAGTTTTGAAAGTTTGTATCATTATCGCTCAATTGACGCTCCTATGGGGAAAAAACACTCAATCATTTACTACGTTTGATGGAAACAGCTCCTTTCATCTTACCTTCGGTTTGAGGGAAAAGTAACCCTTCAACACTATCAAAAATATACATATTTCACAAATCTCTCAAAATCTGGCAAAGAAACAAAAGGGCTTTTTCAATAGAGGTAATGCATACAGCAGATGGCTCCTTCTCATCAGATTGTCTGTGATTGTTTCAGTCCGTTCTAGGATAGTTTTTTGTTGTTGTTTTTTTTCCCTCTCATTACGTTCACATCTGTGTGAGACTAACAGGTGTGGGGTTAAAGAGAGACACGTGACAGAAAATTGTGAGGGCTTGGAACCTAGCCCATGTAACACTAAAGTAGATGAATTAGAAAGAAAATCAAACCATTTTCTGCCGACTTGAAGATGATTCTAGGCTGTCAGTGAGGGCACAGCAAATCTTTCTCCATAGTATGTGTGAAGCATGTCAACAAATGTTTTTAATATCAATACAGACAAAATCAGGACCTTGTGCGTAAAAAGGCACATTTCACCAACATCAGCACTGTTTTGCTCATTGAAACTGTTCAATGGAATACACAATGCTTAGAGAGTAGCCAGCTATGCTCCATGTAACTATGCACTACAATATTACAGGAAGAAATGCTTTTAAATAGAAGGTAAAATGTCTAGCCATTAACATTTCTGGGAAAAAAAACAAACATTGTCTGTTCTCTTGTCCTCCTTGTGTGCCAGGGCGACCACACAGCGAAAACTAGGAAGAGGAGGAAAGTTTTCATATAATGTCACCCACTAACTGTCCCCACACCCTTCATCCCCAGTGCAACCCTCAAGGGCACCCTGCTCATACAATGTGAAGGAGATTACCACAGTAGCTAAGTGCTGTCAATGGTACACCAGAAAAGCAGAGACTTCATCTATCGTAGCAAGCTGGGTTAAAACTAAGATGTTTAATTTCTTACTTTTTATCATGACCATGCAGGCCACTGCTTCAGTTTCAAACTAGTTATTTTCACCATTCAAGTTCCAACATCAAATCTCAAGCTCCCCCAAATCTTTACTGTCTGAGTCCCAAGATGTCCCAAAAATCTGGATATTTCCAATCTTGGCTTGATGGGGTGCATGGAATTAAGAGAGGCAATTACAGAAAAATGAAATCTTGTGTTTTCTATACAAATGTGAACCAAGGGAAAGCAGATTACGATAAATCCAAACTGCCTGTGAATTCATGGGGTCCCTGAATGACAGAACTTGTTATTACTGTATGTAAACACTGCCAAGCTGATGATATTGTGGTAAAACACATCATACATAAAACATCTCTGGACATGTTCAATTACCCAAAGCACATTAAGAGCCTCATGAACAGCAGTCAAGATTTTGGGGGATGTAATCATCTTTATACAATTATGAACAAATGCTGAAAGAATTTTGGTGATGCCAGTTTGGACAGTAAATAAGTTTGAACAATTTGAAGACCGCAGGGGCCCTTTATCATATTATTATTATTTTATTTACATATTTTTGTTTTTAAATTACCACATACTCTGCAAAACTGATATTGTAGAGGCTTGCATATTGATTTTGATGGTTTTCGTCAAAGCCCGTGAATTTGCCACTAAATCATACAACTGTCATATTATCTATCACATACGATACATAATGAGTAAAATTACTTTTTGCCAAACCAAAGCCCATTAAACACATTTTTGTGGGGTGCAAATATAATTTTCTAGGTCTCATTATTCCTTTTCGCAGCACTGTCTCAGCAATGCAGGTTATTCTCACCATCTGCATTGGTAGATTAAGCTAAGGAGGCCTTCATTACCCAGCCACAGACAACGCATCATTTCTATGCGTTTCAGGCTCTGGTTGGGAGGAAGAGATTTAACCCTCCCCCCTCAACATATCAACTTGGAAGGCCATTAAAGCCTAACCATGTGAATACCACCTATTCAGGGAGAACTCATTGTTCACGCCAAGGTAAGTGAGCAAATCTTTAGACTATAATCACTACCGCACACGATACACACTGATTTGAAAAGAGGAGAGGGAGAAATTGAGAAAATAAATATTAAGATACAGAGGCCGGTCCTTCGGCTTGTGGAGATAGTGTGTGCACAGGAGCAAGTCTAATTCTCTTTCCATCTGAACCAAATTAGAAAGTATGCCAAGCAAAACGTGTAAACCTATTGATGCCTCTGGATGTATGCATGCAACCACAAAATATCCACTCTACCATTACCAAAGGATGGCGAGGAAGGCTTGAGTCAATGAAACCCTATAGGATGAAAATAGCAAAGAACAAACAAACCCACTGGGAGAACACAGGAGGATCTCCAGCATCTATCACACATCCTGATTATGAGGCTGCAGTGATATGGGTCAAACGTTGCTCAGCAAACATTAATAAATCCCTCTAAATGGACCAGCACAATGGCCACTAGCTATGGTTTTACATTGTGTGTGTTTTAGAGACAGCCTCGCGTGTCTAAGGAGAAAGGGGTCAGCCAGTCAAATCTAATGGGTAAATATGCTATGCGACTGCATCCCCCTGTGCAGTATTGCTAATTTATCTGTCAACAATATTAATTGTGGTTTTAATTTCAGTCACTTTATCAGAACAAATATGTCAAGTAATTTTAATATCCTAACATGTTGGATCAAAGTGATCACACAGCCAACAATACGTTTAAGCCAAATAATCTTGGTAAACTCATTACAACATTTCTAAAATGTTCTGTTAAGTTGTCATTTTACTGTGCACATTTGAACAGGCATTGGCAGTAAAGACCACTGAGCAAACATGAGTTTGACTTTCAAAATGAAGGCCCTGTGTGGCTGAATTGTTCTTGTCTTCCATATGCACTACATAAAAATGTGTGAAATTAGATGGTCATGATACATCGATACATTGTAGACAGTTGTTCCTTCATAGAGCTCACAGGTAGCATGACCCCTCCAGCAAAAAGGACCAGTGTCAGTCAGCTGGTGGATATGATGTTGGTGTGCATTTTTACAAGCAAAAATTGTTTTCTGGCATTTCATGGGTGATAAATTATGTTAATCCTTAAGGGGCACTGGGGTGGAAATGAATGAAGTGAGAGAGAAGGCGAGATTAGCATATCCTAAATCCATTTACAGACTGGCAGTGTCTGGAGCAGGGCTCCAGTTTCACCCGTTATTATTCCATCATCGATGCTTCATTTCATCCCCACAACCACCCTCCAACCCAACCCCCAACCTCCACCCCCCCAAAACCCGTTCCCAGCTTCCACTTAAACCAGCACGCTTATTTGCTCAATATTTGTTGGATTAGTGTGAGACCTGAGGTTAGAGATTATTTGAGAATGTGACAGGAGTTCTAAAAGTATGGACATGAACTGTGCAAAACAACAGGACACAACAAAGGACTGGATCAGAAAAACACAAATGGACAACACTTGACTTGACACAACCTGACATAAAGCCTACATAATGTTATTATCATTGTAACATAAGACCAGTCTTATAACAGTTCATTACAGACCTAATGACAACCATACTCATGAAAAGTGTCAACCAAATGATCATGCATGGGTTGCAAAGATACCGGTAGTCTACCAAAGTTACCGGAATCTTCTATATGTTTGGTAATGAGCAGGTAATCTATGGCAATCTATGGTAATTTAGGTAATTTATACTATAATAACTTTAAAAAATATGTATTCATATATATAGTATTCATTTTTATATCTGTGTCCATATTGTCTTTGAGTTTCAATTAGATAGGCCACATGGTTAAAGAGAAAATATAATAATGAACGAAGCATCTAATCAACAATGGAATTATTTTCAATTCTCTTCCAACTATTGTCTATTTTCACAACTGCCACCAGTTAGGCCCCAAAACATTTACAACAAAGACCTAGTACAATACATAAACCAGTGTAAAAAAAATATATATAAATGATATTTCATGCTGAAACCCTCATATTAAACACCAATGTTATTCACTAAGTTGATGGTTTATATTTAGGATAATGTTTTACAACTTTGTCATTCTATTTTGTATCTTAAAATCATCTTATTTGATTGTTTTATATATTTTACATGTTTACATATATCTGAAGTACCCAAAAAGGCCACAAGATGTCATTCTGATAAAATGCCATATATTCCTTGAAAGTGACCAAAATTCAGGTATTTTACTGGTAAACTAACAACGTTTCCAGTATATCCTCCCTTTGCAACCCTACATGCTTGTAAAGTTCAACCAAGACACAATATCCATGTTTATCAACTTCATAAAGTGATTCCCTAGTATGGCAAATATTGTGATATACTGTATGTAAGCTATCCTCTTCTAAAAACTGCACAAAAATGTTTCCATATTCAAACATGGGTCTTTGATGCTGCACAACTGAGTGAAAGACAAAAACCTCTTTATGTTGGAAACACATTAGAACACTACCCAGGATGAAATAGGGGCTTCAGCACCAGCAACCTCAGAGCCTGACAGAGATCAGGATGGGAGAGAAAGGAGAGAGGCACCTCTAAAAGCAAGGTGTTTCATAGGCTGGGTGCCCTTATTTAGAGGCTTGTGTGAATCCATAGTCAAAAGTAATCAGCCGCGTCCCCAGACTGCTCCTCTCTTTTCCGAGGCACACAGCCAGCAAAAACATATTTCCATTTTAACGCCTTCTGATGATCAAAGCATCAGCTTAATATAATCAGCTCAAACCCATTTACTGGCGAGCCCCACCGCTGCGTCTGGGGAGCGCTTCCCTTCCCAGCCCTATCTATTCTAAAACAGGTGCTATAATAGTAAATTAATTAGGCTGAGGAGATGCACCTTGTACGCGGCTGCCGCCAGCCCCTTGTGGGTCACAGCCTCCAGGAAAATGCCATCTGGGCTGCGTTTCCCCAGGGAGGCCCGAGGGGAGGGGGGACGTTGGGGGGCACACTGCTACTGACTGGACCTGCGCTTGACTGTGGAGGTTTTTACATGACAATTAACCCTATTAGCCTTTCGCTTACTGTGTATTTGCTTCTGTATTATTTTATCCTTGAGGGGGGTGTTGGTGGTAGTGGTGAAGGGGGAGGGGGGTGTTATAGCACCTCAACATGTCGGTTTCCGCGAATGTTTACAGATTGTGGCAGCTGCTACGCATGAGAATGCCAGAGGGGCAGCGACCTTGGCTGTACGATTGACATCTTGCAAAGGAAACGCAACCTCTCATACAGCTAATTTATTCCCACAGAAGGTTCAGTCTGCTACAGTGGGAGAAGATCACAATTGTCCAGAGGGGAAGATATTACAGTGCCACTAAAGAGTGACGGGAGGTCAAAGAGCCTTAATTACCAACCAACCTGCGCCTGTGCTCAGGCTGCCCATCACATATCCCGCTAGTCGATAAACCTTAAGGTTATTTAGGCAGATGAAAACAAGAGTCAAGGGTGCTCTATGGCACATTCGCATGAGGACAGCTTTTAATTGCCTAAAAGATCTCTTCGGCTCCAGAGACGGATGTGGATGTGGCAACCGTCTGATCTTAAAGCGCCCACGCAGCTCTGCTCCGCTGATGCTGGCTAAGCTAATAGCATGTAGCACTGGAAAATGCGAGGAAGGGTTTGACTCCTGAGCCTGAAATCTGAGCGTCAGGTTGTTTTCAAGTCCCTATCTCCCCATGAAATAGGGAAGAAAGGAGAAAACCCTGCTTAATGAGGTAAAAAGCCGTTAAATGTATGCTTACAGGATTGCCCGGTGACTTTTGATGTAATTACTTGGGGAGCCAAGGGCCCCTGAGGAAACGGAGGAAAGGTGCTGACGGTAAAGATGAGACTGTGAGAGGAGGGGCAGATTAATTAAAATGCAAAACAAGTTGAAATAACTTAAAAATAAAGAAAAACCCCACCAAGTGGTGAAGACAGAGATGTGAGATCACAGTCTCATTACTTTAAAACACAATGGAGCACTGAAAGCTAAAGCGATTAGCTGTGCATTTTGCTTTCCTCTTCCCTCCGCCCCCTCCTCCTCTCTAAGGATGGGAGTCCCCACCGTTTGCCACACAGATTTTGTGATTAATCAAACGTGTGGGGGAAAGGGAGCTGGAGAAGGAGTAGGGCCAACAGAGGGCCCCAGCCAGAGCAGTACGCCTGAGGGGCTCTGGGAACCCCTCGTCTCCGGGCCTCAGGTCCCGGGATCAGCTTCCACAAATATTGGGATTTGATGGGAAGCTGGGCGGTAAGCCCCGAACAGATGGTCCATGATGTTCAGTTAAAACCGCAATTGATTTGAGGAAACAGATATCCCCCCTCCTCGTTAAGTTGAAAGTACCTCTGGGACGGCAGTCAAGTGCTTTTCTAACCTCTGCCGTCAGAACCAGAGAGCGGCAAACAGACAAGCAGCGACTCGCCAACTCTCCAGCAGGGAGAGCAGGGAGAGGGGCTGCTCAACCCCCTGATCCCCTTAATAATGGGGGCCTGGCAGAGGGTGGAAATTACCCCTCTCCAAGAGGAGCCAAGCAGATTCAGCCAAACGGGGTTAATCTGGAGAAGAGTGTAGTTGCTTGACCTTATCTTAACCTGGTTCATGGAAGTTTCAACTTGAACTTGAAAGAGTTACATGGCTACTGTGATGAGGGGAATCGGGGGGATCAATTGAATTCAAATCAACAAAAGTGTCTCTCCAGTCATGGTTAGAGATAAACCCATAATGTAGGCGATCAGATAAGAGCACAGATGAGAATCACCAGAGATGTTCTCTTGCATGTATCATATGCTAAGTGCTCGGGTCAGTTCAGAGTTTTGAAATAGAATATGCAACAGAGGCATTTAAAGTATAATACAGTAATACATGGTGCTATATAGATAAATGAAACGACTGAAATTAAATCAACTGAATCAACGACTACCAAGAACAAGTCAAATGAAAATGACTGTATAATTTAACATAACTATCCTTATTATCTGTGCAATACAACTCCAAGACTTAGTATAAGAGGCACTTTTTTGTCCTAAAATATAAACACCAACGTTTTAAAGTGGATATAGCAAAAATATAATTATGGTGATATTTGAAAAGTTATTCCTCACTGTGTTTCTGGGCATACATACTTGGCAGCTTGACAAGATCAATTAATCACAATCATTATCTGAAAGAATTATATTAATAAAAAATAATTAAAAAACAATCTTTTAAGAATTAGAATAAAAAACATCTTTACAGTGTACAGGTGAACCGGAAACCTACAGTGAAAGGTATTAATGAGAGGCAGAGCTGGTCAGAAACCATGTGTTGAGAGCCGGCTGCAGGGCGGCAGTACACTGAGGCCTCTCCGCTCATTGTTCACAGGATCTGCTGCTCTCTCGCTGTCTATGGCACACCTCTGGAAAAGCCGCCGGCACATCCATCTGGAGAAACCTGAAGCACTGGAATGGGGTAAGAAATGATGCATTTTTCTCTACACTGTTAGATTTGGATGTAGTACTTTTGCATGAGTGTACGACTTGACTGGGAGTGGAAATAACATGTACAGAAATCAAAAATTCAACATTCAACTGGAGGATACATCTTTTTTTAAACTGGATTGTTATTTGAGACAGTCACTCCATCTCGACAATAAGCAAGACATTAAAAAGAAAATAAGTTTACAAAGTGTTTTAATATCTTTAACAAAAACAATGTTATTACATTTTAGGGTCTTTTGAAGCTTTCAAGGTAAATCTATGTATAGAGGCACTGCAATATGCATAAAAAAGTATTCTTATTAAAATAGTGAAGGGCATACTCAAATCTGTAAAACAAGTATTATCTATAAACACATGTATCTTCATTTATGCATGTTAAGTAACCTATACATTGAGCAGTGTGCCTTGGTAGCACTGCTGACTGACAGCCCTGCTACAATGATTCTGAGGCTTTCCTAAATTTGCAGTCTTGATTTAAAGTATATATTTGTGTTAATAATCAGAGAGATGATCATTCGAGAGGTGCCTGGATATAAAAAGCTGCCGTTTTTAGAGGGAGCAGGTTTGTCTATAATCAATGATCTTTCTGGAGCCACACATTATTAATTGCCTAAAATGATAGGCTTCCATCAATACATCCTTATATTAAAACATCTTTTGGTGCCACTTTTTTCTCTTCTTCTATTCAATCAAATCATCTCAACAGCTGCCCTCCTTTGGGGAGTTATTCTGGTCAGTCTTTTGTGCTTCAATGTTACAAATTAGACTTCAAGCTTCATTTTGAAGAAAGCTCAAAAACTTGAGGTACAGAGAGACCCCATTGTTCTACAGTAGATCTGAAGATTACCACTGAGCAAAGTTACACATTTCAAAGGCACAGAATATAATATTTTCTTGTAGATATAAAATAATATTGTAGATACTACAATATCAATATATATAGCCTCTTTAGAAAAACATGTTTTAAAAATATATAATTCAATATATATACATATTAAGGGTCTCCTACAATTATATTGACAGTACATAGTAGAGTTTAGTATATATGCCTACAGTATACAATAAGTATAACTATCTTTCATAGTGTTACAATTATATACATTTTTATCTTAATAATTCAAGTCAACCCTGCATTTGTCTGCAAAAACATTATGCCAATTCAACCTCGACAACTCTTAATATAAAGGAAAATACACGAGATACACAACAGCAGGGAGTTTAGTCCTTTATCGGGAAACAGAGTAAAAGGACTAGAAGGGCTGGTTTGTTATACAGACAAGAGATGGAAACTGCCACTGGAGAAAATGAGGGTTATTCAGTGTTCCAATAAGCACCTATTTTCTCCTGGTCCTATAGCGGCCTTCTCACACGTCCTAAATCATCATTTAATTACGGTGTGAGGGGTGACTGTCAAAGGGTGCCTGTAGGAAGGAGCATTCTACTGCCCAGTACAAAGCCAGACGTTACAAAGGTTTGAAAAGGTCCAAAGTCAGTATGTAAGATGAACCCCTCTTTAATTGTAGAAAATAAAGGATGATATTATTCAGATGACTTAATATTGATATATTTATAGGTCATCAATGTTATCCCGTACATTAAATGTATTGTTCAATAAATCAAATGACAGAGAGATCTGATTAAGTATGATCAATCAAATAATGGGATACAATGAGACTTAGCGCCATAGAACAATTTACGGCAAGTAGATTTCCCAGTCATGTTATATTTTGTCTCACGATGTCCAGTTCTTGGAAGACAACTGAGTGATGCTAGTGCATAAGGAAAAGTTGTCTCTTCAAATGAAATATTTCAAGAGGATATAATTAGATAGTGCCTCTTCTTAGAACATTTTGCACACAATTAAATATTTTTGTTGTTGTTAGAAAGATCACATCAAAAGGTATGGACTTGGTACATTAAGGTGTTTGCCTACATTAATACAAATATTGCTTACACTTTTGCTTAGGATATATATATTTTTTGTCAATATTGAAAAAATAATTTTTACACATTAAAAGAATGTCAAAAATAAATTTGACATATTCTGCACTATCTTGATGTGAACTGTTCTGTATTGCAGACTGGGGGGACTAGTGATGAAGACTACAGGATGCCTATCCACCGTGGCCTAGTGTTTTGATGCCATCTATTGGAATAATTGACCAATTTATCAAGGGGAGTATACAGAGTGACTAGCAACTGAAATGCTTTCTATCCTCATAATAGAAGTAGTCGATTAAAATATATCAGTTACTAAATTCTACCCAACAAACATTGAGTAAACATTCAGCTCATTCTTGATATCAGAATGATTATATCTCAACCACTTCTACCAAGTCAAATTTCAAATGATGAAATGGTGATATGATCGTGAACTAGAGATATCTTGATTTTGCATGATGCCATGTGTTTTTATAAAGAAAAACAATGAATTGGATCAATACAAAGCATACCTCTTTTCTCCCAAACATTGGAAATCACAGAACACGAAAATGAAATACAAAGTGGATGGTTTCCTGTATTGAACTTTATAAATGTAAACATGATATGAATAATGTAATAACAATAAATATACTGTCAATTCAAACGATATCACAAGATGCTTCAATTCTTTATGCACATATATGTCGCTCCAACAAATTGGGTCAACTCTTGGGTTCACCCGTATACAGTCTATGGTTTTACCCACCACTCTTGAACAGCACGTGATACTTAATGTATCATTGTTTTAGAAATCTTATCTCCCTCTACTCTAATATTACTGCAGGGGGCACTGCATCCAAACAAATACACAGCACTCAACTCATCCCACTCACTTCAATTACTCCTGATTAAAGACATCTGTTCCCTGGGAAAGCCCTCCTATCAGTCCAGACAGGAACAATGGGACAAACTCATTGGAATGCCTTCAAAACCAATGTAAGAGTTAAGTCAAGATCTGACATGCCATTTGTGGATGATCGCAGCACATATGGGAAGGATGAGGTTTTCTATGCAACAATTGTGTGCAAATAAATCACCCATGGACATCAGTAGAATTGTTACTGCCGGGTGGAATGTTGCACTCACATTTAATAGCAGTGGTTCTGATGACCCTGTTGGTCTGGAGAAGGCCATGAGCAAGGAAGGCTTCACTACGTTCTCCTTGTCCCTGTACACACACTCTTTCCATCATCACACCGTCTCAATGGCCTAACAGGGGCCACACAGGGCAAAGGGTTCATTTGATAATTGACTAAATCCTAGGACTAATTCCAGGGAATCTCTCTTCTGCCACTGGGATCGATCTGACCTCAAATCGTGGGGAGGATCTGGCCTCCATCAGAAGGACATTTTCCATCCATCACATGCTGATAGAGGCTTGACATTAATTTGACTAAAAAGCAGCCGAGCTCTGGGGGAGGCTGCTACTGTGCTGCTACACAGCCATGTGTGAAGTGGGCCACTCTGAAGTGGCCTTGAGAGGGTGACAGAGAGAGACAGCAAATTACAGTCTACTGATTCAGCCCAAGAGGACATCATAAAACAAGTCTGTCAGTTAGCCTGTTAGTGCCTGCATTACTCTGAACGTGTCTACAGACGTCTAGGGCTGGAATTTAAATGGAAACCACCATAGCAATGCGTACAAAGTGTCTTTGTTTACAAACTACTACCCATGAACACATCTGATGCCTCTTCTCCAAATTTCCAAATACATGATCGGGACTTCTGGTAAGATACTCTTACTGTACCTGTGTGATTGCAGCATAACAATCTAAATCCTTCATTGTTTGTAAGAACAATGTACCAAACAAAAACATAACTGAGAAAGAAGAATCCTTTAGTTGATTTTTAATCATTTGACCAAAGTCCATTTAAAGCGGCAGTCCACAGATGCTGCATGCATTTTTGGACTTATAAATGAATGATGAGTTCTCATTGATTCTTGAAGAATATAAACACCTCATAAACTTAGTTTAACTGTCTTACCCCATTAGAACCCAAAATATATGCTTGTTTTACTCCAATGTTTGTAAACAATGCAAATGTAAACAAACATAGCATAGCCTCAAGACATGGTTAAAAGTGTAATTTTGATATCATGTATGGTCAGCCCTTGCATCAATAGCTTTGTCTATGAATTTGAGTGGTTACATTTCTCCAGCCCAATTCCTCAGCTTTTTACCGAAAAAGTGGCAAGGAATACACCTTGTTATTGTTTCAACTGCAGATTGCCCCTTTAAGTGGATTCTGTCATCTTTTCAGCACCCCAAATGACAAAGTGGATTCTGTCATCTTTTCAGCACCCCAAATGACAAAGTGGATTCTGTCATCTTTTCAGCACCCCAAATGACAAAGTGGATTCTGTCATCTTTTCAGCACCCCAAATGACAAAGTGGATTCTGTCATCTTTTCAGCACCCCAAATGACAAAGTGGATTCTGTCATCTTTTCAGCACCCCAAATGATAAAGTGGATTGATTCTGTCATCTTTTCAGCACCCCAAATAACAAAGTGGATTCTGTCATCTTTTCAGCACCCCAAATGACAAAGTGGATTCTGTCATCAAGTGAATGTGAATGTCAATCAAGTGAATTTTTCGTATTTTCTCACTTCAGCACGTACTTTAGAAAGTACATCTTAAAGTGGTTGGAGAGAAATCATGTAACTCTTCCTAAATGTAACCATCCATAGTCATCTAAAAAGGTCTTAACAATCAATGTAAGCAAAAAGTAAGTTCACATTCCTGCAGCCGATGTGAAAGCCTGTCCACAATATTGAGACACATCCAAGTGCATTTCGACAGAGCAGATATTCATCCTTTTCCCTCAAACAGATGGCTGTGCTCATTGTGCTGCTGTCACCAGCGACTAAGATTTATGACAGACAATTACAGCGTCTGCGGTTAGCAGCCTCATAATCAGCGCTATTATTTATAGATTGGAGCAATAAATTGACTGCTACTGCTGTTTATTGGATGTAAGGCCTTTTGGACAAATGCTCTCCTTGCTGTCTTCACTCAGTATGGCAGCTCTTAATGGCTTGGAACTATGACCTCTCAGAGGTGGAAAACACGATGGGAGGATACAGTAAAAAGCAAAAGTGACCAATTATTCATGAGTGATGCCTTCCCATTTTCAGCTGTCAGTTTGTACACATTACGCCTGGATCTATTCTTCTCCTCTCTAAATAACAGGCTGATGTTCGTCAGTCACAGTATGCAAAGACCACAGAAAGCAGAGCAGTTTAAGATAACTAGCGACATCCAGCTGAATGGAGGGAAACAGTGATTTACATTCACAAAAATATGTTTGTTGTTGTCTGGGATCATAACGGCACAGCCAGCAAAGGTGCTACAATTTTAAAAAACACAGACACAAATAAAAGATAGAACAGAAAGAGCTCTGGGTATTCAGGGGATAATAACTCCAATTTCCCCTGTGGGCCCCTATGGCACAGCGTTTACATGTGGTAGATAAGTGTCAGTCAGCACCCCTGAGTTGTTAATGGCCTCGTTTGACCACCTGCAATGATCTGCTGTGCCAGAGCAGATTGGCAGAGAGAATAAGCTACCTCACACATCCTGCTTTCACAGGACTCAGCACCTGCCATGACACACACACACACACACACACACACACACACGCCAAACACATACACATTCTCACAGCTTCAGCACCCAAACTAGAGTTTTTACAGACAAGGAAGAAGGAAACTTTGTAAGACTACTGGGGGGATCTCTTGTGGGCCAGAGAAGTATTCGACAAAAGCAGCTGTATGAGCTAATTATAAAAAGCAGCCATGGTCCTGCGAACAGTTTTTATTTTATTTAATTTTGTACTTTTGCAATACTGTGGATGATTGCCCTCTTCATAGTGAGGCTGGATTAGAACTCAAAATATATGCTTCTTTTACTCCAATGTTTGTAAACAATGCAAATGTAAACAAACATAGCATAGCCTCAAGACATGGTTAAAAGTATAATTTTGATATCATGGATGGCCAGTCCTTGCGTCCACGGCTCTGTCTATGAATTTGCGTGGTTACATTTCTCAAGACCCATTCCTAAGCTTTTTACCCAAACAGTGGCGGGGAGAGCACATTGTTATTGTTTCAACTTCAGATTGCAGTCATGGCCCTGCAAGTACTTTTATTTAATTTATTTTTGCACTTTTGCAATACTGTGGATGATTGCCCTCTTCACAATGAGGCTGGATTTTTTTTTTTACATTCCAAGAAAATTGTAAAAATCTAGCTCTTAACAGTAGTTAGTTTTGACTGTGTGGGAATATCTTGTATGGGTAACCCAGTGCAGTTCCACGAAATCAACAATGGCCAACCTTTTCTAGGAATTACTATGGTACTTTAAGGCAAGTCTTCTAAGGCTCTAGTCAACAGCAGTGTATGTTTCACTGGGCTGCTCACAATCTAACTTTCTGGTTCTGTTTTACTATGGTGGAAATCCTGTCCTGTGGAGTCATAGGCCCTCTATCAGCTATGGCTGAAGCCTGCTGGAAAACCTAGATTGAGGTCTTAATTCTCAAGTGTCTCCTCGACATCTGGTAATATAGTTTTTAAATCCTTCATTTACATTAGAAGATTAAGACAAGACAGACTCTTGAGAGGTCTTTAACCATATTAGTTGCAGCTTTCTCTGGCGCAAGATGGAGTTGCTGACTTTAAAATCAAGTTTTGGGTCTCCTTTGCTTGGGTTTGTCCATAAACCGTTTTAATTTCCTGTATCAGAACTAGCAGGTGTTTAAGACTTCATTATTCCACCAAGTTTTTAAGACAAAGTGGTCTCAGGTTAATCCTACATGGAAATTAAACCCATTAAGATATTCAAATTAAGGAATACCAGCTATGATAACCCTGCCCACATATTAACACATACATGCACAATGTGCACAAAGTTCACTGGTCTCCATTGCATGTCACCTCGCCCTATTAACACCACCGGGAAGGGCAGTCATATTCACACGCAGTTCAGTCACTCGTTGCATGTGATTAATTGCACTGGTTAGTGCAGCGTACGGGTGACTCCCTCTCTGAGTGCCCAGGGGTCAGTTAGCTAACCACAGGCCTGGCTCAGCCTCAGAGTAGGCCTAATGACAGAGTCTGTGAGTACCAGGGTGGAAGAGCGGCCATATCATCTCTGACTGGCAGGCCCCAGCTCAATGGGCTCTAATTGCCGGTCAGCATCACCCCTCCACTCCTCCAGCTCAGCAGCAAGTCCTCCTCCCACTTTACCACGCCATTAAGTTCCTCTTGTTGGAGGGCCTGAGAACAGCTCATACACCCAGCATAATGGAGACAGATTTATCCCTCGACCTTATTTCTGATGTATTCCAGTGTAATTACAAAGACTTAGGTAATTGCTTGCAAAGCATCAAACTGACCACGTTAATATGATCATTTGTACAGTAAAGAGGTTACGTTTTATCACATTACGCAAGTAAGTGACCACCCCAAAAAATACTATTGCTCCATAATCTTTTCTAAGTTATCTGTTTTGACAGAAAAGTATGAGGTATGAATAAAACTCCATTTACTCCCTCACAGGAACACTGGCTGTTATAGAATACTACCAAATCTATGCTAACAGCCCCAAAACCTACATATCTCTAATATAAAACACTTGAAATGACCCACACAGTAAGCATACACATAACATACTATTATGTCAACTGAACAGAAAACTATTCCAGAAAAAAATGATGCTTAAAAGATTTAGAAGACAGGGCTTCAAAATAGACATGTATCATGTTATAATAGAGACAAAATGCAGTGGTATTTAATACCTACTATAACCTACATATGGCTGCTCACAGTCACACACAAGCCTAAATGGGAAGTCTAGTAACAATCAATGCAGCGATGCATACTGCCTGCCTGACTGACTTCTTTCCCCAAAGGCTGTAAGAGTCCCTTGCTAGTATTGGTTGACTGATTAAATATTCTTTTGAAATTGAATTTTACCAAGTTTTTTGTTCCAGTGCAAATTCTGACATTTCAATCTGCCAAGTGAGAAATCAACTCATTTGAATATTACTCGCTTGTCTATTGTCAACTGAGAATATAGAGGTGGAAATTACACATGAAACTTTGCAGATATGAGAAAATAGTTTCTCAAAAAGTTGCCAACTTTTTGAACATGAAAATACTCAAGAAATGCTGTGTGCATAGGCATATGATTAACACATTCGTTCATGTCTTGAGAAGACACTTGAGCCAATTCAGTTGAGGGAAATTGAAAGGCAGCACCATAAGAAACAAACAGACAGTTGGACACCTGGACAGTATCCGACAACCACAATAATCTCAGACTAATTGTCAAAGAAGACTGCTAAAACAATAAGAATGTTCATTTTACATTATTCATATACAATTTAATTTGTGACATTCCTTGATATCTTTATAGAGTGATATGTCATTATATCTTTACAAAATCACAGAAGCTATGTCATCAACTTTCACACAGGTGAGTCTTCTATAAACTATTTGTGTTTCTCCTCTCATCGGTTAGTAACAAGGATGCTAATTACATCATTACAACTCATTTGTTAGTGCTGCAGTGATTTTGTGCCTTGCCCCTGAGACAGCAGGCTAGCATGCCCTGGGGGGCTTGCCTTAACTTGCCTTCATCTGCCTCCATTCACATTTCCATGAAGATACTTAAAGCCTATAGACCTTGTACAGAAGAAGCCTATATTCTGGTCTGAGTTTGAGGCATCAACTCAATTCCATACATTACATTATAGACCTGACTCATTGTCTAATACCTGTACTGTGCATGAAAAGAGCCCAGAAGCTTTAAAAATTAAAAAGTAATATCCCTGTCAGTCAATGTAAATAGCTACAAAACTAAGGATGCCCAGAAAGATGCATAGCAAGCAGGAAAAGAGGACAACTAACCTTCTGAGAGGTATTCCATTGCCTGGCGACTGAAGGAAAAACAACCGGGGAACTCCAGTCTTCAGTGAAAGCTCCTCATCATACCAAGCAGAATAAGAGAACCATGCTCCACTCCCACTTCTTCTGTGGCGGATTGAGCATGACACAAGGGCCGCCTAGAGAGAGAAGGTAGAAACATTAAAGCCGGGGCTATTCGCACTACCTGGAACTCGTCTTCACCATTTCACCCCGAAGATGGTAGACTGTGGATGCCTGGCTTGGCACTCCACACAAAACAAACACACAGGGTTTTCAGCACTGTAACCCTGAGTCGGGCCCTGCCTTTGAAATGCTTTCTACCCCACAACACAAGACGGCTTTCATTATCTTCGCAGTCACAGCAAGGCCTAGCTTTAAAAGCTACTGATTTCTTTTTTCCTTTAGCCTCCCACACAAAGGAAGGGCATTTTGTAAATGACTTGCTCGTTTCAGACCAACAAAAGGTACTTTCATTGAAAACCCCCCATTTGATTTTGCTCAAATTTGATTACAAGGATTGAAAAAGTAGAAGAAAAAGGAGGACATAAAAAAACAGATGGCGTCCTCATTCAGCGCTCTGAAAGGATTTATCTGTGTGCCTTTATAAACTGTGGCAATACGAAGCGTTTCAGTTGGCTAAAAAAAGAACTTGACAAAATTATTGGTTTGCTGACATGAGCAACTCAAATAAAATAATTTTTCTCTCCCACTGTCTTTCAGTGAATCGCCTTCCTAGATCAAAATAATGGAGATTAGGTATTTCATTAGAAATTACAGTTGGATATGAAGTAGGCTGTCATATTAATAGCAACCTGCCCATGGCCTTCAGTGTGTGCTATTCACCTAGACAATAGAGAGAGAGGGGGGCATGTATTGAGCCTCTCATTCAAGCCTGATCAATTTTCCATCATCAAGACAGGAGGGGATTTAACAAAGACATACACACAGGACTGGTCTGCAGAGCACCCCCACCCTTACTCACACACTACAAAACAGTTCAAACGAAACACACAAAAAACATTTCATAACACAAAAAGATGCATTCTTCCACGAGAGAAAGAAAAAGAGATGGGCTGTATAATTCCTTTTCTATGACCACAATAGACATTTCAGGCTGTACTTGTTTTTCCTTTGTGGGTAATTACAGGGTTGTGTCTAGCACACACAGAGAGAAGAAAGAGTGGGAGCAAACAAGAGAACTGAGAAATGTTGTTCATCTCCAGATGGCTGAAAGATGGTTGATGTGTCAATCAGTTGTTGAACCTGAAAAGAAGTACCTACTTTAGTGTCGGATAGCCACAATTGATCACACATCACGCATTCACACATTCACACATTGTCTCAAATCAGGTAGGCTGCTATGCATTATTAGCTACAGAATTGTAGCATGATATGTAATGCTCCATAGCTTAGCTAATGGAAAGCCCTGGCACCCATTTTTCAACTAACCTTTTCTTGCTGATACTTTCTTAATTCTTGATGACGAAACCTGTCTTTTATAAATGTCTGTGTCCAGTTGCAGGTCGTTCTCCAAAAACCAGAGAAAATGCAAAAAAAATCCACTTTTTGCACTGCCATTTTAGCTGCCGCATATCTCGCATTTCCCAACATCTTTGCAGGAACTTGTCGCTTCTATGTGACGCTATGTGTAGAAGTAGATGAGTGTGTCACACAGTGCGACCAAAGCGAAGATCTACACACATGCAAGAGGCATTTCTCACTCCAAAAAAAAGTGGATTTGATATTTTAATGAAAGTTTCTTCCGAATCGAGAACGAAGAAAGTATCGCCAAGAAAAGGTTAGCTGAAAAATGTTTGCCAGGTCCTGTAATGGATATGGAGCATCACATCACGTTACATTTATAGAGCTAATGCATTGTTTGTTTTGACAAGGAGCACTGATGCTCAGGTGCGTCATGCACCCAATATTTTAGAGGATGGATGTGAGGCTGGATGGGGGATGGTCTTGAGGAGGGCTGCATTTTTCAAACACCTGAAACTGCTTTTTACTGAAATCCTGGGCCATAAACATTATGCCTAATTCTATGTTAAAAATATGTATATTTCTCTGCATAGGTTATCTAAGCATACCTCTTTCCCTGTTTAATTGTCATTTTAATTAATGATGCACATTGATTCTTTAAGAACTTGTATGACTTAGGAGTTTAGTACAACTGCCACACTGGTATATACAGTAGTAATATATGCATAACCTAAAAATTAAAGCAATTATAGTATTTTCTAAAGTCTAGCAACCTTGTCAGCAGGCACGCCAGCTAAGATACGTAGTCAAGCTACTTTAACTTGAATGATAGGATGAAATGTCTTGGTAGCTATATCAATATATACATATACAATGTATATTTGTGGATGCATTTTAGTATACATGTGAAATAGAAAAAAATTGGCCAAATAATGTATTTTTATACTTTTTGAAATTAATTTTAATGCATGATATACATTTGAAAATGTATTTGGAATAAATACATTTGAATGCAAATATATTATTTGGCATTTATTTTATATTTCACATGTATTTAACAAATTTCAACAACAACAAATTGGCAGGGGTTGGGAGATTGGGAACCTGTCTAGCTGGCAAGATAAAGCTAACTTCATAAAATTGCTAGGTGGCTAGTATTACAGAGAAACAACAACAAAAATGTTGCTTTATTTATTCATCAACAAGGAATCAATAGGCTACATACACTACGTTCAAAAGTTTGGGGTCACTTAGAAATGTCCTTGTTTTTGAAAGAAAAGCAAATTTTATGTCCATTAAAATAAAATAACATGAAATTGATCATAAATACAGTGTAGACATTGTTAATGTTGTAAATGACTATTGTAGCTGATTTTTAATGGAATATCTACATAGGCTTACAAAGTCCCATTATCAGCAACCATCACTCCTGTGTTCCAATGGCACGTTGTGTTAGCTAATCAAAGTTTATCATTTTAAAAGGCTAATTGATCATTAGAAAACCCTTTTGCAATTATGTTAGCACAGCTGAAACTGTTGTTCTGATTAAAGAAGCAATAAAACTGGCCTTCTTTAGACTAGTTGTATCTGGAGCATCAGCATGTGTGGGTTCGATTACAGGCTCAAAATGGCCAGAAACTCTATTCTTATTCTGAGAAATGAAGGCTAATCCATGCGAGAAATTGCCAAGAAACTGAAGATCTCGTACAACGCTGTGTACTACTCCCTTCACAGAACAACAGAAACTGGCTCTGACCAGAATAGAAAGAGAAGTGGGAGGCCCCGGTGCATAACTGAGCAAGAGGACAAGTACATTAGAGTGTCTAGTTTGAGAAACAGACACCTCACAAGTCCTCAACTGTGAGCTTCATTAAATTGTACCAGCAAAACACCAGTCTCAACGTCAAGAGTGAAGAGGCGACTACGGGATGCTGGCCTTCTAGGCAGAGCTGCAAAGAAAAAGCCATATCTCAGACAGGCCAATAAAAATAAAATATTTATTTGGGCAAAATAACACAGACACTGGACAGAGGAACTCTGCCTAGAAGACCAGCATCCCGGAGTCGCTTCTTCACTAATTTGATGTTATTTTAATGGATAAAAAATTTGCTTTTCTTTCAAAAACAAGGACATTTCTAAATGACCCCAAACTTTTGAACGGTAGTGTAGCTTGATCAAATTAATTTACAAACACACCTACTGCGAGTCCTGCCCATCACCGGCAGCTAAAATCAAATCAAACGCTGTGGGTGTTACTCAACACTCTTTCTCCTCCGCTTCTGACCGATACTGTCTGAAGGCATATCTGCGCCATGGTGCACCTTGAATTTTATAAATAATTATGATAAAACGTGGGCATAAAAATGAGGTTCAGTAATTAATTCCACACCTGAAAAAAAAAACGCACAAATCTGATGGGGTACATGCTCTTGTGCCCCTTATGAACATGACGCCTCTGCCAATGGTGCTATAAAGTGTCATAGAGCAGATGTGTTCTTACTGCGGTCTGAGCTGAATACAATTTATATTTCACTGCATTCATTTCACAGCTCATTTCAAATCCTTATAATTATCATTTACAAATGATGACCACTGCGGGCCACAATGAGACTCCACCCGCAAGCATAGCCATTTGTCTATCGTTATGATAGATAGCCCACAATTATCCATTTAGGTGGAATTGAATATTGCATTGATTAATATTAATGTTGCAAATATGCTTCAAACCAATATATCAATGCATGCTTTATGATTTGTTATATTAGTTGACCTGCTCTTGAGTCTCAGGGCCTACCTGTTCCAGTAGGCTAGCCCTTCACATGCCAGTTCAGAGCGACATGTGGAAAGCAGAGCCAGATCGCGCTGGTGGAAAGTGTCAAATCAAATCAAATTTATCACATACACGTGTTTAGCAGATGTTTGTGTTTCTATCTCTAACAGTGCAGTAATATCCAACAGTAATATCTAACAATTTCGCAACAATACACACACATCTAAAGTAAAGGAATGGAATTAAGAATATATAAATATTGGGCGAGCAATGTCAGAGCGGCATAGACTTAGATACAGTAGAATAGAATATAATACAGAATATACTTATGAGATGAGTAATGCAAAATATGTAAACATTATTAAAGTGACTAATGTTCCATTATTAACCTCTACGGCAGTGGTTCCCACACTTTTTATAGTCCCGTATCCCTTCAAACATTCAACCTCCAGCTGTGTACTCCCTCTAGCACCAGGGTCAGCGCACTCTCAAATGTTGTTTTATTGCCATCATTGTAAGCCTGCCACATATTTATTAAACATAAGAATGAGTGTGAGTTTCTGTCACAATCCGGGTCATGGGAAGTGACAAAGAGCTCTTATAGCTCTTTAATAATAATATAATAATATCAATCATTTTGCTCTATATTTAACCATCTTACATATAAAACCTTATTTGTTCATCGAAAATTGTGAATAACTCACCACAGGTTAATGAGAAGTGTGTGCTTGAAAGGATGCCCATAACTCTGCAATGTTGGGTTGTATTGGAGAGAGTCTTAAATCATTTTCCACACACAGTCTGTGCCTGTATTTAGTTTTCATGCTAGTGATGGCCGAGAATCCACTCTCACATAGGTACGTGGTTGCAAAGGGCATCAGTGTCTTAACAGCGCGATTTGCCAATGCAGGATACTCTGAGTGCAGCCCAATCCAGAAATCTGGCAGTGGCTTCTGATTAAATTCAATTTTCACAGAACCGCTTGTTGTAATTTCGATGGGGCTCTCTTGCTCAGATATCGGTAAGTGGACTGCAGGCAGGGCATGAAAGGGATAACAAATCCAGTTGTTTGTGTCATCCGTTTCGGGAAAATACCTGCGTAATTGCGCACCCAACTCACACAGGTGCTTCGCTATAGCACATTTGACATTGTCCGTAAACTTGAGTTAATTTGCACACAAAAAAATCATACAATGATGGAAAGACCTGTGTGTTGTCCTTGTTAATGCAGACAGAGAAGAGGTCCAACTTCTTAATCATAGCCTCAATTTTGTACCTCACATTGAATATAGTTGTGGTGTAAGGGTCTGTGTGTAGCTGGTGCAGAGGAGTCAGGCGCAGGACAGCAGAGATGAGTAAATAAAACTTGACTCAAAGTCATCAAAATACAAGAGAATTACCAAGCCCACAATACAGACCACAATACAACAAACAATCACTCACAAACATACATGGGGAAACAGAGGGTTAAATAATGAACAGGTAATTGGGGAATTGAAACCAGGTGTGTAAGACAAAGAAAAACAAATGGAAAATGGGTGACGTCGAACGCCGCCCGAACAAGGAGAGGGACCGACTTCTGCAGAAGTCGTGACGTGGAGAGTCCCTGTAATCCTAGATTCAGATCATTCAGGCCGGATAGGCCAGATAGGCCAGTCATGTGAGAAACTCGTTATCATGCAAGCGGTCACACAAGTGAAAATGATGATCAGTAAAGAAAACAGCTCTTCTCTCAATTTTACAAAAATGTGTCAATACTTTGCCCCTTGATAACCAGCGCACTTCTGTATGTTGTAAAAGTGTTAAATGGTCGCTGCCCATATCATTGCATAGTGCAGAATATACACAAGAATTCAGGGGCTTTGCTTTAACAAAGTTAACAATTTTCACTGTAGTGTCCAAAACGCCTTTCAAGCTGTCAGGCATTCCCTTAGCAGCAAGAGCCTCTTGGTGGATGCTGCAGTGTACCCAAGTGGCGTCGGGAGTAACTGCTTGCATGCTCGTTACCACTCCACTATGTCTCCCTGTCATGGCTTTTGAGCCATCAGTACAGATGCCAACACATCTTGACCAACAAATTCCATTTGATGTCACAAAGCTGTACAGTACTTTAAAAATATCCTCTCCTGTTGTCCTGGTTTCCAGTGGTTTGCAGAAGAGGATGTTTTCCTTAATTGACCCCCCATAAACGTAAAGGACATATACCAGGAGCTGTGCCAGGCATGCCACGTCTGTTGACTCATCCAGCTGTAAAGCATAGAATTCACTGGCTTGTATGCGAAGCAGTAATTGTTTCAAAACATATCCTGCCATGTCATTGATGCTTCATGAAACAGTGTTTTTTTGGCCTTTTCCCCCAGCCTGGTTCCAGCCATATCCGCGGTAGCAGGAAGAATTAAGTCCTCCACAATAGTATGGGGCTTGCCTGTCCTAGCCACTTGGTAGCTCACCTTATAATACGCTTCTAGCCCCTACTTATTAATGGTATCTGTTGCTAGCATTGGATGTGCATGTGGAAGCAGAACAACTTGTGTCGTCGACAGGTGCAGGTGTAGTACTGCTGGTAGTAGCAGAACTACCAGTAGAGCTGGTATATGTCTCTATGGATGCGGGCCTTACTTTTTGAAAAGTTTTATAAAAAATAAAAAAATTGAAAGGGAAAGAGCATCAGCTACGTTTGACTACATACGGACCATTAGTGGAATTCCCGCGAGAGAGTAACGGTTAATGTGATTGGATGTTAATTATTTGACTAGGCTACATGTATTTGACATTGTGTTGTTATTTCGCTGAACACTAGATGGTTTAATTTTATTTTTGGCAGTGAAACCAGGTGACTCAGGTGAGAATAAAACGTCACCCAAATGTATGAACATTTTTGGAAAATATGAATGGACTGTTTGAAATGGTTCATTGGATCAGTCTAAAACGTTGCACATACACTGCTGCCATCTAGTGGCCAAAATCTAAATTGTGCCTAGATTCCTAAGTCACATATTGGCCTTTCTCTTGCATTTCAAAGATTATGAAAAAAATAACATATTTGTATTATCTTTTACCAGGTCTAATGTGTTATATTCTCCTACATTAACTTCAAAGTGTTTCCTTTCAAATGGTATCAAGAATAAGCATATCCTTGCTTCAGGTCCTGAGCTACAGGCAGTTAGATTTGGGTATGTCATTTTAGGTGAAAATTGAAAAAAAAATGCTCCGATCCTTAAGAGGATAAAGTGGCCAGCTTTAAGTCTATGTATATAGGTCAGCAGCCTCTAATGTGCTAGTGATGGCTATTTAACATATTTTAACAGTCTGATGGCCAATAGATGTACCTGTACTGACAAAGCCTTCTGGATGATAGTGGGGTGAACAGGCAGTGGCTCGGGTGGTTGTTGTCCTTGAGGATCTTTTTGGCCTTCCTGTGACATCGGGTGCTGTAGGTGTCCTGGAGGGCAGGTAGTTTAACCCCGGTGATGCATTGGGCAGACCGCACCACCCTCTGGAGAGCCCTGCTGTTGTGGGCGGGGCAGTTGCCGTACCAGGCGATGATACAGCCCGACAGGATGCTCTCAATTGTGCATCTGTAACAGTTTGTGAGGGTTTTAGGTGCCAAGCCAAATTTATTCAGCCTCCTGAGGTTGAAGAGAAGCTGTTGCGCCTTATTCACAACACTGTCTGTGTGGGTGGACCATTTCAGTTTGTCAGTGTTATGTACACTGAGGAACTTGAAGCCTCCACCTCCTCCACTGCTGTCCTGTCAATGTGGATAAGGGGGAGGGGGGGATCCCTCTGTTGTTTTCTGAAGTCCACTATCAACTCCTTTGTTTTGTTGACGTTGGGTGAGAGGTTATTTTCCTGGCACCACACTTCCACACCACATTGAGGGGATTCGATTAAGTGGGTCCAGTTCACCAGGTGGTGGAGTTTGTATGGAGTTCCTTTTGTGCCATTAATATCAAGTAACACTTTTGAAGGTGAGAACAAAATTCTTTGTATTGCAAACAAAATAATGACATTGAAAGCAGAACATAAACCCAAAAGATTTGAGAGCAAAAATATTGCAAGGAAATAATTTAGAAATGCCAGAACAAATGTATTGTAAATTGATGCCCCCCTCATATTTGATTTATTTATATGATAACGCGATTAAAGTAAATGCCTACCTCTTTGCCTGCAAATGTTCCTTGCTTTCGTTACATTACCCTGGTGTTTGCTTTAGTTTGTAAGTTCTGGTGTATTAATTCCAGTAGCATAGCAACCTGCATTCCACTGCTGGTTTGTCTCCAAAGCTAAGCAGTGTTGGTTCTGGTCAGTCCCTGGATGGGATACCAGATGTTCCTGGAAGTAGTATTGGTGGGACAGTAGGGGGCACCCTTCCTTCTGGTCTTTTGGATGGGCTGTTAAACTGATGTCCTGACTCTCTGTGGTCATTTAAAACCCCATGGCACTAATTGTAAGATAAAGCTGAATTATCACGACAAAGCTGGTTGGCTAATGAAGATGCATTATATATGCTGCCCTCTAAACCCTACCTACATTGACTGATAGGATTTATAATAGTGCCTTTCTACTTTTTTACATAGTAAGGTGGAAACTCACCTTATCACCCCTTGGGTGATGCACAGCAACCATTTTGTGCTAAAAAAACACTCACCCACAATACTTTAAAGTACTACTTAAGTAGTTTTTTGGGGTATCTGTACTTTGCTTTACTATTTATATTTTTGACAACTTTTACTTTTACTCTTTTACTACTACATATATTTTCACTGATTACTGGTTACATTTTGAATGCTTAGCAGAACAGGAAAATTGTCCAATTCTTGCACTTATCAAGAGAACATCCCTGGTCATCCCCTGCCTCTGATCTGGCAGACTGACTCAACATAAATGCTTTGTTTGTAAATTATGTCTAAGTTTTGGAGTGTGCCCATGGCTATCCGAACATTTTTAAAAAGAGAATTGTTCTGTCTGATTTGCTTAAAAATGAACTTGAAATGATTTATACTTTTACTTTTCATACTTGACTATTTTTTAGCTATTACATTTACATTTGATATTTAAGTATATTTAAAACCAAATACTTTTTTACTTTTAATCAAGTAGTATTTTACTTGGTGATTTTCACTTTTATATGAGTCATTTCTATTAAGGTATCTTTACTTTTACTCAAGTATGACAATTGGATAGTTTTTTCACCACTGCCTGGGGTCCACACAATACTTGAAACATGGCATATTAGAGAACATTAATAGACAAGAACAGATCAAGGACAGAACTACATACATTTAAAAACAGCACACATAGCCTACATATCAATACATACACACAAAATATCTAGGTCAAATAGGGGAGAGGCGTTGTGCTGTGAGGTGTCGGTTTATCCGTTTTTTTAAACCAGGTTTGCTGTTCATTTTAGAAATATGAGATGGGAGGGAGTTCCATGCAATTGTGGCTCTATATAATACTGTACATTTTCTTGAATTTGTTCTGGATTTTGGGACTGTGAAGAGGAGGTGTTATGGTGTGGGGGTGCTTTGCTGGTGACATTGTCTGTGATTTATTTAGAATTCAAGGCACACTTAACCAGCATGGCTACCACAGCATTCTGCAGAGATATAGCATCACATCTGGTTTGGGCTTAGTGGGACTATCATTTGTTTTTCAACAGAACACTACATGATTCTCCTATAGGATTATCTGATACAGAGCAGAATTCATGGTTCCTTCTATTAAGGCAAGTCGTCCAGGTCCTGAGGCAACAAAGCATCCCCAAATCATCACACTTGACCACCATGCTTGACCATTGGTATGAGGTTCTTACACTTGGAAGCACCTGAAGGATCATCAATAATGTTCTATGGACAGATGATTCAAATGTATTACTGTTTGGATGACATGGTCACATTTCAACTGGCGAAAACCAAGCACTTAATTCCACAATGTTGACTCAAGTTTGCCATAAAAGCACCTGGAAGCATTTGTAAGCACCTGCATGATCATCAAGACTCTTGGACGAATGTTCTATTGACAGATTATTTAAAAATATAACTTTTTGGATGACATGGGTCCCATTATGCCTGGTGAAAACCAAACACTTCATTCCACAGTAAGAAAGTCTGGTGATGGTAGTGTGATGGTTTGGGGATGCTTTGCTGCCTCAGGACCTGGACAACTTGCCTTAATAGAAGGAACCATGAATTCTGCTCTGTATCAGATAATTCTATAGGAGAATGTCAGGCCAACCGTCTGTGAGCTGAAGCTTAAGCGCAGCTGGGTCATGCAGCAGGACAATGATCCAAAACACACAATCAAGTCTAAATGAAAATGCAAGAAATTTTATGTTTTGGAATGGCCTAGTCGAAGTCCAGACCTAATCCCAATTGAGATGTTGTGGCAGGACTTGAAACGCACAGTTCATGCTTGAAAAACCACAAATGTCGCTGAGTTACAGCATTTCTGCATGGAAGACTAGGCCAAAATTCCTCCACAGCAGCGTGAGAGCTTGATAAACAACTACAGGAAGTGTTTGGTTGGAGTCATTGCAGCTAAAGGTGGCACTTGAGTGTAAGGGGGCAACTACTTCTTCACATAGGGGCATTGGGTGTTGCTTAACTTTGTTTATGAAATGAAATTATTGTGTTATTTGTTCACTCAAGTTCCCTTTATCTAATATTAGGTTTTGCTTGAAGATCTAATGATGTTCACTATCCAAAATATGCAAAAGTAGAGACAATTAGAAAGGGGGCAAATACTTTTTCACGACACTGTAACATATATCAGTGGCCATAGAGTCAGCTACCATACTCAGTAGCTTTCCATCTAAGTTGTCAATGTCAGGAAGTTTGTCATTATTGATCGATAACAATCATTTCCCCACTTCTCCCACACTAACTTTACAAAATTCTAATTTACAATGCTTTTCTTTCATTATTTTGTAAATTTTATGCATGAATACATTGGCTCACTGTTCGTTGTTGGCATTTCCTGCCTAAGTCTGCTCACTTGGCCAATGAAGTAATCATTCAAATAATTGGCCTATATCAAATGATTTTGTGATGAATAAGCCATCTGATTCGATGAAAGATGGAGTTGAATTTGTCTTTCTGTCCATAATTTCATTTAAAGTACTCCAAAGTCTTTTTTCCATCTTTCTTTATATCATCGATCTTGGCTTCATAATATGGTTTCCTCACTTTGCAGTAAGTCAGCCAGTCAGATGTGCAGACAGACTTATTAGACACTCCTTTCACCCCATCTCCTTCAACCATCGAGTTTTTCAATTCCTCATCAATCAATGGAGCCGTAACAGTTCTAATAGTCCGTTTCATAACAGGGGCAATAATTGAAAGAAGTTCAGCGTCTGGATGCTCCTCATTAATCACGTCAGACCAACACATATTTTTAACATCAAACATATGAGTCACAGCAACATATTTTGTATGATCTCTAATATCTCACAATCAAATGTAGACCGCATTATCTACCAAGAGAATTCTCTTCGATTATAATCACAGCCGTATATATCCCCCCCAAGCAGACACATCGATGGCTCTGAACGAACTTTATTTAACTCTCTGCAAACTGGAAACAATTTATCCGGAGGCTGCATTCATTGTAGCTGGGGATTTTAACAAGGCTAATCTGAAAACAAGACTCCCTAAATTTTATCAGCATATCGATTGCGCAACCAGGGGTGGAAAGACCTTGGATCATTGTTACTCTAACTTCCGCGACGCATATAAGGCCCTGCCCCGCCCCCCTTTCGGAAAAGCTGACCACGACTCCATTTTGTTGATCCCTGCCTACAGACAGAAACTAAAACAAGAGGCTCCCACGCTGAGGTCTGTCCAACGCTGGTCCGACCAAGCTGACTCCACACTCCAAGACTGCTTCCATCACGTGGACTGGGAGATGTTTCGTATTGCGTCAGATAACAACATTGACGAATACGCCGATTCGGTGTGCGACTTCATTAGAACGTGCGTTGAAGATGTCGTTCCCATAGCAACGATTAAAACATTCCCTAACCAGAAACCGTGGATTGATGGCAGCATTCGTGTGAAACTGAAAGCGCGAACCACTGCTTTTAATCAGGGCAAGGTGTCTGGTAACATGACCGAATACAAACAGTGCAGCTATTCCCTCCGCAAGGCTATCAAACAAGCTAAGCGCCAGTACAGAGACAAAGTAGAATCTCAATTCAACGGCACAGACACAAGAGGCATGTGGCAGGGTCTACAGTCAATCACGGACTACAGGAAGAAATCCAGCCCAGTCACGGACCAGGATGTCTTGCTCCCAGGCAGACTAAATAACTTTTTTGCCCGCTTTGAGGACAATACAGTGCCACTGACACGGCCTGCAACGAAAACATGCGGTCTCTCCTTCACTGCAGCCGAGGTGAGTAAGACATTTAAACGTGTTAACCCTCGCAAGGCTGCAGGCCCAGACGGCATCCCCAGCCGCGCCCTCAGAGCATGCGCAGACCAGCTGGCCGGTGTGTTTACGGACATATTCAATCAATCCCTATACCAGTCTGCTGTTCCCACATGCTTCAAGAGGGCCATCATTGTTCCTGTTCCCAAGAAAGCTAAGGTAACTGAGCTAAACGACTACCGCCCCGTAGCACTCACATCCGTCATCATGAAGTGCTTTGAGAGACTAGTCAAGGACCATATCACCTCCACCCTACCTGACACCCTAGACCCACTCCAATTTGCTTACCGCCCAAATAGGTCCACAGACGATGCAATCTCAACCACACTGCACACTGCCCTAACCCATCTGGACAAGAGGAATACCTATGTGAGAATGCTGTTCATCGACTACAGCTCGGCATTCAACACCATAGTACCCTCCAAGCTCGTCATCAAGCTCGAGACCCTGGGTCTCGATCCCGCCCTGTGCAACTGGGTACTGGACTTCCTGACGGGCCGCCCCCAGGTGGTGAGGGTAGGCAACAACATCTTCTCCCCGCTGATCCTCAACACTGGGGCCCCACAAGGGTGAGTTCTGAGCCCTCTCCTGTACTCCCTGTTCACCCACGACTGCGTGGCCACGCACGCCTCCAACTCAATCATCAAGTTTGCGGACGACACAACAGTGGTAGGCTTGATTACCAACAATGAAGAGACGGCCTACAGGGAGGAGGTGAGGGCCCTCGGAGTGTGGTGTCAGGAAAATAACCTCACACTCAACGTCAACAAAACTAAGGAGATGATTGTGGACTTCAGGAAACAGCAGAGGGAACACCCCCCTATCCACATCGATGGAACAGTGGTGGAGAGGGTAGCAAGTTTTAAGTTCCTCGGCATACACATCACAGACAAACTGAATTGGTCCACTCACACAGACAGCATCGTGAAGAAGGCGCAGCAGCGCCTCTTCAACCTCAGGAGGCTGAAGAAATTTGGCTTGTCACCAAAAGCACTCACAAACTTCTACAGATGCACAATCGAGAGCATCCTGGCGGGCTGTATCACCGCCTGGTATGGCAACTGCACCGCCCTCAACCGTAAGGCTCTCCAGAGGGTAGTGAGGTCTGCACAACGCATCACCGGGGGCAAACTACCTGCCCTCCAGGACACCTACACCACCCGATGTCACAGGAAGGCCATAAAGATCATCAAGGACATCAACCACCCGAGCCACTGCCTGTTCACCCCGCTATCATCCAGAAGGCGAGGTCAGTACAGGTGCATCAGAGCTGGGACCGAGAGACTGAAAAACAGCTTCTATCTCAAGGCCATCAGACTGTTAAACAGCCACCACTAACACTGAGTGGCTGCTGATAAAACACACTGACACTAACTCAACTCCAGCCACTTTAATAATGGGAATTGATGGGAAATTATGTAAATATATCACTAGCCACTTTAAACAATGCTACCTTATATAATGTTACTTACCCTACATTATTCATCTCATATGCATACGTATATACTGTACTCTATATCATCGACTGTATCCTTATGTAATACATGTATCACTAGCCACTTTAAACTATGCCACTTTGTTTACATACTCATCTCATTTGTACATACTGTACTCGATACCATCTACTGTATCTTGCCTATGCTGCTCTGTACCATCACTCATTCATATATCCTTATGTACATATTCTTTATCCCCTTACACTGTGTACAAGACAGTAGTTTTGGAATTGTTAGTTAGATTACTTGTTATTACTGCATTGTCGGAACTAGAAGCACAAGCATTTCGCTACACTCGCATTAACATCTGCTAACCATGTGTATGTGACAAATAAAATTTGATTTGATTTGATTTGATAATACATTATTCGTTGCCCAGCTTTTGGAACTTTGGCTCTGCTAGATACAGCTACTAGATTGTGATGACTGCATTCAATGGGTACGGATACAGCTTTAGAACAAAGTTCTACAGTATTAGTAAAAATGTGATCAATACATGTGGATGATCTTGTTCCTGTAGTGTTTGTAAACACCCTGGTAGGTTGATTAATAACCTGAACCAGATTACAGGCACTGTTTACAGTGAGAAGCTTCCTCTTGAGCGGACAGCTTGATGTAAACCAGTCAATATTCAGGCCACCAAGAAAGCTGGCCTCTGTTTACATCACATACACTATCAAGAATTTCACACACATTATTTAGATAATGTGCACTTGGTGGCACATAGCAACATCCCAAAATAATATGCTTTAGATGGCAGGTGAACCTGCAACCACAGCACTTCAATAACACTTGACACGAGATCTTCTCTAAGCGCCACAGGGATATGGCTCTAAAAGTATATAGCAACACCTCCCCTATGAGAATTCCTGTCTCTTCTATAGATGTTATATCCTTGTATTGTTACTGCTGTGTCATCAAAGGAATTATGTAAGTGAGTCTCAGAAATGGCTAATGTATGAATGTTATCTGATGTTAGCAAGTTATTGATTTCACAAACCTTATTTCTAAGCTACATATATTAATATAGGCTATTTTCTGGGTAGCTTTTCAGAGATAAACATAATATGGGAAATAACAAACGAAACAAACAAACATTCAGAAGTCCATCAATCAGGTGTGTGTAAGTATGTGTGTGTGCTGAAGCTACAAACCCATAGGTAAGGCCCTCTCATAACTTCTAGGCTTTTTGGAGGGACGGTGGACAATGACCCTATCATAGCGGATGTAAGCAATGCCCCTACGCGCTCTGGCAGCTTTCATGGCCGTGATAAGTTGTTTTCTCTTCTGGCACATAGCTTCAGAATGGTCCTTGTTGAGGAAGATGTACATTCCTCTCAAGTTCTTGGCTATTTCCAGAACAACTACCTTGTCCTTGATCCTCTGGAACTTGACTGGGCCAGTCACCTGAGCCGGTGGTTGGTTTTCCAATCCTGTGGGCGCACTTCACTTCAATATTCCTGTCGTCCATCTTCAATTTCTAAGAGATAATTTCCCTCACTTTGTCCTCAGACTCCATCCAGGTCTCATGTGGAGATTCTGCAAATAGTTCCGCCTTGATTATCCCTTGAAATAATCTGATTTCTCCATCATTGTTATCATGGATTCACATACAGAACTGATGTCCTCTCTCAATGACATGCAGATTGCTGTTATCTTGCCTTTTAACTGCTTGAACTCGCTTGCTTAGCTTCAGAGGCAAACCAGCAGTGGGATGCAGTGTACTATGCTGCTGGAATCGATGTGATAAACTTGCAACTGCAAAAGAAGTCAGTGAAAGCAAAGGCCAGGGTACCATAACCAGGCAAAGAGCAAGGCATTTGACCACAATCACCTCATCATCGAAAATTATTTTCCTGCATTCAATTAATTTACAAGCCTGGGTGTGAAGAACCCCAACTCTTTCCATGACATAGACTGACCAGGTGAATCCATGTGAAAGCTATGATCCCTTATTGAAATCCACTTATATCAGTGTAGATGAAGGGGAGGAGACAGGTTAAAGAAGGATTTTTAAGCCTTGAGACAACTGAGACATGGAGTGTGTATGTGTGCCATTCTGAGGGTGAATGGGAAAAACAAAATATTAAAGTGCCTATGGACGGGGTATGGTAGTAGGTGACAAGTACACAGGTTTGAGTGTGTCAAGAACGGCAGTGCTGCTGGGTTTTTCACACTCAACCGTTTCCCATGTGTATCAAGAATGGTCCACCACCCAAAGGACATCCAGCCAACTTGACACAACTGTGGGAAGCATTGGAGTCTTCATAGGCCAGCATCTCTGTGGAACGCTTTCGACACCTTGTTGTCCATGCCTCAACGAATTTAGGCTGTTCTGAGGGCAAAGGGGTGGAACTCAATAGTAGGAAGATGTTCCTAATGTTTTGAAAACTCAAAGTATATATCCACTGCGTAGCCTACATGAATCGCAGCAAAGTTGGTTCCTGTTTCAGTCACATCTGTGGCAGGGGAGAAAGTAGATTTAATTTCTTCCAAGTGTGGTGAAACTGATGGTTTGTCGGGAACTGATGGCTTCTACGGTTGTAGCTAGATGGAGTTAGGAGGTTAGGAGAATTAGATTAAGGTTAGGAAAAGAGTTATGCTTAGCTAAAATGCTCCGGTTGTCCCTAATGCGACAACTAAGTGGAGCTGTACTCCATCTAGCCACAAACGTAGAAGCCATCAGCTCTGAGAAGCCGTCAGTATCACCATACCAGCTTACTTTCACCCCTGGTCTTTGGTCATACTTGTGTGGGTAAAATAAACACCATAATGATTGGTTGACAATAGAGCCTACCACAATGCAGATGATAAAGATGATAAAGAGATGATAAAGAGAATCTGCGGCAACTTGCAGTCAACTGAAGTTAAAACTTCATGACTGTTGATCACGTGGCTTTTATAAAGTTCATGCAGTCTACATAAAGGTGCAGGTCAGACAGTTTATTCCCATAATGCAACACACTGACTTTGTAAAACCAAACCGCCCAATATGATCAGTTTTGGAGTATTTTCCAAAACTGAGATTTGCGAGATTTAGGGAAAACTATTATGTTCCTAAATCCTTCGATATTTTAGGGTTGGATTTTGATTTCAGTCATGCCCAGTAATGCCCACTTGCCCACTAACATGGGATGGTAATGCTGTATTCGTAACCAGGTGGGAATTTACCAGTTGTGAAGTCGTAAATATCATTTGGATGCATTCATGTGCTTTGAACTCATTGAGAAATGCAGATTGGCTAATGGCCAACAAGCTGCATCAACCATAAAACGAAAAGTACCGCTATCATGCTTGTAAATTCTAGTGTTCAAAAACCATAGATTACTTTTTATAAATAATGTTTTATTGTAGCATTTAACTGCCAAAAATGCTATTATCGAGGTGACATCAGAGGTTAGTATGTGGGATAAGTTGCAGCTAAGGATTAAAGACGAATTTCCCACAAATAATTACCAGTTTGAGGGCCATTCAAGTGGATTTTTCCCAGTCGTATGTGGTTTATTCGCATTTCCCACTTGGTTACGAACACAGCATAATGCCTAAGAAGAATTATCATGCAAGGACAAACAGCTGCACTGAGTGCGCTCTGTCCAATCAACCAACAGAATCAACCTACAGAAATACACGAGACAGCAATGCATAGACATCTTTGCCAATGTTATGTTGAAATAAGGAGACTTGGTGTTTATAAAGGACTTTCCAACTCAAACATCCTCACATTCGTGAGCTAACGTTAGATTCACAAACACAATGGTCATCAAAGATAGAGGTTGTGTTCCCCTGCTCAGATGCTTCTGAAGCATGCCAGATATTACAACGGCCTGGATACTGTAGGTAGGCTATTTTCCTTATCAGCTAGCCACATCTTATGTTATCTTAACCATCTGTTGCCCGAAGCTACAGTTAATGATGTGACATGCAAAACCTGAGCAGGGGAACATGACCAGATACTGATACTCTAGAATTTAGGAAATGCTCGGAGGTTGGGATTCTTGACAAATCACATTCATGTTGTCATGCGTCACAAGGATGCTAAGCCATTCGTCACTCGTACAGTGGCTGTTTGGGATGTTTCAAGTAAAGACGAAGCATAGAGATAGATAGAGGACTCTAGTGCCAAAAAGCCAGTTTTAGCATGGGCATTTTCAAGTAGTAAACTGGATGGGACTTCCTATGGTCTAATGATGAATCACATAATTCCATCCAGGTCACCAGGAAGGATCAGCCAATTAATTCTACTAGTGAGGAAACATTCCATAACTGCAGGTGGCAGTATATCGCCAAACTTGGCTTTATACCTGTTGAAACAACACACTCTAGGTGGCAGTGTGCACCTGTTCAGTTTTTTTGCCAACTCATAGAAGTAGTAAAAAGTACAATTGACTACTACAAAATAGAGCCCCACAGTGGAATTGTCATAACACCCATAAAACCTAACGGTCAAACAGGGAAATGGTACCAATCATTTTTCCACCATTCATTTTTTTCTCATAGGGAATTTTATAAACACTTAAAATAAGTGCTGTGTTTCATGTAGGCTTATCTTGGCGTGACGTTTTGATAACCATGTAAATCTTTCCCGGACAAGGTGACTTTTATCAATATATTCAGCTTAATTTACTCTCAGACCCGGAAATGCTAATTAGGATCAGCAGACATCATGCAAGACTACAAATCCCTGGAAGCTCCTGCACGTAATTTCTAGCTGACACCTTTGTCAACAGGTATTGGGTCATTTAAAACTTGCACAAGGCAGTTCACAGAATTGTACATTTAAAGACATTTTGGCAATTTATTCATTTAGCTAACATTAGATAGTTCATCCAGAGATTCTTACATTTGCCTCGATATGGCAGTCTCGTCTAGATCATCATGGCATTTGTAGTTCTTTATGATAGCCACATTATCAGCATTCATTTTTATGGGGTAAATACAGGCAAATATATTGATAAAAGTCACCTTGTTCTAGAGCAATTTACACAGTTATCAATATGTCACACCAGGGTAAGCCTACACTGAACACAGCCCTTAAGCGTTTCTAAAATCCGCTGTAGGAAAAATGAATGGTGGAAAAACGATTAGAACCATTTCCTTGTTTGACCTCTAGGTTTTATGGGTATTATGAGGTATACTGTGGTATTCTATCGAGATGGCCTAAGTGGCGCTGCCTGTGCTCTCACAGACGCCATAATGGGACAGATACAATGATGTGATCAGTGTTGGGGAGTAGTGAACTACATCTAATTCAATTAGTAATTTAACTACATTTTGCAGTAGCTTGGTGGCAGTTGAACTCAATTCAAGTCTTGGTAGTGCTGTCAGTAGTTAATTACTTTTTTGTCATGCAGATGTTCAGGAGTCTTATGGCTTGGGGGTAGAAGCTGTTTAGAAGCCTCTTGGACCTAGACTTGGCACTCCGGTACCACTTGCTGTGCGGTGGCAGAGAGAACAGTTTATGGCTAGGGTGGCTGGAGTCTTTGACAATTTTTAGGGCCTTCCTCTGACATCACCTGCTATTGAGGTCCTGGATGGCAGGAAGCTTGGCCCCAGTGATGTACTGGGCCGTACGCACTACCCTCTATAGTGCCTTGAAGTCGGAGGCAGAGCAGTTGCCATGCCAGGCAGTGATGCAACCCATCAGAATGCTCCTGATGGTACAGCTGTAAATCCTTTGAGGATCTAAGGACCCATGCCAAATCTTTTCAGTCTTCTGAGGGGGAATGGGTTTTGTCGTACCCTCTTCACGACTGTCTTGGTGTGCTTGGACCATGTTAGTTTGTTGGTGATGTGGACGCCAAGGAACTTGAAGCTCTCAACCTGCTCCACTACAGCCACATCGATCAGAATGGGGGCGTGCTCGGTCCTCTTTCCTGTAGTCCACAATCATCTCCTTGTCCTTGACTTGATCATGTTGAGGGAGAGGTTGTTGTTGTTGTTATTGCACCACACGGTCAGGTCTCTGACCTCCTCCCTATAGGCTGCCTCATCGTTGTCAGTGATCAGGCCTACCACTGTTGTGTCATCGGCAAACTTAATGATGGTGTTGGAGTTGTGCCTGGCCGTGCAGTCATGAGTGAACAGGGAGTACAGGAGGGGACTGAGCACACACCCCTGAGGGTCCCCCTTGTTGAGGATCAGCATGGCGTGTGTGTTGTTACCTACCCTTACCACCTGGGGGCGGCCCGTCAGGAAGTTCAGGATCCAGTTCCAGAGGGAGGTGTTTAGTCCCAGGGTCCTTAGCTTAGTGATGAGCTTTGAAGGCACTATTGTGTTGAATGCTGGGCTGTAATCAATGAACAGCAGTCTCACATAGGTGTTCCTTTTGTCCAGGTGTGAAAGAACAGTGTGGAGTGCAATAGAGATGGCATCATCTGTGGATCTGTTGGGGCGGTATGCAAATTGGAGTGGGTTTCTATGATAATGGTGTTGATGTTAGGCATGACCAGCCTTTCAAAGCATTTCATGGCTACAGACGTGAGTGCTACGGGTCAATAGTCATTTAGGCAGGTTACCTTAGTGTTCTTGGGCACAGGGACTATGGTGGTCTGCTTGAAACATGTAGGTATTACAGACACTTGCCAGTTGGTCAGCGCATGCTTGGAGGTACACGTCCTGGTAATCCATCTGGCCCTGCGGCCTTGTGAATGTTGATCTGTTTAAAGGTCTTGTGCACATCGGTTGTGGAAAGCATGATCACACAGTCGTCTGGAACAGCTGATGCTCTCATGCATGTTTCAGTGTTATTTTCCTCGAAGTGAGCGTAGAAGTTATTTAGCTCGTCTGGTAGGCTCGTGTCACTGGGCAGCTGTTGGCTGTGCAACCCTTTGTAGTCTGTAACAGTTTGCAAGCACTGCCACATCCAACCAGCATCAGAGCCGGTGTAGTACAGTTCGATCTTAGTCCTGTATTGGCGCTTTGCCTGTTTGATGGTTCGTCTGAGGGCATAGCGGGATTTCTTATAAGCTTCCGGGTTAGAAAGCTCCTTGAAAGCAGCAGCTCTACCCTTCAGCTCAGTGCGAATGTTGCCTGTAATCCATGGCTTCTGGATGGTATATGTACGTACAGTCACTGTGGGGACGACATCATCGATGCATTTATTGATGAAGCCAGTGACTGATGTGGTGTACTCCTCAATGCCAATCGAAGAATCCCTGAACATATTCTAGTCTGTGCTAGCAAAACAGTCCTGTAGTTAAGGATCTGCTTCATCTGACCAAGCCTGCCTGCCATTCTGTACCTTACTGACTCTGCCCTGGATTACGGACCTCTGCCTGCCCTTGACCTGTCTTTTGCCTGCCACATGTTTGGGTCAATAAACATTTGTGATTCTAGCTGTCTGCATCTGGGTCTTTCCCTGAGTTCTGATAGATATAGTAAAATGGAATTTTGGCAAAGTTGGGAATCCCCTGAAAGAAACAGATAAGGAGGCTTTTGTAGCCACGCCCTTAAAGTAGCACTCCAGTCTCCTTTTCACCTCATTTATCACTTGATTTACTTAACAAAAGGCACATCTTAATAGGTGGTCCAGGTATGTCATGACATAGTACAAGTTCTCTATTGTTCAAGCAGAGGGAAAGCAGATGACATCGCGGATTCTCATCAGACCAACTCCTTGAAGTTTGCAGTTGTGTCTAAAAAAAACAATTTTGCTCAAAAAGTCTTTTTTTACCCTTCAGTGTGTGTATTTTACTGAATTTATACATAGGATATTCCTTTTCAACAGTAAAAGTTCAAAAAACACTGAAAGAAGTCTTTAATTGTACAGTGGCTTGCGAAAGTATTCACCCCCCTTGGCATTATTCCTATTTTGTTGCCTTACAACCTGGAATTAAAATGGGGGGGTTGTATCATTTGATTTACACAACATGCATACCACTTTGAAGATGCAAAATATTTTTGCTGGTGAAACAAACAAGAAATAAGACAAAAAAATTGAAAACTTGAGCGTGCATAACTATTCACCCCCCAAAGTCTTATACTTTGTAGAGACACCTTTTGCAGCAATTACAGCTGCAAGTCTCTTGGGGTATGTCTTTATAAGCTTGGCACATCTAGCCACTGGGATTTTTACCCCTTCTTCAAGACAAAACTACTCCAGCTCCTTCAAGTTGGATGGGTTCTACTGGTGTACAGCAATATTTAAGTCATACCACAGATTCTCAATTGGATTGAGGTCTGGGCATTGACTAGGCCATTCCAAGACATTTAAATGTTAAACCACTCAAGTGTTGCCTTAGCATTATGCTTAGGGACATTGTCCTGCTGGAAGGTAAACCTCTGTCCCAGTCTCAAATCTCTTGAAGACTAAAACAGGTTTCCCTCAAAAATGTCTCTGTATTTAGCACCATCCATCATTACTTCAATTCTGATCAGTTTCCCAGTCCCAGCCGATGAAAAACATCCCCACAGCATGATGCTGCCACCACCATGCTTCACTGTGGGGATGAGGTTATCAGGGTGATGAGAGGTGTTGGGTTTGTGCCAGGCATTTTCCTTGATGGCCAAAAAGCTAAAGTTTAGTTACATCTAACCAGAGTACCTTCTTCCATATGCTTGGGGAGTCTCCCACATGCCAAATGTGTTTGCTTATTTTTTCTTTAAGCACTGTTTTTTTTCACCCCACTCTTCTGTAAAGCCCAACTCTGTGGAGTGGATGGCTAAAAGAGGTCCTATGGACAGATACTCCACTCTCCGCTGTGGAGCTTTGCAGCTCCTTCAGTGTTATCTTTGGTCTCTTTGTAGCCTTTCTGATTAATGCCCTCCTTGCCTGGTCCGTGAGTTTTGGTGGGCGGCACCTCTCTTGGCAGGTTTGTTGTTGAGCCATATTCTTTCCATTTTTTAATAATGGATTTAATGGTGCTCCGTGGGATATGTAAAGTTTCTGATATTGTTTTATAACCCAACCCTGATTTGTACCTCTCCACAACTTTGTCCCTGACCTGTTTGGAGAGCTCCTTGGTCTCCATGGTGCCGCTTGCTTGGTGGTGCCCCTTGCTGAGAGGTGTTGCAGACTCTGGGGCCTTTCAGAACAGGTGTATATCTACTGAGATCATGTAACAGATCATGTGACACTTAAATAAAGTCCACCTGTGTGCAATATAACTAATTATGTGACCTCTGAAGGTAATTGGTTGTACCAGATCTTATTTAGGGGCTTCATAGCAAAGGAGGTGAATACATATGCAACACTTTTCATTTTTTAAATAATTTTTTAAAACAAGTTATTGTTTTCATTTCACTTCACCAATTTGGACTATTTTGTGTATGTCCATTACATGAAATCAAAATTAAAATCCATTTAAATGACAAGTTAAAATGCAACAAAATAGGAAAAATGCCAAGACGGTGAATAGTTTTGCAAGGCACTGTAATTGTTATCACCTCGGATCTGACCACTGAGGTACAGTACCAGTCGAAAGTTTGGACACCTACTCATTCAAGGGTTTTTCTTTATTTTTTAAAACAATTTTATACATTGTAGAATAATAGTGAATACTTCAAAACTATGAAAAAACACAAATGGAATCATGTAGTAACCAAAAAAGTGTTAAACTTTATATTTGAGATTCTTCAAAGTAGCCACTCGTTGCCTTGATGACAGCTTTGCACACTCTTGGCATTCTCTTAACCAGCTTCATGAGGTAGTCCAATTTTTCAGTTTTTGAATTGTTAAAAAAGTTTGAAATATCCAATAAATGTCGTTCCACTTCATGATTGTGTCCCACTTGTTGTTGATTCTTCACAAAAAAATACAGTTTTATATCTTTATGTTTGAAGCCTGAAATGTGGCAAAAGGTCGCAAAGTTCAAGGGGGCCGAATACTTTCGCAAGGCACTGTACTGGCTTAAGCAGGGGGACACGTCTGGCACTGCAGGATTTGAGTCCCTGGCGGCGTAGTGTGTTACTGATGGTAGGCTTTGTTACTTTGGTCCCAGCTCTCTGCAGGTCATTCACTAGGTCCCCCGTGTGGTTCTGGGATTTTTTCTCACTATTCTTGTGATAATTTTGACCCCACGAGGTGAGATCTTGCGTGGAGCCCCAGATCAAGGGAGATTATCAGTGGTCTTGTATGTCTTCCATTTCCTAATAATTGCTCCCACAGTTGATTTCTTCAAACCAAGCTGCTTACCTATTGCAGATTCAGTCTTCCCAGCCTGGTGCAGGTCTACAATTTTGTTTCTGGTGTCCTTTGACAGCTCTTTGGTCTTGGCCATAGTGGAGTTTGGAGTGTGACTGTTTGAGGTTGTGCACAGGTGTCTTTTATACTGATAACAAGTTCAAACAGGTGCCATTAATACAGGTAACGAGTGGAGGACAGAGGAGCCTCTTAAAGAAGAAGTTACAAGTCTGTGAGAGCCAGAAATCTTGCTTTTTTGTAGGTGACCAAATACTTATTTTCCACCATAATTTGCAAATAAATTCATTAAAAATCCTACAATGTGATTTTCTGGATTTTTTTTCTCATTTTGTCTGTCATAGTTGAAGTGTACCTATGATGAAAATTACAGGCCTCTCTCATCTTTTTAAGTGGGAGAACTTGCACAATTGGTGGCTGACTAAATCATTTTTAGCCCCACTGTATGTGGGAACTCCTTCAAGACTGTTGGAAAATTATTCCTCATGAAGCTGGTTGAGAGAATGCCAAGATTGTGCACAGCTGTCATCAAGGCAAAGGGTGGCTACTTTGAAGAATGTCAAATATAAAATATATTTTGATTTGTTGAACACTTTTTTGGTTACTACATGATTCCATGTGTTATGTCACAGTTTTGATGTATTCACTATTATTCTACGATGTAGAAAAGAGTAATAATAAAGTTAAACCCTGGAATGAGTAGTTGTGTCCAGGGAGCTGACAGAAGCACAAGGGTGTGTTAAAGATCAACTCTGTTACATTGAAAAACTGCTGAAATGTCGAGGCAAAATGTTGTATGATCGATTTATGATTGGTTTCAAGTGCGTAACATTACTATCCTGTGCATAGGAATTACATTTTTGTGCCATCAATAAATATTTTTGCTTAAGTCTTGTGAGCACTGTCAATAGTCACCAGGTTTAATTGTATTTGCAATACCTGGGCTCGTTTTTAATCAATGCTATTGATTGATAACATTGCAATACATCTAGGCTAAACATGCATTATCTTCTATTCCCTGATGAATCTGAATAACCATATAGTATCACTTTACAGTGCATTCAGAAATTATTCACACCCCTTGACATTTCCACATTATGTTGTGTTGCAGACTGAATTTAAAAATGATTAAATTTAGATTATTTTTTGTCACTGGCTTACACACAAAAACCCATCATGTCAAAGTGGAATTATGTTTTTCGAAAATGCTTAAAATGAATAAAAAAATTATCAATAAATATTCAACACCTTTGTTATGGCAAGCCTAAATAAATTCAGGAGTAAAACATTTCTTAACAAATTGCATATTAAGTTGCATGGACTCATTCTGTGTTCAATAATAGTGGTTAAGATGATTTTTGAATGACTACCCCATCTCTGTACTCTTTACATACCATTATTTGTAAGGTCCCTCAATCAAGTAGTGAATTTCAAGCACAGACTCAACCACAAAGACCAGGGAAGTTTTTCAGTGCCTCGCAAAGAAGATCACCTACTGGTAGATGTGTAAAATATAGAAAAAGCAGATGCCGAATATCTCTTTGAGCATGGTGAAGTTATTTATTTAGCTTTGGATGGTGTATCAATACATCCAGTCACTACAAAGATACAAGTGTCCTTACAAACTCAGTTGCCGGAGAAGGATTTCACCTTGAGCCTAATGGGGATTTTAAAACAGTTACAGAGTTTAATGGTTGTTATAGGAGAAAACTGAGGATGGATCAACAACATTGTAGTTACTCCACAGTACTAACCTAATTGACATAGTGAAAAGAAGGAAGCCTGTAGAGTATAAATAAATATGTAGTGCTGGGAAAAGTGCCCAATTGTCATACTTGAGTAAGTAAAGATAACTTGATAGAAAATGACTCGAGTAAAAGTGAAAGTCACCCAGTAAAATACTACTTGAGTAAAAGTCTAAAAATGTTTGGTAAATATACTTCACTATCAAAAGTAAATGTAATTGTTAAAATGCATAAATAATATCAAATTTCTTATATTAAACAAACTAGACAGCATGATTTTCTTGTTATTTAAATTTACGGATAGCCAGGTGCATATTTCAACACTCAGACATAATTTACAAACAAAGCATTTGTGTTCAGGAAGGAAACTGCTCAGGGATTTCACCATGAGGCCAATGGTGACTTTAAAAGAGTTACAGAGTTGAATGGATGTGATAGGAGAAAACTGAGGATGGATCAACAACATTGTAGTTACTCCACAATGCTAACCTAATTTACAGAGTGAAAAGAAGGAAGCCTGTACAGAATACAAATATTCCAAAACATGCATCCTGTTTGCAACAAGGCACTAAGGTAATACTTCAAAAAAATGTGTCAAAGCAATTCACTTTTTATTCTGAATACAAAGCGTTATGTTTGGGGCAAATCCATTTCAACACATTACTAAGTACCACTCTCCACGTTTTCAAGCATAGTGGTGGCTGCATCATGTTATGGGTTTGCTTGTAACTGGGGAGTTTTTCAGGATAAAATAGAAATGGAATGGCACTAAGCACAAGCAAAATCCTAGTGGAAAACCTAGTTTAGTTTGCTTTCCATTAGACACTGGGAGATTAATTCACCTTTCAGCAGGACAATAACCTAAAACATAAGGCCAAATATACTCTGGAGCTGCTTACAAAAAGACAGTGAATGTTCCTGAGTGGCCGAGATACAGTTTTGACTTCAATCTGCTTGAAAATCTAGGGCAAGACCTGAAAATGGTTGTCTAGCAATAATCAACAACCAATTTGACAGAGCTTGTAGAATTTTGAAATGAATAATAGGCATATGTTGCACAAACTAGTTGTGGAAAGCTCTTAGAGACCCAGAAAGACTTACAGCTGTAATCACTGCCAAATGTGCTTCTACAAAGTATTGACTCAGTGGTGTGAATACTGATTTAAATAAGATATTTCTGTATTTCATGTCTAAAAACATGTTTCTCTTTCATCATTATAGGGTATTGTGTGTAAATGGGTGTGAAAAAAGTTATATTTAATCTATTTAGAATTAAAGTTGTAACACAACAAAATGTGGAATAAGTCAAGGGGTATGAATCCTTTCTGAAAGCACTATACACATAGCAGAAACACTCTGATTTATACAGACTAATAGACTTATAAACCATTAGGCCTAGTGGGTTATTGATAAATTGAATGCTGATATGCTGATAAATTGAATGCTGCATCATTCAGCTGCTGATGAGGTTTCAGCAGTGGGCAATGTGAACAGTCAGCAAAGGATGCCTACATGTACAGTATATAGGCTCTGTTTAGTATTCACCCAGCATTCTTCCTATTATGACCTAGAAAAATGACATGAACCATGATGATTACTGAAAATAAAAAAATTAAAAAGGAGTGAAAGAAATGCCTTCCCAAAATGTATTGGAAAAACTGCATTATAGCTAAGCCCACAACGCACTGTAGCCTAAGATATGTAAGATGCTGATGCGGCAACAATGACAGTTCAAGTAGGTTACCATATTTTGCTGACATATTGCCATCATCACCTAGACATTAACATTGCATATCCTCAGACAGCCATGTATGTTCAAATTTATAGAAATGTGAAAAGGGAGAGAAAACTGTACTGCTGATTATTGCAAAGATTTCTTCCTGTGGATTCTCTGAACATTCATCAGCCATAGTGTGTTGAACTAGAAGTAATTATTGTCTCTGAAGATAAAAAGAGAGTGGGCAATTTTGGAAAATAAACTAGTGATAGAATGACCTTAAATATTTTTAACTCCTTTTCCAATAAGACCATTTCATCTGAGTTTTTGATAAAGGGATTACTGGATTGCATTATGCAGCACTAGTCGAATCTGGATGTGGAGGTGCCAATTTGATTGAATAATTCTTGTTTCCTTTTTTGCAAACCTTGCAATCCTTTTGGAAGCTAAAATTCAGCATAATGCAAGATTTACTTGTGGTCTGGGAAAGCGATGAGGTTCGTCCCTCATGCCACATCCGTTCACTTCAGACGTGGGGAAAAGCTGCAGTCAACGCCCTTACCAGTCAGAGCTGGTCAGTTCAGAACCCATTATCGTTCTAAAACGTAAATGACAGAGCACAATTTGCCTGTCAGTGCATCTATTATTTGACACTAGTGGTTGTTTTTTTTATCTCACAAGTTGAAACCCTGACCCACAATCATTAGGTCTGTCAGGGTTAATCAACAGACTCTTGACTTGCCCAATTTTCTGATAAGACCTTATTGCAGGTATGGGGTAAGTGGGATGGGGTCATGGTGGAGGGGGCATATGTTGGGGCCTCTGTTTTGTCTGGATGTTTCAGAGCATTCAAATGCTTGGAATGAATCCCTTTTAAAAAAGTGCCCAATTTCTCACGCAAAACATTATCAGTCCACAGCCTTCTCTACTACTTCTTTGATATATACAGGTAGTGAGATCTGAGACAACAAAGCCAACAGTTGAAGTAATCTGCATTCATTGAAATCCTTCAGTCACCCACTGAAAACATCTTAGGGGGCCATATATTCCCCCATTACCTGGGAGTTTGTTCTCCTATACACATAGCATACTTAATGGAAAATACTTTGTCATGTTTTTTTTGCAGCAAGCAAACATTCAAATGTGTAAACTGACATCCTCCATGAAGATATATGTGTGATGTATGATGATCAACATAACTGTTATGAACCTGTAATGTAATTATTACCAAAAACATACTATTAGGATAACACACTTTTAATAAGCTGACATTAGCAACTTATCAAAACAGCTATGCTCTGCTCAACAACAAAAAAAGTTTATTCCCAATAGTCATTCTATCTTAGACTTATTTAGAACCTATGATTTAATATGTGCTCACACATTTTTGCTATGACAGAATTTGCTATGCATTTGCCTCTTCAAAACACTTGAAAGACTTGATAAAGTTGGTAGGATCCAATTCTAGTAAACCATTCTAAAATTCACAAAGTACTGTTTCCTAAACTTGGCTAAATATCTGCGTGAGAAAATATCATATTAACATGTAAAGCAGAGTTGAATATTATCAACACTGCTGTTATCAGATCAAAGTTACAATATCAATACTCTCTTAGGAGTAAGTAAGCAAACACATATAACAAGACATCTATTAGAGGTCACCTCTATGTCAACCTGACAATAAACAAACCACTAAACATCTATCTTTACTCCAGACTATCTATACATTATTTCACCAACAAATGTAGTAATATGTCTGTTAAAGGTATAAGGAATGACCCCTAGTTATACAATACCACATATTCTTTCTATATAACCTCTTTCCTTTAGATGCAATCACACATCAATTAAATGAACCACTACATAAAGTATACGACTTAAACTGAACACTACTAAGTTAAACGTTGCATAGTATAACGACTCTGAATATACCCCCTCTCTGCATCACAGACATGGGGAGAATGCACCCAGTTCCATAAATGTAAAATAAATGCCCCATGTCCCTGAAGTGCCACATTGTCATGCTTAATCATCTGAGTCTGAATCATAAACAATCTGAGAACTTTTATTGTGTTTCTCTATTTATGCATATCCCTGAAGGTGTTGCCTTTAGATACTTCCTACGAAAAAGGGAAACAAATAATTACAAAAACAAAAAAATGAAATACCTTTCAGATGCCCAGAGGAAGGCTGTGGACAGACAGATGATGTGATATATTTCTCCCCCTCATTCTTAGGCAGCTTCCTCTCTCTGCGGCTGAAAGCAAATGCTTTGAGACTCTGTGGCATATTTAATTAGAAGCAAGCTGTTTGCACTATCAGTGTGAGGATCTACCTCTCCAATCTCTCGTGAGTCAATCTTCTCCATCTCTGATTTTCTTTTATATTTATGCTGGAATATTTAATTGTAGACAAAAGGTTACTCTGGCAGCATTCACCGCACAGAGGCAGAATAATCTGCTTTAAAAGGCTTGACATTTCAGGCTTTTCAAAAAGGCTGAAAAAATTATATCCCTGCTTTTGTTAATCAATGAAGTAGAACTCCCCTGAACAAAAGAATTAAATTGCTTGGTTGGTTTAATAAAACCAACAGAAATAGCTGCTTCCTCTGGGCTTTTTGTGTGTAGGCTCACCACATGCACCCAGCACTGTAATTCCATATGATTTTGGGGCAAAACTCTAATTTATCCACACAGTTGGCTTTTTAAATCCTATTGAAACTCCAGCCCTCCAGCCAGTGTGCCTGCCTGATGGAGGACAGATTCATCATTAAACCTGACTTTCACTGACTGCTGCAGGTCCACTACAGTTTGAAATGTCTATACTGCCCTTGCCTTGGAAAACATTGTAATTATGCAAATGATAGGGGCAATAATTAGGACCTTCAACATCTCATTGTGTTGCTCCAGTGTGCTTCATTCCAATGGGAAGAGAGATAACCATGTTCTATTCTATTTTAAATTGCTCAGAGCAGATGTTTGGTTAAAGTTCTGTTCAGTCCTATAGTATTGCAATCCTTGGGAACTGACCATGTAAGGTAAGATCAATTATGTTCTTTCTAGTTACACTACATTACCAAATGTATGTGGACACCTGCTCGTCGAACATCTCATTTCAAAATCATGGGCGTTAATATGGAGTCACCTCCCTTCGCAGCTATAACAGCCTCCACTCTTCTGGAAAGGCTATCCACTAGATGTTGGAACATTACCGAGGGGACTTGATTCCATTCAGCCACAAGAGCATTAGTGAGGTCGGCCACTGATGTTGGGTGAATAGGCCTGGCTCGCAGTCCGTGTTCCAACTTATCCCAAAGGTGTTCGATGGGGTTGAGATCAGGGCTTTGTGCAGGCCAGTAAATTTCTTCCACACCAATATCAACAAACCATTTTTGTATGGACCTCACTTTGTACACGGGGGCATTGTCATGCTGAAACAGGAAGGCCCTTACCCAAACTGTAGCATTAAGATTTCCCTTCACTGGAACTAAGGGTCGTAGCCCGAACCATGAAAAACAGCCCCAGACTATTATTCCTCCTCCACCAAACTGTACAGTTGGCACTATGCATTGGGGCAGGTAGATTTCTCCTGGCATCTGCCAAACCCAGATTCGTCCGTCGGACTGCCAGATGGTGAAGCGTGATTCATCACTTCAGGGAATGCATTTCCACTGCTCCAGAGTCCAATGACTGCGAGCTTAACACCACTCCAACCGAAGCTTGGCATTGCACATGGTGATCTTAGGCTTGTGTGCGGCTGCTCAGCCATGGAAACCCATTTCATTAAGCTCTCGATGAATAGTTATGTTGCTTCCAGAGGCATTTTGGTACTTGGTAGTGAGTGTTGCAACTGAGGACAGACAATTTTTACGCACTATGCACTTCAGCACTCGGCAGTCCTGTTATATGAGCTTGTGTGGCTTACCACTTTGCAGCTGAGAAATTGTTGCTCCTAGACGTTTCCACTTCACAATAACAGCACTTAAAGTTGACTGGGGCAGCTCTTGCAGGGCAGACATTTGAGGAACTGACTTGTTGGAAAGGGGGCAGCTTTTTAGTAAGGCCATTCTACTGCCAATGTTTGTCTTTGGAGATTGCATGGCTGTGTGCTCGATTTTATACGCCTGTCAGCATCGGGTGTGGCTGAAATAGCTGAATCCACTAAGTTGATGGATTGTCCACATACTTTCGTATGTACAGTGCATTCGGAAAATACTCAGACCCCTAGAATTTCCCAACATTTTGTTGAGCTACAGCCTTATTCAAAAATGGATTACATAGTTTTCCCCCCTCACCAATCTACATACAATACCTCATAATGACAAGGCAAAAACAGGTTTCTACAATTTTTTGCAAATGTATTAAACATAAAACACTGAAATATCACATTTACATAAGTAATCAGACCTTTTACTCAGTACTTTGTTGAAGCACCTTTGCCAGCGATTACAGCCTCGAGTCTTCTTGGGTAGGACACTACAAGCTTGGCACACTTGTATTTGGAGAGTTTCTCCCATTCTTCTCTGTAAATCCTCTCAAGCTCTGTCAGGTTGGATGGGGAGCATCGCTGCACAGCTATTTTCAGGTCTCCAGATATGTTCGATCAGGTTCAAGTCCGGGCTCTGGCTGGGCCACTCAAGGATATTCAGAGACTTGTCCCGAAGCCACCCCGGCGTTGTCTTGGCTTGCTTAGGGTTGTTGTCCTGCTGGAAGGTGAACCTTTGCCCCAGTCTCAGGTCCTGAGCGCTCTGGAGCAGGTTTTCAAGGATCTCTCTGTACTTTTCTCCATTCATCTTTCCCTTGATCCTGACTAGTCTCCCAGTACCTGCGGCTGAAAAACATCCCCACTACATGATGCTGCCACCACCATGCTTCACCATACAGATGGTACCAGGTTTCCCCCAGATGTGACACTTGGCATTCAGGCCAAAGAGTTCCATCTTGGTTTCATCAGACTCGAGAATTTATTTTATTTATTTGTATTTTACCTTTATTTAACCAGGTAGGCTAGTTGAGAAGAAGTTCTCATTTGCAGCTGCAAATCTTGTTTCACATGGTCTGAGAGTCCTTTAGGTGCCTCTTGGCAAACTCCAAGCGGGCTGTCATGTGCCTTTTACTGAGGAGTGGCTTCCGTCTGGCCATTCTACCATAAAGGCCTGGTTGGTGGAGTGCTGCAGAGACGATTGTCCTTCTGGAAGATTCTCCGATCTCCACAGAGGAACTCTGGAGCTCTGTCAGAGTGACCATCGGGTTCTTGGTCACCTCCCTGACCAAGGCCCTTCTCCCCCGATTGCTCAGTTTGGCCAGGCAGCCAACTCTAGTAAGAATTTTGGGGGTTCCAAACTTCTTCCAATTAAGAATGATGGAGGGCACTGTGTTCTTGTGGACCTTCAATGCTGCAGACATGTTTTGGTACCCTTCCGCAGATCTGTGCCTCGACACAATCCTGTCTTGGAGCTCTATGGACAATTCCTTCGACCTGATTGCTTGGTTTTTGCTCTGACATTCACTTTCAACTGTGGGACCTTATATAGACAGGTGTGTGCATTTCCAAATCATGTCCAATCAATTGAATTTACCACAAGTGGACTCCGATAAAGTTGTAGAAACATCTCAAGGATGATCAATGGAAACTTCGAGTCTCATAGCCAAGGGTCTGAATACTTATGTTAAAATGGTATTTCTGTTTTTTATTTGCAATACATTTGCTAAGATTTCTTAAAACCTGTTTTTGCTTTGTCATTATGGGGTATTGGGTGTCGATTGATGAGGAAATGTTTTAATGTAATCCATTTTAGAATAAGGCTGTGACATAACACAATGTAGAAAAAGGGAAAGGGTCTGAATACTTCCGAATGTACTGTATAGTGTATGAATGAGTGCCTGTTGTAATTTGAGTGACTAACGTGTGACTATTTGGCATTACATTCCCACTGCTGTACAATACTGCATGTTTGTACTGGACATGTATGTATTATACATGCACCGTTGTTCCATTGGATAAAATAAAACAATTAGATATACATGTATATATATATACACATATATTTTTTTTTGCATGTCAAACAAGCAGGTCTCTGGACAAAAAGTATCTAAACAATAGTATTACATCTGGGGAATAGGTAAAAAGGCTGATTTATAAGTATGTTATACATTACCTTAATAATGTGTTCTGAAAAAAACTATTTGCACAATTCTCTTTTATTAATGCATGAGCATTTTCAGGTCCAGAGACGCTGGACCAGATAGGCAACATATTTTATAGGACACTAAATTACTAAGGCAAGAAGTAGCTAGGGACTAGACATACATTTCTATAGAATTGGGACCCTAATCATTTTGCGACAGTGCTGAGCAATTGACTTGAGTCTTTACGACATGTGCCTTTAATTTCTGTCAGGCCAGAAATATACAACAGAGAAGTTACGGATCAAAACATGAGGGGTCATCTGTGACTTTGTTCATCGTAGACAAGTGTATAAAAAGTTATGTTGCAAGTCTTTGATAGAGGCGGATCTTAGCAATAAAACATGGTGAGTTAGTATTGATTATATCGATGCTACCGTGAAAGGATAGCTTACTGCATTGAAGTGTTTAGACAAGAGCAGAAGCTTTAGAATTTCGTTAGTAAAGCTGGCTAGCCAGCCAGTTAGCTAACTAGCGACTGTAGCAGCATACTAGTGAAAGTGAGCAAGCTGATAGAGTGTGTGTAGCTACGACTAACAGCCATACAGTTGGTGGCTAGCTAACATTACTCACCCTAGACCCCTGACGCATAAATGGTTAACGTTACAGCTAGAAACAAATACCAGCATGACTGCTGCAGCGCCATCATGTGGAAACCATTAAGGTACATGACCTACAGATCACACAGGTTTTGACCACATATCTGAGATGTGACCACTGCACTAGCTGACTTGGATTATAAACATGTCTTGTAAGCTTTATATGAAAAGGTTGCGATATCTTCCTCTACTAATGAACATCCATAATCGATTCACAGGCCAGTTCCATGGTGGCAGTGGGGCTCACCCTAGCAGCAGCTGGATTTGTAGGTCAGTTTATCTTTAAGGTGCAGAGTTGAAGAAACGATTTGATGGATTTTGTGACACTAAAATGCGGATCCTCCTTGATTCAGGTCGCTATGCCATGCAGGCCATGAAACACATGGAACCCCAAATGAAGCAAGCTATGCAGAGTTTTCCCAAATCGGTAAGATTGTATGGGCTTTCACACGTGTTGGCCTCTACAAGACACAATGAATGGCATTAGTCTGACTGAACTCACATTGGTGCTGTGGTGGAACAAGTACTTAATTGTCATAGTTGAGTAAAAGTAAAGATACCTTAAATAGAAAATGACCCAAGTAAGTCACCTAATAAAACATTAGGTTTGAAATGTATAGTTTTACTTTTGATACATAAGTACATTTCAAATTCCTTATTAAGCAAACCATATGGGACCATTTTCTTAATTTACAGATAGCCAGGGGCTATCTCCAACACTCAGACATAATTTACAAATGAAGCATTTGTGTTTAGTGAGTCTGCCAGATCAGAGGCAGAAGGGATGACCAGGGTGGTTCTCTTGATAAGTTTGTGAATTGGACCATTTCTGTCCTGCTAAGCATTCAAAATGTAACAAGTACTTTTGGGTGTCAGGGAAAATATGGAGTAAAAAGTACAGTTCTTTAGGAATGTACTAAATTGAAAGTTGTCAAAAATAAGAGCCAACAAAAACTACGTACACCACTGCATCTGTTATACAATTGTAACTGTCTTGTTGCAGGCTTTTGGTGGTGGATACTACAGAGGTGGATTTGATCCCAAAATGAACAAGAGAGAGGCGTCGCTCGTTCTAGGAGTCAGGTACTGTAAATTTCACTGTGTGATAAGCAAATGCTTGACTTTATTGCACTAATGCATCATATTGTTGTCCCCAGTCCCACAGCTAACAAGATCAAGATCAGAGAAGCCCACAGAAAACTGATGATTCTTAATCACCCCGATAGAGGTTTGAGGAACTAGTACAATGTGTGGTCATGACTTTTATTTAGACCCATTGCACTTGTAAAAATGTATTGGATCACACTGTACTCTAAAAATGCACATTTTGTTCTATTGCAGGTGGATCACCATATCTTGCGGCTAAAATAAACGAAGCAAAGGATTTACTTGATGGACAACTAAAGAAATAGATCAGATAATCACATTGCACTTGGTTTTTCTTATTAATTGTGCCCAAATAAATGTAAGAGATCAAACTCAGTCTTCCTCTCTACATTACTCATGTTCTCAGGACAAAGGTGGTTTTGGATCCAAATGGAAGATCGGGTTTTATTTAAGAACTACCGGCATACAAAACATATTGCACATCAAACCAGAATGAGCATAAAAAAACAGAATTGTAGTTTACCAAACCAACATCTGGGAACTTCTCTTTCAGTAGTCCAAATTGTCACCTGCATGAAAATACGGTCTTCAGCCAGTGTTAGGAATAACAGCTTTTTAAATACTGTACACTTGATAAACCAAATAAAGCTCCTTCATGAGACCAGTTACTGCCACCATAATTCCAGCCTCTGGTGGGTGCATTTCAGCATACAGGTTCACTACTATGTGGAGTGTCATTCAGGATAAAAAAAAAAAAAAATTGACATTGAACATTAACAGACCAGTATCCAGACTAATGTTATTCTTATGGAAAATAAATTACAATTCAGTGCAAAACTCTCTTCCAGACTGCATTTCCTCGTATGAAGAAGTGGTTGCATATTAAAATGTAACAAAAAGCAGCTAACTCAACAAATATTAGGATAACTGGATTCTTCCTATCTTTGCCATCACTGACAAAACGTTTACTACAGCCAGGCAACTAACTATGTTGAATCTATTCTCAAGGCACAACATCAGATCATGTACTTGAAACATACTCTTATGTCTCGGGTTCAGTGCTAAATCTCTCTGTGTCCCATGTTGAGGGAACTGAAAAGTGCAGTAGAGAATCTGGAAGTCCATGACTATCTTTGGCAAGCTTGTACAATAACTATTGTAAAAATGTAGTACAATTAATGAGTTTGAGTGGATTCGTAGATTAGGAAACTCCGTTCAGGACAGGCTGCTGGTCACCATTCCCTTGGTAAGTGACTTTGGCAACCTGTTCTGTGGAAGCCCTGCCTGGTTCGTCACCTCTTCCATTGCTGGGTCCGTTGCTTGTATTTGCTTCTGCAGATAGGCTGTGCTCCGCGATACACTCAACCTGCCCCTAAAAGACACAGGTAGAAACAGTTACAGAAGCTTGACCAAAGACACACTTCACATTCATGTGTTGATACAATTCTGGGAATTGAAAACCAGCCTGGTCTCAACTCATTGGCAGGGTTTGGTACATTACCATGATTCTTTCTCTGGCCTGGGACCGACCTGTATGTAACAAGTCTCTCATAGTAGTAGTGCTGATTTAGGATCAGTTTAACCTTTTAAATCACAATGAGTAATTTATTTAACCAGGCAAGTCAGTTAAGAACAAATTCATGATTGCCTACCCCGGTCAAACCCTAACGACGCTGGGCCAATTGTGCGCTGCCCTATGGGACTCCCAGTTAAGTTGTGATACAGCCTGGAATCGAACCAGGGTCAGTAATGACGTCTATAGCACTGAGAAGCAGTGCCTTAGAACGCTGCGCCACTCGGGAGCCCCAAGTAAAAAACCGGGGGGTCTGATCCTAGATCCGCACTCCTATTCTGATACATACAGGCCCTGAAGTCTGATTTGTAGCATTGTTTTCCAGACTCACCAGTTCTTTTTTGTTATTTTTCAGTTCTTTTTGGTTAGTCTGTCTGCTTTGTGATTCAGCACGGGATATGTAATCTGCCACTGTAACTGCAAAACAAAGAATGTTAGAACCACTTTTACATTGGTAATTAATTTAACTAGAACTTAAATTGGATGTCATCATAGCTAATTAAATAAAAACAATGAAAAAACAGACAATGCAGTTCAAAATAACTAAAAAGGTAGTCTTAGGAGTGCAAGTGAGAAATACAGGCAACTAGTATTACAGCAAGGAAAACTCAATGAATTTTCACAACCTTAAAACGGTTGTTAACCAGTAGCTGACATGTTAGTGAATTGGAGTGGTAACATTAAAAACAATGGGTCTTCTTGATGGCATGCCTTTCCTAAGTTTCTCCCTCAGCTCCAGATAGAGAAATTGAAGAGGCTTCCCAGAGCAAGTTGATGGTTACTGGTTAAATCACTTTACTGCTAGCGAGGGAAAGTGTTAAGCACACGCTTTGGTAAACAAACAGGCCGTTCACCACCGGTTTACCTGGTTGCTTTTCCTCTGGTGGGCGGACACTGCGTCTGCTGCTACGGTTACGCCGTTGTGGTTTAGCTTTTGAGTCATCTATGTGGGGGAAAATTTGTGCAGAGCCCTCAGTGAGAGTATTGCATAAGGATAGACTTGGGATTGGTGTAAATTTGTGATTCTATCCTTTTTTGGTCTGTCACGGAGGTAATTGCCTCCCATCTAATGCTTATGAGAGTGTTTGTTGTTGAATCCCATTGGCTCCCAGGGATTGTTTATTTTACTCAGACACCTTTATCCAGAAGGGACTTACCAAGGCTATTCTCACTGAGGGAAGCGTTATCTGATTCACTCATGCCATCAATGACTGTTGTGTCCTCGTCAGTCCGGCGGCGGCGGGAGCGGCGGCGGCGGTTTGTGTTGAGGTTGGAGTCGCTTGCATCAGTGTCAGCCGTCTGGTCTGTCTCTGTGTTGTCAAGCACACTGTATGGGTTGCCATAAGGATCCTTCAGAGCTACAGAGTAAGCAAAATGGCTTAATATTTAATACCTATCGTTTTAGGAACAATTCAAACCTTCATGTAATCATTCATGATAAACATAAAGGATAACAAATGATTGTCTGATGTCATCAGCATATGTATGACCCATCAATTGTGTCTGCAGCTGTACCGGTGTTGGGGGCTCCTCTCCCTGCTCCACGGCCCCTGGGCCCTCTACCCCTCCCTGGACCAGCTCTCCTCCTGCTGTCTCTCTGTGGTCGAGTCCCCCTCTCCGGTTCTTCTCCCGCCAGGGACCAGTCACTCAGCTCATCCTTACGCTCAGAGTCAGTCTCAGAGGCATTGGATTGCTCAGAGTTTGTGCCTGAAAGTCAAACATAGTCATCAGCCATGTGGTATTAAAAAGCTATCACATTCTGTTGAGCTATAGCATTATATCCCAATATCAATATTCCTCTCTCTAGACTGTCTTAACTTTCGACTGACCACCTGATAGGTGTGGAAGACTGGCTTGTAATGGGAGAATCTACAAAATGTCTTCAGTATCATTGTAAACATGACACTCACCATAGCCGGAGGTGTAGTTGGGGCCCCTGCGTCCGCGGCCTCTGCCGGTGTAGGAGCGGCTGGTGTGCACGGCGGTAGCAGCCACACTGTCGTCTGTGGTGTAGCCCTTGTCTGCTGGGCGGCCAGATGAAGGCCTGTGGCCCATCCCAATCTGCCTCAGCTGCTCGTCTATCTGCAGTCTCTCCATACGCAGCTGCTCGACTTCCTGCAGTCGACGACAGGCAAACATGTCACAAAAAAACTCTTACAGCGCAGACTCAAACCATTAGGAGTGTGTTACTGTAGATCACTGCTTACGTTCAGGTAGGCAATGTGGTACTCCAGAAGTACCTGGACATTCCCAATATTCTCCTTAGTGCCGACAAATGTAAACGGGACCATTCCCTGTGTCAGCGCATCACAAATAAATGATGTTATTATGGGTGAAGAGTGTTTCGATGACAATATTGATCTCTTCGTCTACTAAGTGAGCTAGAAAGTAGCACAAAAGTAAGGGCTTACTTCTTGACGTGGCTGTGTGCCATCCTTGTCCCCTTCAATCCTAACTCTCACCACTCCAGACTTGTCAACGATCTCCTGAATGACTTTCCCATTCTTGCCAATTACCTTGCCTGAAAAAGCCACAAAGAACTTGTGTGAACTGCCACAAACACACCATCACTTGAATTTTATAATGATCAAATCCATCTCCATACATACCGACCAAGTTCCTGGGGATCTGAACAGAATCTTCAAGAAACTCCAGATAATTCCTTGCCTTCTTAACTGCCTCCTCATTCTTGAAGAATACAAAAGGTTGTTTTTCTTAAAAAGGTCCTGGTGGTAAATACACGTCTATAGTTCACACACACACAAAACGTCTAGTTAACACACACACAAACGTCTAGTTAACACACACACAAATGTCTATAGTTAACACGCACACAAACGTCTATAGTTAACACGCACACAAACGTCTATAATTCACACGCACACAAACATCTATAGTTCACACAAACACGCCCATAGTTCACACACACACGCCCATAGTTCACATACACACGCCCATAGTTCACACACACACACGCCCATAGTTCACACACACACACGCCCATAGTTCACACACACACGCCCATAGTTCACACACACACACGCCCATAGTTCACACACACACACGCCCATAGTTCACACACACACACGCCCATAGTTCACACACACACACGCCCATAGTTCACACACACACACCCATAGTTCACACACACACACGCCCATAGTTCACACACACATACGCCCATAGTTCACACACACATACGCCCATAGTTCACACACACACACGCCCATAGTTCACACACACACACGCCCATAGTTCACACACACACACACACACGCCCATAGTTCACACACACACACACACATGCCCATAGTTCACACACACACGCCCATAGTTCACACACACACGCCCATAGTTCACACACACACACGCCCATAGTTCACACACACACACAGTTCACGCCCATAGTTCACACACACACACAGTTCACGCCCATAGTTCACACACACACACAGTTCACGCCCATAGTTCACACACACACACACACGCCCATAGTCCACACACACACACACACTTCTATAGTTCACACACACACACACACGTCTATAGTTCACACACACACACGTCTATAGTTCACACACACACACGTCTATAGTTCACACACACACGCCTATAGTTCACACACACACACACACACACACACACACACACGTCTATAGTTCACACACACACACACACGTCTATAGTTCACACACACACACACACACGTCTATAGTTCACACACACACACCCATAGTTCACACACACACGCCCATAGTTCACACACACACGCCCATAGTTCACACACACACACGCCCATAGTTCACACACACACACACGCCCATAGTTGACACACACACACGCCCATAGTTGACACACACACACACGCCCATAGTTCACACACACACACGCCCATAGTTCACACACACACACGCCCATAGTTCACACACACACACGCCCATAGTTCACACACACACACACGCCCATAGTTCACACACACACACACGCCCATAGTTCACACACACACACACGCCCATAGTTCACACACACACACGCCCATAGTTCACACACACACACGCCCATAGTTCACACACACACACACACACGCCCATAGTTCACACACACACACACACACACGCCCATAGTTCACACACACACACGCCCATAGTTCACACACACACACACACGCCCATAGTTCACACACACACACACGCCCATAGTTCACACACACACACACGCCCATAGTTCACACACACACACGCCCATAGTTCACACACACACACACGCCCATAGTTCACACACACACACACGCCCATAGTTCACACACACACACGCCCATAGTTCACACACACACACACGCACATAGTTCACACACACACACACACGCGCCCATAGTTCACACACACACACGCCCATAGTTCACACACACACGCCCATAGTTCACACACACACGTCCATAGTTCACACACACACACACACGTCTATAGTTCACACACACACACACGTCTATAGTTCACACACACACGTCTATAGTTCACACACACACACACGTCTATAGTTCACACACACACACGTCTATAGTTCACACACACACACACGTCTATAGTTCACACACACACACACACGTCTATAGTTCACACACACACACACACGTCTATAGTTCACACACACACACACGTCTATAGTTCACACACACACACACACACACACACACACGTCTATAGTTCACACACACACACACACACGTCTATAGTTCACACACAAACGTCTATATTTCACATACACACACGCCCATAGTTCACACACACACGCACGTCTATAGTTCACACACACACACGCACGTCTATAGTTCACACACACACGTCTGTAGTTCACACACACACACACGTCTATAGTTCACACACAAACGTCTATATTTCACACACACACACAAGCCCATAGTTCACACACACACACGCCCATAGCTCACACACACACGCCCATAGCTCACACACACACGCCCATAGCTCACACACACACGCCCATAGTTCACACACACACACGCCCATAGTTCACACACACACACCTATAGTCCACACACACACACCTATAGTCCACACACACACACATCTATAGTTCACACACACACACGTCTATAGTTCACACACACACGCACGTCTATAGTTCACACACACGCACGTCTATAGTTCACACACACGCACGTCTATAGTTCACACACACGCACGTCTATAGTTCACACACACGCACGTCTATAGTTCACACACACGCACGTCTATAGTTCACACACACACACGTCTATAGTTCACGTCTATAGTTCACACACACACCCACGTCTATAGTTCACACACACCCACGTCTATAGTTCACACACACCCACGTCTACAGTTCACACACACCCACGTCTATAGTTCACACACACCCACGTCTATAGTTCACACACACACACACACACACACACGCCTATAGTTCACACACACACACGTCTATAGTTCACACACACACACACGTCTATAGTTCACACACACACACACGTCTATAGTTCACACACACACACACACGTCTATAGTTCACACACACGCGTCTATAGTTCACACACACACACACGCGTCTATAGTTCCCACACACACACGTCTATAGTTCACACACACACACACACACGTCTATAGTTCACACACACACACACACGTCTATAGTTCACACATACACACGTCTATAGTTCACACATACACACACACACGTCTATAGTTCACACACACACACGCCCATAGTTGACACACACACACACACGCCCATAGTTCACACACACACACGCCCATAGTTCACACACACACACGCCCATAGTTCACACACACACACGCCCATAGTTCACACACACACACGCCCATAGTTCACACACACACACGCCCATAGTTCACACACACACACGCCCATAGTTCACACACACACACACACGCGCCCATAGTTCACACACACACACGCCCATAGTTCACACACACACACGCCCATAGTTCACACACACACACGCCCATAGTTCACACACACACACACGCCCATAGTTCACACACACACACGCCCATAGTTCACACACACACACACGCCCATAGTTCACACACACACACACGCCCATAGTTCACACACACACACGCCCATAGTTCACACACACACACGCCCATAGTTCACACACACACACACACGCGCCCATAGTTCACACACACACACGCCCATAGTTCACACACACACGCCCATAGTTCACACAAACACGTCCATAGTTCACACACACACACACACGTCTATAGTTCACACACACACACGTCTATAGTTCACACACACACGTCTATAGTTCACACACACACACACGTCTATAGTTCACACACACACACGTCTATAGTTCACACACACACACACGTCTATAGTTCACACACACACACACACGTCTATAGTTCACACACACACACACACGTCTATAGTTCACACACACACACACGTCTATAGTTCACACACACACACACACGTCTATAGTTCACACACACACACACACACGTCTATAGTTCACACACAAACGTCTATATTTCACATACACACACGCCCATAGTTCACACACACACGCACGTCTATAGTTCACACACACACACGCACGTCTATAGTTCACACACACACGTCTGTAGTTCACACACACACACACGTCTATAGTTCACACACAAACGTCTATATTTCACACACACACACAAGCCCATAGTTCACACACACACACGCCCATAGCTCACACACACACGCCCATAGCTCACACACACACGCCCATAGCTCACACACACACGCCCATAGTTCACACACACACACGCCCATAGTTCACACACACACACCTATAGTCCACACACACACACCTATAGTCCACACACACACACATCTATAGTTCACACACACACACGTCTATAGTTCACACACACACGCACGTCTATAGTTCACACACACGCACGTCTATAGTTCACACACACGCACGTCTATAGTTCACACACACGCACGTCTATAGTTCACACACACGCACGTCTATAGTTCACACACACGCACGTCTATAGTTCACACACACGCACGTCTATAGTTCACGTCTATAGTTCACACACACACCCACGTCTATAGTTCACACACACCCACGTCTATAGTTCACACACACCCACGTCTACAGTTCACACACACCCACGTCTATAGTTCACACACACCCACGTCTATAGTTCACACACACACACACACACACACACGCCTATAGTTCACACACACACACGTCTATAGTTCACACACACACACACGTCTATAGTTCACACACACCCACGTCTATAGTTCACACACACACACACACACGTCTATAGTTCACACACACACACACACGTCTATAGTTCACACACACACACACACGTCTATAGTTCACACACACGCGTCTATAGTTCACACACACGCGTCTATAGTTCACACACACACACACACGTCTATAGTTCCCACACACACACAAGTCTATAGTTCACACACACACACACACACGTCTATAGTTCACACACACACACACACGTCTATAGTTCACACATACACACGTCTATAGTTCACACATACACACACACACGTCTATAGTTCACACACACACACACGTCTATAGTTCACACATACACACACACACACACGTCTATAGTTCACACACACGTCTATAGTTCACACACACACACACGTCTATAGTTCACACACACACACGTCTATAGTTCACACACACACACGTCTATAGTTCACACACACACACACACACACACACACACACACACACACACACACACACGTCTATAGTTCACACACACGTCTATAGTTCACACACACACACGTCTATAGTTCACACACACTTCTATAGTTCACACACACACACACACACACACTTCTATAGTTCACACACACACACGTCCGTAGTTCACGCACTCACACACACGTCCGTAGTTCACGCACTCACACACACGTCCGTAGTTCACGCACTCACACACACGTCCGTACTTCACGCACTCACACACACGTCCGTAGTTCACTCACTCACACACGCGCCCGTAGTTCACTCACACACACACGCGCCCGTAGTTCACTCACACACACACGCGCCCGTAGTTCACTCACACGCGCCCGTAGTTCACTCACACGCGCCCGTAGTTCACTCACACGCGCCCGTAGTTCACTCACACGCGCCCGTAGTTCACTCACACGCGCCCGTAGTTCACTCACACACACACGCGCCCGTAGTTCACTCACACACACACGCGCCCGTAGTTCACTCACACACACACGCGCCCGTAGTTCACTCACACACACACGCGCCCGTAGTTCACTCACACACACACGCGCCCGTAGTTCACTCACACACACACGCGCCCGTAGTTCACTCACACACACACGCGCCCGTAGTTCACTCACACACACACGCGCCCGTAGTTCACTCACACACGCGCCCGTAGTTCACTCACACACGCGCCCGTAGTTCACTCACACACGCGCCCGTAGTTCACTCACACACGCGCCCGTAGTTCACTCACACACGCGCCCGTAGTTCACTCACACACGCGCCCGTAGTTCACTCACACACGCGCCCGTAGTTCACTCACACACGCGTCCGTAGTTCACTCACAGACACGTCCATAGTTCACTCACAGACACGTCCATAGTTCACTCACAGACACGTCCATAGTTCACACGCACCCACGCGATCACACGCACACATCCGTCCATAGTTCACACCTGTCCATAGTTCACACTCACAGACACGTCCATAGTTCACTCACAGACACGTCCATAGTTCACACGCACCCACACTTCCATAGTTCACACGCACCCACACTTCCATAGTTCACACGCACCCACACGTCCATAGTTCACACGCACCCACACGTTCACACGCACCCACACGTCCATAGTTCACACGCACACACACGTCCATAGTTCACACGCACGTCCATAGTTCACACGCACGTCCATAGTTCACACGCACACACACGTCCATAGTTCACACGCACACACACGTCCATAGTTCACACGCACACACACGTCCATAGTTCACACGCACGTCCATAGTTCACACGCACACACACACACACACACGTCCATAGTTCACACGCACACACACACACACGTCCATAGTTCACACGCACACACACACACGTCCATAGTTCACACGCACACACACACACGTCCATAGTTCACACGCACACACGTCCATAGTTCACACGCACACACGTCCATAGTTCACACGCACACACACACGTCCATAGTTCACACGCACACACACACACACGTCCATAGTTCACACGCACACACACACACGTCCATAGTTCACACGCACACACACACACGTCCATAGTTCACACGCACACACACACGTCCATAGTTCACACGCACACACACACGTCCATAGTTCACACGCACACACACACGTCCATAGTTCACACGCACACACACACGTCCATAGTTCACACGCACACACGTCCATAGTTCACACGCACACACGTCCATAGTTCACACGCACACACGTCCATAGTTCACACGCACACACGTCCATAGTTCACACGCACACACACACGTCCATAGTTCACACGCACACACACACGTCCATAGTTCACACGCGCACACACACACGTCCATAGTTCACACGCACACGTCCATAGTTCACACGCACACGTCCATAGTTCTGTCATACAGACTACCGTTCAAAAGTGTGGTCACTTAGAAATGTCCTTGTTTTTGAAAGAAAAGCATATTTTTGTACATTAAAACATCAAATTGATCAGAAATACAGTGTAGACAATGTTGTAAATGAATATTGTAGGCCAGCAAGGCCAGCATCCCAAAGTCGCCTCTTCAGTGTTGACGTTGAGACTGGTGTTTTGCGGGTACTATTTAATGAAGCTGCCAGTTGAGGACTTGACTTGTTTCTCAAACTAGACACCCTAATGTACTTGTCCTCTTGCTCAGTTGTGCACCGGGCCTCCCACTCCTCTTTCTATTCTGGTTAGAGACAGTTTGCTCTGTTCTGTGAAGGGAGTAGCACACAGCGTTGTACGAGATCTTCAGTTTCTTGGCAATTTCTCGCATGGAATAGCCTTAATTTCTCAGAACAAGAATAGACTGACGAGTTTCAGAAGAAAGTTATTTGTTTCTGGCCATTTTGCGCCTGTAATCGAACTCACAAATGCTGATGCTCCAGATACTCAACTAGTCTAAAAAGGCCAGTTTTTTTTTTATTGCTTCTTTAAATCAGCACAACAGTTTTCAGCTGTGCTAACATGATTGGAAAAGGGTTTTCTAATGATCAATTAGCCTTTTAAAATGATAAACTTGGATTAGCTAACACAACGCGCCATTGGAACACAGGAGTGATGGTTGCTGACAATGGACCTCTGTATGCCTATGTAGATATTCCATTAAAAATCATATTTTTCCAGCTTCAATAGTCATTTACAACATTAACAATGTCAACTGTATTTTTCATCAAATTCATGTTATTTTAAAGGGGCATTTTTTTGTGCTTTTCTTTCAAAAACAAGGACATTTCTAAGTGACTCCAAACTTTTGAACGAACGTCTATAGTTCCCTCATAAGGTCTTGAAGCAGTAAAAGCATTAGCACACCTCTCCGTAAATTCTGAACGTCCCGCTCCCCTCATCCAGTTCGATAGCAGTGACTCCAGGCAGTTTTCTGGCTTGTTGAATGTTGCTTCCATGGCTTCCAATGGCAAGGCCCATGAGGTCCACCCTGACTGTAAACTCCTCTTGGAAACCAGACGCCAGTTGCTTTGTACTCTTGAGAGGAGATTGTTTTGAGTGAAAGATCTTACATTCACAGATGCCATTCATTTTACTATTATCCAATTTAATTCTGTCATGCGCATGAATTCATGTGTTTTTATGCCAGGATGCAATTATGAAAATCGCCCTTACCTCCAGATGTTTAGTGGCCTCCTCATTTCGGGACATGAGCATGAGCTTAGTACGAATGCTCCTCAGGTGCATGTCACTGAGCAAAGACACTCGCTTAACTGTGGCTTCATTTATGGACTGCAAGGAAACAAGAATATAAACATAAATAAATGGTCAAAACACATTAACTGGTAGGGGGAAAAATGTATAGTTACATATCGGGATATTATTTTTGACGATATATCATATCATTTTCACAATATTATTTTTGCGCTAGTTGGCTGTGCCTGCACCAAAACTCCAGTATTTTTTCCCATAGCTTGTTCTCCATCTTCTTTTTAAATAGGGACCCAATTTGTTTTCAGGACTTATTTCCATAACTGGTCCAAACTAGTTCTCTCATGTCTCTTGTCCCTCTGCAGCAGACATACAGTTGAAGTCGGAAGTTTACATACACTTAGGTTGGAGTCATTAAAACTTGTTTTTCAACCCCTCCACAAATTTCTTGTTAACAAACTATAGTTTTGGCAAGTCGGTTAGGACATCTACTTTGTGCATGACAAGTAATTTTTCCAACAATTGTTTACAAACGGAGTATTTCACTGTATCACATTTTTCCAACAATTGTTTACAAACGGAGTATTTCACTGTATCACAATTGCAGTGGGTCAGAAGTTCACATACACTAAGTTGACTGTGCCTTTAAACAGCTTGGAAAATTCCAGAAAATGTCATGGCTTTAGAAGCTTCTGAAAAATAATGTCTATAAGCCTGAGTCAATTGGAGGCGTACCTGTGGATGTATTTCAAGGCCTACCTTCAAACTCAGTGCCTCTTTGCTTGACATCATGGAAAAATCAAAAGAAATCAGCCAAGACCTCCACAAGTCTGGTTTGTCCTTGGGAGCAATTTCCAAACGCCTGAAGGTACCACGTTCATCTGTACAAACAATAGTACGCAAGTATAAACACCATGGGACCACGCAGACATCATACCGCTCAGGAAGGATACGCGTTGTCTCCTAGAGATGAACGTACTTTGGTACGAAAAGTTTAAAATTAATCCCAGAACAGCAAAGGACCTTGTGAAGATGCTGGAGGAAACAGGTACAAAATTATCTATATCCACAGTAAAACAAGTCCATTACCGACATATTGCTCAGCAAGGAAGAAGCCACTGCTCCAAAACCGCTATAAAAAAGCCAGACTACGGTTTGCAACTGCACATGGGAACAAAGATCGTACTTTTTGGAGAAATGTCCTCTGGTCTGATGAAACAAAAATATAACTTTTCGGCCATAATGACCATTGTTTTGTTTGGAGGTAAAAGGGGGAAGCTTGCAAGCCGAAGAACACCATCCCAGCCGTGGAGCACGGGGGTGGCAGCATCATGTTGTGGGGGTGCTTTACTGCAGGAGGGACTGGTGCACTTCACAAAATAGATGGCTTCATGAAGGGGTGAAATGCTACTCACTGGACCCTATGATCACTCGGCTACACATGCCTCTCCCTAATGTCAATATGCCTTGTCTATTGCTGTTTTGGTTAGTAATTTGTCTTATTTCACTGTAGAGCCTCCAGCCCTGATCAATATGCCTTATGTTCCACCCCCCCACACATGCGGTGACCGCACCTGGCTTAAATGGTGCCTCTGGAGACAAAACCTCTCATCGTCACTCAATTCCTAGGCTTACTTCCACTGTACTCACATCCTACCATACCCTTGTCTGTACATCATGCCTAGAATCTATTCTTCTGTGCCCAGAAACCTGCTCCGACCAGTTCTTTTAGCCTTTAGCTGTACTCTTATCTTACTCCTCCTTTGTTCCTCTGATGTAGAGGTTAACCCAGGCCCTGCAGCCCCCAGCATAACTCTCATTCCCCAGGTAATCGCATTTGTTGACTTTTGTAACCATAAAAGCCTTGGTTTCATGCATGTTAACATTAGAAGCCTCCCCCCTAAGTTTATTTTATTCACTGCTTTAGCACACTCCGCTAACCCGGACGTCCTAGCCGTGTCTGAATCCTGGCTTAGGAAGGCCACCACAATTCCTGAAATTTCCATCCTTAACAATAACATTTTCCGACAAGACAGAACTGCCAAAGGGTGCTGAGTTGCAATCTTCTGCAGAGATAGCCTGCAGAGTTCTGTCATACTATCCAGGTCTGTGCCCAAACAATTCGAGCTTCTACTTTTAAAAATCCACCTTTCCAGAAACAAGTTTCTCACCATTGCCGCTTGTTATAGACCCCCCCCAGTTGTGCCCTGAACACCATATCAGAATTGATCACCCCCCATCTATCGTCAGAGTTTGTACTGTTAGGTGACCTAAACTGGGACATGCTTAACTTCATTGGGATAGGGGGCAGTATTTTCACGTCCGGATGATATGCGTGCTCAAAGTAAACTGCCCGTTTCTCAGGCCCAGAAGCTAGGATATGCATATAAATTGGTAGATTTAGATAGAAAACACAAAAGTGTCTAAAACTGTTGAAATTATGTCTGTGAGTATAACAGAACTTATTTGGCAGGCGAAACCCAGAGGACAAACCATCCAGGGGGAAAAAAACGAGGTCACTGTGTTTTCAATTGTTTTTCTATGGGAAACTATATTTATGAGGAACATGGTTGAAGTTCCTATAGATTCCACTAGATGTCAACAGTCTTTAGAAATTGCTTGATGTTTTTCTTTTGAGAAATGAAGAAGTAGGGCTGTTCATTGTCAAGCCAAGTGGACTCTTCTGCGTGGTGCGCGTGAACTGGCGCTCACTCCACGTTGTTTTTTATCCGCTATTGAACACAGTATATTCCGTCTTAAATTTTATCGATTATTTACATTTTAGGATATCTAAGGTTGGATTTGGAAAGTTGTTTGAAATGTTTGGACCAAGTTTACAGGTAACTTATTAGATCCTTTGTAGTCATGTTGGGCGAGTTGGAACCGGTGTATTTCTGAATCAAACTTGCCAAATAAATGGACATTTTGTGGATATAAAGAAGGAATTTATCGAACAAAAGGACCATTTGTGGTGCGACACGGTTGAAATATGTTTTTCATGTGTTGGTATGCGTGGCGCTCTCCTCAGATAATCGCATGGTTTGCTTTTGCCGTAAAGCCTTTTTGAAATCTGACATGGTGGCTGGATTAACATCAAGTTAAGCTTTATTTTGATGTATTGCAATTGTGACTTTATGAAAGTTAAATATTTATAGTAATTTAATTTGAATTTGGCACTCTGCAATTTCACTGGATGTTGTCGAGGTGGGACGCTACCGTCCCACTGATCCGAAAGAAGTTGAGCTGTGGCCAATAGGAGTTGACCTGGTTAAAGGGAGGTCTGGGAAAGGAAAAAAAGAGAGGGAGAGAGACATTGAGAAAAGGATGGATTTTTACATTAGGACCGTTGGTGAAGAAAATGATAAAAGACAACGACAAAACTAGAACAAAAACCCATACCTACTAATACATGAAGGGAAATACCAATTTTATTTTATAAGAGTTGTTATAATTTTGTTAAGACTTAGTAAAGACTGAAGCTACCGTCTCATCGTGGAGGTATTTGCCAGCCTTGAGGTTAGCCTAGCATCGTGTAACACCGAGAGAGAATTGCATGGGAAAGCTTAACAAGTTCATGTTCCCATGGGATATCGGTTACGGCTAAGGAGTACTGTCTGCATTGATAGCGGTGCTTGCTGTGGATCTTGTTAGGAAACCTGCAAGGAACTGCCATACTTCGCTCAAGGAATATCTACAAGTAGTGAGTAACCACAACGTGAGGTGCTTCTGGACTTTATGTGTGTCACCATTTTTTTTATATAGCTCCAGCGCGCTCCACCGGGTTATTAAGCAAGCTTTAAATCATTTGGACATGGGTTGTGCACGACTCATTGATGTTTATTATTTTTATTTTTATTTCCCGGCTAGCAAACTAAATTCCACAATACCTCTTTCGCCATCTGGCTTGGATTCTCTGTCGACACGGCGCCCCGCCGCACCACCACGACTGGTCTGCCGACGAATACTCCATCCGCTGTGCCTTCATCCGGCCTCCGTCGGAGCAGACGCTACTAACTTTAAACGCTGTGTCGCTTGCGTAGTGGGTCTCCCCTGTTCCATCTACTGCTGCCCCCTGGACACTATGATCACTTGGCTACATGGCTGATGCCTACTGGACTGTCCATTAATCACAGTACTCCATTCTGTTTATTTATTTTTTATCTGTCGGCCCAGCCGCAAACTCAGGCTCTGTGTGTAGTTAATCCGACCCTCTCTGTCTAGTCAGCGCCATTTTACCTGCTGTTGTTGTGTTAGCTGATTAGCTGTTGTTGTCTCACCTGTTGTTCTAGCTAGCTCTCCCAATCAACACCTGTGATTACTTTATGCCTCGCTGTATGTCGCTCTCAAATGTCAATATAACTTGTTTACTGTTGTTCAGGTTAGTTATCATTGTTTTAGTTTACAATGGACCCCCTAGTTCCACTCTTCATACCTCTGATACCTCCTTTGTCCCACCTCCCACACATGCGGTGACCTCACCCATTACAACCAGCATGTCCAGAGATACAACCTCTCTTATCATCACCCAGTGCCTGGGCTTACCTCCACTGTACCTGCACCCCACCATACCCGTCTGCGCATTATGCCCTGAATATATTCTACCACGCCCAGAAATCTGCTCCTTTTATTTTTTGTCCTCCAACGCTCTAGGCGACCAGTTTTGATAGCCTTTAGCCGCACCCTCATTCTACTCCTCCTCTGTTCCGTGGGTGATGTGGAGGTAAACCCAGGCCCTGCATGTCCCCAGGCACACTAATTTGTTGACTTCTGTGATCAAAAAAGCCTTGGTTTCATGCATGTCAACACCAGAAGCCTCCTCCCTAAGTTTGTTTTACTCACTGCTTTAGCACACTCTGCCAACCCTAAAGTCATTGCCGTGTCTGAATCCTGGCTTAGGAAGGCCACCAAAAATTTGGAGATTTCCATACCCAACTATAACATTTTCCATCAAGATAGAACTGCCAAAGGGGGAGGAGTTGCAGTCTACAACTGAGATAGCCTGCAAAGTAAGGTCCATACCCAAACAGTTTGAACTTCTAATTTTAAAAATGAATCTCCAGAAATAAGTCTCTCACTGTTGCCGCCTGCTACCAACCCCCCTCAGCTCCCAGCTGTGCCCTGGACACCATTTGTGAATTGATCGCCCCCCATCTAGCTTCAGAGTTTGTTCTGTTAGGTGACTTAAACTGGGATATGCTTAACACCCCGGCAGTCCGAAAAATCTAAGCTAGATGCCCTCAATCTCACACAAATCATCAAGGAACCCACCAGGTACAACCTGAAATCTGTAAACAAGGGCACCCTCATAGACATTATCCTGACCAACTGGCCCTCCAAATACACCGCAGCTGTCTTCAATCAGGATCTCAGCGATCACTGCCTCATTGCCTGTACCGCTACGGGTCTGCAGTCAAACGACCACCCCTAATCACTGTCAAACGCTCCCTAAAACACTTCTGCGAGCAGGCCTGTCTAATCAACCTGGCCCGGGTATCCTGGAAGGATATTGACCTCATCCCGTCAGTTGAGGATGCCTGGTCATTCTTTAAAAGTAACTTCCTCACCATCTTAGATAAGCATGCTCCGTTCAGAAAATGCAGAACTAAGAACAGATTTAGCCCCTGGTTCACTCCAGACCTGACTGCCCTCGACCAGCACAAAAACATTCTGTGGCGGACTGCAATAGCATCGAATAGTCCCCGCGATATGCAACTGTTCAGGGAAGTCAGGAACCAATACACAAGGTCAGTCAGAAAAGCAAAGGCCAGCTTTTTGAAGCAGAAATTTGCATCCTGTAGCTCTAACTCCAAAAAGTTCTGGGACACTGTAAAGTCCATGGAGAACAAGAGCACCTCCTCTCAGCTGCCCACTGCACCGAGGCTAGGTAACACGGTCACCACCGATAAATCCATGATAATCGAAAACTTCAACAAGCATTTCTCAACGGCTGGCCATGCCTTCCGACTGGCTACTCCAACCTCGGCCAACAGCTCCATCCCCCCCGCAGCTACTGGCCCAAGCCTCCCCAGCTTCTCCTTTACCCAAATCCAGATAGCAGATGTTCTGAAAGAGCTGCAAAACCTGGCCCCCTACAAATCAGCTGGGCTTGACAATCTGAACCCTCTATTTCTGAAACTATCTGCCGCCATTGTCGCAACCCCTATTACCAGCCTGTTCAACCTCTCTTTCATATCGTCTGCGATCCACAAGGACTGGAAAGCTGCCGTGGTCATCCCCCTCTTCAAAGGGGGAGACACCCTGGACCCAAACTGTTACAGACCTATATCCATCCTGCTCTGCCTACCTAAGGTCTTCGAAAGCCAAGTCAACAAACAGATCACTGACCATCTCGAATCCCACCGTACCTTCTCCGCTGTGCAATCTGGTTTCCGAGCCGGTCACGGGTACACCTCAGCCACGCTCAAGGTACTAAACGATATCATAACCGATAATAGACAGTACTGTGCAGCCGTCTTCATCGACCTGGCCAAGACTTTCGACTCTGTCAATCACCATATTCTTATCGGCAGACTCAGTAGCCTCTTTTTCTAATGACTGCCTTGCCTGGTTCTCCAACTACTTTGCAGACAGAGTTCAGTGTGTCAAATCGGAGGGCATGTTGTCCGGTCCTCTGGCAGTCTATGGGGGTGCCACAGGGTTCAATTCATGGGCCGACTCTTTTCTCTATATATATCAATGATGTTGCTCTTGCTGCGGGCGATTCCCTGATCCACCTCTACGCAGACGACACCATTCTGTATACCTCTGGCCCTTCCTTGGACACTGTGCTATCTAACCTCCAAACGAGCTTCAATGCCATACAACACTCCTTCCGTGGCCTCCAACTGCTCTTAAACGCTAGTAAAACCAAATGCATGCTTTTCAATCGTTCGCTGCCTGCACCCGCACGCCCGACTAGCATCACCACCCTGGATGGTTCCGACCTAGAATATGTGGACATCTATAAGTACCTAGTTGTCTGGCTAGACTGTAAACTCTCCTTTCAGACTCAAACATCTCCAATCCAAAATCAAATCTAGAATCGGCTTTCTATTTCGCAACAAAGCCTCCTACACTCACGCCGCCAAACTTACCCTAGTAAAACTGACTATTCTACCGATCCTCGACTTCGGCGATGTCATCTACAAAATGGCTTCCAATATTCTACTCAGCAAACTGGATGCAGTTTATCACAGTGCCATCCACTTTGTTACTAAAGCACCTTATACCACCCACCACTGCGACCTGTATGCTCTAGTCGGCTGGCCCTCGCTACATATTCGTCGCCAAACTAACTGGCTCCAGGTCATCTATAAGTCCATGCTAGGTAAAGCTCCACCTTATCTCAGTTCACTGGTCACGATGGCAACACCCACCCGTAGCACGCGCTCCAGCAGGTGTATCTCACTGATCATCCCTAAAGCCAACACCTAATTTGGCCACCTTTCCTTCCAGTTCTTTGCTGCCTGTGACTGGAACGAATTGCAAAAATCATTGAAGTTGGAGACTTATCTCCCTCACCAACTTTAAACATCTGCTATCTGAGCAGCTAACCGATCGCTGCAGCTGTACATAGTCCATCGGTAAATAGCCCACCCAATTTACCTACCTCATCCCCATACTATTTTTATTTATTTACTTTTCTGCTCTTTTTCACACCAGTATCTCTACCTGCACATGACCATCTGATCATTTATCACTCCAGTGTTAACCTGCTAAATTGTAATTATTCACCTACCTCCTCATGCCTTTTGCACACCATGTATATAGACTCTTTTTTTTCCTACTGTGTTATTGACTTGTTTATTGTTTACTCCATGTGTAACTCTGTGTTGCTGTCTGTTCACACTGCTATGCTTTATCTTGGCCAGGTCGCAGTTGTAAATGAGAACTTGTTCTCAACTAGCCTACCTGGTTAAATAAAGGTGAAATAAAAATAAAATAAAAAAATAAACAAAGCCTCTCACTCATTCCGCTAAACATATCCTCGTAAAACTGACAATCCTACCGATCCTTGTCTTCGGCGATGTCATTTACGAAACAGCCCCAAACACTCTACTCAGCAAATTGGATGCAGTCTATCACCAGAGCCCCATATACTACCCACCACTGCAACCTGTATGCTCTCGTTGGCTGGCCCTCACTACATATCTGTCACCAAACCCAGCAGGTATATTGCACTGGTCATCCCCAAAGCTAACACTTCCTTTGGCCGCCTTTTCTTCCAGTTCTCTGCTGCCAATGACTGGAACAAATTGCAGAAATCTCTGAAGCTGGAGTCTTATATCTCCCTCTCTTACTTTAAGCATCAGCTGTCTGAGCAGCTTACCGATCACTGTACCTGTACACAGCCAATCTCTAAATAGCACACCCGACTATCTCCTCCACATATTATTACTTACCCTCTTGCACCCCAGTATCTCTACTTGCACATCATCATCTGCACATCTATCACTCCAGTATTAATGCTAAATTGTAATTATTTTAGCTTCTATGGCCTATTTATTGCCTACCTCCCTACTCTTCTACATTTGCACACACTGTAGATAGATTTTTCTATTATTTTGTGTTATTGACTTTACGTTTGTTTATGTGTAACTCTGTGTTGTTGTTTTTGTCGCACAGCTTTGCTTTATCTTGGCCAGGTTGCAGTTGTAAATGAGAACTTGTTCTCAACTGGCCTACCTGGTTATTAAATAAAGATAAAAAATAATAAATAAAAAAATATATAAAATAAAAATGGGTCTCCCAAATGGACAATGACCCCAAACATACATACAAAGTTGTGGCAAAATGGCTTAAGGACAACAAAGTCAAGGTATTGGAGTGGCCATCACAAAGCCCTGACCTCAACCCTACAGAAAATGTGTGGGCAGAACTGAAAAAGCATGTGCGAGTAAGGAGGCCTACAAACCTGACTCAGTTACACCAGCTCTGTCAGGAGGAATGGGACAAAATTCACCCAACTTATTGTGGGAAGCTTGTGGAAGGTTACCCAAAACATTTGACCCAAGTTAAACAATTTAAAGGCAATGCTACCAAATACTAGTTGAGTATGTAAACTTCTGACCCACTGGGAATGTGATGAAAGAAATAAAAGCTGAAATAATTCACTCTACTATTATTCTGACATTTCACATTCTTAAAATAAAGTGGTGATCCTAACTGACCTAAGATTCTTACAAGGATTAAATAACAGGAATTGTGAAAAACTGAGTTGAAATGTATTTGGCTAAGGTGTATGTAAACGTCCGACATCAACTGTATAGTGAGTAATATGTTTGGAGCATCAAACCGCAATAAAATCACAGTATCGAAATACATATAGAATTGTGAGAATCCCAATACATATCATATCGGCACCTAAGTATCATGATAATATCATATCGTGAGGTCCCTGGCAATTTCCAGCCCTATTTCATTGGTATACTCAAATCTGCTGGAACTGAAGAAAGAGTGTCAGAAAGATGTATAAATACTTACCAGTACAACCAAGCTACTTGTTTCTGAACAGTAGACAATCCGACAAGCTCCCACTGCCTTTTTGAAATCTTTATGCGCTTGTTCACTTTCGCACCTGAAGTAGGAGGAACTATAATCAGATTCTAAATTATAACGCATGTAAATAACATCCAACAAATAACCAGTCTATATCACAATCAGAAACTACTTTTAAACAAGGTACATACGCTGCTTTCAGGTCGTCGGGAACTGGGACTGTGCACTTGAAGAAGGAGCTCTTTGACACCGCCTTGTTGATATTTACAGGCCGAAGACGTTCAAATGTGACTATTTCATTGTATGTGGCGTCACAGGCAGCATACTCGATCACATAGAACTACATAGTAAACACAACACAGGTTACATATCGACTTGCATGAAACTGACAAACATAACAGGATGAGGAAACCTGAGGACAAACATCAAATAAACATCTCCTTGATGAAACAACTCTCAAATTACATTATAGGACCAGTGAAATTGTAACCACAGTTAACTACTCACATCTCCCTTCATCATGCGCACTTTGGCAAGCCACCAGCCACATGGCTCCTGCTCATTGGCCCGGGAGAATATCTGGTACAGAAAGAAACAAGGGGAGATAATTAAAAATAAGACATCCTATGGAAACTGTGTCTGTTAAATTTCTATGAAGATAGAGAGCCAGTTCTCACCTCCACCTCTTCTCCCTCCCCGATGTCCTTTTTACCATCGGCTGGAGGTGGCATCCGAACATCACTAAAGGGAACTTGTCTCTCTGGTTGCCAACTTCATTAACAACAACAAGCATTTAGATCAGTATCAAAGTTATGCCCAAACTAATACCACTATCACTCCAATATGACAAACTACAACCTGACAAGAACTGACGAATTACCACACTTACTTGTTCTCAAATGCAATAGCGAGTGAATCGTCATGGACATCTTTGACAAATCCCTAGAGAAAGGACAGCAGTACTTTAAATTCAGAAGTGCTCCCCTAGCCCTAGATTATATATACAGTGCAGGGAAAAAGTATTCGCCCTCTTTCTAATTTTATCTACTTTTGCATATTTTGATACTGAATGTTTTCAGATCTTTTCAGAACCAAAACAGCCGTCCAAAAAGTTATACTTTTGACTCATCTGTCCATAGAACATTCTTCCAAGAGTTGACAATAATCCAGGTGTTTTTTGGCAAACTTCAGTAATTTTTATGGATGAGATGGGTCCCATTATGCCTGGTGAAAATCAAATACTATAGTCCACAGGAAAAACCTCATACCAATGATCAAGCATTGTGGTGATAGTGTGATGGTTTGGGGATGCTTTGCTGCCTCAGGACCTGGATGATTTGCCTTAATAAAAGGAACCATGAATTCTGCTCTGTATCAGAATTTTACAGGAGAACGTCAGGCCATCCATCTGTGAGATGAAGCGCAGCTTCATGCAACAATACAATGATTCAAAACACACAATCAAGTCTACATAAAATTGGCTAAAAAGCAACAAATTGGAATGGCCTAGTCAAAGTCCAGACCTAATCCCAATTGAGATGTGGCAGGATTTGAAACAAGCAGTTCATGCTTGAAAACCCACAAATGTCGCTGAGTTAAAGCAGTTCTGCATGCAAGAGCGGGCCACAATTCCTCCACAGCGATGTGAGAGACTGATCAACAACTACAGGAAGCATTTGGTTGCAATCATTGCAGCTAAAGGTGGCACAACCAGTTATTGAGTGTAAGGGGGGGCAACTACTTTTTCACACAGGGAATTGGGTGTTGCACAACTTTATTAATTAAATAAATAAAATAACTATACATTTGTTGTGTTATTTGTAAACTCAGGTTCCCTTTCTCTAAGATTAGGTTTTGGTTGAAGATCTGATTACATACAGTATAAAAATATGCAAAAATCAGAAAGGGGGAAAATACTTTTTCACAGCACTGTAGCTTGTTGCTAGGGTATGTTTAGGTCTATTCTAGTCAAGAACTCGACCAGGGCACTGTGATGTCCCTTCACTATGTGGATCTTTGATTCAGTGAATACAAAAATAGACCTGGTGCCTAAAGTATCTGCTGAATCTGACGACAGCTGAGCTGAGGACTGAGAGCAGCTGACACGGCATAGATCAATCAGTGGGCCTAAGACTGGGCATTCATGAAATAACTTCAGGATAATGTGTTGTTCACATTTCCAACTTCCTGCAATAGTCTAACAACATCCACAACGAGTGCAAACATTTTCACCAAATGTATGTTCTTAAACGGGCAAGTCCTTCTATACACAACATTTCAGCTAGCTAGCAAGTTAGTTCCTTATTCAGACTTCAATGAGGAGCAAATGAAAACAGTGAGCTGGCTATGATTAAAATATGAATTTAACAAACGTTTCACTTTAAAATAGTTTTATTATTAACACATATGGTTAGCATATACACTTTTAGATAGTTTAGCAGGTCATAAAGTCACCCAGATCCATGCTGATTCAAGACGAGCAAAGTCAAAAGAGCAACCGAACCCGTTAGTTCAGCTAGCCAAGTTAACTAGCTAGTACCTAGCTAGCTGGTTGACGCTAACAATAGACAGCCCGCCCGACTAGCTGTTAATTAAGTCAGAAACATTCCTCAGTGTTTTCGTCCAAGAAAACGTTACATGATTACGATATTAGTTAAGACAAACATGACGTGAATAAGCGTTGTTGCAACAACAAAAACGGACAAGAGGCCAAATGGCTATAATATTTGGCCATCAAGATAGCGTATCTAGCTAACGTTTCGTAATAGCTAGCTAACTACCAACGTCAGACATGTTGAAAACACATATCTAGTTTAGTGTATGTAGCTAGATTACGTTTGTTGACAATAGTTGAGGAACAGATGTGTGAGTCATGTTTTATAAAACATGATTATGGTCAGTTTACATGAATGTTAAGAATTGATTTACCTTATAATATGCTCCGTTGGAGCCACGGACCTCCACCGTCAGTTCATCCATGTTGGGCATGCAATGCATGCCGGGGAAGAGTTCTAGAAGTTTACAAATGGTACAAGTCTAGAAGTGTACTTGCAAATTGATAGGCCAAATTCAATGTGCACATAATCCATACTCCAGGATTACAACATTGTTGTCCATAACATAGGCCTACATTTAACAGATTTAGTTAGCTAAATGAAAACATGGGGTAAATAATGTGACACTTCACAGTGTTGCACAACATATATTATATGATTTAGTTTAGCTACATTGTAAAATGTGGATATCAACAAGACCTATCATTGATTTTTGCACACTGTAAATCACCTGAGCGAGTGCATTTTTAGAAATATGGACATGTATCATCCATCAACTTTGCTATCCATGACATTAGACAGAGGACCAAGATGAGGACCAAACTTTGAAATGGCCTGATGTGCTGGCAATTGTAGCCAATGAATTGACAGGCATAAAGGCTAAACTTGTGAATCAGAAATCCGAGATGAATAATGAATAGGTTTTTGTGTCACTCATAAATGGTCAATTTATTCAGATGTAAATGTTGTAATGGTGCTGGAATTCAATCAAAACCACACTGCATGATAACATTGTTCCTTGGCCATAGCACATTCTCCTGATACAGTGCCTTAAGAAAGTACACCCCTTGGACTTTTTCCACATTTTGTTGTGTTACAGCCTGAATTTACAATGTATTCCATTTATATTTTTGTCACTGGCCTACACACAATACCCCATAATGTCAACGTGGAGTAATGTTTTTAGAACATTGAATGTTCCCGAGTGGACTAGTTACAGTTTTGACTTAAATTGGCTTGAAAATCTATGGAAAGACTTGAAAATGGCTGTATAACAATGATCAACAACAAACTTAACAGAGCTTGAAGAATTTTTCAAAGAATAATGTGCAAATATTGTACAATACAGGTGTGTCTTAGAGATTGACCCAGAATGACTCACAGCTGCCCAAGGTGATTCTAACGTGTATTGACTCAGGGGTGTGAATATGAGATACAGTCTATTTATGTATGACATTTTCAACAAATTTGCCAACATTTCTAAAAACATATTTTCACTTTGTCATTATGGGGTATTGTGTGTAGATGGGTGACAAGAAAATTGATTTGCTGGTTTTAAGCATTAAACTTTCAAATAGCTCTTTGTTGACTGTTGCTGGTTGTTATCATTCACCATCAGCACCGGCCTGTACCCTAAATGCCCTAAGCTCTCTTCTGGCCCCTTACACTAAATCTGTATTTGTCCTTCTAGGTGACCTAAATTGGGACATGTTTAAACCACCTGACCAAGTCCTAAAGCAATAGGACTCCCTAAATCTCACTCAGATTATTACCAATCACAAAAGGTATGACTCCAAACACCCAAAAAAGGCTACTCTCCTTGATGTTATCCTCACAAATAGTCCTGATAGGTATCAGTCTGGTGTTTTCTGTAATGACCTTAGTGATCACTGTTTAACAGCCTGTATTCACAATGGCTGCTCAGTGAAACGACCTGTCCTGATTTGTCACGCTTGCTAAAAAACTTTAATGAGCGAGCCTTCCTTCATGAACTGGCCTCTGTAAATTGGTATAGAATCAACTTGATCCCCTCTCTCGAAGATGCTTGGACCTTCTTTTTTGATATTTTCAGTGGTATTGTTAACAAAACTCCCCCATAAAGAAAATGAGAATTATAAACAGGTTCAGCCCCTGGTTCGACTGTGATCTGGCAAAGTTACTCCACCTCAAGAATTCCATTTGACGAAAGGCTCGGCACACGCATACTCAGGCTAACTGGCTCTCGTTCAGGCAAATGAAAAATAAGTGCACTCAGGCTATCCGGAAGGCCAAAGTTAGTTACTTTAAGGAGTAGTTCTCTCTCTCTGTGGGTCTAACCCCAAGAAGTTATGGAAAATGGTTAAAGACCTGGAGAAGAAACCCTCCTTCTCACAGCTGCCCATGTCCCTTAATGTTGATGATGTGGTTGTTACTGACAAGGAGCACATGGTTGAGCTCTTTAATCACCACTTCATTAAGTTAGGATTCCTATTTGACTCAGCCATGCCTCCTTGCCCATCTAACATTTCCTCATCTCCCACCCCTCCTAATGCAACTAGCCCTGATGCTCCTCCCTCTTTTTCCCCTACCCCGCTACAAAGTTTCTCCCTGCAGGCGGCCACTGAGTCCGAAGTGCTAAAGGAGCTCCTTAAACATCTGGGTCTGATGGTTTAGACCCTTTCTTCTTTAAGGTTGCTGCCGCTAACATCGCCAAGCCTATCTCTGACATTTTTAACCTGTCTCTTCTCTCTGGAGAGGTTCCCATTGCTTGGAAGGCAGCCACGGTGCGTCCTTTATTTAAAGGGGTTGATCAAGCTGGTCCTACAGTGCCTTGCGAAAGTTTTCGGCCCCCTTGAACTTTGCGACCTTTTGCCACATTTCAGGCTTCAAACATAAAGATATAAAACTGTATTTTTTTGTGAAGAATCAACAACAAGTGGGACACAATCATGAAGTGGAACGACATTTATTGGATATTTCAAACTTTTTTAACAAATCAAAAACTGAAAAATTGGACGTGCAAAATTATTCAGCCCCCTTAAGTTAATACTTTGTAGCGCCACCAGTTTTGCACATCGAGAGACTGAAATTTTTTCCCATTCCTCCTTGCAAAACAGCTCGAGCTCAGTGAGGTTGGATGGAGAGAATTTGTGAACAGCAGTTTTCAGTTCTTTCCACAGATTCTCGATTGGATTCAGGTCTGGACTTTGACTTGGCCATTCTAACACCTGGATATGTTTATTTTTGAACCATTCCATTGTAGATGTTGCTTTATGTTTTGGATCATTGCCTTGTTGGAAGACAAATCTCCATCCCAGTCTCAGGTCTTTTGCAGACTCCATCAGGTTTTCTTCCAGAATGGTCCTGTATTTGGCTCCATCCATCTTCCCATCAATTTTAACCATCTTCCCTGTCCCTGCTGAAGAAAAGCAGGCCCAAACCATGATGCTGCCACCACCATGTTTGACAGTGGGGATGGTGTGTTCAGCTGTGTTGCTTTTACGCCAAACATAACGTTTTGCATTGTTGCCAAAAAGTTCAATTTTGGTTTCATCTGACCAGAGCACCTTCTTCCACATGTTTGGTGTGTCTCCCAGGTGGCTTGTGGCAAACTTTAAACAACACTTTTTATGGATATCTTTAAGAAATGGCTTTCTGCTTGCCACTCTTCCATAAAGGCCAGATTTGTGCAATATATGACTGATTGCTGTCCTATGGACAGAGTCTCCCACCTCAGCTGTAGATCTCTGCAGTTCGTCCAGAGTGATCATGGGCCTCTTGGCTGCATCTCTGATCAGTCTTCTCCTTGTATGAGCTGAAAGTTTAGAGGGACGGCCAGGTCTTGGTAGATTTGCAGTGGTCTGATACTCCTTCCATTTCAATATTATCGCTTGCACAGTGCTCCTTGGGATGTTTAAAGCTTGGGAAATCGTTTTGTATCCAAATCCGGCTTTAAACTTCTTCACAACAGTATCTCGGACCTGCCTGGTGTGTTCCTTGTTCTTCATGATGCTCTCTGCACTTTTAACGGACCTCTGAGACTATCACAGTGCAGGTGCATTTATACGGAGACTTGATTACACACAGGTGGATTGTATTTATCATCATTAGTCATTTAGGTCAACATTGGATCATTCAGAGATCCTCACTGAACTTCTGGAGAGAGTTTGCTGCACTGAAAGTAAAGGGGCTGAATAATTTTGCACGCCCAATTTTTCAGTTTTTGATTTGTTAAAAAAGTTTGAAATATCCAATAAATGTCGTTCCACTTCATGATTGTGTCCCACTTGTTGTTGATTCTTCACAAAAAAAATACAGTTTTATATCTTTATGTTTGAAGCCTGAAATGTGGCAAAAGGTCGCAAAGTTCAAGGGGGCCGAATACTTTCGCAAGGCACTGTAACTGTCATAGGCAAATTTCTATTTTGCGCTGTTTATCAAAAGTGTTGGAAAAACTTGTCAGTAATCAACTGACCAGCTTTCTTGATGTCTATAGTATTCTCTCTGGTATGCAATCTGGTTCCGCTCAGGTTATGGATGTGTCACTGGAACCTTAAAGGTCCTAAATGATGTCTCTATTGCCTTTGATTCTAAGCAATGTTGTGCTGCTATTTTTATTGACTTGGCAAAAGCCTTTGATACGGTGGACCATTCCATTCTTGTGGGCCGGCTAATGAGTATTGGTGTCTTTGAGGGGTCTTTGGCTGGTTTTCTAACTACCTCTCTCAAAGAGTGCAGTGTATAAAGTCAGAACATCTGCTGTCTCAGCCACTGCCTGTCACCAAGGGAGTACCCCAAGGCTTAATCCTAGGCCCCACGCTCTTCTCAATTTACATAAACAACGTAACTCAGGCAGTAGGAAGCTCTCTCATCCATGCAGATGATACAGTTTTAAACTCAGCTGGCCCCTCCCCGGATTTTGTGTTAAACTCCCTACAACAAATCTTTCTTAGTGTCCAACAAGTTTTCTCTGCCGTTCACCTTGTTCTGAACACCTCCAAAATGGGTTTGGTAAGAAGAATGCCCCTCTCCCCACCGGAGTGATTACTACATCTGAGGGTTTAGAGCTTGAGGTAGTCACCTCATACAAGTACTTGGGAGTATGGCACTATCCACTGTCCATCTCTCAGCACATATCAAAGCTGCATGCTAAGATTAAATCTAGACTTGGTTTCTTCTACCGTAATCGTTCGTCTTTAACCCCAGCTGCCAAACTAAGCCTGATTCAGATGACCATCCTATCCATGCTAGATTACGGAGACATAATTCATAGATCATCAGGTAAGGGTGCTCTCGAGCAGCTAGATGTGCTTCACCATTCGGCCATCAGATTTCCCACCAATGCTCCTTATAGGACACATCAATGCACTCTATACTCCTCTGTAAACTGGCCATCTCTGTATACCTGTCGCAAGACCCATTGGTTGATGCTTACTTATAAAACCCTCTTAGGCCTCACTTCCCCCTATCTGAGATACCTACTGCAGCCCTCATTCTCCACATACGACACCCGTTCTGCCAGTCACATTCTGTTGAAGGTCCCCAAAGCACACACATCCCTGGGTCGCTCCTCTTTTCAGTTCGCTGCAGCTAGCAACTGGAACGAGCTGCAAAAAACACTCAAACTGGACAGTTTTATCTCCGTCTCTTCATTCAAAGACTCAATCATGGACACTCTTACTGACATTCGTGGCTGCTTCGCGTGATGTATTGTTGTCTCTACCCTCTTGCCGTTTGTGCTGTTGTCTGTGCTCAATAATGTTTGTACTGTGATTTGTACTGCTACCATGTTGTGAAGCTGCCCTATTGTGTTGCTACCATGTCATGTTGTGTTGCTACCATGCTATTTTGTTGTCTTAGGTCTACCTTTATGTAGTCTTGTGGTGTCTCTCTTGTCGTGATGTGTATTTTGTCCTATATATGTATTTTATATTTTTAATCCCGTCCCCGCAGGAGGCCTTTTGCCTTTTCGTAGGCCGTCATTGTAAATAAGAACTGACTTGCCTAGCTAAATAAATGTTCAATAGAAAATAGATAAATACAATCGTGGCTTGGGGACAATGTTGTGGCTGGGACTGTTGTGAATCAATCTGTAGAGTAAACTGAAGCATGCAAACACCCAATATTTGCTGTGCAAATAGGCCTTTTTTACTTTATTTGAATTAAAGTGTTTCCCTCCCAGTGCATAAACAATATGCTTTTCCATCGTGCATGTGTCACAGTGTGGATGTATTGAATCTGATTATTTTATTTTAAACTATTTTGTGACATCTAGTGGCCAATATAAAATATTTTTTATTACCAGTCTGCTCCCACATACCCGCCAGGAGCATCATTGTCCTTCCACACAGACCATATTTGAATGGATTCTAATTGTACACAGACTGTTTCTGAAATAAATAATACAGCAGAATGCATACTGCATTTTTCTGAAAATAAATTCTGTAGAAAATATTGAGTGATAGACAAACACTTGATTTGATATTTACAGTTATAGCCAGACATGTTTTAATTGCAGTGCCTTCAGAAAGTGTTACGGTGTTACAACCTAAATTTAAAATGGATTACATCTGGGGGTTTTCTCACCCATCTACACATAATACCCCATAACGACAAAGTGAAAACGTGCTAATATATTGAAAATGAAATACAGAAATATCTCCGTTACATAAGTAGTAACACCCCAGAGTCAATACTTTGTAGAAGCACCTTTTCCAAGAGCTTTCCACACCTGGATTGTGCAACATGTGCCCATTATTATTTTCAAAAGTCTTCAAGCTCTGTCAAATTGGTTGTTGATCATTGCTACACAACCATTTGCAGGTCTTGCCATAGAAAACTGTAACTCAACCACTCAACATTCACTGTCTTCTTGGAAAGCAACTCCAATGTAGATTTGGCCTTGTGTTTTAGGTTATTGTCCTGCTGAAAGGTGAATTAATCTCCCAGTGTCTGGTGGAAAGCAGACTGAACCAGGCTTTCCTACAGGCTTACTTCTTTTCACTCTCAATTAGGTTAGTACTGTGGAGTAACTACAATGCTGTTGATCCATCCTCAGTATTCTCCTATCACAACTGTTTTAAAGTCACCATTGGCCTCATTTAGAAATCCCAGAGTGTTTTCCTTCCTGTCTGGCAACTGAGTTAGGAAGGAAGCCTGTGACTTTGTAGTGACTGGGTGTAATGATACACAATCCAAAGTGTAATTAATAAATTCCCCATGCTTAAAAGGATATTCAATGTCTTTTAGACATTTTTTACCCATCTACCAGTAGGTGCCCTTTGCGAGGCATTGAAAACCTCCCTGGTCTTTGTTGAATCTTGTGTTTGAAATTCCCTGGTCGACTGAGAGACCTTATAGTATGTGTGGGGTACAGAGATGAGGTAGTCATTCAAAAATGTTAAACACTATTATTGCATACAGATGCGTCCATGCAACTTATTATGTGACTTGTTAAGCACATTTTTACTCCTGAACTTATATAGGCTTGCCATAACAAAGGGGTTGGATACTTATCGACTCTAATTCAGCTTTTCATTTTTAATTAATTTGTAAACAATTGGAAAACATAATTCCACTGTGACATGGGGTATTGTGTGTAGGCCAGTGGCACGGTCATCTCAATTTAATCCATCTTAAATTCAGGCTGTAACACAACAATGTGGAAAAAGTCAAGGGGTGTGAATAGGCACTGTAATTACTGCAGAATTTGCAAACAACCCTCAATGAGTATCCTATTTGTGAAAACAACCTTGTTTTTCAAGTTATTCTGAGTCCTCTGTTTGTTTACACAATAAAATGTAGTGAGAAAAACATAATAGTGTAAAGACATGTAACTTTCCAACAAAATAAGTATTACAGACATGAATTCTGACTTATCATATTCAGTATTTATGTTGGTGCACATATGTTCCTGTGACACCGTCCCAATAAGAATAAAAAAAATCTAATCAATAAGACATATGCTTGTGAAAATATTGCACTGGGCTCCAGAGCTATTACCATATAACCATTTAGGGCCCAGCTGATAGTCTGTCCTCACTTTCAGATTTAAACCAGTTTACGAAATCCATTATGCTAAGCCTGAACACTAGTGGAAATGATGAATGATTACGAAATACATAATCTCCGGTGGTACCATCATTGCAATATGACAGCCAAATTTCATTCATCCTATCAAATCTTTCCTTATTTAAGAAAGAAAATGACTGGCCCAGTAATCAGATATACAGCAGGGCTGTCTCCAGGAGTTAAGCCAACTTCCATTAGGCTTTTAACCTCTCTCACATTTTAGTAAAATGCATGCACATAGAGATACAAGTGTGTTCCCCATGTCTGACCATTCATAGTTTTGACATCCCTTTTGCTTGAATCACTCTCATTTGGTCAAAATATTTTGTAAAATATTATCTTCCAGTAATGGTTGTTTGAAACAGTGCTGTCTTATAAGTGGTTTATATAGCTGCATGCTACTTTCCTTGAAACCACATTGTATAAAACCATATCTGGCTAAAGAAAAACTGGTAATGCTATGAAAGATAAGATTTGTTTTCAACTGATAAATTAGTGACCTATCTTAATAGGTGTTTTGGGTCAATAATAACCACTCAGACATTCAACATAAACTCAAAGAGACATCATTTTGGCACCAATCTTAATTCACCAGCCATGAGATAAATATAAAATCATCAGTCTCTCATGTATCGATCAAAATGAGCATATTTTTTTTTTTTCTCTCTTGAGATGTTCCTCTCCTGTTACATAAACATCAACAGGAGGTGAGAGAAACAGAGAGGGCTTAACATCTATTACTGTTTGTTCTCAATGCATGTCCAATGTTCTTCCAATCTTTGATGCATTATAGGTATAATTGAAAATTAGTAGTACATATTTTTTGGGGAGGGTAATTTATCATGGTTCATTGTTCCACGCTGACACTTTAGCCCTGTCTCTAACAAGGCGTTGGTAGCTCGAGGGTTGAGCCATGGAGAGCAATTATGCTGTAGTGATGCATTTTCACTGCTTTGTTGCTAATTGTGGCCTCCCTTCTATTGAATTGTGAGTCGAGTAAAAGAGCTTGTTGGCTCGATGCAGGAGAGCTGCCTGGGCCGCTCTCGCCATTATCAAAGATACTCTTGATCTTTTCAAAAGCAGGAAATAGATTTTCTCCCTGTTCAACAGCAAAAAAAAGTAATTTGCAATGCGTCCATTAGTTCTTCATTAAAGCAAGATTAAATTGCACTGCAAATCACATCTGCCTTTCAATGATTAAAGGGTGGCATTTTTGGGGCCAAAACGAATTACTAGTCAAAATGAATGGGAATGAAAAAACAGGCATGTTTTTACATTAGATAGTGTGGCCTGTAATTAGATTCAGGCTAATTCCACTATTTCTGCTTCTTTAATGAGAAGAGACTGTCCTCATCTTTTTGTCTATTTTTGTAGACCATGCTAACAGCTCCAAATGTATAATTTTGATAACACGGCGTTTACATAAATTCATTTTTCTAGTTACCTGCCACAAGTGCCAAATCTGTGAGGGACGGAATTCTTATTCAATATTCAATGAGGGGGTGGGGGGGGGGCACTGATTTGTTGTCAGCTGACATTTGGGGCTGGGATATGAGTTGGTCTTCTACTACTTCAACTCTCTAGTCTCTACTCCTAAAAATGACACATTTATAACATGAAAGCTGTTCAATAGTGAAGGCTGTACACCTTTACTGTTTGTCCAATTCAGACCGTCTCTGACTCCGTGGTCTTAAATGTTACACATTAGCTTGCTCTTCTAAATGAAGAAAATGCCATTGGGGCAAGGATTGTCAGATTAATATAAGACCCCAGAGCAACCCAGGGACACAAACAGGATGTAATATGTTCAAGAGAAGCACACCTCCCCGGCCTGTAATGCATCATAGAAAAATGATGAGGATGTAAGCATAACATGCTTATGTCAGATATGCCTGATTTTTGTGAGACTTAAAGTGCAGAGTATACATCAAATTAACATGTATGCATTTGTAAAGTTAAACATCTTGCAATCAGAGATGAGTCAATAATGATCTCAACTTTAGGTTTTACTTATAGTATGAACCTAGTATTTCAAAATACATTTAGTAAGTCCTCAACTGATTTACTCCTCTGAAAAATGTTTGCTCCCCAACATTTCCACATGCAATGCGTTTTCAGAAGACCAGACGTCCTTTCCTTGCAAAAAATATATGCAGTAGCACTAATTTTTAAGCACAGGAATCGTTCTATTTCTGCTGAAGTGAGATTTTGCTCCACAGCCCGTAGTCGTTCCAGAAATTCAAACCTCATAACATTTCAGCCAAAGCTTATACTAAGCTTGTTAGTATTTCTGATGCAGTAGGTGATATGGCCGCTGCATTACCATAAATCAGCAGAATTAACTATGATCTTCAACAGCATGTTTAAAACTGTCTGACAGAAGTTTGCAATATGCTGCACAGAATATTATGATAACAAGCCATAATAAATGTTTATAATCTACTTTGGGCCAGGGTTCAAATGCATTCTATATTATTGCTTTTTCTCCCCCACCCCCCAAAAAACTGTTCCACAATCATGACCAAGTGACAGATGGACACTTAACTATTAATATAAGAAAATTGTTTGGGTTAAGAAAAACTCTCCAAGAACATAGAAATATTCTTCATACAATTTTCTCTACGTAGTGAAATGAATGAATCAACTGTAACAATTGAGGAAGTTCCTCTTTTATACCTTATACCTATAAAGCAGTGTTAACATCACTACTACTGTGTGGCTGCATACCAGGAAAGTATTCAAGCTTTGAAAAATATTCAAGTTATGTCTCAAGGCAACTTTAGACACGAGGAAATTAATATGGTATACTATCAGAAAATACCAAGGTCATTCTTTGAAAGGGTTACCAGCTTTATAGGATTCCTTTGTTGACACATACAGTACATATCATATTGGGATTAGCATTCCATTTGCTGGGACAAAGGTCTCTTTGAAACCCCAGAATCTATAGAGGAGGTGCCCAGCCAGAAAATAACATACTTAAACACCAATGGATTTCATAAGTACCTTACCAAGGATCAGTGCAGACAGTCTGAAACACATGACTAAACAATGCATGTAAAATATATTTATGGGTAAGGTTATGTATGCTGTTTGCTGGGGAAAACAGAAAAGTATTTAGTATTTAATATCTGAATAATGACTGGTGTGAATAGGAGATCACATCGTATGATCTTCTATAACCTTACCATGTCCTCTAAGAGTGCAGACCAAACACAGAAGTGTATGCACGCATGACTATAAATTGCTTTGGATAAAAACATCTGCTAAATGGCATATATTATTATTATTATTATTATAAGTGGTTGGATCGTAGAGTGACTGAGTAATGGTTGCACTTTGATTTATAATGAGTAAATAGCAACATTTTTCAGTGCATTTTTTTGTGCAAACAGTCATAACACAAGATTCAGTAAGCAACAACAGTAATATTACTCTGGTGTTGTGGAGCACCAAGACTGTGTTTATATTACACTACTGGTGAAAAGTTTTAGAACACCAACTAATTCAAGGGTTTTTCTTTATTTTTACTAATTTCTACATTGCAGAATAATAGTGACGACATTAAAACTATGAAATTACACATATGGAATAATTTAGTAAAAAAAAGTTAGACAAACCAAATATATTTTATATTTGAGATTCTTCAAATAGCCACCCTTTGCATTGACGACCGCTTTGCACACTCTTGGCGTTCTCTCAACCAGCTTCACCTGAAATGCTTTTCTAACAGTCTTGAAGGAGTTCCCACATATGCTGAGCACTTGTTGAAGCTTTTCCTTCACTCTGCGGTCCGACTCATCCCAAACCATCTAAATCTGGTTGAGGTCAGGGGATTATGGAGGCCAGGTCATCTGATGTAGCACTCCATCACTCTCCTTGGTAAAAATAGCCCTTACACAGCCTGGAGGTGTGTTGCATCATTGTCCTGTTGAAAAACAAATGATAGTCTCACTAAGCCCAAACCAGATTGGATGGCGTATCGCTGCAGAATTCTGTGGTAGCCATACTGGTTAAATGTGCCTTGAATTCTAAATCAATCACAGAAAGTGTCACCAGCAAAGCACCCCCACACCATAACACCTCCTCCTCCATGCTTTATGCACACCGCGTCTCCCACACCGCGTCTCACAAAGACACAGTGTTTGGAACCAAAAATCTCACATTTCCACCGGTCTAATGACCATTGCTCGTGTTTCTTGGCACAAGCAAGTCTCTTCTTATTATTGTTGTCCTTTAGTAGTGGATTCTTTGCAGCAATTTGACCATGAAGGCCTGATTCACACAGTCTCCTCTGAACAGTTGATGTTGAGATGTGTCTGTTACTTACTCTGTTACTTACTCTGTGAAGCATTTATTTGGCCTGCAATTTCTGAGGCTGGTAACTTTTGAACTTATCCTCTGCAGCAGAGGTAACTATAGGTCTTCCTTTCCTGTGGCGGTCCTCATGAGAGCCAGTTTCATCATAGCGCTTGATGGTTTTTGCGACTACACTTGAAGAAATGTTCAGTTCTTGAATTTTCCACATTGACTGACCTTCATGTCATTTCTCTTTGCGACAGTTAATAATGAATCCAATCTCTGAACTGTATTAAAAATGAAATACAATGCCTTCAGAAAGTATTCATACCCCTTGACTTATTCCACATTTTGTTGTGTTACAGCCTGAATTAAAAATCTATTTCAATTGATATTTTCTGACCTAACTACACACAACACCCAATAATGACAAAGTGAAAAACATGTTTCTAGACATTTTTGCACATTTCTTGAAAATGAAATACAGAAATATCTCATTCACACAACTATTCACTCCCGAGTCCATACTTTGTAGAATCACCCTTGGGCGACGATTACTGCTGTGTCTTTTTGGGTCTCTAAGAGCTTTTATTCTTAACAAATCTATTCAAGCTCTGACAAGTTGGACAGCCATTTTCAAGTCTTGCCATAGATTTAAGTCAAAACTGTAACTATGCCACTCAGGAACATTCAATGTGGTCTTGGTAAGCATCTCCAGTCTGGCTGAAAGGAGATTTCTTCTCTCAGTGTCGGTTGGAAAGCAGACTGAACCAGGTATTCCTCTAGGATTTTGCATGTTTATAGCTGTATTCTGTTTTTTTATTTTAAAATAAACCCTTCTTAGTCCTTGCCGATGACAAATGCCCATAAAGTGATGCAGCACCGCCATGCTTGAAAATATCAAGCGTGGTACTCAGTGATGTGTTGTGTTGATTTGCACTAAACATAATGCTTTGTATTCAGGACCAAAAGTTCCTTTCTTTGCCAATTTATTTGCAGTATTACTTAAGTGAGTTGTTGCAAACAGGATGCATGTTTTGGAATATTTTAATCTGTTCAGGCTTCCATCTTTTCACTCTGCCATCATTTAGGTTAGTCTTTGAGGAGTAACTACAATGTTGTTGATCCATTCTCAGTTCTCATATCACAACCATTAAACTCTGTAACTGTTTTAAAATCACCATTGGCCTCATGGTGAAATCCCTGAGCAGTTTCCTTCCTCTCCGGCAACTGAGTTAGGAAGGACGCCTGTATCTTTGTAGTGACTGGGTGTATTGATACACCATCCAAAGTGTAATTAATAACTTCACCATGCTCAAAAGTATATTCAGCGTCTGCTTTTTTTTTAATTTATTTATTTTTTACAGATCTACCTTTCGTTTCCCTCTTTGCTAGGCATTGAAAAACCTCCCTGGTCTTTGTGGTTGAATTTGTGCTTGACATTCACTACTCTATTGAGGGACCTTACAGATAATTGTATATGTGTGGTACAGAGATGGGGTAGTTATTCAAAAATCATGTTAACCACTATTAATAAACACGGAAAGAGTCCAAGGAACTTATGTGATTTGTAAAGTCAAGTTTACTCCTGACCTTATTTAGGCTTGCCAATAACAAAGGGTTGGATACTTACTGACTCAAGACATTTCAGCTTTTAATTTAAAAAAAATTCTACAAATGTCACGTTCTGACCTTAGTTCCTTTGTTTTGTCTTTTGTTTTAGTATGGTCAGGGCGTGAGTTGGGTGGGTTATCTATGCTAGTTTTTCTATGATTTGCCATTTCTGTGTTTGGCCTGGTATGGTTCTCAATCAGAGGCAGCTGTCAATCGTTGTCCCTGATTGAGAACCATATTTAGGGAGCCTGGTTTCTATTGTGTTTTATGGGTGGTTGTTTTCTGTCTTTGTGTGTCTGCACCAGAAAGTACTGTTTCGGTTGTTTTCTTTGTTGTTTTGTTATTCAGTGTTCAGTTTACATTAAAAAAGATGAACACATACCACGCTGCGCATTGGTCCTCACCTTCTTCCACCGACGACCGTTACAACAAACAAAATTCCCCTGTCATTATGGGGTATTGTATGTAGATCAGTGACACATAATCTAAATTCAGAACATTTTAAATTCAGGTTATAAAAACAAAATATGTAAAAAGTATGAATACTTTCTGAAGACAATGAGCTGAAAGATAACTTATTGCTTGGGTTGGTTTTTCTACACAGTGTTATCTTTTAATATGAAATATTCAAGCTATACCATAGGACAAATGAATAGAAATTATTTTATGTCTGTAATTAGAGAAAGTGGGGGGAGGGGCAGGACTAATGATTAAACAGAAAGCAAAGCATCTCATGAAATGTGTGAGAAATTATCCTAATGTGACATATGCGACTTTAATGCAAACCAAATTTGGCTCTGTTGTTTAAAAAATATATTTTTTTATTTAACTAGGCAAGTCAGTTAAGAACAAATTCTTATTTACAATGACAGCCTAGGAACAGTGGGTTAAATGCCTTGTTCAGGGGCAGAACAACAGATTTATACCTTGTCAGCTCAGGGATTTGCTCTTGCAACCTTTTGATTACTAGTCCAACGCTCTTACTAGGCAACCTGTAATAAGAAATTTCCCAGAATTAGTTACATTTGCAGAAAATTGCAAAAGGCTAGTACTTTTATCTATGAATTTCATTTGAGCATAAGCAAAAACCCATCATACATTATTTGGTTACGTTCCATCACTAGGAGAAATAACACAATGCACTGCAAATTCTATGCATGTTAATAATACATAGACATCCACCTGCTTTCAGATAAAATTAGTTTAATTTTCTGTTGCCTCGTGCCTGGTTGGCCTTTCATAAATTACTTGTGCACAGCCATTATTAAAATAGAGGGAAAGCAAATTAGAAAGTTTTCCTATCTCCACTGGATTTAACCAAGCCAGGGCTGTAGCTAACACAGTCAGCATTTCTCTCTGAAATTCTGCTCTCCTGAAAATCCTCCCCTCATCTCTGCATTTCTATTTTGTTGTAGGAGCTGTGACCCTGTGTTTACTAAATTGACCTAAATCGTTTTACGATGACAAGTGTAATGGAATTTTCAGACTTCTTCAATGTGTGTATTAGAATGTATTTGTCGCTGGACTCAAACTTATTTTTGCTGTACAACGTGTCCTCTGTTGTTGCAAGAGACAATAGCAAAAGCTCAATAGTTGAAAGATATCAATCTGAAATGGAACCTGGAACACTTGTAGCTCTGCAGAGGATAATAACAACTTGTTAGAAAAATAATAAGTGTTGGAATGGGGTCAGATTCAGAGTGCTTTTACAAGCATTGCATTGAAATATGATTATTTTAGAAAAACTACTCTGTAGTCAAGTTAACATTGGGTGGTACGAGCTGTACATTTCCTTTGGATACAGTTAAAGGCCTATGCAGTGAAGGCCTGCTGGACTGCGGGTTTGATTGAACAACTGCCTGGGGGTAGATATGCTGGGGTTAAAAAGCTTTCAATTCATAATTATCCAAGAACTTAAAGGCACTTCCATTTACTTTTACTTTTCAACCCCATCCATATTGTCATGCTCTAGGAATTCAATGTAATACTTTTATTTTAAACTGAAATACTTCTTTTTTGGACATTAATTTAAAACGTGTCATCTCTGCATGTTCAACTGTCTGATTGCCCCATGAAAAAATGACTTCATAGAAATGGAAGTCCCGTTTTGAAAAGGACCACTGGTTTTTCCATCTATGAGTCAAAGAAAAGGAATGAATGATTCTCAAATGCAAAAATCTGCAGTTTCATCAAAAGCAGTCAGGTCTGCCCTTAAGCCAGAGCCTAGTGTCATCACTGAGGCCTTTTCTTAATTGGATTTGCTGAACTCCTGCGATTTCTCTCCTCCACCCTCTCTAACCTTCTTTTGAAAAAGGTCAAAGGTAATTGAGGAGAGGCAGTGAGGAGAGGGAACATGGACGAAAATGTGCTTGCATAGAATGAGACTCCTTCTCCACTCACACGTCATGGTTTGACTTAATGATGCCAGTGTCAGAAGTGACTTCGAAGCAGGTTAGGAGAATTTACTCAGTAGGTTAAGAGAATTAACATAACATAGCACGTTAGGACAATTAGATTAAGGTTAGGAAAAGGGTTAAGCTGATGATACACTAGCAATTTGTCAGGCAATATTGCCGAGCAATGTTTCTGGCAACGGAGTGGGGTATGAGACACTGAAGCAATGATCAGCAAAGAGTAACATGGACAGGAATAATAGGGCATAATACAGTAACTTAAAACTCAATTTCCCTATTTATTTAATCATCACCTCCAGCACGTTGGGCTCCTGAGTGGCGGTCTAAGGCACTGCATCTCAGTGCAAGAGGTGTCACTACAGTCCCTAGTTCGAATCCAGACTGTATCATATCTGGCCGTGATTGGGAGTCCCATAGGGCGGCGAACATTTGGCCCAGCGTCGTCCAGGTTTGGCCGGTGTAGGCCGTCATTGTAAATAAGAATTTGTACTTAACTGACTTGCCTAGTTAAATAAATAAAATAAAATGTTGTTACCTGTTGATTGTTGTACTGGAATTTATCAGAAAACAAGCAACAACGAGTTGTTGCCCCTGCCCTGGGCATTCACTCAACCTAGACAATTAGATTTAGCAAACTTTTTACTTCACAATTCTAAGCTAGAAAGTGTAAATGGTATTCATTCAGCTAGCCAGCTAGTATAAAATACCAAAACGAAAAATGAAATGTAAAATCTACATGGCTAGCTAGCGAATTAGCTTGTTTGTCCCATTGATTTAGCATGGGTTTCGATTAACATGGGTTAATTGATGAGCCTACACCCCAGTGTGGATATTTTCATCAGTTATTGAGCACAGTATGTATGTGTTAACGTATCATGATCAAATACTGCAGTGCGGAAACATTTGAGACGTGAATGGCCAATATTTCACTCTAAAACGGGAGTTGATTTTCTCATTTCAGCTAAAAAAAACTGTTTTCCAAAATAGTTTCAAAATGGCAGACTGATCACATTACCAATATCTGCGCTCTGTAAAATGTGTATGTAAAATGTATATGTATAATGTATATTTAAAATGTATGTATATGTAGCAGAAAAGCTGTAAAAAACACATTTAAAAATATATATCTGTCCTCCGAAGAAGGGGGGTGGTGGATGGGTAAATAATAATAAAAATATATATATATATATACACTACCGTTCAAAAGTTTGGGGTAACTTAGAAATGTCCTTGTTTTGAAAGAAAAGCACATTTTTTTGTCCATTAAAATAACATCAACTTGATCAGAAATACAATACATTATTAATGTTGTAAATTACTATTGTAGCTGGAAACGGCTGATTTCTTATCTCGTACAACGCTGTGTACTACTCCCTTCACAGAACAGCACAAACTGGCCCTAACCAGAGTAGAAAGATGAGTGGGAGGCCCCGGTGAACAACTGAGCAAGTGGACAAGTCCATTAGTGTCTAGTTTGACATACAGACACATCATAAGTCCTCAACTGGCAGCTTCATTAAATTGTACCCGCAAAACACTAGTCTCAACGTCAATCAATCAATCAAGTTTATTTATAAAGCCCTTCTTACATCAGCTGATGTCACAAAGTGCTGTACAGAAACCCAGCCTAAAACCCCAAAAAGCAAGCAATGCAGGTGTAGAAGCACGGTGGCTAGGAAAAACTCCCTAGAACCTAGAGAGGAACCAGGCTATGAGGGGTGGCCAGTCCTCTTCTGGCTGTGCTGGGTGGAGATTATAACAGAACATGGCCAAGATGTTCAAATGTTCATAGACACTGTGGCCCCATCTGGCGATACCCCTAGATAGGGCCAAACAGGCAGGATATAACCCCACCCACTTTGCCAAAGCACAGCCCCCACACCACTAGAGGGATATCTTCAACCACCAACCTGCTATCCTGAGACAAGGCCGAGTATAGCCCACAAAGATCTCCACCACGGCACAACCCAAAGGGGGGCGCCAACCAGGACAGGAAAATCACATCAGTGTCTCAACCTACTCAAGTGACGCACCCCTCCTAGGGACGGCATGGAAGAGCACCAGTAAGCCAGTGACTCAGCTGCTGTAATAGGGTAAGAGGCAGAGAATCCCAGTGGAGAGAGGGGAACTGGCAAGGCAGAGACAGCAAGGGCGGTTCGTTGCTCCAGTGCCTTTCTGTTCACCTTCACACTCCTGGGCCAGACTACATTCAATCATAGGACCTACTGAAGAGATGAGTCTTCAATAAATACTTAAAAGGTTGAGACCAAGTCTACGTCTCTCACATGGGTAGGCAGACCATTCCATAAAAATTAAGCTCTATATGAGAAAGCCCTGCCTCCAGCGGTTTGCTTATAAATTCTAGGGACAGTAAGGAGGCCTGCGTCTTGTGACCATAGCGTACGTGTAGGTATGTACGGCAGGACCAAATCTGAAAGATAGGTAGGAGCAAGCCCATGTAATGCTTTGTAGGTTAGCAGTAAAACCTTGAAATCAGCCCTTGCCTTAACAGGAAGCCAGTGTAGAGAGGCTAGCACTGGAGTAATATGATCAAATGTTTTGGTTCTAGTCAAGAGTCAGTGCGAGACACTGTGGCTGGTAGGCCTCTCCAGCCATGCATACACACCAGTAAAATAACGATTTAATAAATTTTAGAATACGGCTGTAATGTAACAAAATGTTGAAAAAGTTTCAGAATGCACTGTGTATATACAGTATTTACAAAAGTATGTGGACAACCCATTTAAATTAGTGGATTTGGCTATTTCAGCCACACCCGTTGCTGACAGGTGTATAGAATCGAGCACACAGCAATGCAATCTCCATAAATAAACATTGGTAGTAGAATGAAGACCTTTCCAAGCTGTTATTGTGAAGTGGAAACGTCTAGGAGCAACAACGGCTCAGCCACGAAGTGGTAGGCCACACAAGCTCACAGAATGGGACCACCGATTGCTGAAGCGTGTAACGTGTAAACACAGTCTATCCTTGGTGGCAACGCTCACTACCGAGTTCCAAAATGCCTCTGGAAACAACGTCAGCAGCATAACTGTTTGTCGGAAGCCTCATTAAATGGGTTTCCATGGCCGAGGAGCCGCACACAAGCCTAAGACCACCATGCAGTGCCAAGCATCGGCCTCCATGCGCAATGTAAAGCTCGCAGCTATTGGACTCTGGAGCAATGGAAACGCGTTCTTTGGAGTGATGAATCACGCTTCACCATCTGGCAGTTCAACGGATGAATCTGGGTTTTGCAGATGCCAGGAGAACACTACCTGCCCGAATGCATAATGCCAACTGTAAAGATTGGTGGAGGAGGAATAGCGGTCTGGGGCTATTTTTCATGGTTCAAGCTAGTCCCCTTAGTTTCATTGAAGGGAAATATTAATGCTACACCATACAGCGCATTCGGAAAGTATTCAGATCCCTTCACTTTTCTACATTTTGATGCATTACAGCCTTATTCTAAAATGTATTACATTTTTTTCCTCATCAATCCACACACACCCCATAATGATACAGCAAAAACAGGTTTTTCAAATTTTGCAAATGTATTATTATTTTTATTTTTTTTATATTTACAAAAGTATTCAGACCCTTTACTCAGTAATTTGTTGAAGAGGAACAATGAGGAACAATGAATAAATGCAAAATATAAGCATGCCCAAGCCCAATGAAGAAACGTCAGCTGACTGTCTATCAAACTAATTATCCCAAAAACCTTTGCTAGTTTTTGTCAGTTGATGCAAGAAAAGACGGGCCTTTACTCTTCAGCTGTGCAAACAGTACACATTTGGAGAGCGGTGGGGGCACTGCATTACCGCCATGGACCATGGCACTACATTAGCCTATGAATGTGAGAGCCTATGAATGTGCTCACTAACGTGATGCAATGAAAAGGTCTTTGTGAGTTTCTGTGGGGAGATGAACCAGAGTTCATTGTCATGCATACACTACAAACTGGTCTCAGAGTGTTTCGTATTATTCTGAACGTAAATCCAAGACACTCCATCAGGGCCAGTCCTTGCCGTTCTGACGCCATAGGCAAGACCAGAAAATACCGCCCTCTGCAAAACTGGAATACTCTCATTAAGCAAAAATGACGGAGAAAATATGTATTTTCCAGACGTTGAAAAAACGTCTGAATGAAAGTTGAAAATACTTATTTCCGGATAATGAAAATACATATTTTTACAGATGTTGAATTTTGAATTGTTTTTACGGATGTTGAAATCAGGCTCTGAATGAAAGTTGAAAATAAGTAATTTATAGACATCTATGTTTGGCCCAAATCAAGGCTGGTCCAGACCGGACAAGATCTGAACCAAACACAGTTCCGGAACGGATCAAAAATCAAGGCCGGTCCGGAACTGCACCAAAAAAAGAAGTCCAAAAGGCGTCGACGTCAGTCCATGCTTACTGAGGTGTAGCCTACAGTGTTGCCTGAAATAGAATTTTATGAACACCCATTTATGTGGTAAGCCTACCGTTTGTAAAACACAAATAAAAGACGTTGGCTCGTGCTTACTGGGGTGTAGCCTACCACGTCGGCCTGCAATGAAATTTTATGAATGCACATACATGTGGTAGGCCCACCGTTTGTGAAAAAAGGCCATTGCATTGGCTTTAATAGTCCTGATTCCTGCGAATAATCAATGTTGTTATTTAAGCTCTGAATATCAGCTACCCAACTTTACCAGGAGTTATCGCAAGCCTATTTGCAATGTGTTTACACAGTGGGAAATGCAGAAGTATTTTCTTTTTCACTATGATCAGCCTGTCAAAAATTGAGGATACAAACTTGAAACCACTGATCATGACAGTGGGGTGAAACTCCTGGACAACAGTTGTTAATGTCCTTTCAATATATTTTCAGGATATGTTGTTTGTTAACATGACAGAGCATTTTTTATTTTATTGAGTGCCATTTAGGTTAGGCTATTTGATCGGAGAAACCTGCATGATATAAAAAGTGTCAGTCTCATTACATTGTCATACCTTTTATTTCCAGCCTGTAGGCTACAGAAAAGGCCACATACTCTTTCTACCATATCCTATATCTGCGACATGATTTATGTTTTTTTTTAACGCAACGTTGGTGGAGCACTGCAGAGATGCGTCTCTCCAACAGCACCCTGGAGAGGTGTTCTGGGAATGGACACGCAAAATATTTTGAGCACCAGCCTTTGACAAAGTGGGCCCTTCTTACCGAAGGGTGGCATCAGTGCTCAACTAAAAAGCCCATATGCCACTGGTTGAGAGAAATTGTCATTGTTTTGGGCATAATTATGTGAGGTTTTATGGGTTGTTGTTGGTGGTCTTGGTCAGTTTAAATCAGAAAATGCTGCTCTCGTCAATCTAGTGCCATAGGCCTAATCCTGCCTAATGAGCGGGTCGGCAGTGCACTCCATTTAGTATGAGATTGTTTCGTATTGTATGTATTATTTTGTGGATGTCCATCAACCATTTCCTATGACACATTACGAATTTGCAAAACGTATATGTTATGAATTTCAAATTGGTTGTGGCTAACGTTAGGTAGGCCAGTGTTAGGGTTAGGGGTTAGTTTAAAGGGTTAAAGTTAGGGTTAGCTAATATGCTAAGTAGTTGCAAAGTAGCTAAAAAGTAGTAAGTAGCTGCAAAGTCGCTAATTAGCTAGAATGTTAAAGTTGTGCGTGATGAGATTGGAAAAATGCAACCTTTAGGTTGCTCGACGTTCGCGTTATACGCCCACCAGTGGAGGTTCCTCAGAAGAGGAAGGGGAGCATCATCCTCCTCAGTGAATTTCATAAAAATAAAAATTGGAAAACATTTTTTAAATCATCCTTTTTAGATAAAACTATACTAAATATATTTGTACTGTAACTGCTAAACTGCTTACTGACTATACACTATAACATTACTACATGATTGTAGCGGGTTTACTAACGCGTTAGTTCAATTAGCTATGTTGACTATGACGTTACTTTAGCCAATATTGGTGACAACATTGTAGGTTGTGTGTGGTCGGTTATGATATGGTTAGGCTTGGAAAGGTCCACAAACGAAGGAAGTCCACAAATGAAGGAATACAACTTGGCTTCTATGAAAGTGAACTGTTTACACGTGATCAGGGGTGTATTCATTGAGCCGATTCTTAGAAAACCATGTCTTAAACGGAAGCAAACGGAACAAAACGGGAATAAACATACCTGAATTTGGCCAATAGAAACTTGTTTGCAACTGTTGGACTAATGATTACACACTAGATCAGCTAGATGAAGGCAAGAGTGTGCAAACCTACCACGTTGTAAATTTTCATTCATAGGCATAGGGAAAATTCAAGTCTCATGTAGTAGCCTAAATATATCGATGTTACGTTGAATAGGGTAAATGGAATATGAATGACAGTCATCCAATGTGCTGTAATAGAAAAATAAGGCCATGCACATTAACATTTTTTTGTCCTCCCTCTTCATAAACTGCACCGGCCGCTAGAGAGACATGTTTTTACCTTCCCACTGACGCCCACCCATCCAACCTCCTTCCGTTTTTGCCTTAAGAAACCTTCTGTCTTATGTAACCATACCAAATGTAACATATAATACTAATTTTAGTGTCCCGGATATACATTTACTATGTTATGTCTAGTCTATGAGAGCATGCACATCTCCAGCATCTTAAATACCGCTAGAGATGCTTTTACCTAACCCCCACTGTGAATGGAACAATGGAGTGCTAGGTGGAATTTCATTTTAATTTGAACATAGCCCATTGATTGGCACAATGCCCACTCCTCACACTATGATGTCTCCCCCTACCTCAATCTCTTTGCTTAGAATGCAATATTGCCATTGTGGGACCCAGAGAATGAGTTGACAGTGTACAATCAAGGTTACTGCTGTCAAAAGGTTCATGACTATTATGACTTTATAACCCCGATGTGACCCAGTGTTTTCAGATAACAAATGTTAAGTGAATTAAGTGGTTAAAATATTACGTTCTCTGGTGAACTGAGATGGAGAAAAGCTTACCTTTGTCATCATTAGAAGACATATTACTCTTCTAAAATCTCATTTTCAATCTATTTGTACTATTAAGGTTAGACAAGTGTAGCGTGAAGTAAATATAAATGTCATAACTGTGGAGGACAGAGGGAAAATTATACTAAAATAATTGGGTAGACTATCTAGTTTTTTCACTATATTTATAACTGGCCACAAAGTACTTAAAAAAACTGTGTGCAGAGCTGGTGTTGTACTGCCCTCCAGTGAAAAGTATCAAAAGTGCATGTTTTCAGTTGAGCTCGCCACTGGGTCATATTACACTGAACAAAAATATAAACGCAACATGCAACAATTTCAAAGATTTTACTGAGTTACAGTTCATATAAGGAAATGAGTCAATTGAAATTAATTAATTAGGTCCTAATCTATGGATTTCACATGACTGAGACTACAGATACACATCTGTTGGGGCTCCCGAGTGGCGCAGCAATCTAAGGCACTGCATCTCAGTGCAAGAGGCGTCACTACAGAACCTGGTTCAATTCCAGGCTGTATCACAACCGGCCGTGATTGGGAGTCACATAGGGCAGTGCACAATTGACCCAGCGTCGTCCGGGTTAGGCTGTCATTGTAAATAAGAATTTGTTCTTAACTGACTTGCCTAGTTTAATAAAGGTTAAATAAAAATACCTTTTAAAAATGTAGGGGTGTGGATCAGAAAACCAGTCAGTATCTGGTGTGACCACCATTTGCCACATGCAGCGTGAGCAATCTACTTAATATAGTGTTGATTGTGGCCTGTGGAATGTTGTCCCACTCCTCTTCAATGAGCAAAGTTGCTGGATATTGGTGGGAACACGGGGTGGATACACGTCAATCCAGACAGCATTCCAAACATGCTCAATGGGTGACATGTCTGGTGAGTATGCAGGTCATGGAAGAACTGGGACATTTTCAGCTTCCAGGAATTGTGTATAGACCCTTGCGACATGGGGCCATGCATTATCATGCTGAAACATGAAGTGATGGCAGCAAATGAATGGCACAGGATATCATCAAGGTCTCTCTTTGTATTCAAATTGCCATCAATAAAATGCAATTGTGTTCTTTATCCGTAGCGTGTGCCTGACCATTCCATAACCCCACCACGAGACACTCTGTTGACATTTATATCAGCAAACCGCTCGCCCACATGACACGATACACGCACGGTACAGTTGAAACCAGAATTCATCCATGAAGAGCACACTTCTCCAGCTTGCCAGGGGCCATCGAAGGTGAGCATTTGCTGAGTGATGTTGGTTACGACACCAAACTGCAGTCAGGTCAAGGCCCTGGTGAGGACAACGAGCAAGCAGATGAACTTCCCTGAGACGGTTTCTGACAGTTTGTGCAGAAATTCTTTATGTTGTGAAAACACACAATTTCATCAGCTGTCCAGGTGGCTGGTCTCAGACGATCCCGTAGGTGAAGAAGTCAGACGTGGAGGTCCTGGGCTAGCATGGTAACATGTGGTCTGCGGTTGTATGTACAGCAAAATTACCCAAAACAACGTTGAAGGCGGTTTATGGTAGAGAAATTAACATTCAATTATTTTGCAAAAGCTCTGGTGGACATTCCTGCAGTCAGCATACCAATTGCACACGTCCTCAAAACTTGAGACATCTGTGGCATTGTGTTGTGACAAAACTGCACATTTTAGAGGGACATTTTATTGTTCCCAGCACAAGATGCACCTTTGTAATGATCACGCTGTTAAATCAGCTTCATGATATGCCACACCTGTCAGGTGAATGGATTATCTTGGAAAAGGAGAAATGCTCACTAACAGGAATGCAAACAATACATTTGAGAGAAATAAGCTTTTTGTGCATATGGAACATTTCTGGGATCTTTTATTTCAGCTCATGAAACAAGACCAACACTTCAAATGTTGAGTTTATACATCTGTATTTCATAAAATCATCAGGTAAAAACATGCAAATGGTCGTGTGAGATGAAATGTTTTCAAGTGTAGGATTATTAGCACACTGCATACATAAAACGTGATTCTAATAAAAGGAGTGCACTTAAGGCAAAAATAAATAAATGGAAAGACATGACCACCACAGAGTAAACAGTGCATAACATGATTAGAGTTAAAGGGATCAGTTTAAGACATTAGTACATTTAAGAGCGATAGATTTGACGGACTAAAGAGCTGTGCCTGTGAATTAGTGAGTAATCCCTTGTAACAAGATGAACTAAAAACATGTCTAACTGATGTGCAGTATAGTGATTGAAGACGTTGAAGTTAAGCTGTAAATAAGCCACTTTGGCTGTTGACATGAAAGTTGTGCTCTTTGCAAGGATGCTGTGTCCAGTTATTAAATCATGCAATTTTACTTCAATTAGCTTACCAATATGCCATTGGGGTTGTTAGTCTCAACACTGAAGTGAAATACAAGAAATGTAGCAGTAAGATCCATACAAAGCTATAGACCCTTTCTGCGTTTGCAAACATTGCAGCACAAGTGCGATGCACGCAAGTTGGTGGAAGACCAAGTAGGAACGTCAGCAAAAAAATTCTCTCTATTTACATGTAGTTTATGAGTGCATTTCACACTACTTTTGTATTATCATTGGATTAAGGCGCATATGAATGTCCTGCTTAATATGTTTGTGTCATCGCAAATCAACTGCATTTTACTTTATAAAAAGCACTTCAACCAGTAAAATGGCTCTTTGGCTAGCTTTTGCTACAACTGGAATCAATGAGCGTTAGCATTCTAGCTAACAAACTGCTGCATCCAAAATTATTTTGCAAAGATCACAACCAAATATAATCATAGCCACTGGTTAAGCAAGAATCAGAACATAATTGTAAGGGTATGAGAACACAAGTTATTTTGTTTAGAAGTAATAAAAACAAAGCTAGGCTGTTGAATGGGCACAGACAGCGATGGCTTTCTTTCTGCCGCCAAGAGTTACGCGCATCTGTGCATTACGTCAGTGTGTCATGTACTGAAAAACGGTCTATAGAACAGCATTAGCACACATTCTTATAAGCAAATATCTGGTTCGAAGTTGGATTTACACAAAATAACGACATTAATGCTTAAACCAAACAAATCAGGCTTGGAAATTTTGGCCAAAGTTCACAGCCAATTTATTGAAAAGGATTCATGTTGAAATTTCAGTCATTGAATGACATCTTCCAATCTACTACCAGCAAATAGAATTTAAAAAAATGCTCAATATATCTAATTTGTGAGTGTCCCGATACTTAATACAGAGTTTACTGTACTTAGTTAAAGTTAGTCTACCTTTAACTAATTTAACTATCTGCGGTGCTGCTCCTAACAACGTCATTTCACAGCGTCTACCTTTAATTGAAGCCAAATCATTTTCAAACTGCATGCCGACGGCAGATATCTTAACAGGTCTTTCATTGGCTTTCTGCCACGTAAAAAAACATGTCCGTTCGCAGAAAAAAAGTATCTGAAATGATATTAAGGCAGTGTAATTATCACAAAAACAGTAAAAATTTGAGCACATTTTTTTTATATCACCAATGCAAAATTGACAGCATTGGACACTAGAAATGTGTCCAACACTATAATAGCAATAGTTGATTTGTTTATAGTTATGAAATAAGATGGTTAAAGCATCTCGGAAAAGCGGAATTCACTTTTTCAGCTTGAAGCATTTCTCCTCAACCTGAGCTATTTGGCTGAAGATATCTAGGAGATTAGTTGACAGCTCTTTACTTCCTCCTGCAGATCCCTTACCATTCAGGGAGGCATCAGTGGAATACCTGTTATCCCTGCCATCAGACCTTCGGGTGGCCTTATTTTCTCATCTCCTTGTTCTGTGCTGCCATACCTCCCACTATCTGTAACTGGATATGTGGGACTGTGACGCGAGGTCGTTGGCGTACCTGTCAGATTTGCAGGAATGCTCTGAGCTGGCAGATGAAGACATTCTTCTGTGTTTGGCTTTCTCCAATGACTGGTCATCACTGGTCTTGTCATCATGGACACCTTTCCCCTTGCTGCTCTCAGCACGCTGAGGAGAGCTGTCAACAGGGTCATCGTTAAACCTACCTCTGCTGTTGTCCGGAGCATCTGTGGACACGAATGATAAAGAGTGATGATTGCTGTGGTGCTGACTATGCTCTTCAGTCCTACCTGGCCCCTCAAACAGCCTGACCAAGCTACATTTCTGATCCAGGAAGGCGGTGGTGGTGTTGGGTAGGGCAGGGTACCATTCCTCAGACACTCCTGATGTCCCTGGATGAAACCCTCCGTTTGCGTTTCTCCCCTCGAGATGACCGTCTGTGTTTGCTCTACTTTTTCTTTGACTTCCTGCACCATGAGGAGGAAGAGTGGTCAGAGGGAGTCATTCTAGAGGGAGTTTTGGCACAGAAACTATGTAGCTACAAAATCAGATATTGGAGAATTAAACAATTATTAATATTTAGCCAAATTAAATTACGTGTATGCATTTTGTTTTACAAGGCAACCAATGAGCTGACAGTTTACCTTCCGGTTGTTGGATTGGTATGGATTTACCTTTTTTCTTCTTTTAAGATCTTATGCAATCTTTCTGCACTCGTCTCCACATTCTTAGCTTTTTCCACTTCCTTTGCTGCTGCCTCTTCTCTCAGTTTGAGGGATTTCTTTAAAGCAGTCAGATTTCATAGTAAAATTACACCATATTTCATGAATTCAAACATGGGAGCAAACCAGGAATGTGAAAAACGGCACATAGACAAATTTACCAAGGCATGATCCAGAAATCATAATTACAGGTAGAGAACAAAGTTTACATTTACCGCATTGAGATCAGGTCCAGCATACCAACCATTTTCATTCCAGTTGTAAGGTTGTTTGTTCCACCAATAGACACGCGACAATCAAGGCAGTCGGGTAGAGTCAAAGGGCAGGGTCCCAGATTGCAGACACGCACATAACAAAACACTTCATCAGTATTACAAGGCTCCCTGTGTGTTATGCCAAAAACACAAAAATGACTGAACATTTAACTGGCCCCTTTTCAAATGTTCATGTTCAAATATGTCAAGTAAACAGATAAAGTATCAGTTAAATGAGGGTGTTAAAACAGTCAGAAACAGACTTTCCAATCGAAGCATAGCTTCTTAAATGGGAAAGTGGAATAGTTGGCATAACCCATGGAATATACCAGCTAACCTGGATAAGTAGCTCTATTTTTCTCAATGCTTCCTTGGCATCCGGGAAGGAGGTTAAGGCCAGAGCTTTTCTGTAGAGGCCCTCAGCTGTAATGAACTTTTCTTCCTCCTCCAGTCTCACAGAAAGAAACAAGTATTTTAGAGGAGTGGTTGTCACTTAAACACAGGATATTAAAGGACGAGGGAAAACATTCCTACTTACTGGCCACCTCGCTCCACCAGGGTCTGGCATAGGTATTTCTTAGCATTTCTGTGGGTTGGGCAGCTTTCCAATGCCAACTCAAAGTCTGTTATTGCCTTCAGCAAACTCCCTATTGTTGGCATACCTGGGAGAAGTCAACTGGCAGGTTTATATTAACTGCATGTAGGACAACTACATTTTATGTTAGAATTAAAAACATTTTTTTAAAAAACTGTGTTTAAACAGAAATAACTAGCAAGAGTGTAGGCTGGGAGTGCTGACTACTACGCCACAACATTATCAATAAAATCAGATGGATACTCACAGTGCACCACGTGCCACAAAGGCTTCCACATTGTTAGTGTCAATATTTAAGGCCTTATTATATTCATTCATTGCTTCGACGTGGCGACCAGACTTGAAATGGTCCACACCAACCCTCACACTGTCACCCAGAAGTAACGTATATTGACAAAAACAAAGCACGATCAGGAGCAATTCATGCATTCTGTAAATAGGTTAGCACAGATCTAGTCACCGGCTCCTCTGTTTTTCTCCAATATGCAATGGGAGTTAAAATGTCAGGCATACCATTTAAGAGCCCAGGACGCAGACTGCTTCTTTTTGGATAATTGTGGCAAAGTCCTCCTCAAGGAAATGTTTGCTGTAAAGGAGAGTCCCAAAATACAGTCAAGTGCTGATAAAAGGGGTATCATTTTCTGGCAAGCGTGTCTGCTGAAGAGTGACAAAACAACACGTTTGTCTTCTCACCTCTGTAGTCCTCTCATGAGTGAGGGAGGCTGTGTGTCACTGATCCCAATCTTCCCCAGGAGATACTTCACACTAGATGGGTTGGAGTATCCAATAGTATCCTCTAAAACCCTCTCATAGGTTTCAGTGTTGTCGTTGGCAACGCTCACACTGCGACTGGGTAAAACAGTACAATGAGCAAAGACAGCCCGAGTTCAAGCTGAACTATTTTTTACCATATGTTTTCTGCCAACTAGAATATGTCAGTCTTACCTGTATTGAAGTGGAAGATCATCTCTGCTAAACACTCCGAGCTTTAGGCTCATCAGGTTTGGGGTGCGGGAGGTGGGCTGAAGTGAAATGGTTATCTTCTCATGGTATAGGTCAATATCCTTCACTCCAGCTAGGGCACAGCACATGGTATATGAGTCAGTTTGTTGACTTATCACAAAACTGCATTGTGAGCATGTTTACATTTACAACACAGTTCGCTAGTGCAGTGTGCATTCACCTCTTATTAAATAGCAGATCATCATGATTGCTATTGGAAGGTACATCTCTAAGGGGGCACAGGGCCTGAGGAGAGAAAGAAAGCAGAGAAAGAGGTTAACATGCGCTCCTATTTCTTCAATAAAAAACACTGACCACCAGGCCAAAGCAACAAGCCTTACCGTCCTCTAGGTCTCTCTCTAGTCCACCTGCCATGCAGATCAGTGTTACAAAGAAGCCAAAATCCCTGATGGAGTTGATCCTGCCTATCACAATATCCCCTCGCTCCATGTACAACAGATTCCTCTGCTCCTCAAATGACACCGCCATGAACTGCTCCAGAGGGGGCATGATGGCATAGGGCTCTAGGAAAAGTATATTAGGCCAAACACAGTACAATATGTTAATTTACCTGTGTATTTGACAGTAACAACTACCTTCCCATTCCTCCAACACATCCTCCACTGTTGCACTAGATTTCCATGATGGTGCAAATAGGATGTCTGCTTTTCTAGCAATAAACTGCTCCACTAAAGCATTGTCCTCCCCTCCATATTTTCTGCAAAACATGGATATTAATGATCATGTACACATTTTCTGGAAATTTGCCATTGACAGTGTTGCCAACTTGGGGTTCCATTAGCTAAATCACTGTAGTGTCATTTAAAATTACCTTTGATAGCTGGCCTTAGACAAGTCCAGTTCAATAGGATTTTCACTTTGTTCACATTTGAGATGGGTAAACAGGCTTTGTCCATGGTGAGACAAAGTCTTCCTCAGTAAATCTCTATCCATTTTCAGTTATTGGCATCAGAATTCTGCCTGATTAGCTAGTATGAACAACATCCTGTAACAGAAGAAAAACATGGCATAACAGCTTACTACAGTTGCAGCTAGCCCAATAATGGACTAAAGGAGCCTAGCATTACTCCATATAGTCCAAAGGACCAGACATGTTCTGTTTAAATAAAAGGAGAGATGGCTCTAGATGCCAAAACAGCCAAATCAGGGATGGGCAACTCCAGTCCTCTGGGGCTGGAGTCACACTTTTCCCCCTAGCAAACACAACCGATTAAACAAATTGCATTCTCAACTGAAAATCATGTTGATTATTGAAGTCAGGTGTGTTAGCTGGGGCTGGGCCAAAAGTGTGACACCAATCAGGCCCTCGAGGACTGGAGTTGCCCATCCCTGCGCCAAATACTCTAGCTAAACGTGAATTGATTCTCAATTGTGGTACGGTTCTAGAAACATACACCGCTATACTTTCATATCGCATCAAAATAAACCACTCAGTATTCCGTCTGGGTAAACAAGCGCTGTAACATGGAAATATGTCCGTGTGGGAACCCTAACCTATAAAAGGTGTGTATCAATTTAACTTTATTTTTGAAAATTATTTCTCACTGATATGAAATAAGGTCCTTGTGCTTCCAAAACAGTGCCGCTACGCAAGTGATGCATGTCAATGTTCAGTCGGGGCTATTAACAAAACTCTTCCGTACAGAAGACGCCTTCATCCAACAATGACATGTGTAATGGAACAGTCAACTAGTAGTTAGCCAAGAATCACAAATAGTATTAAAATTGAGCATAGCCAGCAACATGCATACAGTAGCTAACTAAGTTAGCCAGCTGTAAATATGTCATGGCCAAAGACAAGTTTCGAAACTGTTAATATGGCTCTTACGCTAACTGACGACGTTCGTTGCAGCTGCTACAGTCTACCGCGGACAAGCAGTTTACCAACTAAGTCACAGTACTCGACACCCGGTGGTTCATTCCCATGCAGATGTACATTACATGAACGCCAATTATTAAAATAGCAGTTAGTTGTCTGACAGAAACGTACCAAAAAAATAAATAAATTGGAACTTCTTCTTCGGTGGGATTTTGTGGCGGAGTACATGCAACAATTGTGTATTAACCCCCCCTACTGGATGGGGTGAGAACTACACTGAACAAAAATATAAACGAAAAGTTAGATTTTACTGAGTTAGTTTATATAAGGAAATCCGTTACTGGACGAAAATATAAACGCAATATGCAACAATTTCAAATATTTTACTTTGTTATAGTTCATAAAAAGGAAATCGGTACCCTCCAAGCTCGTCATCAAGCTCGAGACCCTGGTTCTCGACCCCGCCCTGTGCAAATGGGTACTGGACTTCCTGACGGGCCGCCCCCAGGTGGTGAGGGTAGGCAACAACATCTCCTCCCCGCTGATCCTCAACACTGGGGCCCCACAAGGGTGCGTTCTGAGCCCTCTCCTGTACTCCCTGTATCACCCACGACTGCGTGGCCACGCACGCCTCCAACTCAATCATCAAGTTTGCGGACGACACAACAGTGGTAGGCTTGATTACCAACAACGACGAGATGGCCTACAGGGAGGAGGTGAGGGCCCTCGGAGTGTGGTGTCAGGAAAATAACCTCACACTCAACGTCAACAAAACTAAGGAGATGATTGTGGACTTCAGGAAACAGCAGAGGGAACACCCCCCTATCCACATCGATGGAACAGTAGTGGAGAGGGTAGCAAGTTTTAAGTTCCTCGGCATACACATCACAGACAAACTGAATTGGTCCACTCACACAGACAGCATTGTGAAGAAGGCGCAGCAGCGCCTCTTCAACCTCAGGAGGCTGAAGAAATTCGGCTTGTCACCAAAAGCACTCACAAACTTCTACAGATGCACAATCGAGAGCATCCTGGCGGGCTGTATCACCGCCTGGTACGGCAACTGCTCCGCCCTCAACCGTAAGGCTCTCCAGAGGGTAGTGAGGTCTGCACAACGCATCACCGGGGGCAAACTACCTGCCCTCCAGGACACCTACACCACCCGATGTCACAGGAAGGCCATAAAGATCATCAAGGACATCAACCACCCGAGCCACTGCCTGTTCACCCCGCTATCATCCAGAAGGCGAGGTCAGTACAGGTGCATCAAAGCTGGGACCGAGAGACTGAAAAACAGCTTCTATCTCAAGGCCATCAGACTGTTAAACAGCCACCACTAACATTGAGTGGCTGCTGCCAACACACTGACACTGACTCAACTCCAGCCACTTTAATAATGGGAATTGATGGGAAATGATGTAAATATATCACTAGCCACTTTAAACAATGCTACCTTATATAATGTTACTTACCCTACATTATTCATCTCATATGCATACGTATATACTGTACTCTATATCATCGACTGTATCCTTATGTAATACATGTATCACTAGCCACTTTAACTATGCCACTTTGTTTACATACTCATCTCATATGTATATACTGTCCTCGATACCATCTACTGTATCTTGCCTATGCTGCTCTGTACCATCACTCATTCATATATCCTTATGTACATATTATTTATCCCCTTACACTGTGTACAAGACAGTAGTTTTGGAATTGTTAGTTAGATTACTTGTTGGTTATTACTGCATTGTCGGAACTAGAAGCACAAGCATTTCGCTACACTCGCATTAACATCTGCTAACCATGTGTATGTGACAAATAAAATTTGATTTGAAATAAATTCCTTAGGCCCTAATCTATGGATTTCACTTGACTTTTATTTCAGCTCATTAAACATGGGACGAAGACTTTACATGTTGCTTAAATTTTTTTTGCTCAGTAGCAAGATGACAAAGAAATAATTGAATTCAGTCTCCATATCCCCATACTACCAGTGCCAGGGGGGGTGTCAAATGCTTTTTCTGTTTGCTAATTTAGGTAGGTAGTTAGCTAAATTAGCTGGTCTAGCTAGTTTAACAACTACATATAGCCATATTTATGTAAAAATAGAAGAGGTTTTACATTCAGATATCTATTTTACCTTGACTGTTAAACCTCTTCTCTTTTTAGTTGTAGATATGGCTACGATATGGTTAAAAGAAAGCTACAGCGTTACAACCAGCCATTTAAAGCTAGTTTTACCAGAAAACAGCACGTCATGACAGGAGTTGGCTAGCAAGTTAGTCTGGCGCCTGCCTACTTGTTATGCGCCACGCCTCGCATTTGTAACTTGTTAGCAAACATGTAACATCGCCAATGTAAATCATTTTACTAGCTAGCCATGTAACATAATTGACGAGTTGACATTGAAAAGCATCCACGGTCATAATCCTAACCAATCTCACAAAATTATAGGCATTTTGCAAAATAGGATTCCAAACAGATGTAAATAATTATTGGCTAGCTAAGTTTACTAGCTAACAGTGAGGAGAAACAATAATTCAACCATTTACTGTTGTAAATCTCAAACCGATAAACTGGTTTTAATATAAAACATATTTGCCTAAGTATGTCTGATAGACATGGCTGTAGCTAGATACTGTCTGCCTACTTACCTGGGTACATTTGCACGGTCTGGTCGTTGTGCAAATGTTGAGGGTTATGCCATATTTATATATATTAGGCTAGATACAGTTCTAAATGCAATCTCTGTACAGATGTATGCACATTGTAACGGTTTTGACTTGAGGTTATTTTTTTTATAGGGGTGCCAGGTAGGTTGTGCCTACCAGAGAAAACATTGGTTTCTCCTTTTAGTTTGGGAGGGAATGAGTCCCATCTGGTCCGTCAAGTCTACACCATACAAAGGACTTATGTAAACGTCAGAAGGGAAATCAACTTTTCATAAACCCTTAAAACATTGAAAGAACTTCAAAAACAACTATTCTTTTGCGTGGGTTGTATTAGCAACATCAATGGATTACACACACATAATAATATAATACAATGAGTTCTGGTTCCTCCAGAAATGTCCTGTACCTCGGGCCTAAAAAGAGTCCCGCCCGGTAAAGGAGTTCAGTGAACTCAAGTGACTTTGGTCACGCAATGTTGGTCCGTTCATTCCGTGTAGCGTAAACCCAGTATTAAATTATACAATCAATATAACCATTTTACCACAGAACTTTAAAGCGTATCTGCTCTTACTAATTCCTCAACTACATCTAACTACATAAATCATCACCGTATACATCATATCAAAACAAATGAAATACCGTATACAAAAAAGGTGGTAGTCAGTCGGTCAGTCAGACAATCCAATCCGCCAACAGATCTCCAGCGGAGAAAGGCCACGAAGAATAGAGAGGAGTAGTCCACGGACGCAAAGAGTGGATCCGATCCTGGGTAAACTCTCAGGCTACAAAACACACGTTTAACAGCAACAAAACAACCGGAATAGAGAAGCTTCGGGAACACATCCTCAGTCACGTCTCCATCACAAAACGCCACTTTTGCGCAGCTGATGCTGGCTATTTAATTGGGAATTAAAGGGCAAGCACCCTATTGGAAGGAGAAGCACTGAGACGGCTCAAAATAATTCAGGGCCGTCACACACCCCCTCCCCTGGAAAAAGCCGACCATTGCCCTGGAAGGCACATCTTGGTCGGGGTAACCGAGAAAGGTCTCCTCATCACTTTCCTCTACAAAAATTCTCATGACTTTTTGGAGCTCACGCTCCTCAGCTGAGGGGTCACAGGCCTTAAGGTGTGAGACTTCTGGGTCTGGGAATCCGAGAAAAGTCTCCTCACTTTCCTCTTCAAAGATATCCAAGATCTTGCGGCGCTCAATCGCCTCCAATTCCTCAGCCGAGGGGTAACAGGCCTTAAGGCGTGAGACATGGACAACGCGCATATCTTCACCTGTGTCCTCTTTCACCACTCGGTAGTTCAAAGGGCCCATCTGCTCCACAATCCTATATGGTCCTTGCCATTTAGGAGCGAGCTTGGCAGAGAAGAATTGTTCAGCTTTCGAGTAAGGATGAGAGCGAAGCCACACCCGATCACGAAGCTGAAACTGCATGTCTCGTCTGTTCTTATCATAATTTCTCTTCTGCTTGAGTCGAGCCTGGGTCATGTTCTTTGAGACAAGAGCTCTCAAGTCATGGAGATGGACTACCTGGTCATAGCAAGCAGCGTCTGGAGTAATCTGCTGGGGCTGTAGCACCATATCCAAGGGTCCTCGGAGGGGACGACTTAGGTTCAGCTCTGCAGGTGTGACTCCAGTGGACTCTTGCACAGCAGAATTCAGGGCAAATCGAAACTCGTGAAGGTGCTTGTCCCAGTGTTTGTGCTGGGTCCCTACATAGGAAGCAATCATTGTCTTCAAGGTTCGATTTACTCTCTCAGTGAGATTGGTCTGTGGGTGATAGGCCGTGGTCAACTTCTGTCTCAGGTTCCATCTTTGGCAGGTCTCCTCAAAGAGATCAGAGACAAATTGGGAACCTCGATCAGACAGGATGTAATCAGGCACTCCCCAGCGAGTCAGGATCTCTTTCGTAAGGATGTTAGAGACGGTCCTTGCTGTGGCCTGACGCAGGGAAAAGAGTTCCACCCACTTTGAATAATAATCAACAAACACAAGCATGTACACATTCTGATTGGAGCTTCTAGGAAATGGACCCATCAAATCCACTCCTAGCATTTCCCAAGGTCGGGTAACCACCGTTTGCTGCAACTTGCCAGCAGGCTTTCTACCTTCTGGTTTGTACATTTGACAAACCTGACAGTTTCGGATGTGTGACTTCACATCCATGCTCAGATGTGGCCAGTACAGTAACGCTTGCAACCGCTTGTAGGTTTTGAACCTGCCCAAATGACCAGCTAATGGGTCTTCATGGAAATGTTGAAGCAGTTGTAGGCGTAGAGTTTCAGGTATGTACAATTGGTAGAGGGTTCTGTGAGGTAGTTGTACAACACGGTAGACTTTGTCTTCCATGATGGTCAGCTTTGTGGTAGGATTGACCATCTTTTCTCCATCTTCCAGGATAGTCTGGTACAAAGCCTGTACTTCTGGATCATCCTGTTGGGCTTTCCATATGGTCTCATCAGAGATGGGAAAGTCTGTTTTGGGCGAGTCTCGACTGCTTGACAGGACAGTAGCACATGTAAAATGAGGGCCACAGTTATCACAAGTAGGAGCCCTGGATAAGGCATCTGGAACAGTGTTGTATTTTCCTTTCCTGTATTCTACTGCAAAGGTGAACTCTTGCAACCGTAGAGCCCATCTTATGAGTCTGGTGCTTGGTTTGTTGGTCTTGAACACCCACACAAGGGAGGAATGGTCAGTGACCACAGTGAAGTGTCTTCCCTCCAGGTAGTACCTCCACTTTTCCAAAGCCCAGACAACTGCAAGGCACTCTTGCTCGGTTGTGGAGTAGTTCCGTTCTGCTCCATTCAATGTCCGACTGGCGAACGCTAGCACTTCTTCAGTGCCAAGTCCAGTCTGTTGGACTAGGACAGCACCAAGTCCAACATCACTTGCATCAGTGTAAACAACAAAAGGGGAATCAAAGTTGGGATGACCTAAAATGGGAGGTGTGACGAGGTGTCGTTTCAGGGTTTCAAAGGATGTCTGGCACTCTGCCGTCCATAGGAATTTCACTCCTTTTCGCTTCAACGCGTTGAGGGGTTCTGCCACCTGGGAGAAGTTCGACACAAACCGATGGTACCATCCAGCCATCCCAAGGAACCGTTGAAGGGCCTTGAGTGTGGTTGGCACAGGAAAATCTTGTACCGCCTTGGTCTTTTCAGGATCCACATGAATGCCGTCGAAAGACACAATATGGCCAAGGAACTTCAGGGAAGTTTGGCAGAAGTTGCTCTTCTTCATATTCACGGTCAGACCAGCTTCTCTTAGCTTGTCCAACACTGCTTGAAGATCTTGAAAGTGTTGTTCTCTGTTCTGGGAGTAGATAATTATATCGTCCAGGTAGACGAAACAGATCTTCCCTTTGAGCTCACCTAACGCAATCTCCATCAGTCTTTGGAAAGTGGCAGGTGCATTCTTTAATCCAAAAGGCATCACCTTAAAGGAAAACAAGCCCTCAGCACAGACAAAAGCAGTCTTGTCCTTGCTTTCCTGGTCCATCTCAACTTGCCAATAACCACTATTGAGGTCAAGGGTAGTGAACACAACAGCGCCAGACAATGACTCCAGGATCTCGTGGATGGTAGGAAAAGGATAGGCATCAGTCTGGGAAACATTGTTGGTCTTCCTATAGTCCACACAAAATCTAAGACCACCAGTCTTTTTTGGGATGAGGACAACAGGAGCAGCCCAAGGAGAGGAGGAACGTTCTATTATATCTTGTGTTAACATATCATTAATGAGTCCCTTTTGGATGATTAGCTTCGCTGGGGACAAACGATATGGCTTTTGCTTGATCGGCATTTCCTGTGTAAGGAATATTTTGTGCTTCAGGAGCCCGGTGCGTCCTAGCCTTGAAGTACATACATCAGCATTATTCTGCAGCTGTTCCAACAGCCTTAACTCCTCTGGATGTTCCAGCTGAGCTCTTCTTACAGCCTGTAAAAGGAGATCGTCAGAAGGATTATCAAGGGTTAGTGGTAACGGAGCAACGGCAGAGAAGACTGCCACATTTGAACCCCAATCATGTAACTTCGTAGCTTCTGATTGGAAGAAATGCTTCTTGCTCGGATTGTATGGAAACCAGTAGCAATTGTGTGCGATATCAATCTGGACACCACTGAAGTACATGAAATCAATTCCCAACACGACAGGAAAAGCAAGGTTCTTGGTTTGTAGGATCACCGAAGGAATCATATAGGAGCGGTTACACAGGCGGAACTCTACCTCACTCCATCCAAGGGGTCGTTTAGCCTCACCATCCGCCAGATAGAGTGGACCTTCTGTCCACGGCTTCAAGTTGTATTGCGGACCTTTAACCTCCTTCCACAGTTTCTCATTGAGCAGTGTGTAGGATGACCCGGTGTCCAGGATGGCTCTTCCTGTCCATGGGCCTATGGACAGGGGTAACACCAGTTGGTGCGGTATGAACTGAAAGGAAGGGGATGTCGATGGGGGGACGTAGGCAGTGACTCTTGGGATTTCAGCTCTGGTTAAAGCACCCAGAGAAGGATGGTCATTCCTGCGAAGAGAGTTAGGCGGGTTGGCCTGTTGTGATTTGTGGTTTCTGGAAGGGTTTTCTTGATACGGTCTGGGACATGTAGCTGAAGAATGTCCCTTTTGATTACATCTCCAACAGAACATGAGAGGGGTCTTGGCTGGAGACTCTGGCTGTTGTTGATGGTCTGTCTTGGGTAACGGTTTGGGTGTCTGTTTCTTTCTTTGGTCATATTGCTGTTGGCATTCTCTGTCCTTCTCAAACTGCTGTCCCAAGCGAACCAGTCCATCGACAGTGGTGACTCGTTCTCGGAGTTGACTGGCTAGTAGTGGGTTGATGTTCTTCTAAATCAATTTAATGACCTCTTCCTCCTCAATGCCAGGTTTCCACCTTCTGCACAGGGAGTGGTAACCGTATGCAAAGTCACGGATACTCTCTTTCTCTCTTTGTACTCGATTCCTGACTCTGTCTGCCAACTCATCTGTGTAGTCCTCAGACAGAAATGCAGAGGAAAACTTGGCCTCAAAGTCAGCCCAGGAGGTAGTGGTGAGACGTGCCACATCCCACCAGTCTCGAGCTGTCCCATGCAACACATTCCTCAATGTGGCAAGGAGTTCTTTCTAAGCCAGGGATTGTGTGTTCGAGTCCCATCTGGGGTGCCATTTTTTATGTAACGGTTTTGACTTGAGGTTATTTTTTTTATAGGGGTGCCAGGTAGGTTGTGCCTACCAGAGAAAACATTGGTTTCTCCTTTTAGTTTGGGAGGGAATGAGTCCCATCTGGTCCGTCAAGTCTACACCATACAAAGGACTTATGTAAACGTCAGAAGGGAAATCAACTTTTCATAAACCCTTAAAACATTGAAAGAACTTCAAAAACAACTATTCTTTTGCGTGGGTTGTATTAGCAACATCAATGGATTACACACACATAATAATATAATACAATGAGTTCTGGTTCCTCCAGAAATGTCCTGTACCTCGGGCCTAAAAAGAGTCCCGCCCGGTAAAGGAGTTCAGTGAACTCAAGTGACTTTGGTCACGCAATGTTGGTCCGTTCATTCCGTGTAGCGTAAACCCAGTATTAAATTATACAATCAATATAACCATTTTACCACAGAACTTTAAAGCGTATCTGCTCTTACTAATTCCTCAACTACATCTAACTACATAAATCATCACCGTATACATCATATCAAAACAAATGAAATACCGTATACAAAAAAGGTGGTAGTCAGTCGGTCAGTCAGACAATCCAATCCGCCAACAGATCTCCAGCGGAGAAAGGCCACGAAGAATAGAGAGGAGTAGTCCACGGACGCAAAGAGTGGATCCGATCCTGGGTAAACTCTCAGGCTACAAAACACACGTTTAACAGCAACAAAACAACCGGAATAGAGAAGCTTCGGGAACACATCCTCAGTCACGTCTCCATCACAAAACGCCACTTTTGCGCAGCTGATGCTGGCTATTTAATTGGGAATTAAAGGGCAAGCACCCTATTGGAAGGAGAAGCACTGAGACGGCTCAAAATAATTCAGGGCCGTCACAACATACTACTTCCGGCGCCGACAGAGAAGGCCGTCTCGCTTCGCGTTCCTAGGAAACTATGCAGTATTTTGTTTTTTTACATGTTATTTCTTACATTGGTACCCCAGGTAATCTTAGGTTTTATTACATACAGTCGGGAGGAACTACTAAATATAAGAGCAACTCACCATCATTACGACCAGGAATATGACTTTCCCCAAAGCGGATCCTGTGTTCTGCCTTCCACCCAGGACAACGGATTGGATGCCGGCCGGCGACCCAAAACAACGATGTCATAAAAGAGGCAAACGAGGCGGTCTTCTGGTCAGGTTCCGGAGACGGGCACATCGCACACCACTCCCTAGCATACTACTCGCCAATGTCCAGTCTCTTGACAAGGTTGATGAAATCCGAGCATGGGTAGCATTCCAGAGAGACATCAGAGACTGTAACGTTCTTTGCTTCACGGAAACATGGCTCACTCGAGAGACGCTAACGGAGTCGGTGCAGCCAGCTGGTTTCTTCACGCATCAGGCCGATAGAAACAAGCATCTTTCTGGTAAGAGGGGCGGGGGGGTATGCCTTATGATTAACGAGGTGTGGTGTGATTATAACAACATACAGAAACTCAAGTCCTTCTGTTCACCTGACTTAGAATTCCTCACAATCAAATGTCGACCGCATTACCTACCAAGGGAATTCTCTTCGATTATAATCACAGCCGTATATATTCCCCCCCAAGCAGACACATCGATGGCCCTGAACGAACTTTATTTGACTCTATGCAAACTGGAAACCACATATCCCGAGGCTGCCTTCATTGTAGCTGGGGATTTTAACAGGACTAATCTGAAAACAAGACTCCCTAAATTGTATTAGCATATCGATTGCGCAACCAGGGCTGGTAAAACCCTGGATCATTGTTATTCTAACTTCCACAACGCATATAAGGCCCTCCCCCGCCCTCCTTTCGGAAAAGCTGACCACGACTCCATTTTGTTGCTCCCTGCTTACAGACAGAAACTAAAACAAGAAGCTCCCGAGCTCAGGTCTGTTCAACGCTGGTCCGACCTATTAGATTCCACGCTTCAAGACTGCTTCGATCACGTGGATTGGGATATGTTCCGTATTGCGTCCAACAACAACATTGACTATTACGCTGATTCGGCGAGCGAGTTCATTAGAAAGTGCATTGACAATGTCGTACCCATAGCAACGATTTAAACATTCCCAAACCAGAAACCGTGGATTGATGGCAGCATTCGTGTGAAACTGAAAGCACAATCCACTGCTTTTAACCAGGGCAAGGTGACCGGAAACATGACCGAATACAAACAGTGTAGCTATTCCCTCCGCAAGGCAATCAAACAAGCTAAGCGCCAAAGTAGAGTCGAATTCAACAGCTCAGACACGAGGTATGTGGCAGGGTCTACAGTCAATCACGGATTACAAAAAGAAAACCAGCACCGTCGCGGGCCAGGATGTCTTGCTCCCAGACAGAATAAATAACTTTTTTGCCCGCTTTGAGGACAATACAGTGCCACTGACACGGCCCCGTAACCAAAACCTGCAGACTCTCCTTCACTGCAGCCGATGTGAGTAAAACGTTTAAACGTGTTAACCCTTGCAAGGCTGCAGGACCAGACGGCATCCCCAGCCGCGTCCTCAGAGCATGCGCAGACCAGCTGGCTGGTGTGTTTCCAGACATATTCAATCAATCCTTATCCCATTCTGCTGTCCCCACATGCTTCAAGAGGGCCACCATTGTCCTTGTTCCCAAGAAAGCTAAGGTAACTGAGCTAAATGACTACCGCCCCATATTACTCACTTCCGTCATCATGAAGTGCTTTGAGAGACTTGTCAAGGACCATATCACCTGCACCCTACCACCCTAGACCCACTCCAATTTGCCCTGGGTCTCGACCCCGCCCTTTGCAACTGGGTACTGGACTTCCTGACAAGGATGCGTTCTGAGCCCTGTCCTGTACTCCCTGTTCACCCACGACTGTGTGGCCATGCACGTCTCCAACTCAATCAAGTTTGCGGACGACACTACAGTGGTAGGCTTGATTACCAACAACGACGAGACGGCCTACAGGGAGGAGGTGAGGGCCCTCGGAGTGTGGTGTCAGGAAAATAACCTCCCACTCAACGTCAACAAAACAAAGGAGATTGTGGACTTCAGGAAACAGCACCCCCCTATCCTTCAGGAGGGAGCACCCCCCTATCCACATCGACGGTACAGTAGTGGAGAAGGTAGTAAGTTTTAAGTTCCTCAGCGTACACATCACGGACAAACTGAATTGGTCCATCCACACAGACAGCGTCATGAAGAAGGCGCAGCAGCGCCTCTTCAACCTCAGGAGGCTGAAGAAATTAGACTTGTCACCAAAAGCACTCACAAACTTCTGCAGATGCACAATCGAGAGCATCCTGTTGGGCTGTATCACCGCCTGGTACGGCAACTGCTCCGCCCACAACTGTAAGGCTCTCCAGAGGGTAGTGAGGTCTGCACAAAGCATCATCGGGGGCAAACTCCTGCCCCCCAGGTCACCAACACCACCCGATGTCACAGAAAGGCCATAAAGATCATCAAGGACAACAACCACCCGAGCCACTGCCTGTTCACCCCGCTATCATCCAGAAGGCTAGGTCAGTACAGGTGCATCAAAGCAGGGACCGAGAGACTGAAAAACAGCTTCTATCTCAAGGCCATCAGACTGTTAAACAGCCATCACTAACATTGAGTGGCTGCTGCCAACATACTGACTCAACTCCAGCCACTTTAAAAATGGAAATTGATGTAAAATATATCACTAGCCACTTTAAACAATGCTACTTAATACAGTATAATGTTTACATACCCTACATTACTCATCTCATATGTATATGTATATACTGTACTCTATATCATCTACTGCATCTTTATGTAATACATGTATCACTAGCCACTTTAACTGTCACTTTGTTTACATACCTTACATTACTCATCTCATATGTATATACTGTACTCGATACCATCTACTGCATCTTGCCTATGCCGTTCTGTACCATCACTCATTCATATCTTTTTGTACATATTCTTTATCCCTTTACACTTGTGTGTATAAGGTAGTAGTTTTGGAATTGTTAGGTTAGATTACTCGTTGGTTATTACTGCATTGTTGGAACTAGAAGCACAAGCATTTCGCTACACTCGCATTAACATCTGCTAACCATGTGTATGTGATAAATACATTTGATTTGATGTTCAACTAGTCTACCCTAATGTTGATGTTATGCTGGCATAGTTCAAATGTTGTTCACACTGTACAATAGAGTATAATTTATTTGTTTTTGTCTTATAGACAATACCGAGTGGTGCCTGGGCTTCTTCCTGAAGTGGATTCCAGATGGAGAGAAACAGAATTCCTTTGCCTGTGTCCATTGTAGCAGAGCTGTATCCCATGAACGGTATCCCTCTCGATGGATTGGACATTTATGCTGGATTTCAAGCAGAAGATGACTCAAAAGGAGCTGAATGGCAGTTTGATCATGACAATACTCCTCCCACAGCTGTACAAGTATGGCTCCCAAGTGACGCAGTGGTTTAAGACACTTCATCTCGGTGCGAGAGGCGTCACTGCAGTACCTGGTTAGAATCCAGGCTGCATCACATCCGGCCATGATTGGGAGTCCCATAGGGCGATGCGTCGGCTGTGTCAGGCCTTCATTGTAAATAAGACTTTGTTCTTAACTGACATGCCTAGTTAAATGAAGGTTAAATAAATAAATAAATTCCCAGAACTTTACTTCACTGATCATACTGTATTTTCTTACTGTATGTTTCTTTGGGAACGGAAATTTAATCATGACTACCTCTCCCATCATCTGCTGATCACCAGTTCTCTTAGCTACAGATTGTTAAAACAGATAATGTGATTTCACCATTACTGGGAGTTACAGGATAGGTACTGTTTGGTGTAGCACAGAGAACTTTCAACCAACTTTAGCGATGCTGTCTTCGTCCTTGATTTGTGGAAACAGGAGTCTCATAAAATGTCTTTGTCCAGTTACAGGAGATTAGTTTGAATTGAGAAAATGCTCCATTATTAAAAATGAATACTTTTTCTGCTCCATGAAGTAATACAACAATATGTATGCCACCATCTTGTCTTTCAAGTCTTCTCTCATTGATCATGACATGCGACACTTTGGGGTGGACACCCACCTGTCTCGATCAATGAGGGTAAACTTGAAATATAAAACCTGGTGGGGTTGTACAATTATTCTGGGTTCTACTTGTAAAACCATTGCAGTAAAATGTTAAGACCTTCGCTTCAAACAGTTACACATGTTTCATTACACATTTCATTTATGGATTCTGGCAATGACATTTCAGCTGGAGCTTTTGTCGTGAGTTGCATGTTAATGACAGATCGGCATCTCAATGCATTTCTAGTCTAAAGTACGATACATTTCGCAGTGTGCAGACCTCCATAATCAACCTCATACCCCAAATAAGCAATTTTGGATAAGCCTATCAATTACGAGCACCGTTGACCACCTCCCTCCCTTCTAGCGTTTCTTCATGTTCTTCTTCAGATAGTGTTTTGGTTCGTCCTCCCAATGGCACATGTTCAAAGTGGATGGCCCTTGATAATGTCCTTTACAGACCATTATGTCCTACCAGTACACCAGCAGTATGAGAGAAGTTTGGATGGGATCTCTCTCCATGCTCACTCCACGTGGACTCATGTCACACTAATGAGAGAAAAGGCAGTTGATAGCTTTGACTGGATGCTGTGTACAGGTTGCTGGCTCGGACTCAGGTCTCACGGTAGAAGTGGTGAAGGACCATAGTGAACGTCATTACTTCAGCCGGTTAGAGGGGGTGAGGTTCACACTGTTCTCGGCCAAATTATCCCTTCCATGTATCTAGATACCATCTGTGGTCACCTTCGCCATAACCTCGAGAAAGGACAGACCAGAACAACAGTTTAGTTTCGGGCATTTCTGATTCAGGAAATCCAATACAAATGATTCACTGTATGACACATTTTTACTACTACCAATATTCTTAATACAGATTTCCAGAACAAATGTCAATAACAACACACTGTTGAAACCATTTTTACCCTTCTCCATATTGGCTCATAATCCCCTATCATCTTGACGATCTCACTGCAGAGTTACGGGGTCAGGGAGTTAGAGGGCTAATCCTTAGGGAGAAATCCCAGCCATTCAGCAGACCCAATCTGGTGAGATTTGTTATTGAAGCGAGACAAAAACAAAGAAAACAAAACAACAGCAATACACATATATCACTCGAGGTGGGGAAAACTTCAATCCATTTAGAGTAATTGTCAACCACTACCAACACATGTATTCCTTTTATAGGCAGGCATGTGAACAAAATCAATGAGCATATTTACCAAAGGGCCCCAGGGGACTGGTAATTCCCCTTTGGACACATGACTCACATTGAGATTCAAGCATCCAAAAAAACATCACTGCCTCTTTAATCAAAATAACAAATAAAATTAGAATTGCAGCCCTTGATGACTCCATCTTAACTTAGTTGTATCCCATAAGGTAATGGTAAAATAAACTAGAGACAGGTGTCCCTCATTCAGGGGCAGCGCTCTCTCTCTGTCCTTCTCGTGCTTCGAATCACACATAGCACCATTGATAAATTCGAAACTTCTAATTATTAGTGTTTACATAGCCCATTTAAATCTCATCAAATGTCTCTCGTCTTTCTAGTGAGGGTGGACAGACCTCACCAGAAAGTCAGAACAGAGGTCAGTCAGCCCTAGTTTGTTTGTTTCCCTGTACGTCAGACATTATTTAATTATATTTTAAACATTTTGTGTATCAGGTTTACATTGGGTTTTTCATTACATTTCTTATCAAGATAATTTACATGTTTGCAACCAAAACTCTGACAATAGAAACTTCAGAAAATGTCATTTGTGTACCCTTTAAGTTGCATCCTTTCTGACCTGTGAAAACCCACTAAAACAAAAATAAATAAAAAACACACAATAAATCAGAGTATTAACCACTAACAAATATTCATTAACAGGTGGGTTTTGTGTGGATGCTGGCATGTGTGTGCTAAAAATCATAGGATTAAAAACAAACAACTGGACACAGTTCAACGTAATGGAAACAGATTGTTTTAGATGACATTTCATTCTTACTTAAATCACTGGTGCTACCCAAACTATAGAATTGAGTAATACATTGTCAAAAATGTGTCTTATTAATTATTCATACCTCTGTCCCAAATTTCCCCACAGCCTGTTTGAGTTCAGTGTGTACTGGCTATCTGTTGTTCCACAGGAAGCATATCACTGACCCAAACACAAGATGGCAGCCTCATTTAATATCAGTCCCAATGCCCAATGCAAAACATTTACGTATTGAAATTACTAAGACATTGCATTATTAAAGTGCTATCTGAAAGCCAATTACCATTAATTTTGTTACTTCACACTTATTAAATATCTATCATTTTAAGATTAATATGTAATGATTTGGAGGGATCAATATGTATTAACTGTGCTGGCACTGACTATCAGTCCCCTGTAGATGACATGCTCTGTCCATAATAAGTCTCTAACGGTTGAGTAGGTGAATACAGAAAATCAGTTGGTCTATTTAACAGGGTATGGGGTGCTTTCGGTAGGTATTGAGACCCCTTGATATTTTCTACATTTTGTTACATTACAGCCTTATTCTAAATTATTATTTTTTTTAATCCTCAAAATCCTACACACAATGTCCTATAATTTTTTGATTTTTTGCAAATGTATTACATTTTTTAAAACAGAAATACCTTATTTACATAATTATTCAGACCCTTTGCTGTGAGACTCAAAATTGAGCTCAGGTGCATCCTTGAGATGTTTATACAACTTGATTGGAGTCCACCTGTGGTAAATTCAATTGATGGACATGATTTGGAAAGGCACACACCTGTCTATATAAGGTCCCACAATTGACAGTGCATGTCAGAGCAGAACCCAAGCCATGAGTTCAAAGGAATTGTCCGTTCAGCTCTGAGACAGGACTGTGTCGAGGCACAGATGTGAAGGTTACCAAAAAATGTCTGCAACATTGAAGGTCCCCAAGAACACAGTGGCCTCATCATTCTTAAATGGAAGAAGTTTGGAACCACCAAGACTCTTCCTAGAGCTGGCTACCTGCCCAAACTGAGCAATCAGGGCAGAAGGGCCTTGGTCAGGGAGGTGAACAAGAACCTGATGGTCACTTTGACAGAGCTCCAGAGTTCCTCTGTGGGGTTGGGAGAACCTTCCAGAAGGGCAACCATCTCTGCAGCACTCCACCAGTCAGGCCTTTATGGTAGACGGAAGCCCCTCAGTAAAAGGCACATGATAGCCCGCTTGGAGTTTGCCAAAAGGAACCTAAATACTGTTGAACCATGAGAAACAAGATTCTCTGGTCTGATGAAACCAAGTTTGAACTTTGGCCTGAATGTCAAGTGTGACTTTTGGAGGAAACCTGGCACCATCCCTATGGTAAAGCGTGGTGGTGGCAGAATAATACTGTGGGGATGTTATTCAGCGGCAGCGACTGGGAGACATTTCAGGATCGAGTCAAAGATGAACGGAGCAAAGTACAGAGAGCTCCTTGATGAAAACCTGCTCAAGAGTGCTCAGGACCTCAGACTTGGGCGAAGGTTCGCCTTACAATAGGACAACAACCATAAGCACGCAGCCAAGACAACGCAGGAGTGGCTTTGGGACAAGTCTCTGAATGTCCTTGAGTGGCCCAGCCAGAACGCGGACTTAAACCCGATCAAACATCTCTGGAGAGACCTGAAAATAGCTGTGCAGCAACGCTCCCCATCCATCCTGACAGAGCTTGAGAGGATCTGCAGAGAAGAATGGAAGAAACTCTCCAAATACAGGTGTGTCAAGCTTGTAGCGTCATACCCAAGAAGAATCGAGGCTGTAATAGCTGCCAAAGGTGGTTCAACAAAGTACTGAGTAAAGGGTCTGAATACTTACTTAAATGTTATTTCAGTTTTTTATTTTTTATAAATTAGCAAAAAAATCTAAAATCCTGTTTTTGCTTTGTCGTTATGGGATATTGTGTGTAGATTGAGAGAAAAAAATAAAGCTGTAACCTAACAAAATGTGGAAAAAATCAAGGGGTTTGAATACTTTCCGAAGGCACTGTATTTCAAAATATATTACCATGGTGGAGGAAAGTGTTTGTAGTTTTATTGGTCAGGGGTTAGTCAACTCCTGTACAATGCTTTCATCTTTATGAAATTATCCATAAAGGGACCACTCAACATTTCTTAAATCACTTTTTACAACACTTACATACTTCTAAGTGTGAGTGTGCATGTTGAATATTAATAAAAAAAATATATGTTACTTCATATCTCGAGTAACCCATTATACTCAATATTATGTTACTTTATCTCTAGTAACCCATTAAACTTTGTGCATTGAGTTTTACATCACACATTCCTCCTCTACACCAGTGTTCTACTCATACAGGCGTTGAAATATTCACTTTACTGTTCTATTTAATAGCATATTTGGGAATAGTACTTTCTCCTTTCATACTGTACATGTATCTCCATACAGAATCCCTATATAATATTGTACATCTTTAGTTATTCACGTCTACTCCATTTTTATGTTTCGTTTTATTGGTTTTACTATTACTTTTTATTTTATACAAATTAATTTCAATTGACTTACTGAAATCGTTTGCTGTGTCCCTCAATTGTTTGTGGATGATGTCTCCTCCTGAGCAGCTCACAGTAAGGGTCTGGGCGGGTCTTGTCTCTTTTGGTCAGACACTAATTTCCCTCACGCTTCATTAATAGCCTAGTGAAATAAAGGTTAAATAAAAAGCGGTACCAGTTTTCCTCGCAGACCCCCACTTGAAAACTCCTCATGCAGAATCAATCATCCTGTACGTTGATGCCAAATTCTTGTGGAAATTCTACACAGGGACACTCAAAGTCAACCTTAAATTAATCATTTTTTATTATTAACACGCTGGAGAGGTTCCAACCAACTCAATGCACAAAGTACACATGTCGACCAGGAGCTCTGCCGGGGCAGTCCCGTTAGTTCTCTTAATTAGAGACAAGTTATATTTGCATGATTTAGCTTATTCATCATTCATAATTAATTAATCATTAACGTTTGCTTCATTCATGTGCCCGACCAATACTGGGTCATGCATGTGACAGACCAATACCTCACAAGGCTTCTTCTCTCTAAGCTGAGACCTTGAAACTGAGATATCCCTTTCTCAAAACAAGGTTCTGAGCGTACTGCCAAATTGCAGATACTGATAGTGAGGATTTGTTCCAGTCACTTGCATGAACACAGAAATTAGTTATTAGAAAAGCACATAAATACAACGCAGGAATTGGTTATTAGAAAAGCATAATGTTAGTTAGCTTATGTTAGGTAGCTTATGTTAGGTAATGTTATTCAAATATAGAACAAACAAACATGTTTACTCTGCTGAAGGGACCAGTCGAGCAGTGACTTCCAAGGCATAGGCAAAATTGATTGACAGTGTGTATCCAGAAGCTAGCTAGCTATATGATTTATCTAATGGCTTTCAGAATTCAATACAGGACTGTAAAGTTAGTTAGCTAACTTACATTGTCCAGCTAGGCTAGCATGCTAGCTAACATTACTTCTAATCGAGAATCTTTCATTTTGTTGTGATGGAAAAAAACGATGGTATCGTATCACTTCTCAGCTGTTGTCGAAATGGATTCCCCATCAGTTCAGCCTGAAAATCCCTCCGATAAAGAGCTGATTGACTCTCTCCTAGACATAATAAAATACCCATAATATCTGGCCCTGTGCCTCTCTGAATCGTGGCGTTGAACGCTTTAACAGGATTCTTTCTCTTCACAACTAGCTGTGTGATTATTGCAGCTCGATGGATGTAACTTTTGTTGATGATTTTGATACCTTTTGGAAACAAAACATGTTTTTTTTAAATAAGGAGGATGGGATCCACCCAAATAATTTGGGTTCCTGGATCCTTTCACAGGCTGCATTGAGACAATTACTTATAAATGAACCAATCCCAGCTCAGTTTATCTCTGCCATTGTGTTGCTGAGTTATCATAATGCTTTAGCAAATGTACATTATAACAGGAGCGTTGGTAGACACAATGTAAGTAAGATAATTGTATGTCCCTCTAACTGCCCTGAATGTCCAGATTGAACCAGATTTATGCTGTTAGCACTGAGGCAGTGTGCTCTAGTAGGAAGTCCACTGTCTGCAGCTCACCCTGGACGAACATATATAACATGAGAATATCTACTTCTGCTAAGCTTCCCAGTAAAGAAGTAAAAACAAGCAAGCATCCCAGAAAAGTGCTCAAAATAGCCAACATTAACACATGTAGCTTAAGAGACAAGGTTCATGAAATTAATAACTTGCTAGTAACAGATTACATTCATATTCTGACTATATCTGAAACTCACTTAGATAATACCTTTGATACAGTGGTAGCAATACAAGGTTATAACATTTACAGACAATACAGAAATGCCAATGGTGGAGGTGGTGCTGTTTATATTCGGAACCAAATTCCTGTAAAGCTTAGAGATGATCTCATGTTAAATACTGTTGAAGTAATATGGCTACAGGTTAATCTGCCACACCTAATGCCCATTTTGGTGCAAAGCTGTTATAGACCACCAAGTGCTAACAGTCTCTGGATAATGTGTGAAATGCTTGATAATGTATGTGATATCAACAGAGAGGTATATTTCTGGGTGATTAAAATATTGACTGGGTTTCATCAAGCTGCCCACTCAAGAAAATGCTTCAAACTGTAACCAACCAGTGCCTGTAAACTGGTTCAGGTTATCAGTCAACCTACCGGGGAAGTTACAAAAAGCACAGGAATGAAATCATCAACATGTATTGATCACATCTTTACTGAGGAGGCAGAAATTTGCTTGAAAACAGTATCTAGATCCATTGAATGTAGTGATCACAATATAGTAGCCCTATCTAAGGAAAACCAAAATACCAAAAGATGGGCCTAATATAGTGTATAAGAGGTAATACAATAAGTTTTGTATTAATTCCTATGTTGTTGGTGTAAAGAATATTTGTTGGTCCATGGTGTGTAATGAGGAGCAAACAGACACTGCACTTGTCACATTTATGAAATTGCTTATTCCAGTTACTAATAAGCATGCATCTATTAAGAAAATGACTGTAAAAACTGTTAAATCCCTGCAAATTGAGAAATCATGTGACTTAACTGCATAAAAAAAAGAAACTACACTATGAAACAAAGATAAATTACAAAGAATGATAGTAAAAACCTTAGGAGCAACTTAAATGACATTTTGGAAAAAAAAGGCCAACTCCATCATTCATTGAATCAGATGGCTCATTCATCACAAAACCGACTGATATTTTTTTTAAAACATGTTTCATTGGCAAGATGAGCAAACTTACTGTATAGGGATGCACGATATATCGGTGAACATATCGGAATCGGACGATATTAGCTAAAACTGCCAACATCAGTATTGGCCTGATGTCTAGTTTAACGCCGATGTTAAAAACCGATGTCAAAGCTGCCATATATAAAGTAGGCACATGACGTAATGACGCCACGTAAAATCTTGCGCTACACGTGCAACACAATATTCCTAACCTAGCCCACAATGTCTGCTGTGTGGATCGAGCAGTCAACAAGTTGAGAAGTCATTTGAAAGAGTAAGAAAATTTCAACGAGACAACTCAAAGGTGAAATCCATTAAAGCAAAGATAATCAACTGTTTTCTGTCGTGGGTGATGTTGGCTTTCGCTGACTGGTCGAGCACTGGTATATACACTACCAACTGCAGTATTTTTCAGATGTTGCCCTATCGGAGATACACCGTAATAGCGTCACTGCTATTAGCTTCACGACATACATACTATGGAATGCCGTTAGGGTCTTTACGTGTCAAAAAAAGATACAGTAGCACTGTCAAAGCTATAAAAAAAAGTCTGCAAACAAACAAACACCAGCCACAAATTATAAGTTAACAATACTGCGTGGGTCATAAAGCATCATTTGTTCAATCGCAACTTCTGGGGTAGCTAGCTTTAGCTTGATACCTAGCTAGCACCAATACAACCAGCCTGAAAACAATGACGAGTAGAAACTGCAGTCATTTTCATTATTCTTAGCAACGTTTTAGGACCACTATTGTTTTTACTATATATTTTACCTCTTGGGGATGTCATTCGAAAACATAATGTTAACTTTCACTGCTATGCGGATGACACACAGCTGTACATTTCAATGAAACATAGTGAAGCCCCAAAATTGCCCTCAATAGAAGCATGTGTTTCAGACATAAGGATGGCTGCAAACTTTCTACTTTTAAACTCGGACAAAACAGAGATGCTTGTTCTAGGTCCCAAGAAACAAAGAGATCTTCTATTGAATCTGACAATTAATCTTAATGGTTGTACAGTCGTCTCAAATAAAACTGTGAAGGACCTCGGCGTTACTCTGGACCCTGATCTCTCTTTTGAAGAACATATCAAGACTGTTTCAAGGACAGCTTTTTTCCATCTACGTAACATTGCAAAAATCAGAAACTTTCTGTCCAAAAATGATGCAGAAAAATTAATCCATGCTTTTGTCACTTCTAGGTTAGACTACTGCAATGCTTTACTTTCCGGCTACCCGGATAAAGCACTAAATAAACTTCAGTTAGTGCTAAATACGGCTGCTAGAATCCTGACTAGAACCAAAAAGTGTTAGCCTCCCTACACTGGCTTCCTGTCAAGGCAAGGGCTGATTTCAAGGTTTTACTGCTAATCTACAAAGTATTACATGGGCTTGCTCCTACCTATCTCTCTGATTTGGTCCTGCCGTACATACCTACACAAGACTCAGGCCTCCTAATTGTCCCTAGAATTTCTAAGCAAACAGCTGGAGGCAGGGCTTTCTCCTATAGAGCTCAATTTTTATGGAATGGTCTGCCTACCCATGTGAGAGACGCAAACTCTGTCTCAACCTTTAAGTCTTTACTGAAGACTTATCTCTTCAGTGGGTCATATGATTGAGTGTAGTCTGGCCCAGGAGTGTGAAGGTGAACGGAAAGGCTCTGGAGCAACGAACCGGCCTTGCTGTCTCTGCCTGGCCGGTTCCCCTTTTTCCACTGGGATTCTCTGCCTCTAACCCTATTACAGGGGCTGAGTCACTGGCTTACTAGGGCTCTTTCATACCGTCCCTAGGAGGGGTGCGTCACTTGAGTGGGTTGAGTCACTAATGTGATCTTCCTGTCTGGGTTGGCGCCCCCCCTTGGGTTGTGCCGTGGCAGAGATCTTTGTGGGCTATACTCGGCCTTGTCTCAGGATGTTAAGTTGGTGGTTGAAGATATCCCTCTAGTGGTGTGGGCCCCCACTGTGCTTTGGCAAAGTGGGTGGGGTTATATCCTTCCTGTTTGGTCCTGTCCGGGGGTGTCATCGGATGGGGCCACAGTGTCTCCTGACCCCTCCTGTCTCAGCCTCCAGTATTTATGCTGCAGTAGTTTATGTGTCAGGGGGCTAGGGTCAGTTTGTTATATCTGGAGTGCTTCTCCTGTCCTATCCGGTGTCCTGTTGTCACACCCTGACCATAGTTTGCTTTGTATGTTCTATGTTTTGTTTGGTCAGGGTGTGATCTGAGTGGGCATTCTATGTTGGATGTCTTGTTTGTCTGTTTCTGTGTTTGGGCCTGATATGGTTCTCAATCAGAGGCAGGTGTTAGTCATTGTCTCTGATTGGGAGCCATATTTAGGTAGCCTGTTTTGTGTTGGGTTTTGTGGGTGATTGTTCCTGTCTTTGTGTTTGTTACACCAGATAGGGCTGTTGTCAGTTTTTCACATTTCTTGTTTTGTATATTGTTCATTTATCATCTTCATTAAAGATGTATCACAATAACCACGCTGCGTTTTGGTCCGCCTTTCCTTCAACAGAAGTAAACCGTGACACCTGTGTGAATTTAAGTATGCTCTCTCTAATTCTCTCTTTCTTTCTCTCTCTCGGAGGACCTGAGCCCTAGGACCATGCCTCAGGACTACCTGACATGATGACTCCTTGCTGTCTCCACTCCACCTGGCCGTGCTGCTGCTCCAGTTTCAACTGTTCTGCCTGTGATTATTATTTGACCATGCTGGTCATTTATGAACATTTGAACATCTTGGCCATGTTCTGTTATAATCTCCACCTGGCACAGCCAGAAGAGGACTGGCCACCCCACATAGCCTGGTCCTCTCTAGGTTTCTTCCTAGGTTTTGGCCTTTCTAGGGAGTTTTTCCTAGCCACCGTGCTTCTACACCTGCATTGCTTGCTGTTTGGGGTTTTAGGCTGGGTTTCTGTACAGCACTTTGAGATATCAGCTGATGTACGAAGGGCTTTATAAATGCATTTGATTTGATTTAGAAATCCTTGAGTAAGTATTAGCTAGGTTGCCACTTGTTGTTCGCCTATTGAAATTGAACTTCAGTTCATGAAAATAAATAGCTAGCCAGCTACTTAAACCTGTTGCCAAAAGTTAACGTTATAACCAGCCAGCTAGATTCATCTGGCTAGAAAGGCTAGACAGGACCGTGTTGTGTTGTGAAAGCTAGCCACAATAAGGATTATGCACAACCGTGGAATTTGCGGTTTGTCTTCAAAATAAAAGAATGTAATTGACAGTGATGCAAATTAATACAAATAGTAGAATTATGCCATACTTTTATTTTGAAGGCTAACACATTCCACTATTGTGGATAATCCTTATTGTGGCTACTTTCACATAAATGGGTCCGACCACCATTAATCAACTAAGAACTGTCTTATAAATTAGGGTTATTTTAGATGATGACACCTCGCTATATAGTTAGCTAGCTAATTATAACTACTGAAACAGATGTCGATTCGCTATATTTTTGTGAAGAACATTGTTTTGCATCCATGAGTTAGCTAGCTTTTTTAATGAGCAGCACTGTAGGTGCGCGAGCACCAGCATCATAGCATCAATGAATCGTTGTGACATATGAAATACGAGTGATAGTGTAATCAATGTGTAATAACTACGTAAAAAATGAATGAACGTGTTAAATTATTATGTGACGTGAAGTCGTATTCAGGTCCTGATTGGTCAAGAAGCTTATTTGACATATTAAATAGTGTTATTTGACACGTCAAATAGTGTTATTTGTCGTGTATCTTTTTTGACATGCAAAGACCCGAACAGCGTTCCATAGAAATATTAGGTGAAAATGAAACGACTGAACAAATGAACAACCAAACAGAACAGCAAGTAAGTGAAATAAATAGGTTTTATTAGGTTTTACTGGTAATGGGGACATACAGAAATGCCAACAGAATGACTTTTTGGTCAGTGTAGAATGTGTGTGTGTAACCTTTATTTAACTAGGCAGTCAGTTAAGAACAAATTCTTATTTACAATGACGGCCTACCCTGACCAAACCCGGATGACGCTGGGCCAATTGTGCGTCTCCCTATGAGACTCCCAATCATGGCATGATTGGGCCAATCATCCCAATCATGTGATACAGCCTGGATTCGATCTAGGGACTGTAGTGACACCTCTTGCACAGATGCAGTGCCTTAGCACGCTGTGTCCATGTGTGTATGTTAACTATTTAACTGTGCTAGAATGCTTGAAAGGCCACTAAAATTTTAAATATCGGTTATCGGCATCAGGGTTTTTTTTGGCAAGGAAAATATCGGATAACGGTGGTCAAAAAATGTAATATCGGTGCATCACTAATACTGTAGGCATGACATGCCAGCAACAAAGGCTGACAATACACATCCAAGTATATTTGACAAAATTAAGACAGACAAGCGTTGTAATTTTGTATTCTGTAATGTGATTGTGGAATAGGTGAAAAAATTATTGTTGTCTATCAACAATGACAAGCCACCGGGATCTGACAACATGGATGGAAAATGACTGAGGATAATAGCGAACGATATTGTCACTCCTATTTGCCATATCTTCAATTTAAGCCTACTAGAAAGTTTGTGCCCATGCAAAAATCATTCCGCTACCTAAGAATAGCAAACCCCCTTTTACTAGCTCAAATAGCCAACTAATCAGCCTGTAACCCTTAGTAAAGTTTTGAAAAAAATTGTGTTTGACCAGATACAATTATATTTTACAGTAAACAAATTGACAACACATTTTCAGCACGCTTATAGGGGACATTCAACAAACTGATGCTAAAAATATTGTGGGGCTGTTTTTTTAGACTTCAGTGTGGCTTTGGACATTATCAAAATCAAATTGTCATGCCCTGACCATAGTTTGCTTTGTACGTTTATAGGTTTTGTTTGGTCAGGGTGTGATCTGAGTGGGCATTCTATGTTTTAGGTCTAGTTTGTCTGTTTCTGGCCTGATATGGTTCTCAATCAGAGGCAGTTGTTAGTCGTTGTCTCTGATTGGGAACCATATTTAGGTAGCCTGTTTTGTCATTGTGGGTTGTGGTTAGCAGATGTTAATGCGAGTGTAGCGAAATGCTTGTGCTTCTAGTTCCGACAGTGCAGTAATATCTAACAAGTAATCTAACAATTCCCCAACAACTACCTAATACACACAAAACTAAAGGGGTGAATGAGAAAATGTACATATAAGTATATGGATGAGCGATGGCCGAGCGGCATAGGCAAGGTGCAATAGATGGTGTAAAATACATATGTTAAATGAGTAATGTAAGATATGTAAACATGATTAAAGTTGCATTATTTAAAGTGGCATTGTTGAAAGTGACTAGTGATCCATTTATTAAAGTGTCCAGTGATTGGGTCTCAATGTAGGTAGCAGCCTCTCTGAGTTAGTGATTGCGGTTTAGCAGTCTGATGGCCTTTCAATCTCTCGGTCCCAGCTTTGATGCACCTCGCCTTTTGCATGGTAGCGGTGTGAACAGTCAGTGGCTCGCGTGGTTGTTGTCCTTGATGATCCTTTTGGCCTTCCTGTGATCGGATGCTGTAGGTGTCATGGAGGGCTAGGTAGTTTTCCCCCGGTGATGAGTTGTGCAGACCGCACCACCCTCTGGAGAGCCTTGCGGTTGAGGGCGGTGCAGTTGCCGTACCAGGCTGTGATACAGCCCGACGGGATGGTCTCGATTGTGCATCTGTAAAAGTTTGTAAGGGTTTTAGGTGCCAAGCAAAATTGATTTCGGTTGAATAGACACAGTTGCGCTTTCTTCACCAAACTGTCAGTGTGGGTTTACCATTTCAATGTGATGTGTACCTCAAGGAACTTGAAACTTTCCACGTTCTTCACTGCTTTCCCATCGATGTGGATAGGGGGGTGCTCCCTCTGCCTTTTCCTGAAGTCCACAATCAGCTCCTTTGTTTTGTTGACGTTGGGTGAGAGGTTGTTTTCCTGGCACCACACTCCCTGTGCCCTTGCCTCCTCCCTACTTTATGACTCTTCATCTCTGAGTGGTTGGTCTTGGGAAGGGTGGCTTTTTGCATGAAAAAGAGACAAGACAAGCATTGCTTTCACCCATCACCTTCTCCAAAATTGAATCCATTCTCATTGATCTTTCGAAAAACCTTTGTTTGACCTTTGTGCTCTGGTCTGATTGATAAATGTTTACATGTCATCCTATCATAGAGCTCTTTCAGCTTCAGACATGCCTGAAAGCAAGGAAATGACACTTTGACTCAACATGTCCAGTTGAAAATGAGCCCAAGTCTTTATATTCTGACATTTAGTATAAACAATCCAATTCAGAGCAACAGTAGGCCTACAAATGCCTACCTCTCTTAAATGGTGTCGGTGTTCTATTCAATTCTGAGGGAACTCCTCTCCTGAATAATCAGCAGGACTATTAAAACAGCAATTACTCAAATTTAATAATGATTTCAGATGAACACTCAAGCCAATCTACACCCAGACAGCCAATAATACACAATTCAGAACTACAAAAACAAGGTTAGTGTTCCACGGGATTCCAGTGTATCCGTTGTAAAAGACGATAGGCATATCGTAATATTGACAGAATCATATTCAATGCCCTTTAATAGCACTATACCTGAGTCCATGTGCACATCTCCTTGCCTCTCCTCACTGCTGGTTGCGTGCTTTGCGTTGGCCCTATAAATCTATCTGAATCAAACACGTCCCTTGATGAAATCCAAACATCTAGGGCTGAGTTTACACTGGCAGCCTAACTCTGATATTATTTTCACTAATTGGTCTTTTGACCAATCCAGATCTGAAAAAGATCTGATGTGAAAAGATCTGATATGATTGGTCAAAAAAACAATAAGTGAAAAAAATATCAGAATTGGGCTGGCTGTGTAAACACAGCCTAATAAACGCTGCCATTGGTAGCCTTTTCCTCTTTTTCTCTGTGCACTTCTGGCATACAGGTGTGTTCTTGTATGCCAGAAGTAAGCATTACTTTCTGTTAAGTTGCTATTCAGTGTGGGGCAGATCAATCAAACCCACACTGCAGAAAAACACTTCATTTTTTGTATTCTTGCATTGACATCAAAACCAGTTTTCATGCAACTGTGTCTAATTTATATAATTTCATGACACGCTTTGGGCCTCCATTATTTCCATGCATTGGTTTAATTCAATACATGGATAATATATGGATAATTTTGCACAAATGACCAATTCAGTAGAAATATAGTTTCATCTGAAACGGCAACAGAGAGAGAGAGAGACAACAGTAACCGTATTTATTTGGACATGGAATAGAACATACAATTGAAGTCGGAAGTTAACATACACCTTAGCCAAATACATTTAAACTCTGTTTTTCACATTTCCTGACATTTAAATTCCCTGTCTTAGGTCAGTTATGATCACCACTTTATTTTAAGAATGTGAAATTTCAGAATAATAGTAGAGAGAATGATTTGTTTCAGCTTTTATTACTTTCATCACATTCCCAGTGGGTCAGAAGTTTACATACACTCAATTAGTAGCATTGCCTTTAAATTGTTTAACTTGGGTCAAATGCTTTGGGTAGCCTTCCACAAGCTTCCCACAATAAGTTGGGTGAATTTCGGCTCATTCCTTCTGACAGAGCTGGTGTAACTGAGTCAGGTTTGTAGGCCTCCTTGCTCGCACGTGCTTTTTCAGTTCTGCCAACACATTTTCTATAGGATTGAGGTCAAGGCTTTGTGATGGCCACTCCAATACCTTGACTTTGTTGTCCTTAAGCCATTTTGCCACAACTTTGGAAGTATGCTTGGGGTCATTGTCCATTTGGAAGACCCATTTGCGACCAAGCTTTAACTTCCTGACTGATGTCTTGAGATGTTGCTTCAATATATCCACATAATTGTCCTGCCTCATGATGCCATCTAGTTTGTGAAGTGCACCAGTCCCTCCTGCAGCAAAGCAACCCCACAACATGATGCTACCACCCCCGTGCTTCACAGTTGGGATGGTGTTCTTCGGCTTGCAAGCCTCCCCCTTTTTCCTCTGAACTTAATGATGTTCATTATGGCCAAACAGTTCTATTTTTGTTTCATCGGACCAGAGGACATTTCTCCAAAAAGTACGATCTTTGTCCCCATGTGCAGTTGCAAACCATAGTCTGGCTTTTTTATGGCGGTTTTGGAGCAGTGGCTTCTTCCTTGCTGAGTGGCCTTTCAGGTTATGTCGATATAGGACTTGTTTTACTGTGGATATAAATAATTTTGTACCTGTTTCCTCCAGCATCTTCACAAGGTCCTTTGCTGTTGTTCTGGGATTGATTTGCACTTTTCGCACCAAAGTACGTTTATCTCTAGGAGACAAAATGCGTCTCCTTCCTGAGAGGTATGACGACTGCGTGGTCCAATGGTGTTTATACTTGCGTACTATTGTTTGTACAGATTAACGTGGTACCTTCAGGTGTTTGGCAATTGCTCCCAAGGATGAACCAGACTTGTGGAGGTCTACAGTTTTTTTCTGAGGTCTTGGGAAAATAAAAGAAATCAGCCATGATATCAAGCAAAGAGGCACTGAGTTTCGAAGGTAGGCCTTGCAATATATCCACAGGTACACCTCCAATTGACTTGAATGATGTCAATTAGCCTATCAGAAGTTTCTAAAGCCATGTCATCATTTTCTGGAATTGTCCAAGCTGTTTAAAGGCACAGTCAACTTAGTGTATGTAAACTTCTGACGCACTGAAATTGTGATACAGTTAATTATAAGTGAAATAATCTGTCTCTAAACAATTGTTGGAAAAATTACTTGTGTCATGCACAAAGTAGATGTCCTCACCGACTTCCCAAAACTATAGTTTGTTAACAAGAAATTTGTGGAGTGGTTGAAAAACAAGTTTTAATGACTCCAACCTAAGTGTATGTAAACTTACGACTTCAACTGTATGTCAATACAAACCACAAATAAATCATTTTCAAATAAAAGTATTCAAAATATCTGAAATTAAACTAAAAGCTTGAACAGCAGTTTTACAGTGACAATCTGGGTAGGACAATAGAGTGTTTTAATTCTAGACTGTATTGCTTTTATCACTGTTCCGCCTCAAACACAACAATGTCCAGCATCCAATGGGATACCAGACTCTTTCCCTGTAGCCTACAGCTGTTGGGGGAAGCTTGCGCTGGGGTCCACTGCACTTCATCTTTCAAACAAATACTTTTCAACATCTGAATGGCAAAAACACAGTTTGAATGAAGGCTAATATTGTTGTGGATTTGGTAGTTCCTGGTGGAATTTCAGAAAATAGTCCCAACTGAGTGACATACAACAATGCACTGCAAATATGTATGCAGCATATGTCACACACCAAAACCTACTGTAATCTTGTGCTGGACCACAGACATTTTACCAGATTCCATTGAAACCAATACATATGCTGAGGTATACTGCAAACACAGTAAGCTAAAGGCTATTGAAACACTTGATCATGAGAAAAACACACACATTGAATCACATTAGGTTTACCTTGTTTGGTAAACTAAAAAACATGTTGAGGTACAAGCGACAAAAATATTCCCATAAAGCTAAGCCCTACAGTACTTTCATATATTTCAAAAATTATTATTTTAAAGTTAAAGGAGATGACTGATTTATGGTACTGCCTGCAAATGTAATACATCTCCTTATCTTCAATTCATGCATGTGTGCATATAGTCACCAACCTAATGAAATTAACTGAACCTGAAGGGGAGAGAGCCTGTTTTACTGACTGTATGCCGTTGTTTGATTGATGAAATCTTTGGAAGTAACTTGCTGTAGGATGGAGGGATCCGGGTTGGTCAGCAGTATTCTGCCACAAAGTACTCCTTTCTTATAGACTTATGATACACCTTTCTCTTACATTTCTAAACCTCTCAGAGTCCAACCAGGTGAGCCTGTTTAGGCCCCTATTTCAGTTAACTTTTTATAAACAGCAGAAGTATCACAATAAAGGTCTCTCCACCATACATTACTCAGTCCACTGAAATGGTTCTCCATACTTACTATAGTAGCTACAGTATATGTTCAAGCTGGACAAAGGACTAATTTTCTCATATCACAGTAAGGTATAGTACAGTGGGGGTTTTGGTTGAGGGAAGCATGTCTCCTGCCATGTCTTTATATCGTACTGCTGCTCAAACTTGTCACTCTGGAGCAAGAGCAATCAGGATTTATGATTAATCTGAACCCTCATTGCAGTCTGGAGGTTTGGTCACCAAGTGACATTAAGTACTCTGGACTAGCTCATTGTGAACGTCGTCCTAGGGGCCTTCAGCAGTGGATCTCATATGCAATTTGTGAGTCGAGGAACAAGCCTGTGTGATTCAGAAACAAGCCCTCCGACTCGGCTGTCACCGGCTCTGCCTCCCCGCCCTCCCCTGCCATCCTTCTCATTGTCCGTATATCCGGCTCTATCTGGGGCTTTGTGGGAGACAGTGCTTCCTGCTGTTGGTACCCCAGAGTGGTGGTAGTGGCTGTGGTGGAAGGTGGGAGGACGGGTTTAGCCCGGTTCAGAACATACATCTCGTGCCCGCGCTCATCCCGATACTCCTCCAGCTGGGCAAAGGTTGTTGGTCCGTCCGAGTAATCATTGACATACAGGATGCTTTCCTCCTTGTCATCTGTGTCCTTCTGCCGATGGCGTTGTCGGCTGTAGATCATGGCCACCAGGAGAAGAGCTGTGAGGGCCAGCAGGGAGATCCCTATGGCGATGGCAGTCTGAGTAGCAGCTCCCAGTGCGCTGAAGGCCATGCTGCCAAGGGCGTACAAGGGCTCTCGACTCACGTCTGACGACGTCGGCCGATTGGAGCGCAGACGAGGCCAGGATGGAGCGTAGGAGGCAGGGGACCAACTGGACGAGGACGAAGAGTTGATTGCGAGCTGAAAGGTCACACGGGCCACCCCTCCAGCGTTCCAGGCTTCGCACTCATACAGCCCGGCGTGAGCCACTGTCACGTTGCTAAGGAACAGCATCCCACTGCCAGTGTCTGGATCGAAGCGCTCCCCATCCTCCTTCTGGAGTCTCACCCGTCCTGCAGCTGGATGTATTGCATCCTCAGCCCCCACAGTCCCTACACCGCCCAGGTCCTGCACCAGCCCCCGGGGGGAGAGCTGCACCTTACCCTGGGAAGCCTTCCTCCAGGTGACCTGCGGCCGGGGGTAACCAGATGCATGGCAGGAGACGCGCATGCTCTCCCCTAGGCGCACGGCCAGGCGGCGGGGTTCCAGCTGAACCAGAGGGGGGATGCACACCAGGCTGTTAAGAGGCACCTCCACCAGGCTGAGGTGGGAGAGGCGGGGTGGCTCAGAACAGACAAGGCGCCGCTCGGCCGAGCTCAGCAGGCGCTGGCCCTCCTCATCGATCCAGCTGCGCAGCCAGTGTAGGGCACAGTCGCAACGCCAAGGATTGTCTACAGTAGGAAATTATAATTTGATGGGGAGGGGAGTGTGGCAAAGTCAACAAAGGGGAATGGAAAGGATGCAACACAACATTGAGACAATTAAGACAAAACATTTGAAAGAGGTAATTCTATTTGAAGAACAATGTCAATATATTTACTGTAGGCTTCTTTTTTGGTCCCACAGCCCTACCCCAAATCCTGTCCTTTGGCCCTCACCTGTGACACGCAGCACCTGCAGGCTGACGAGGGGCCGCAGGGTGGCAGGGCCGATGGTGTGCAGGTTATTTCGGCTGAGGTCAAGCAGGGCCAGAGAGGACAAACCAACTAGAGCTTGGTCTCCCAGAATCTCAATGCTATTCTGCTGCAGGTGAAGCTCTTGAAGACGCTATGGAAGCAGGGATTGTAATCATTATTAGGAATGAATAGTGATATAATGTAGAGGAAGTGGTTTAAGTTGAAGCGTTGATTGTTGTGGTGGAACTCTAGATGATCATCAGGACAAACAGTATGTTTACAAGGGAGGAGGGGAACACTAGCATTAGTTTGACAAAACATTAACTGAGTTACTGATAATAAGGGGACTGACCTGTAGGCCTCTGAAGGTATAGTCTTGTAGGCGAGTGATGTCATTTCCTGCCAGGTAGAGGATGCGGAGGTGCTCCAGGCCCCTGAACATGTCTGCTGTGACCAGGTGGATGCGGTTCCCGTTGAGGGCCAGCTCCAGAAGCTGACCCTGGCTCTGGAAGGCCCCGGGCTCCAGTGCTGAGATACTGTTGTTCTGCAGATACAGGTAGTGCAGACGGCCCAGCTGGGAGAGGTCTGACAGACGGATCTGCCCGATAGCATTGTCCTGAAGGAAGATGGTCTAATTGGAATAGATGGGCATAATTAACAATAAGCATAACTCCATATGTAAACTCTAACAAGAGTAGGTACTGAGTGAGTGTATGGATGATTCAAGCATGGCTATATTGTGTGGTGGGTGGTATCTGGGAAACAGACATGTAGACATATTGAGTCAATGCTAACCTGTGTAGAAGCTGGGACGTGTGAGGGGATGTCCCGGAGGCCCGTAGAGCCACACTCCACAGTCAGGCTGTAGCAGCGACATCCCACTGGACAGCCAATGGATGTGAGAGCGTGGAGAGATAATATCAGGATAGCCAGAAGAGAGAAGGCCATCGCACCAATAGGACAGAGATCCTAGAAAGAGAGACAGACAGATTGAGGAACGAGAAATGGAGGTTTAAGCAGTGTTTCCCAACTCCAGTCCTCCAACAGTACACATTTTTGTTAAAGCCTCAGACAAACACACCTGATTCGACTCATATAGGGCTTGATGATAAGTTGACAAGTTGAATCAGGTGTGTTTGTCCGGGGCTTCAATAAAAATTGGTACTGTTGGGGGTACTGGTGGGGGTACTGGTGGACTGGAGTTGGGACATTGGTTTAGAGAGGGCAGGGTAAAACTGGTTAAAGTAACAAAGAAATATATAATTTTGTTGACAATATCCCAATCTGGTCATTTGTATATGTAATTGTGAACTCAAAGGGGACATACTTGCGAACATAAGCAACCATTTAAATGCAAACAGTTTCTCCTGCTCAAAATATGTATCAGCCAATTAAAATCGTTGATTTACTTGCACGTGGCAGAATGCAAAATTGTAGCCGGTCCAGTCAGATAAAATGGCACGTTAGCCCTATGCTATGTGGTTACACTTACATTTATCCTTACAACATTTTATAGGCTATGCATTATGATAATCATCCACTTTGTCACATGCGTTCTGAATTGAGCATCAAGGACCGGCAGTAAAAAAAAGAATCCTCAACAAAAAGGCTTGATGTGAGGCGGGCCTCAAACCCATGGTTAAAGTGCACTATTGATTTTGAGTCAACCGAAATGTGTGCCACCTAAAAGCGATGTTGATAATAGTAGCCTACATGACTGCTATTTGACAAGTACATAAGACTCTTCGTTTTTTTAACGATATATGATAAACTTACATGAACGTATTTATATTTTTTTTACATAAAAGCACATGTTCTTTTGCACCCCAGTATCTCTACCTGCACATCATCATCTGCACATCTATCACTCCAGTATTAATGCTAAATTGTAATTATTTCACCTCTATGGCCTATTTATTGCCTACCTCCCTACTCTTCTACATTTGCACACACTGTACATAGATTTTTCTATTTTACTTTTCTATTGTGTTATTGACTGTACGTTTGTTTATGTGTAACTCTGTGTTGTTGTTTTTGTCACACTGCTTTGCTTTATCTTGGCCAGGTTGCAGTTGTAAATGAAAACTTGTTCTCAACTGGCCTACCTGGTTAAATAAAGGTGAAATAAAAAATTAAATAAATAAACATGGATGTGTGTGAAACAGATAAACAAAAACTTTGGATTTTGTCAAGTATAAAAAATGTGTCTAACGCTGGTAGTAGTTAGTAGCCTAGTCAAGGATGCATCAATGCAATATTTACAGACAACGTTTTGTTACAGACCAATGGAACAAAAGTAATCCTTGAATTTGTTAGCTTAAAATGTTCCTATAGTGGCCCAGGTTGACCTATTTTAAGAAATGCCATTGGTTGGTGGATACAAAGTCTAAGATCTTTGATAGGCTGATGGAGAATTGGTTCCAGGATATAATCACTGCCACCCGGTGAGGTTAGCAAAGGGCTAACTTGTGCCATGTTATCTGATGGGACCAGCTACAATTTAGTGTTCCGTCATGTGCAAGTAAATCAACAATTTCAATTAGCTGATTACGCATTTTGAGCGGAAAAACTGGGCCCCAAAATGTTCTGCCCGAGCGCATAAACAAAATGCAAGTGTCAGCACTCATGTTACATGCTGACACAATAAAGTGTCATGTAGAATCAGATCAGAAAAAAGGGCAGTTTATTACATGGCTGTTGCTTTCTATGATATTAATCCAGGTTGCTTCTGGGCTGACTTCTCCAGACTGTCAATAATAAAAGTTGGTATTTTTTAAATGATTACTCTATCAATTAATGTATTTTCTATGCATCTTACATGTAAGGCATGCTATACTTGTATGTTGCTTCGGATGATGACTGTAAAAAAAACATGTCACAAACAAATTGGAGGGAAATTAACTGTGCCACTTCAGTAGGCTAATTAAGCAAAGGGTCACTTAATTTTTACAAACTGATTAGGCACGCTAAAACAATATTGAGGAGTCTTTATTAGGAAGATTCCATTGCCTGCTCTCCAAACATAAGCTGCTGCTGCAGGCAGCTATGGAAGTACAGGCTTGTGTTGAAAAGATAAGCACAACATTTCCTTGGAGAAGATGAGGTCAACTCCAGACAGTGACCAGGCAGTGAGCATCTTCCTCTAATAAGCCTGACATCTAGCAAGGGCCTGGAGGCATTCATGAGGAGCGGTGATGTAGCTCCAGGGGAATAGGCTATGCAGCATCCATGGTGGTATTGATATGTTTTGTAAAAGAAGCCTATCATGGCCATGCCTCGAAGATCTGATGCTCCTGACTTCATAGCACTGATTGCATATGAGAGGCCTTTTGAAGGTTGTATCCCATTGTAACTGCAATAAGTCAGAGGATGAGAATATGCCAAAAATGAATCATAGCAAATGTTCAGCAGATGATAATTATTTATATCTAGGCCTAGACAGATGGCTACACAACCACCACTTACAACTAATTTATGATAATATGAACACTAATAATGTTGTTACTAGGCCTACTGCTAATAAGTAATAATATATAATGAATAATAGTCATGCGTTGTTATATCATAATTACTCATACGATTCCTCTTATTTATATTGTGTGGGCTGATAATTTAGCCTACAACAATACACTACCACATTAAATCAATATCTGACACAACCTACACTGTGATAAAAACGACTAAACATTAGAATACACACTGCCCAGTCCACAATATATCACCGTTTTTTAAAGAAAAAGAGGCACCATCGGTGGGCACATACCAGATAAGGATGTAGAGATGCGCTATACAATTACAATCGCCCAGATTTCGAATGGATCCGCACGGAAGAGCGTGTTATTATTTTGATGGGAATCACATATATATCGTATATATTGGTAGATTAAAATCATATTCTAACGGGATCTCCTCGGTAAAAGACATATCCGACGTTTTGAACACATTGTCCAAGGCTACTGTCGAGCCATTATTATGGCACAGGGCCCCGCAAATAAATAGGCTAAAGAATAATAACCGATACGTGAAGGCTACAGTATACGGACACACTCCAAAATAGAAGCTTCAAGCCGACAGACTTGTATTCCAAAAAATGAAAAATTATTTTGATGAATCAGGATTTCTCCCTTTTCATCCTATGTTATCTTGTCAACCTTCTTGCGCTCGTACGGTGTCATCCAATTCACTACGTTTCTCGTCTCTAGCCCCTCCCTTTCTCTCTCAAATAGATCACTTAACAGCGTTACAGTTGAATTGTTAACACTTGCTTTGTTTCCTTCTTGCCTTTTGTTTTCTGTGATCTATTCCAGACGTTCCTATCAAATAAATAGCTTGGATACCACTTTCTATGCCTTGTTTCTAAATCACATACAAACCCGCGCAGGCTTACAGCGTTTCTCAAACTCGGTCCTCGGGACCCCGTGGGGTGCACGTTTAGTTTTTTTGCCCTAACAGTACACAGCTGATTGAAATGATCAAAGACTGGCGATTCGTTGATTATTTGAATTAGCTGTGTAGTGCTAGCGCGAAAACCACAATTTGGGAAACCCTGGACCATCCTTTCCCTTAGTCCTGTGTTTTTTTCATTATGGTAACAGTGTCTTCATCACTAAAAGCTTAATCCACATTATTGCAATATAATAACAATATTACTATCTAATCCATTTTAACAAGGAGGGGAAGGAGGATTGTAACCATTAGGATTTAGGATAGTAGGTGGTAATCCATGACTGGATCCTTATATTCCTTCATGAGAGACAAATACAATGAGTGCGTAATGTGATCAGTGATATTAACTAGTTTAAATGCATGAGGTGTTTCTCAATATAGGCCCATTTTGTGGCACAATGAGCTTATGTGACAAACACTGTGAGCTGGGATAAACACAACACAATATCCCTGGATCGAAAGGCAAATCAGGTGGTGTCTTAGAGTTTCAGGATATTGAGACAAAAGGCAATTTTTAGGCATACGAAAAATGTCCACTATTGTATAGGGGACTGGGGTCACCTGCTGGTAAGATTGAGGAAGCTACCCAGATCAATAAAGGTGGTTGTGTTCTCGACAGGAGCGGGGCATCATGCAATGTAACACTGTGTTACTAGGACCTCTGCTGGCAGCTTCTTGTTGTTCAGGGATGAACACTATTATATGATTTATAGTATATTATGTTCAATGTTTAATCCTAAAATTCTGACAATTTATTTGAGAAATTACATTAAAGATACACATCTCGTCCACAGACGGCTGTACAACATGAACATATTGTTCTCCCACATAGTACACTTCAACCCAGATATACAGTACCAGTCAAAAGTTTAGACACACCTACTCATTCAAGTGTTTTTCTTTGTTTGTACTATTTTCTACATTGTAGAATAATAGTGAAGACATCAAAACTATGAAATAACACATATGAAATCATGTAGTAACCAAAAAAAGTGTTAAACAAATCCAAATATATTTTATATTTGAGATTCTTCAAAGTAGCCACCCTTTGACTTGATGACAGCTTTGCACACTCTTGGCATTCTCTCAACCAGCTTCATGAGGTAGTCACCTGGAATGCATTTAAATTAAAAGGTGAGCCTTCTTAAAAGTTAATTTGTGAAATTTATTTTGTTCTTAATGCAATCAGTTGTGTTGTGACAAGGTAAGGGTGGTATATAGAAGATAGCCCTATTTGGTAAAATACAAAGTCCATATTATGGCAAGAACAGATCGAATAAGCAAAGAGAAACAACAGTCCATCATTACTTTAAGACATGAAGGTCAGTCAATCCGCAATATTTCAAGAACCAGAGTTACCTCTGCTGCAGAGGATAAGTTCATTAGAGTTACCAGCCTCAGAAATTGCAGCCCAAATAAATGCTTCATAGAGTTCAAGTAACAGACACATCTCAACATCAGCTGTTCAGGGGAGATTGTGTCAATCAGACCTTCATTTTAATTTAACCTTTAATTAGGCAAGTCAGTTAAGAACAAATTCTTACTTACAATGACGGCCTACGGCCTTCATGATCGAATTGCGGCAAAGAATCCACTACTAAGGGACACCAATAATAAGAAGAGACTTGCTTGTTTCAAGAACCACGAGCAATGGACTTTAGACCGGTGGAAATCTGTCCAAATTTGCGACTTTTGGTTTCAACCTCTGTGTCTTTGTGAGATGCGGAGTAGGTGAACAGATGATCTCCGCATGTGTGGTTCCCAATGTGAACCATTGAGGAAGAGGTGTGAGGGTGTGTGGGTGCATTGCTGGTGACACTGTCACTTCAGTGATCTATTTAGTATTCAAGGCACACTTAACCAGCATGGCTACCACAGCATTCTGCAGCAATACGCCATCCCATCTGGTTTGCGCTTAGTGGGACTATCATTTGTTTTTCAACAGGACATTGACCCAACAAACCTCCAGGTTGAGTAAGGGCTATTTGACCAAGAAGGAGAGTGATGGAGTGCTGCATCAGATGACCTGGCCTCCATAATCACCTGACCTCAACCCAATTGGGGTGAGATGGTTTGGGATGAGTTGGACTGCAGAGTAAAGGAAAAGCAGCCAACAAGTGTTCAGCATATGTGGGAACTCCTTCAAAACTGTTGGAAAAGCATTCCAGTTGAAGCTGGTTGAGATAATGCCAAGAGTGTGCAAAGCTGTCATCAAGGCAAAGGGTGGCTACTTTGAAGAATCTCAAATATATTTAGATTTTTTAACACTTTTTTGATTACTACATGATTCCTTATGTCTTATTTCATAGTTTTGAAGTCTTCTTTATTATTATACAATGTAGAAAATAATAGAAATAAAGAAAAATGCATGAATGAGTAGGTGTGTACAAACTTTTGACTGGTACTGTATATCGGAAGCGTCTATTACAAGTGCTGTATGTAATATAATCAATACAATGTAATATAATTAATATAATTAGGTTTATTTTCAAGCTGTATAAGAACTACATCACACAGAGAGAAAGAAAAATACAACCTAATTACATATTTCTGAAGTGTTTGAGTATATTCACAAATCAAGTCTTTCAGGTGTTCTTTACTTTGATGATTCTGAAGGAGCTGATCTCATTGTACATTGCCTTGAGATCCCACTGGGCACAGATGTCAATTCAATGTCTAATTGTGATTTACATTTGGTTGAGTTGTCAATTTATTTTATTTTTTCAAATCCAATCAGTTTTCTACGTTGATTCAACATCATCATATTTAATTATTTGGTTGAAATGATGTGGAAATAATTTTGATTCAACCAGTTTTTGCCCAGTTGGATAGGCCTGCTGCCGTAGAGCAGCCTGAGATGGAGGAGGTAGAGGAATGCGTTGTTGACAGGGAGATGGACAAAGTGAAAAGTGAGAGAAAAACTTTACCTAAATACATATTTCTGAAGTGTTTGAGAAGATTCACAAATCAAGTCTTTCCAGTCTTCTTGTTATTTTAAACTGAGGATAGAGAGAAAACAGATGCACTTACAAAGAGAAAACAGATGCACTTACATTCTGAATTGCCACTTCAAGAGATGCATCAGTTGAATGGGATGGAGCAAGAATGGATACCTTCAAACTACCAATCAAAGTGTGAATATCTAAAAGATATGACATAAGTAGCTTTGCACGAGCGAACTGGAAAAGTGCAGAGGATCATGAGCCTATCACCTGTTTCCGTAGAGTGAGGCGGCTTGATGTACAAATACACCACCTAGACCGGACACTAGTCTATCACAGGGCCTTACATCCAATCTATCTCCTTAATGTTGAGTGTCAAGCATCAGGTTCCGTTTTTACAGTCTTTAGTATGATTTGGTCGATTATCAAACCCGGTTTCCAACCTTTCAATCGCAGGGTGGGCACTCCAATCCCAAGGCCACTGAGTTGGTATGACATTCTTTGAGTTAATGGCAGACATTGTTTTCTATTTCATCCACCCCCACTTTGATGTTGGTCTCCTGTGATTTTAAGACACTTGACATTGAAACTTGGCATTTTTGGTGTTGCCCAAGATACTGTAGGTATAAAACAAAATAATATCAATCACGTAATGTACACTGTAACTGTAATCAATGATTTCAAAAATAGGTATCAAGGGTTCTGACCTTCTGTGCAGGTATCTGCATAGTCGGGACAGCAGTCATTTCGAGTCTGACAAGACTCGTCACAGAAGCACCCTTTGAAGCAGTTCACGTTAGCCTTTACAGCACAGGGTCGGCTGCGCAGAACAATTTCCTTTAGGGAGATTGGAATAACACATTTTATTGGAACAGGAAGGTTAAATGTAAAGCCTTGATGAAATGTAGAAAAAGGAGGAAGGGAAATGCTGTTAAGGTACACAATAGTAGATTTTGGTAGACAGAAGGTGCTCTTTGGTAAAAGGGGTAAATTGTTCATCAAAAAGAAAGGAGGACCAAGGCACTTCATATAATTAATTAAAATGTCTTTATTTGTATGGCATGTTCAATGGAAACAAAGTTTAAAAACTCTGACGCGTTTCGGTTGCATGGCCTTCGTCAGGGAGTACAAAGAAATTATAATACAATGTCCTCTTTTGAACAGCTTTTTCCAATCATCCCTGATTTGAAGAGAGAGTGGTTACAGCATTCATTTGACAACACCTAGTAAGCAATATTATACACATTAAAAAGTTAAATACTGTAAATATGTTATAAAAAATGCAACTCCAAGCTTGAAGCATCAGAACCCCTAGAAAGGTAGTTCCAACCTTGAATATAACTGGGCAAAGTGCCAAGAATCAGAGAGCCATCTATAACATAGTAGCCTAAAGCACAGCAAACATGTACAAGTCTAAACATAGCTGAGGGGAATAAAGCAAAAATGTCCACTAGATGACAGCAAATGGACCTATCACGACACTACAGGAAAGGTGAAAAATTCATATCTTCATTTAAACCAGGGTACTTAGTGCCCTGTAGTTTGTAAATCCATATCTTCATTTAAACCAGGGTACTTAGTGCCCTGTAGTTTGTAAATCCCAAAACTTTCCCTTTGGCTTAGCTGTTTAAAAGACGGTCCCCTTTTCTAATTGAGGCCGGAACATGATCAATACCCATAGCTTGTAGGGAGGCAGGGTTGCCATGGTGTTAGGACTTGTAAGTGCCTTGCCATGGGGTAGTCTTCATTGCCTACCTATATGGCGTACTTGTGTTCTGCTAAGCGGTCTTGAAGGCGTCTCTTTGTCCGTCCAATGTAGAACACCTTGCACTGTGGACATTCCAATCTGTAGATGACATGAGTGGTTTTGCAGTTAACGAAATTCTTGATGTGATACTCCATTTTACAAGCAGTGATAACAAAAAACATTTTCTGTGCAATATTTCTGCAATGGTTGCATTTAAAAGAACCCCTGGGTTTGTGGTCTAGCCAAGTTTTTTGAGAGTCACCAGGAAGATGGCTGTGAACTAATTTGTCATTTAGAATAGGACATCTCTTAAAGCGTATGACTGGTGGCTCTGGGAAGTCAGCGTATCACTTTGGATTGTTCCCCAATTATTTTAAATTATTATTTTAATGTTCTCTGCTTCAGTGCTATATTTTGTAACAAAGTACACTCTCTCTGATGCACCACGTGGCATTCCCCTTTGCAACAAGTTCTCTCTGTCAAGTCATCTGGCTCTTATAAACTGTCTTGCCTCAGAATGGTTTTCCCATCTGTAGGCTTCCTAAAGATTAATGTGTGCAAACTACCTTTGTCATTTTTACTGATGTCAATGTTATCCTTTCTGTACTCCATAGTTAGTTTGATGTTAGGGTTAATGCTGTTAAGGTATTGGTGGAAGGAAATATGTTAATCTTCTGAGCCAGATCAGAACAGGCAAACATCATCAATATAGCGTCCTCACCATATTATCCAGTCAAAGATCTGGTTTTTAGAAGGATTTTTAGGTCCTCTGTAGGGTTGAAGGTAAGAGATTGGTAGAATTCATCATTGTCTAATTGACGGTAGGCTTCTGTCAAATATTTGTCTTTACTCCACACCACTGTAGCGCCACCTTTGTCTGCTTTTGTAACCACAATCCGTCCATTTTTGTACATTGATTCAACTGCATCCCTCTCTGTCTTAGAAGGTTACGTCGTGTTTGGTTAGAGTCCATTTTACCCTTAATAAACAGTTTCTCCTTATCAAAATTCACCTTCTTGACAAGTGTATTTAGTGTGGCATTCTGGACAATGGGACAAAAGGTGGACTTGGGCTTAGAAGGTGTTTTTGAGGGCACAGAAACTGCCTGACCTGAAACACCGGTGTCTGTAGTTGGAGAGATGTTTTGTCTGTACCAAGCCTTCAGATGTAGATTCCTATAGAAACTAAATAGATCAATCTTTGTATTGAATTCATTAGTTGAGTATGTGGGGGCAAAGGGCAGTCCTTTAGACAAGACCCTTACACAATCATCAGAAAGGGGTTCTCCAGAAATGTTGATCACAGCCTTGTTCTGGTCCTGCTCCATGTGGTTGGAGAGTCTTGATTTCTACCTCCCCCTTCCGCGTTGGCCTCTTCCGCATCCTCTCCCTCTCCTATTGGAGAACCTGCATGGCTCCTCTTCCTGGTCTAAAAATTATTGGGAGGAGCCTGCCTCTGACTGTCTGGTGTGACCCTCATTGTCACTGCTCGTAAAGTTGAAAAAAACAGATCTAGGCTTCCTCCTCTGCGGATGTGATTCTGAATTCTTGTGGGTTGGTTTTCTCCAGGCAAAGACCTTACCATCTCTATAATCTTCTTCATCTCTTCAAATTTTCCTTAGCTTGTCTTGCTTCAATGTCAGAGTGAATGTGTCTATTTTCTCTTTCAAAATCTCATCAAATTGTGCTTTTTTAGAATTGCCACTGTGTTCTGTGATTTTCCTTTTCACTTCTTAAATTTCGGTTTGGACTACTTGTCTGTCCTTTTTAGCTTCCTCTATTAGAAGTAGCATTAGGTCAAATTAACACTTGTTGAGAACAGCCTCTCATGTATCTCTAAATTCAGTTTTACCTTGTGCTCCATTAGCTGGAAAATTCCTAATGCGGAGTCCTCTGGGGATTAGGCCTTTCCTCCAATAGTCAGACAAGGTGATAGAATTGAGGTCAAGTTTGGTGTCTTTCTCCATAAGGTGTTGCAAGCCTCTGTAAGCCCTGTTCAAGTCCGTTCCAGTATTCTCTGTGGCTGTCATTTCATCTAGCAATGAGGTTGTGGTAATAATCATTTTAATAATCCTTCATGGGAATAGGAACATCTTGTAGCCTCTTGGGTAAAATCCATAGTATGAGTTGTAAAATGTCCCCAAAACACAGAAATAAATACTGTGGAGCTGCTTCCTCTAAGCACTACCCATGTGCTGTGATTAACTTGTAGAAAATGGTAAGCGCTGCTAAGGTACACAATAGTAGATTTTGGTAGACAGGAGCTGCTCTTTGGTAAAAGGGGTAAATTGGTCATCAAATAGAAAGGAGGACCAAGGCACTTCATATAATTAATGAAAATGTATTTATTTGTATGGCATGTTCAATGGAAACAAAGTTTAAAAACTCTGATGCATTTCGGCTGCTTGGCCTTCGTCAAGGAGTACAAATAAATGATAATACAATGTCCTCTTTTGAACAGCTTTTTCCAATCATCCCTGATTTGAAGAGGGAGTGGTTACAGCATTCATTTGACAACATCTAGTAACCAATACTATACACATTAAAAAGTTAAATACTGTAAATATGTTGTAAAAAATGCTCCAAGTTTGATGAAATGTGTTTAAAAAGTTAGCTTTCCGATGCACAGGGACTATGGTGATCAGCTTGAAACGGTGGCATTACAGATTCAGTCAGGAAGAGGTTGAAAATGTCAGTGAAGACACTTGCCAGTTGGTCCGTGCATGCTCTGAGTACACATCCTGGTAATCCGTCTGGCCCCGCAGCCTTGTGAATACTGACCTGTTTAAAGGTCTTGCTTACATTGGCTATGGAGAGCGGGATCAAACAGTCATCCGGAACAGCTGGTGCTCTCATACATACTTCAGTGTTGCTTGCCTCGAAGTGAGCCTAAAAGGTATTTAGGCCGTCTGGTAGGCTCGCATCACTGGGCAGCTCGCGGCTGGGTGTCCCTTTGTAGTTTGCAAGCCCTGCCACATCCGACGAGTGTCAGAGCCATTGTAGTAGGATTCAATCTTAGTCCTCTATTGACGCTTTTCCTGTTTGACGGTTCATCTGAGGACATAGCGGGATTTCTTATAACTGTCTGGATTAGTGTCCCCAGCTCTTGCCTTTAGCTTGGTGGGGATGTTGCCTGTAATCCATGGCTTCTGGTTGAGATATGTACGTACGGTCACTGTGGGGACGACGTCGTTGATGCACTTATTGATGAAGCAGGTGACTGAGGTGTTATACTCCTCAATGCCATTGGATGAATCCCGGAACATATTCCAGTCTGTGCTAGCAAAACAGTCCTGTAGCATGACATCTGCGTCATCTGACCAGTTCTGATGCAGCCGACCACCCTGCATCACTACATCAATTTATATCAATTCACTGCAACGATAAGTCACATTTATCCAGCTCGACTGCTTTACGGCACAGACAAGGCAAAGAAATCGCAAAATTTCTATCGAGCAGGTGGATCTAAATACCTAACTTTCATAGTTCTATGATAAATAATGCGACCTACACACTTACGTAAATCTAAAATAAGTAAAGAAGTAATTTTGTGTGGAAGTCAAACATTTGTTTTACGTCGGAGGCAGACACATTGCATATGCTCAGAATGACAAAATCGAGACCTTTACATATACAGCCCTTCTCCCCTTGTCTATAGGAGCGACGCATGCTGTTTAACTGTCCCAAATGTTGATTTAAACATTCACAAATTTAACAGATTGACTAATGTCATGATATCTTTGGTAAAGTAGTAAAGAAGGTGAAATATTTTGGGTAGATCTTCCTAAAAAGATGCTAACTGCAGTATATATGGACATAATATAAAATATGAAAATGCTTATTCATTCGCCATTTAGTTTTTTTAAAATCACATCATATTATTTTGTTTTACTATACTTTTGTTGTGTACTAGATCATATGGGTTGAAAAGTAAATTTTTTCTCAGACATATATAAACTATTCCAGGTTTAAGCCAAAGGCCATAGCTTTCCAGTGGAGGTGACACTACCACCTCAATAAAATATTGCCCTCTTGCTAGATTGATTACTAAAGCCTTAGCGAAACAGTACAAAATGGCTAGAAAAAACAGTGCAAAACGGCTGTCAGCTCAACTTTGATATTATAATTTTTTTTAAAGATTATGTAAAAAAGTAAAAAAGACGATGAACATTTATCTTTTCATTAGTTTATCATACTGCCGTCATCAAAATGTAATGAATTGTAAACATTTTTAAAATGGACATACATCCATAAATTGTTCACACAATTTAAAAGACCATTTCATAGAGCCGTGGTTCCCAACCTTTTTCGGTTACTGTACCACCAACTGAATTTTGCTCTGTCCAGAGTACCCCTGAAGTGCCCCCTCATGTACATTTTACCAGTAGGCCTATGATCTCATGAGTCTTCTCAAGTACCCCCTGTGGATAGGCCAAGTACCCCCAGGTGTCCGAGTACCTCTGGTTGGGAACTACTGTCATAGAGAATGTTACAAACTGGACTATATGTAGGAACCTCCTTTGAAGAGATGGTGATTGGGTCTAAATAGGTTTTTGGCGTTTGGTAGTCTGAATTCAGTGTCCTTGTCTTTAACTGTCCCGCACTCCAACTCATTTTCTCAGCCTTAGAAGCATCTGCATTCACCAAATGTTGTGGGGTTATCCTTAGACATATTCTTCATACCTATACATAGGGAATTGTTAATATATTGTCAAATTTTTCTTGATGACATGTTCTTCAAAAGAATTCACCAAAAATGCATTTTACTTTCTTTAGTATTTTACAGATAGAAAGATGACCATCCTGCTTGCCCTGACCCTGAGCCTGCCTGCCGTTCTGTACATTACTGACTCTGCCCTGGATTACGGACCTCTGCCTGCCCTTGACCTGCCTTTTGCCTGCCCCCTGTTTGGTCAATAAACATCTGTGATTCGAACGGTCTGCATCTGGGTTTTATCCCGAGTCGTGATAGTATGAACTGGCTCTGACTGACCTAGCAGACTCGGACCAGCTCCATAACGTTGTCTCCTCCCAAGGAGCCACCATTGGGAGGAGTTTCAAGGTTTTCTGGAAGGATTCCAGAACTTGGCGGAATGCCACGACCATGTTTTCCATACATTACTGGAGCAAGTCCATTAGAAAGCCAACCACTACCGTAACCTCCCAGCCTCTCAGTAACCCAGCCCTCAGCAGCGCATCCCCTAGCCCACCCCGGCTTCCCGAGATCCCCGTTTACCTCCTCCGGAAAACTCAGGGACCTGTCGGACGTTTCTCTCCAAGTGCTCCCTCATCTTTGAGCTACAACCCTCATCTTTTCCCTCAAACCACTCGAAGTTAGCGTACCTTATAACACTATAACACATGTCCGAGAGGGCTCTCGCCTGGGCTACGGCATTGTGGGTGCAACAAGCCATCGTATGTTTCAATCTGGAGGAGTTCATGGGGAGTGTTTGATTCTCTGTTGTCAGAGAGAGACTACTCCCGCTATGCCAAGACTCCCGTAGTGTGGCAGACTATGCAGTCAATTTCTGCACGTCGGCAGCCGAGAGTGCCAGGAACCCGGAAGCCCTGTTCGACACATTCCTTCATGGGTTATCAGAAGAGGTGAAAGATGAGCTCGCAGCCATGAGCTGTCCATCGACCTTGACTCTTTCATTGCCTTGACCATTTAGATCGTTGGGCGACTACGGGAACGTTGGAGGGAGAGGAGGTCTGTTCTCACTCCCCTTTGCTCGTCAATGGATCCCACCTCGCCTCCGAGGAATCCTGGAAGTCCTTGGCATCTACATTGACGAGAGAATCTGAGATTACCCGAGTTCCCCCGGGAATCACCGAGGTCTGCCGACTCGCCCACTACGGAGCCTATGCAACTTGGCAGAGGTAGATTGTCTCCTTCAGAACAGTTACACAGACTGAACACCAAGAGATGTCTGTATTGGGGGACTGCAGGTCACTACATTTCTACCCGTCTTGTAAAAAGACCCGGCTCATCAGGAAGTGTGAGTATGCTGATGGGCATTACCAATGTCCAGTCTCCCCTTACTCGTTCCTCACTCCATGCCACCCTGCTGTGGGGATACGGATACCAGAAGGCGATGAGTGGAAGACTGCCTTTAGCTCCAATACCTGGTGATGCCATTCGGACTGACCAACACTCCTGCTGTGTTCCAGGCCCTGGTTAACAACGTTCTTCGTGACATGTTGAGCCGGTTCAAGAACTTGTCCTCCATGTCTGGCAAGTCCTCCAGCTTCTTCTGGAGAACCAGCTGTTTGTCAAAGCAGAGAAATGCGAATACCATCCCTCCACCATCTCCTTCTTGGAATACATCATAGCTGTAGGCAACATACAGATGGATCCTGGAAAGGTGAGAGCAGTGATGGATTGGCCACAACCCACCTCCTGATTGCAGCTGTAAAGCTTCATGGGGTTTCCAGCTGTAAAGCTTCCTGGTCTTCATCACTGGTCTCCCTCCATCTGAAGGCAACACCGCTATCCTTACGGTGGTGTACAGGTTTTCCAAACCTGCCCATTTCATTCCCCTCCCCAAGCTCCTCTCATCCCAGTTCATGGCGCAGCACGTCTTCCGGATCCATGGACTTCCGGTGGACATGGTCTCTGACCGTGGTCCTCAGTTCTTGTCCTGGTTCTGGAAGACGTTCTGCACACTCATTGGGTCGTCGGTCAGTCTGTCCTCCGGGTTTCACCCCCAGTCTATTGGCCAGTCAGAGCGAACCAATCAGGACCTGGAGACAACTCTTTGCTGCCTGGTCTCTGCCAACCCTACCACATGGAGCCTGCAACTCGTGTGGGTGGAATACACTCGCAACAGCCTCCCCTGCTCAGCCACTGGTCTCTCGCCTTTTGAGTGTTCGATAAATTATCAACCCCGCTCTTCCCTGAGCAAGAGGTCAGCATCCCCCTGCCGAGATGCCACTGTATCTGGAAGAGAGCCCGGTCTGCTCTTCTCAATACCACCTCCAGGTATCGACGACAGTCGGCTCGCCACCGGACCCCGGTTCCCCGTTATCGTCTCGGGCAGAGGGTATGGCTGTCCACTCGGTATCTGCCCCTCCTGGTGGAGGCCCGCAAACTTTCCCCCCGTTTTACCGGACCTTTCCCCATCTCTAAGATCCTTAGCCCCTATGCTGTTCATCTTCTGTTGCCCCCGCATCCTCCATATAAATCTCACTTTTCATGTATCAAGGAACTTTGATATATGAAAAAGACGGTTAGGAAATCATTACTCTAGTATAGAGCACAAATCCTTAATGTTGTATTTGCTCCAAGCATTGTGTTAGTTGTGCATTCAAGTCTCATATATAATGTATTACTCACTAGTTATTATTCTGAATCATTTATTTATTTTGAATCCTAAACATTTATAGAATTCTGAGTTCATAGAAAATGTATTATTGAGAGGTTATTTATTATTAAAGAGAGAAATGAACAAACAATTGTGTACATGACATACAGACACTGCGAGAGTCCATCAAGCATTAGGTTTTAGACATTAATTTACACTGTATTGTAGCATAGCATGAAGCTTCATTATTGACTGCATATTTGGCAAAAGAATTTGAGGTATATATTAGAGAAAGCTTTAGATGTCTTAAAGAAATATATACTTTTTTGCTTCGTTCCCAAACTCAACATGGATCAATGAGGGCTATACTGTACACCAGTAGTGTCAAACTCATTCCATGGAGGGCCTAGTGTCTGCACATCTTTGTTTTTTCTGTCTATTAAGCCCTAGACAACCAGGTATGGGGAGTTCCTTACTAATTAGTGCCCTTAATTAATCAAGTACAAACTAGGTTCTCTGTGGAATGAGTTTGACACCTGTGCTGTGCTGCTTGAGGCTCTCATTCACACCACTGTTCACTCTGTTTGCTATCAATATACGTAACTTGTCAATTATCTTAAAAGCGTGTCTTGGAACTAGAGGTCGACCGATTATGATTTTTCAACGCCGATACCGATTATTGGCGGACCAAAAAAGCCGATACCGATTAATCGGCCGATTAAAAAAAATATACTTGTAATAATGACAGTTACAACAATACTGAATGAACACTTAATTTAACTTAATATAATACATCAATAAAATCAATTTAGCCTCAAGTAAATAATGAAACATGTTCAATTTGGTTTAAATAATGCAAAAACAAAGTGTTGGAGAAGAAAGTAAAAGTGCAATATGTGCTGTGTAAGAAAGCTAACGTTTCAGTTCCTTGCTCAGAACATGAGAACATATGAAAGCTGGTGGTTCTTTTTAACATGAGTCTTCAATATTCCCAGGTAAGAAGTTTTAGGTTTTAGTTATTATAGGAATTATAGGACTATTTCCCTGTATACCATTTGTATTTCATTAACCTTTGACTATTGGATGTTCTTACAGGCACTTTAGTATTGCCAGTGTAAGAGTATAGCTTCCTTCCCTCTAGTTAGCGCGCGCTAACTAGCTAGCCATTTTACTTCGGTTACACCAGCCTCATCTCGTTAGTTGATAGGGTTGAAGTCATAAATAGCAAAATGCTTGACGCACAACGAAGAGCTGCTGGCAAAACTCACGAACGTGCTGTTTGAATGAATGTTTACGAGCCTGCTTCTGCCTACCACCGCTCAGTCAGATGCTTGTATGCTCAGTCAGATTGTTTGCAACGCAGGACACGCTAGATAATATCTAGTAATATCATCAACCATGTGTAGTTAACTAGTGATTATGATCGATTGTTTTTTATAAGATAAGTTTAATGCTAGCTAGCAATTTACCTTGGCTTACTGCATTCGCGTAACAGTCAGTCACCTTGTGGAGTGCAACGAGAGAGAGGCAGGTCGTTATTGCGTTGGACTAGTTAACTGTAAGGTTGCAAGATTGGATCCCCCAAGCTGACAAGGTGAAAATCTGTCGTTCTGCCCCTGAACAAGGCAGTTAACCCACCATTCCTAGGCCATCATTGAAAATAAGAATGTGTTCTTAACTGACTTGCCTAGTTAAATAAAAGGTATAAAAAATATTTGTCTTTTTTTATATATTTTTTTAATACCGATTTCCGATTGTTATGAAAACTTGAAATCGGCCCCAATTAATCGTCCATTCCGATTAATCGGTCGACCTCTACTTGGAACGCATTTCTTCCACATGCTTTTGTGTTCATGTAGTTCATAGTAATCTGATAACATTGACTGTAAATATGACCTGATCTGAACTTGATGAACTGTAAAATAATATGCACAGGGTTCTCAAACTGTAGCACAACCTTACTGTCTATCAAATGTGGCATTATAGCAGGTAGTGTTAGGGTTTTCATAGTGCTTGTAAGGGTTATTTTTGTCCAGGATAATAAGGCATACACCCAGCAGAAGTACTGACCACTGAAACAGGCCACCTTGTTGCAGCCACCATTCTTCTGTAATGAGAGGATACACACTGGTCAGGAGGATGAAGTCAAGCCATGGAATGCCATACAATGTCAAAGTTACAATAGGCTGGTTATAGGGCTCAGGCTTACCTGTATGTTGGCACAGCAGGATGAGCATTTTTTGCTGTTCTGACCCAAAAGCGGTTTTCCAGGAACTTTCTCTCCTGACTGCCTGAGGCATAGTCTTGCCATAGGCCCTGGAGCCCAGCTATAAGCACAGACAAAAACAGACACAAATACAGAAAATGAACAGTGGTTACTGAGTATTGGCATTCCAGACAGAGCTAAACATTTGAGATGTTAAATGCCATGACAAAGCTTAGAAGCACAGCAATTCAAATACAGTAATTCTGTTTATAATTTCTTTAAGCCACATTGAAAAATTCTCTTCTAAGTTACATTCCACAATCATATACTTTCATTGTAGAGTTTCACACAGCACCAAGGCTCTGAGAGTGTGATTGTTCAACAGACGTTCATGTGGTTCATTTGGTTGTATATAACTTACACTGAATGGTTCTCTTACACTCTGCCAGAGGTAAGGATGACTCAGCAGCTGAGTTAGAGCCTGAGGTCAGGAGTGCCCTCAGTTGACAGTTGGAGAAGCCGTGGTAGGTCCTAAGACAGATATGCAGTCCAGAGTGGACTGGAGCAAGAGGCGGTCGAAACGGGTGAACTGCTCCCCAACCAACTGCTTCACCTTAAACAGTTAATTCTCTGGGTTTAGTTTCCACATAGTGTAGAATAGCAGTTTCACACAGGTTGACTTCAGATATTCACTGAGGAAACTGTATTTCTACTTTCAGCTCTAGAATAAACATCTGTTCACTGCAGTTTTTCATTACCTGTGAGGGTGTAGCTGTGGAGCTGCGCTAAGGCTCTGGAAAGGTAAGACCACTGACTTTCCCGTCTCTGATCTGGACCGTGAAGATTATACTCCAACATGCATTAGTTTCAGTAAACATGGCCCCAGTCTCTGAACTGACTACAGCCTTACTTACTCATGAAGTGTCACGGTCGATGGAAGGAGTGGACCAAGGTGCAGAGTGGTGAGCGTACATGTTCTTTAATTAACAAAAGACGCCGAACAAAACAATACACACTACAAAACAAAACCGTGAAGTTTAAGGCTAAGTGCCAGAAAGAAAGACAACTTCCCACAAACACTGGTGGTGTTCCCAATCAGAGACAACGACAGACAGCTGTCCCTGATTGAGAACCATACCCGGCCAAAACATAGAGATAGAAAATCATAGAAACACAAACATAGAAATGCCCACCCCAACTCACGCCCTGACCAAACCAAAATAGAGACATAAAAAGGCTCTCCAAGGTCAGGGCGTGACAGTACCCTCCCCCCAAAGGTGCGGATTCCGGCCGCAAAACCTAAACCTATAGGGGAGGGTCTGGGTGGGCATCTATCTGCGGTGGCGGCTCTGCAGTGGGACGTAGACCCCGCTCCACCTCTGGCTTGGCCCACTTAGGTGGCGCCTCTAGAGCGGGGACCCTTGCCGCCGACCCCGGATTGAAGGGCGCCTCTGGAAGCTCCGGACTGAAGAGCGCCTCTGGAAGCTCCGGACTGAGGGGCGACACTGGAGGCTCCAGACTGGAGGGCGACGCTGGAGGCTCCGGACTGGACGCAGGCACTGGACTCACCAGGCTGGGGAGACATACAGGGGGCCTCTTCCTTGGCCGAGGCACCGGATACACTGGGCCGTGGAGGTGCACTGGCGGTCTCGAACACAGAGCTGCAACCACCCATTCTTGCTGGATGCCTGCTTCCACCTGGCAAATGCGGGATGCTGGCACCGAGCACACCGGCCTGTGAATGCTCCGCCCCGACACCGTACGCATCACCCCATAGCACGGGGCCTGACCAGTCACATGCTCGCCACGGTAAGCACGGGGAGTGGGCTCAGGTCTCCAACCTGACTCCGTCACACTCCCCGGGCGCCCCCCCGCCAAACATTTTGGAGCTGCCCCTCGGGCTTCCTTGCCAGCCGCGTTCCTTCATAACGATGCCTCTCTGTCTCTACCTGCTCCCAGGGCAGGCGATCCTTTCCGGCCAGGATCTCCTCCCACGTGTAGGATCCCATGCCGTCCAGGATGTCCGCCCATGTCCATTCCTCCTTACCATGCTGCTTGGTCCCGTGTTGGTGGGAAGTTCTGTCACGGTCGATGGAAGGAGCGGACCAAGGTGCAATGTGGTGAGCGTACATGTTCTTTAATTAACAAAAGACGCCGAACAAAACAATACACACTACAAAACAAAACCGTGAAGTTTAAGGCTAAGTGCCAGAAAGAAAGATAACTTCCCACAAACACCGGTGGGTCAAAGGCTACCTAAGTATGGTTCCCAATCAGAGACAACGACAGACAGCTGTCCCTGATTGAGAACTATACCCGGCCAAAACATAGAGATAGAAAATCATAGAAACACAAACATAGAAATGCCCACCCCAACTCATGCCCTGACCAAACCAAAATAGAGACATAAAAAGGATCTCCAAGGTCAGTGCGTGACATGAAGCAGATCCCACAATCATGTAAGCCTGTCCCTCAAACACTCTCTGCCTCTGTCTCTCATCATAGTCCAGCAGATACACCAGGATGTCCATGTCTGTGGCCAACTTTGAGAGGGCCCTGTGGTCAGAGGCTCCAACTTCACTGCCCTCTGTAGCCCTCTGGGAGTCTCCAGCCTCACTGCCCTCTGCAGGCCCCTCTGCGTCTCTGTCCTCAGAAAAGCAGTGAAAGTTACTGGACCCAGTAGAAGAGGACCACACTGACCACTATGTCCTGCCATATCTAATCCAAACACCTGCACACTGCTATGAGCTGAGATACATTGGTCAATGATTACTACACATACAATGATATCTAAAACTCAATACACTTCACAGTATTGAATACATTATTGATAATTTACTCACAAAAGGCTTTAATACACATACACTATATATACAAAAGTAAGTGGACACCCCTTCAAATGAGTGGATTTGTTTATTTCAGCCACACCCATTGGTGACTTGTGTATAAAATCGAGCACACAGCCATGGAATCTCCATAGACAAACATTGGCAGTAAAATGGCCTTACTGAAGAACATACTGTAGTGACTTTCAACATAAAGTAAGCGTGGAAGAGGTATTTTTTTATTGTTGTCTATCAACAATGACAAGCCACCCGAGTCTGACAACTTGGATGGAAAATTAGTGAGGATAATAGCGAATGATATTGCCACTCCTATTTGCCATATATTAAATTTAAGCCTACTAGAAAGTGTGTGCCCTCAGGCCTGGAGGGAAGCAAAAGTTATTTTCCTACCTAGGGATAGTAAAGCCCTCTTTACTGGGTCAAATAGCCTACCAATCAGCCTGTTACCAACCTTTTGTATATTTTTGGAGAAAATAGTGTTTGACCAGATACAATGCTATTTTACAGTAAACAAATTAACAGACTTTCAGCATGCTTATAGGGAAGAACATTCAACAAGCATAGCACTTACACAAATGACTGCTGATTGGCTGAGAGAAATTGATTATAAAAGATTGTGGGGGCTGTTTTGTTAGACTTCAGTGGCTTTTGACATGATCGATAATAGTCTGTTGCTGGAAAAACATATGTGTTATTGCTTTACATCCCCTGCTATATTGTGGATAAAGAGTTACCTGTCTAACACAGAACACAGAGGGTGTTCGTTATTGGAAGCCTCTCCAACAAAATCCAGGTAGAATCAGGAATTCCCCAGGGCAGCTGTCTAGGGCGCCTTCCTTTTTTCAATCTTTACCAACGACAATCCACTAGCTTTGAGTAAAGCCAGTGTATCTATGTATACGGATGACTCAACACTATACACCTCAGCTACCACAGTGACTGAAATGACTGCAACACTTAACAAACAGCTGCAGTTAGTTTCAGAAAGGGTAGCAAGGAATAAGTTAGTCCTAAATATTTCAAAACTAAAAGCAATGTATTTGGAACAAAACATTCACTAAACCCTAAACCTCAACTAAATCTTGCAATGAATAATGTGGTAATTGAGCAAGTTGAGGTGACTAAACTGCATGGAGTAACCCTTGATTGTAAACTGTCATGGTCAAACCATATTGATACAACAAATCAAAATCAAATCATATCATATTTATTTATATAGCCCTTTGTACATCAGCTGATATCTCAAAGTGCCGTCCAGAAACCCAGCATAAAACCCCAAACAGCAAGCAATGCAGGTGTAGAAGCACGGTGGCTAGGAAAAACTCCCTAGAAAGGCCAAAACCTAGGAAGAAACCTAGAGAGGAACCAGGCTATGAGGAGTGGCCAGTCCTCTTCTGGCTGTGCCGGGTGGAGATTATAAAAGAACATGGCCAAGACGTTCAAATGTTCATAAATGACCAGCATGGTCAAATAATAATAATCACAGTAGTTGTCGAGGGTGCAGCAAGTCAGCACCTCAGGAGTAAATGTCAGTTGGCTTTTCATAGCAGATCATTCAGAGTATCTCTACCACTCGTCCTGTCTCCAGAGAGTTGAAAACAGCAGGTCTGGGACAGGTAGCACGTCCCAACAGTAGCTAAGATGGGGAGAAGTCTGTCAATAATAAAGCGCTGCTCTGCATTCTTAACTTAGGGCTGAGATCCCGCTAACGGGATCGATATGACAACAGCCAGTGAAAGTGCAGGGCGCCAAATTCAAAACAACCAGAAATCCCATGTTTAAAATTCCTTAAACATACAAGTATTTCACACCATTTTAAAGATACACTTCTTGTTAATCCCACCACAGTGTCCGATTTCAAATAGGCTTTACGGCAAAAGCACCCAATACGATTATGTTAGGTCAGAGCCAAGTCACAGAAAAACACAGCCATTTTTCCAGCCAAAGAGAGGAGTCACAAAAATCAGAAATAGAGATAGAATGAATCACTAACCTTTGATGATCTTCATCAGATGACACTCATAGGACTTCATGTTACACAATACATGTACAGTGGGGAGAACAAGTATTTGATACACTGCTGATTTGGCAGGTTTTCCTACTTACAAAGCATGTAGAGGTCTGTAATTTTTATCATAGGTACACTTCAACTGTGAGAGACGGAATTTAAAACAAAAATCCAGAAAATCACATTGTATGATTTTTAATTAATTAATTTGCATTTTATTTATTTATTTATTTAATATGCATGTCAATCTCTCCTGGCTCAAAGTGACTTCATCACTACTTGTATTTGTGAGAGGTGTTGACATGTTGAATGCACAAAGCTGTCTGTTTGAACTACTGGCACACAGCTTGGACTCCCATGCATACCCCACAAGACATGCCAGCAGTGGTCTCTTCACAGTCCCCAAGTCCAGAACAGACGTTGGGAGGCGCACAGTACTACATAGAACCATGATTACATGGAGGTCTATTCCACATCAAGTAACTCATGCAAGCAGTAAAATTAGATTAACAAACAAACAAAAATACACCTTATGGAACAGCAGGGACTGTGAAGCAACACAAACATAGGCACAGACACATGCATACAAACACACGATAACATACGCAGTGTACACACGTACACATGGATTTTGTGTTGTGGATTTGTGGTAGTAGAGGAAAGTTCTGAGGGAACACACTTAATATGTTGTGAAATCTGTTGTGAATGTATTGTAAAGTTTCTTTTTTTTTATAACGGCCTTAAATTTTGCTGGACCCCAGGAAGAGTAGCTGCTGCATTGGTAGTAGCTAATGGGGAGCCATAATAAATACAAAAACAAACATGACACCTTTATAGGATGCCACCTTTCCAAAAGGTCAGTCCGTCAAATTTCTGTTCTGCTAGAGCTGCGCCAGTCAACTGTAAATGCTGTTATTGTTAAGTGGTAAAATCTAGGAGCAACAACGGCTCAGCCGCGAAGTGGTAGGCTACACAAGCTCACAGAACGGGACCACCGAGTGCTGAAGCGCGTAGCGTGTAAAAATCATCTGTCCTCTGTTGCAACACTCACTACCGAGTTCCAAACTGCCTCTGGAAGTAACTTCAGCAAAGGAACAGCATTGGGAGCTTCATGAAATGGGTTTCCATGACCGAGCAGTCACACTCAAGCCTAAATTCACCATCGGCTGCGTCGGCTGGAGTGTTGTAAAGCTCCCTGCCATTGGACTATGGAGCAGTGGAAACGTGTTCTTTGGAGTGATGAATCATACTTCACCATCTGGCAGTCCGATGGATGAATCTGGGTTTTGCGGATGCCAGGAGAACGATACCATTTATCTGCTTTACCAGAACACCCTGAAATGTCACACTTGTTATACATCAATAGCATACAATTAAAGGCTATGATAAAACTGGCAGTGAGATCAAAATAATTCAACATCATTGTTCATAATAGTCCTGTGTCACTTCACAAAATCTTCTAAACATATTATTATATGTTTATGAGAAGAATAGGCCTACACTAGATAGAATATTTCAGTCGCTTTGGTTTAGCTCCTGTACTACTGTAAATTTCCTTACCCTCTCTATTGCCTCCCAAATGCTGTTGTGCCCTGCCCATAGGAAACCTTGTTTATTGGAGTGGGAATCCTGGGGTGCTTCACTTCTAGGATGCGCAGCCAATGCTATTGGTCTGAAGTTATAGAGTAGACTGATGCAAGAGTGAACAAGAGCAAGTATTGTCGAGGCAAATTTAGCTAATATTGCCTGCATGAGTCACTGCAAGTGACTCTCCCGTTGGATTGTGTTACATGTTACAAGAAGAGGATCAAAAGTAGTCTACCCCATCCAATCACTGCAACCTGGTCTCAGAGCATTTCATATTATTCTGTATATAAATCCAAAACACTCCATTTAATATGACATGTTACATTTCATATGATATATGTTATTTTGTGGATGTCCATCACCCATTTCATAATTACAATTTGTATTATATATTACGAATTTGCAAAATGTAGAATACATTACGAATTTGCAAAAAAAGTACTATATGTTACGCATTTGCCAAACGTATGTAATGTTATGAATTCTATCTGGCTAACGTTAGCTAGGCTAGGGGTTAGGGTTGAGGTTAGGGTTAAATTTAGGAGTTGGGTTAAATGATTTAGGATTAGGATTATGGTTATGGGAAGAGTTCACTAAAAGGATTAAGGTTAGGGTTAGGGAAAGGTTTAGCGAACATGCTAAGTAGTTGCAAAGTAGCTAAAACGTGGTAAGTAGTTGAAAAGTTGCTAATTAGCTAAAATGCTAAAGTTGTCCGTGATGATATTCAAACTCATAACCTTTGTGTTACTAGACCATCACGTTATACAACTACCCATCCGCTCCAGCCAACCACCCTACTTTCATTTTTGCCCAACCTGGTGTCAAAGCATTTCGTATTATTCTGTACGTAATTCAGAGATACTCCATTTAGTATGATATGTTAAATTTCAAATGTTTACATAAAACAGATCTTTATTTACGTTTAAAAAACGTAAGTAGGGTACAAAAACGTCTAGCAACAAAAATTTTAAACTACAAACTACTTTTGAGCTACTTTGCAACTACTTAGCATGTTAGCTAACCCTTCCCTTAACCTAACCCTAACCCTAACCTTAACCCTTTAACCTAACTCCTAAACTTAACCCTAACCCCTAGCCTAGCTAACATTAGCGAGCTAGCTAACGTTAGCCACATAGCTAGAATTTGTAACATATCATATGTTTTGCAAATTCGTGACATATACATTTTGAAAATGTGTAACATATTGTACGTTTCGCAAATTTTGTAACAAATAATATGAATTGGAATTCAAAACATATTATAGAAAATGGGTGATGGACATTCACAAATGAATACATACCATACCAAACGTAACATATCATACTAAATGGAGTGTCTCGGATTTACATACAGAATAATATGAAATGCTCTGAGACCAGGCAGTTTTGATCTATCTTATGTAACCATACCAAAATTAACATATAATACTAATTTGAGTGTCCTGGATTTACATTTACTATGTTATGTCTAGTCTATGAGACGAGGCCCATCAGTCAGTGACGTCACTCTATGTATGTCTCCCGTCATGTGTTTTCAAAGTTTTATCCGGCATAGCCTTGTGGAATTATTAACACCTTACATTATAGTCTAATTAAAGTATAAAAATGGGTTTATAAATACAGTTGACAGTTGATAGTTTATAAATCTGTACAAACAAGAACACCTACAGATATAGGCCTAGCTGAAATTGTTTGATTGCACTGCTTAAATGGCTACTAAAATTGGATACATAGTAGGTCTTTTCATAGGCGCGGAGAGTAGGGGTGCTTGATAAATTGAAATCATTTAGCTTAATAGCTTATAAAAAAATTGCTGTGGATTAAAAGCACTTACAGTCGGGAAGGCTGCAATTTGGGCAGCACGCAGCCAAATAGAACAGCTTGTTGCGTTGTGGCAATAGATATAATCCATAGAAGGATTTTGGAACTTCAAACCCTGACACTTTGACTGTTAAAGAATCTCTGCTCAAATCTGGGTAAAATATTGAAAGGAATGTGAGTCTTATTAAGTACATTTAGTTATTGCTTGTTTTTCTAAAGTCTACCAACATTGCCAGCAGGCATGCCAGCAGGCATGCCAGCTAAAATAGTCAGATAAACTAGCTACTCTAACTAGATTGATAGCCTGAAATTGCTTTTTGGTAGCTAGTTATGTGGTTGGGTGATTGGGAACCTTTCTGGGCTACCCTAAGCCAACTTCATAAAATTGCTAAGTGGCTAGTATTACAGACAAAAAAACAACACATTTTTATTTTATTTTTAGAAGACAAATCTGAGGGATCACGTGCTCTTGTGCCTCCTATGGGCATGATTGACGCCCCTGTCAATGATGCAAGCACCCAACAAAATATGATTTTTTAAATTATTAATAACACTGTAGATGCCCTTTTATCCATTGGCAGTTTCATGCATGACACCTTCATGCATGACACCTAACATTAATGCTGTTGCTGATATGTATGCACTGGTAATGTTGTGGGAAATGCATAGATTAGACATAATGTCATTGTATATATCCATGGATGAAATATAGATTTGTGTGGACGTGTAGCCTATAATAAATTGCCAAATGTTTGGGGGGAAAGGCACTTTGAAGATGATGGAGGCAGGAAAATGCAGGGTAGTCAAAATGTTTGGGTTAATTGCATTCTGTAAACAGCTCTGACCTTATAGTGATTCCTATTAACACAGGAGAACACATTTGGAAACACCGAAAAGTACAATACTTGTCCTAAGTACATGTACAGTGGGGCAAAAAAGTATTTAGTCAGCCAACAATTGTGCAAGTTCTCCCACTTAAAAAGATGAAAGAGGCCTGTAATTTTCATCATAGGTACACTTCAACTATGACAGACAAAATGAGAAAAAAAAATCCAGAAAATCACATTGTAGGATTTTTTATGAATTTATTTGCAAATTATGGTGGAAAATAAGTATTTGGTCACTTACAAACAAGCAAGATTTCTGGCTCTCACAGACCTGTAACTTCTTGTTTAAGAGGCTCCTCTGTCCTCCACTCGTTACCTGTATTAATGGCACTTGTTTGAACTTGTTATAAGTATAAAAGACACCTGTCCACAACCTCAAACAGTCACACTCCAAACTCCACTATGGCCAAGACCAAAGAGCTGTCAAAGGACACGAGAAACAAAATTGTAGACCTGCACCAGGCTGGGAAGACTGAATCTGCAATAGGTAAGCAGCTTGGTTTGAAGAAATCAACTGTGGGAGCAATTATGAGGAAATGGAAGACATACAAGACCACTGATAATCTCCCTCGATCTGGGGCTCCACGCAAGATCTCACCCCGTGGGGTCAAAATGATCACAAAAATCCCAGAACCACACGGGGGGACCTGGTGAATGACCTGCAGAGAGCTGGGAACAAAGTAACAAAGCCTACCATCAATTAACACACTACGCCGCCAGGGACTCAAATCCTGCAGTGCCAGACGTGTCCCCCTGCTTAAGCCAGTACATGCTTCGTAAGAAGCATTTCAAGGTCCTGGAGTGGCCTAGCCAGTCTCCAGATCTCAACCCCATAGAAAATCTTTGGAGGGAGTTGAAAGTCTGTGTTTCCCAGCAACAGCCCCAAAACATCACTGCTCTAGAGGAGATCTGCATGGAGGAATGGGCCAAAATACCATTAACAGTGTGTGAAAACCTTGTGAAGACTTACAGAAAACGTTTGACCTCTGTCATTGCCAACAAAGGGTATATAACAAAGTATTGAGATAAACTTTTGTTATTGACCAAATATTTATTTTCCACCATAATATGCAAATAAATTCATTAAAAATCCTACAATGTGATTTTCTGGATTAAATTATTTTTTTTGTCTGTCATAGTTGAAGTGTACCTATGATGAAAATTACAGGCTTCTCTCATCTTTTTAAGTGGGAGAACTTGCACAATTGGTGGCTGACTAAATGCTTTTTTGCCCCACTGTATGTATTTAAACCATATATAATATGTTCTTGTAGATTGGATTTTCAAATTACTTATAGACTTTTCCATTAGAATTTCACAGGATGTGATTAGAATAGTTTTTGTAATATTTATTACTGATTAACTACTTTTACAAATCAATCCCAGAAACACTTGGAAAGGGACAGTATGCTACTGCTTTACTCATAACATTAACCATTTATATATCCCTTCGCTTTTTGTATATTCCTATACCTAAAAAGTTCAGTTTAGCTAAACTTCAATTCTGAAAAAGGTGTCCTAACCTGTAGTAGTTCTGGTTAGGTGAAATATTTGAAGCATTAGCACTGTTAAAAGGTGCTGCATGTGGTGTATGAGAATAGCACATTCCTCCTGAATTCCCCTGGCCTAAAAATAATCCTCATTCCCCCTCCCCACAGAGAGAGTTGTGTATCTGCATTGTAGTCAGTGTTCCTTCCCGCCACGGCAGAAAGAGATCGCTCTCAGAGGAGAAATGTAAGGTGTATGTTTGAGGGTAACACCTGAGCAGAGAGGAAGGCTGGTGTCCCACGGGGTTAGGCAACACAAAGCCTTGCTGATTAATGACAGCAGACGCACTGACGGCTCTGCTTTGATGTACACATTCTCCACAGGAAATGTATTCAGTCCCCTGCAACTGTTCCTCCTCCTCCTCCTCCTCCTCCTCCTCCTCCTCGGAGACTACAGCAGACAATACACTGAATGACTCATCTGGAATGGTACTAGAGAGGGCTGCCTCTACAGAGGTAGTACCACCTATCCCCATTAGATGACAGTGTGGCTCCTTCACATGAGACAAGACTAGACAATTGGACCTATGAGATATTACAACCAAATCAAATCCATTTATTTCACAATCAGTAAAATACAGTGATGGGTGCTTGAAATGATCAAAAGCTAAATTCAGAAGGTGTGCCAGTCTTCTGCTCTGCGTTACCATTACTGCAGTGAGTTCTAAAATCCTCATGATATGCTGACTCACACACCAAAGCGTTAAGCACAGAGCCATAGAGGAGCAAACAGCCTCTCAGGACAAATGGACACAAGCTGGTGTCAACAGTCTGAAGTATCATGCTTTTCTTCTCACATTAAACCTGAAACCCACACAACTGTTGGAGCGTTTTATGGATCCTGATAAGAGGCAGAGCTTTGCCTGCAAAGAGCTGTATTGCTTGTCTAATGTTTACCAATTATTTTGCATGTCTGTTCCTTGCCAAGTCAAAAGAGAGATTGCAGTGAGTTGGAAACCATTCATTCAACCTGGCCATGCCAAAACACATTCTGTAATACACACAGTTGAAAAATAAAATCATAACAAAAAAAGTCCATGCTGACTGTGGTGTACTGTATGTTGCTGCAGCCAAGTGATGTATTTGCAGCAGGGTCTGGTCGGGAGAGATAAGGGTGTCAGAACGCTCTGAGGGGCTTGCTCAGTAGAGGAAGAGACAAAAGTTTAAAGACCTCCTTTGATGTGATTTAAAAGTAATCTGCTTCGCTCTAAAGATGTCTCTTTAGTGATGTTGACGATACAGTAAAAACTGTTTTGGAGTCACTGCCTACTCTCGCCTTTTACTTTGAAGTGCTTGTTGTTAAATGCTGCGTCTGGAACTAGGGGTTAGCTTGAGAACTTCAGATTTCAGCTTCCTCATCCCCTTCATCCTATATCCCCCTTTCTCCTCACAGGAAGCTTGCGAATTAGTTCCAGGCTAATTGTTATCCAATTTCATTCCTTCGCCCATCACTGGACAGCTCACCACATATCGATTGTGCTATGTGCTGCAACAATGGCAGAGAACAAGGGATGGAGAAAAAGAAAAAGGGGGAAGGGGAGAGAATTGCTCATTTACAGTGGAACTGTTTTTACCAGGGTGATTCCGCTCCCAGGGGTCATAGCGTATTCCCTTTGACTTGCACAGTGGAGGAAATGGCATTTCCAATATCTGTCTTCCTTACTGTATTCTCTTTTCCTCTCTCATCCCTTATTATTCTCTCGTCTCTCAGTACACAGGAGTAAAGGAGTATTGCCCATGCCATTTTGGAGTCTTGGAGTCTCCTGCACAACATTATAACAGACTGTACAATAGTTGGTCATATCTACATTCTATTCTTATTCTTGTCTTATTTTCTCAGTGAGTGTACGGAGGCTGACATCATGTTTTCAGTCAGTGAATGAAGACCAATAGCTCCGTATTGAGTGGTCTTGATAAATTAAGCAGTGGTCAATTACAGTAACTTAGCAGGTCAACTTGATGAATTAGTCTACCCCCTTAAGTCGTAAAAAGAAACAGTCTTCTCTGAGCTGCAGTCCTTGGTCCTTCAGTCCTTCAATCTCCCCAATAGCCTTTTTGGTTGGGAGACAGCTGTCAAAGGGAAAAGTGGTGTATAGGTCATACTGTGGGCAACATAGTATGATATTAGCCAACTATCACATCTACAGAGTATCTCCAAAATGTGCGATCCCCAATGCATAGTAGGAGTGAGATATATAGCCCAGAAAGACAGAGGGGGAAGGGGTGTATTAGTGGTGCAGAGCATTGACGACAGTCTCAGACAATCCATGACCTTGCCCAGAGAGACAAACTCTGGCAACTTTACTTTTTTACCCCAAAAGCTATTTTTAAAACCCTCTTTGAAGTTGGCACTTAAAAGCTCTAATATAGACACTGAAGGAAGAGTCTAGTGTGGAAGGGATGTTCAGACTTTCAAACTGTGTGTGTATGTCTGTCTGTGTGTGCGTGTGTGCGTGCGTGCGTGCGCGTGCTAGTGTGCATGCTGCAGTGGTGGTGCATCAGTGTGGTTATGTGTGTGCCCATATTAAGTGTGAATACCCTATTACCATTTCCTGCATGCAGAAATACTGTATTAGACGTTGACATACAGCAATAATGTGATGCTTGCTAAAACAGTAAGCATCCTCTTGCTTCCAGCTCACAATGTACCAACACTGTTGGCACTAATCAATAATTTAATGAGTTAACGTTATAACAAAGTGGTATTATAATTCTGCTAAAGATTTGACATCCACCCACTTCTGGGCCTCTCACCTGCCAGATAAGTATTTATTGCCCAGGAGTGGGACACTGGCACCCAGGCGGGCATAATTGATTGTATAAGAGAGAGGTCAATCCAAACATTACAATTCAAGGAAAGCAGGGATGCCACTGCCCAAAAGTAATGCATTATTCAAGCAATGATGCTAATGCTACTGTTCTACAATTGAGACATTTTACCTTCATTTTATACTCTGATTTACAGAGGAATAATAGTACATAGAATGTATGTAACCATATCTTGCATGCAGTACTTGTAATGTGGTGTGCAGGGGGTTTGCAGGGGGTTTGCAAGGCAGGTGTGATACATAATCACAGCAACTATAATGGGGATTATGTAATTGATGTACTCATATATAAATATCTGACAATCATAAACCTTACTCTTTTTTACCGGGTGAACTGAAAGGTCTCTCCACAAAGTTCTCCATTTGGTAAGGTTATACTGCTGTGTCCTCTATCAGCTCTGTGGGTGCATCCCTACAATGCTGCCTCACAGTGGACAGTTGGCATGAACATTTTATGTGGAAATGGAATAGAAATAATGAGACTGGCTGTTCTGTTCCGAGCTCTCTGTTGGCTTGGCTGAGGATGCAGGACATGAGAGGTTGGGGTGTTGATGAAAGGAGCTGTAGTAAGATAGCTGCAGCTCACTTTGAGGGTGCATTAATTATTTCATCCCTTTTGATGTCTATTTGACTCAGTTTGACACAAACTCAGATACCAATTGCCTTCCTTGTCATTTGTTGATTTAATAACATTCAAAGGGAATTGTAACTAGGCCTACAAAAAAAGCCAGTTTTGAGTTATGTCACTATGAAACAAGTGTGCTCAGATTGACTAGGGAGCAGGAACTTAGAAAAACACCTAATAAATTAACAATATCATCTAGCAAATAAATGCTTTCAGTTGTCATTTCGTTGCTCTTTGTGACATTTATTGGGGCCATTCCACGCCAGCGGGAGTGGAAAATATTTTTGGTATCTCACATTGTTCTGGTAAATCCAACGTCAGGAACTTAATTGGGAGAAAGGATTGTTTTTTAACATGCTTTTAACATTTGTATCACAAACCATATTTTTGAAAATCATGATGAAATTGAACATTTCAGGCCCTTTTTAGACCTGTACATGCCTCCTGTAAGACCTTATGATCCGGACAACATCTTAGTGTTGTTATACTAATTATAGTGTCTTCTGGAGTATAGAGTATGTCTAGATTCTCAAATCATTAAAATGAAGTATGTCTAGATCATGTCTAGATCATTTTTTCACCATAAAAAAATCTCTAAACTACCCTTTTAGATTTGGTACATTTCTTTTTTTTCCCCCAATTTTGTGGTATCCAATTGTTTTTAGTAGCTACTATCTTGTCTCATCGCTACAACTCCCATACGGGCTCGGGAGAGACGAAGGTTGAAAGACATGCGTCCTCTGATACACAACCCAACCAAGCCGCACTGCTTCTTAACACAGCGTGCATCCAACCCGGAAGCCAGCCGCACCAATGTGTCGGAGGAAACACCGTGCACCTCTCAAACTCACTCAGGAGACAAACACGCACTGCACACAAAACAAGCTTCTGCAAAGAACAACAGAAAACAACTATTTTAACAGGGAAATCATAATGAGTGAATAGGACACACCTGAGTGTCATGAATGTCTCTAGGAGGGTCTCTGCCGCCCTCTGGTGACAGGTGGAACCATGACAGTACCCCCCCTTCTAGGAACATCTCCAGATGCAGAGCCAGGATGACCACCACATAGTTAGTTGACGTGCCGAACAAGTCCTGGATCCAGGATGTCCGGGGTAGGCACCCACGTCTGCTCCTCGAGGCCGTAGCCCTCACAGTCCACCAGGTACTACAGGGTGCCTCGGACATGATGAGCCTCTAGCAGATGCCGGACAGTGTAGGCCGGGCGACCATCAACAAGTCGAGAGGGCGGAGGGGCAGGTGTGGGGGAGAGAAGGGACTTGAGATGGGAGACATGGAAGGATGGGCAGACCCTCATAGACCTGGGAAGCTGGAGATGATAGGTGACTCAGGATCTTGAATGGTCATATGTAGCGTGGAGCTAGCTTCCGTGAGCCCACCTTTAAGGGAAGATCACGGGCGGACAGCCACACTCGTTGCCCCCTGGTGGAGGAGCCGAAGAGGCCTTTTGTGCCGGCTTGCCTGGTGTTGGTGTCGGGTAAAGGAGCGGAGCAAGGAGGATCGCACTCTGATCCAGGTGCGGCAACATCCTCGGCTGATGGCACACCTACTTCGGCCTCTTGTTAAGGAAACATCGGAGGGGGGGCGAACCCGAACTGACACTCGAATAGTGACAGTTCGGCAGTATGTTTTGAGCATTCTCCGCCCAAAAGAGGAACTTGCTCCAGTTGCAGGCCTGGTTGGAGACGAAACAGCAAAATAACTTCTCCAGCTCCTGGTTGGCCTGCTCCGTTTGCCCATTAGACTGTGGGTGGAACCGCGAGGAGAGACTCACCAACGTGCCCAACAGGGAGCAGAAGGCTTTCCAATACCTAGCAACGAGCTGGGACCCACGATCCGAGACAATGTCCTGGGGAAGTCAGTGTAGTCGAAATAAATGGGTAATCATGAGATCAGTGGTCTCCTTCACTGAGTGGAACAAGGGGTAAGGTAATGAAATGACATATAGTTTACTCTGCAGAAAGCGTCTTAGGACTTTGTGGACGTGCAGGATGTGTTCTGGAAGGTTCTTGGAGAATATCAGAATGTTGTCGAGGTAAACAAATGTGAAATGATTCAACATATCCCTAAGAGTGTCCCTGACCAATGCTTGGAAGACTGCTGGTGAGTTCGATAATCCAAACGGCATGACTAAATACTCAGTGGCCACTAGGGGTGTTAAAGGCAGTTTTCCATTATTCTCCCGCCCTGATTCTCACCAGATTGTAAGCATTGCGGAGGTCCAGTTTGGTGAAGAATTTGGCCCCCTGGGCCAGATCCAAGGTGACGGACATCAGGTGGAGGGGATTCTTAATCGTGATCCTGTTCAGCCCTCGGTAGTCGATGCAGACCTCTGTCCTTCTTTCCCATGAAGAAGAAACCTGCATGCAGCGACTCCCAAATGTTGTCCATTACTGCAGCTTTAGGGATCGAGAGGGAGTAAAGATGGCCCCGGGGAGGGGTGGAGCCAGGTAGGAGTTCTATTGCGCAGTCATATGGTTGGAGGGTGGCGAGAGAGCAAAGAAGTCTTGGTCTTCAATGGATGCGGGGGGATGTGGTGAGGCTCTAGGTGGGGGTCTTAGACATTTTGTCTGGCAGTTCTTAATAACCCAGTCTAGAAGGTGTCCCATGGTCCAGGATAGTAGTGGGTTATGTAGTGCTAGCCAGGGGTGCCCTAGGATAAGGGGGTTCTCAGGAGCTGTGATCAAAAGAAAACTAAGAGTCTGAGTGATTCACCCCAACCTGCAGTAGAATGGGCCTGGTCTGATATTCCAACTGGCTGGAGCCAATGGGGCGTTCATTGAGGGCTTGAATCTGCAGAGGGATGGGACATTTCACGCTTGGGATTTATATTCTCTGGTGAAGTCTTGATCAATTAAATGATCTGCCGGCCTTCGGAGTCCACAAAGGCTTAAATCTGGTGCTGATGGTTGTCCCAGTGGAGAGTTATGGGTAGTGACAGACGGTGACTGGGTAGCCGGGGGGTAACTGCACAGCTCGTCAGAGTCTCCCCTTGTCCTGGCAAGCCCTGGCATTTTCCGTAAGCTCTGGGCATGTAGCACGGAGACGGCCTGGACCTCCGCAGTAGAGGCTCAGCCTTTGTGCATGCTCCGGTCACGCTCTGGTGGGCTCAGACATGCGCGTCCCAGCTGCATGGGCTCCTCAATGCTGGATTCGGGGGGCTTGGGGTGCTCAGGAAACCGGGATACTTGGTTTGTGTCAAAAAAAGCTCTGTCTCATGCATTCTTGGAGGCGGTTGTCAACCCTGATTGTCAGCGTTATCAGGGACTCGAGGTCCTCTTCCAGTTCCCGAGAGGCCAGGTCATCCTTGATGGAGACAATCCCTGGTGGAAAGTGGTGACCAGTGCCTCCGTATTCCACCTACTCTCGGCGGCAACGGTGCGGAACTCAATAGCGAAGTCAGCCACTTGTCTGGCCCCTTGGCGTATGTTGAACAGTCGGCTGGCCGCTTCTCGTCCCCCGACTGGGTGGTCGACTACTCGTCGCTGCTCGGCAGTGAAGCCTGATACAGCGCTGCAGGATGGTGGCTGCTGTTCCCACACCGCCGTTGCCCATGCCAGGGCCCTGCCCGAGAGCAGAGATATGATGTAGGTGATCATGGCCCGATCGGTATGGAACGAGGATGACTGTAGCTCGAACACCAGAGAGCACTGGGTGAGGAACCCCTTGCATTTTCCCAGGTGGCCGTCATACCACTCAGGGGCTGGGATCCTGGGTTCCTGATGCAGGGGTTCCCTGGAGGAACTATGGCGACGCTTGCAGCACTGGTTGTTGAGACTTGGATATTGGCTCCTCTTGGTTTGGGTTTGGACTGTGGTTGGAGGGAGTCGGTAAGGTCCCGGAGGGTCTCTGATGTCTGGAAGAGTTGTTCTTGCTGCCGCTCCAGCAGTGCTCCTTGGTGGGTTACAACATTCTTGATCTGGATGATCTCTGCTGGGTTCATGTCGTTGGCAGAAGCTTGCTGTGAAATGGTGAGGTTGGACCCAGGTGCAGCGATGAGACGAGACGAGGAATCATTGGTTATGGATAAACATAATACTTTACTGAGAAACAATAACGGAAGGATCACAGTAACACTGGGGAAAAACCACTACGTCTCGAAAACTCACTCAGGAGCCAACTGCACACGGCACACAATTCAAGCTTCTGCAAAGGACAGCAGAAAATATACCTCTTTTAATAAGGAAATCATAATGAATGAATAGGACACACCTGAGTGTCATTAATGTCTTTATGATGGTCTCTGCCACCCTCTGGTGACAGGTGGAACCATGACATTGATGTGTTGTCTGACACACAATCTCAAACTCTCCATCACATACGGTATTCATTAGATGTACAGGTTCTTCATGCAGTAGTGTTCCCATGCAGTAGTGTTTTAATTTAGTCCCCATTGGGCTTCATGTATTGATCTTTACCAGTTGAATCTGATTGGCACCCACACAAATATTTTTTATAAAGCAGTAGTAAAATAAGTTATGATCTCTAGTCAATGAGGATCCCCAATTCGATTACTTAGTGGATGTGTATTACAGGTAAATCAAATCAAATGCTGACCCTCTTCATAATCAGATAGGTATGCTCTTTCTCTCTCTTGTGTGCAGACTCACAGTCATAAGCCAGGAAAAATATCATCAACCTCTCCTAAAACACTACACTCTGCTAGTGTATACACCCTTATGTTATACTAGGTAAATGGTGTTTCCATAGCTATGGCTGACAGTGAGGACTTGTGAAGATCAGAATCAACAACCTCAGCATAATCAAAAGATATTTGCTTTGTGAGAAGATGTTCAAGTTCAGTTGTTAAAGTTCCCAGTGATTGTTATATAAAATAACAATTGAAAAGTACCAATGGCCTGGCTTTGGCCCTAGGTGAGAGCAGGTCTGCGAGAGCCATGGCCCAGTGAGACATAGGTACCAGCCTGTGTAGATGGAAACAAAAAAGTCTGAGCCTTTTGGGTAAAACACCAAGGTAAATCCTCACTGGAAATGCGCCATTGTCCACTCCATGGATATTCTGCATCTGGTTCTTTGGTTGAAGGTGCATAATATTTCCCTGTTGTATTCTGTACCTAATTCTCACTGCTGCCCTGATGATCAAAAGCGTCCTTCAATCTCCCCACCTTCTACAGACAGTCCTCTGTAGGATCCTCTCCATCCTCCTGACAGGATCAACGGACCTAGAGGGCCACTCGTTCATACTTGAGACTTCAGAACTTTTTCAGTCCCACATATCTATCTTCCTCTAGTCTGTATCCTAACCCTTAGACCACACCAACATCTGAAATTTCAGGTGAGATGTTTTTTTAAATCTTGTGAATCATGTTTTTCTCTGATATTCTTCCAATCATTCCCGCTAACCGATGACCTAGTAACTCTTACCTGAAACAGGGTGAGGGATACATTCAGTTCTATATCAGGGGAATATAACCTTACCTTTCTTCCTCTGACCATTGCAAAGGGTGATCCATAATATCAGTGTTTTGACTATGCATGTAATAAAATATGTATAAAAATCCATGCAACCGCAACAAAAGCTCTTTCCGAGTTGTAGGGAATAAATAAGAGCGAGGTTCCCGTCAGCGTGAAATGCATGGGTATGTGTGATCGAGAAGCATGGAGTTAATGGTGAAGGCAGGCTTCAAAGCGATGTTAGAATCCATTATCCCCTGACTTCCTTTTTTCCAACTGTCATTTCCACTCAAACCTGTGAGGATGAAATGGGGAAAGTGAGAATGTGGAGATAAAAAAGGGACATTGACTTGACAGCACTTCTGTGCATTGCCTGCATTGTATAAAACATGGAGCATTAGAACCCTGTCTTATTGAAATAGCTAAGTGCAGAAAAAAGATCCTTCTCTAACATTGGCACACACACATACACACAGGTACTGCATCTACATAGACTTTACCACCACTTTCACCTGTAAGATCTGTCTTTCCATCTGTCTTTCTGTGTCCAGGCAAATACATTGTAATGCATGGTATTAGCTTACATTAAATCAAATCAAATTTATTTATATAGCCCTTCGTACATCAGCTGATATCTCAAAGTGCTGTACAGAAACCCAGCTTAAAACCCCAAACAGCAAGCAATGCAGGTATAGAAGCACGGTGGCTAGGAAAAACTCCCTAGAAAGGCCAAAACCTAGGAAGAATTCAAGAAGTTGCATGAAGTGGTATAAAGAGTAGAAAACAAGCATCAGTCTTTGTATCACAGCCTCTACTTGATTTGTTTGCATAAAATTTGTCTATCCATGAGCTGTTGCCCATTCTAGTGTTGTCTCTATTTTACTATGGGGCTATGATAAACCTTTACTGATGAACTCGTTCCGATGAACTCGACTGGGACAGTTGAAATAATTCACCATGCTCGGTGCATTGACAACAATTGAAAAATTCACCATACTCTGATAGTGAAATATCTCATACTATCAAGTGAAATATTTATTCATTTTTACATACATCTAGCTTAAATTATGTTTTTGTTTCCTGCATCATCGCATGGTACTCTACATCCCTGCGAGGGCTTTCTGCATAACTAATCAAAAGCATTAGCATCTGGATGCACATTTTGGCAGCTTTGATGTAGCAGGTGTGTCATCCATTACAGCGTGGGCGGATGTTCCCACATACAAACCTAGGTATGGGGGATAGAACAAAGAAAACACAACAAAAATAATCAGTTTGGTGTGCATGGGCTTGGTTTTTACCAACTTAGCATAATCATAACCAATTTCATTACAAGACAGAGTTGTGCTTTGATGTATAAATGAATGAGTGAAGTATCTTATTTTGGCTATAATCCATCAATTTTCCATCTGTTACTGACACACAAGAGGTTCTCGAGGGGCAGACAGAAATGATCGTCCTCTGAACCAGAGATCATTACAGCAGAGGCGTTATTTGACAGAACCAACATCCATGCACGCAATCATACAAACATGATGGAGCATCTATTTTAGGAACAATGTACGATCAAAAGCTAGAAGAAAGACACTGTTACCACTACATAGAATATTGTGACAGAGAGTAATTTTACTCCTTGGGAATAAATGAAGGTTTTAGTTACAAAATAACATGCAGCTCTTTTCATGTCAATACATGATTCCCAAGATAGTAATCAATTTCTTAAACAGATGACTTTTTGATATAGCACCAGTCAATTTTCAATAGTTCACCATGGAGAAAAAGAAAAGAGGGCATAAAACACAGACAGTTCTGTCTTTTCATCCTCATTCACCAAAAAAGCAGACAATGAAAACCACTTGAATGTAGAGAAGTAATAGATGAGGATAATAAGGAGACAAAGAGGTTTATTCGGGGTCTTCTGTCCGTGATATGTGGCTGTGTGAAATGAAAAGCTGAGTGTGTTAAAGGGATAGTTCACCCAAATTACAAAAGTACATATTGGTTTCCTTACACTGTAAGCAGTACAGTGCATTCAGAAAGTAATCAGACTCATTGACTTTTTCCACATTTTGTTACATTACAGCCTTATTCTAAAATGGATTACATTGTTTTTTTCTCTCACCAATCTACACACACTACCCCGTAATGACGAAGCATGTCTGCTTTGTTGAAGCACGTTTGGCAGCGATTACAGCCTTGAGTCTTCCTGGGTATGACGCTACATACTTGGCTCACCTGTATTTGGGGGGTTTCTCCCATTCTTCTCTGCAGATCCTCTCAAGGTCTGTCAAGTTGAATGTGGAGTGTCGCTGCACAGCTATTTTCAGGTCTCTCCAGAGATGTTCGATTGGGTTTTAGTCCGGGCTCTGGCTGGGCCACTCAAGGGTGCAGGCCAGGCAGCAGGCTGTTAGCCAGCCTGCCAGCTTAGTGGAGTCTGCCACTAGCACAGTCAGTGTAGTCAGCTCAGCTATCCCCACTGAGACCGTGTCTGTGCCTCGATCTAGGTTTGGGCAAAACTAAACATGGTGGTGTTAGCCTTAGCAATCTCAGTGGAATAAAGACCTCCTCCGTTCCTGTCATTATTGAAAGAGATTGTGATACCAACACATCTCAAAATAGTTTTAATAGTTATAATCAAAGCAGTTATAATCAATGAACTAATCACTGATCATAATCTTGATGTGATTGACCTGACTGAAACATGGCTTAAGCCTGATGAATTTACTGTATTAAATTAGGCCTCTCCTCCTGGTTACACTAGTGACCATATACCCCGTGCATCCCGCAAAGGCAGAGGTGTTGCTAACATTTATGATAGCAAATTTCAAATTACAAAAAAAAGTATGCGTTTTCATCTTTTGAGCTTCTAGTCATGAAATCTGTGCAGCCTACTCAATCACCTTTTGTACCTACTGCTTACAAGCCTCCTGGGCTGTTTACAGCATGCCTCACTGAGTTCCGTGAATTCCTATTGGATCTTGTAGTAATGGCAGATTGTCACTCCCTGATCTGTTTCACCTGTTCTTGTGATTGTCTCCACCCCTTCCAGGTGTCGCTTATTTTCCCCAGTGTATTGATCCCTGTGTTTCCTGTCTCTCTGTGCCAGTTCGCCTTGTATGTTAGTCAAGTCAACCAGCGTGTTTTTCCCGTACTCCTTTTGCTATTCTCCTTTTGATAGTCTTCCCAGTTTTGACCCCTGCCTGAATCTGGACTACTTTCCCGCCTGCCTGATCATCCTGCCTGCCCTTCGGTACCTTTCGGACTCTGAACTGGTTTTGACCATTTTGCCTGTCCATGGCCATTAGGCTTTCTCTTATAGAGCTCCATTTTTATGGAATGGTCTGCCTATCCATGTGAGAGACACAGATTTGGTCTCAACCATTAAGTCTTTATTGAAGACTCTTCTCTTCAGTAGGTCCTATGATTGAGTGTAGTCTGACCCAGGAGTGTGAAGGTGAACGGAAAGGCACTGGAGCAACGAACCGCCCTTGCTGTCTCTGCCTTGCCTGTTCCCCTCTCTCCACTGTGATCCTCTGCCTCTAACCCTATTACAGCAGCTGAGTCACTGGCTTACTGGTGCCCATCCATGCCGTCCCTAGGAGGAGTGCTTCACTTGAGTGAATTGAGTCACTGACGTGATCTTCCTGTCCGGGTTGGCGCCCCCCTAGGGTTGTGCCGTGGTGGAGATCTTTGTGGGCTATACTCGGCCTTGTCTTAGGATAGTAGGTTGGTGGTTGAAGATATCCCTCTAGTGGTGTGGGGGCTGTGCTTTGGCAAAGTGGGTGGGGATATATCCTGCCTGTTTGGCCCTGTCTGGGGAAATCGTCGGACAGGGTCACAGTGTCCCCCGACCCCTCCTGTCTCAGCCTCCAGTATTTATTCCTATAATAGTTTGTGTCGGGGGCTAGGGTCAGTCTGTTAAGTCTGGAGTATTTCTCCTGTCTTATCCGGTGTCCTGTGTGAATTTAAGTATTCTCTCTCTCTCTCGGAGGAGGAGGAGGAGGGCCTGAACCCTAGAACCATGCCTCAGGACTACCTGGCCTGATGACTCCTTGCTGTCCCCAGTCCACCTGGTCGTGTTTCTGCTCCAGTTTCAACTGTTCTGACTGCTATGGAACCCTGACCTCTTCACAAGACATGCTACCTTGTCCCAGACCTGCTGTTTTCAACTCTCTAGTGACAGCAGGTGCGGTAGAGATAATCTGAATGATCGGCTATGAAAAGTCAACTGACATTTACTCCTGAGGTGCTGATCTCATGAGGTCCTGACCACCCTCTACAACCGCTTTGATCATTACTATCTGACCCTGCTGGTCATCTATGAACATTTCAACATCTTGGCCATGTTCTGTTATAATCTCCACCCGGCACAGCCAGAAGAGGACTGACCACCCCTCATAGCCTGGTTCCTCTCTAGGTTTCTTCCTAGGTTCCGGCCTTTCTAGGGAGTTTTTCCTAGACACCGTGCATCTACACATGCATTGCTTGCTGTTTGGGGTTTTATGCTTGGTTTCTGTACAGCACTTTGTGACATCAGCTGATGTAAGAAGGGATTTCTAAATACATTTGATTGATTGATTCAGAGACTTGTCCCAAAGCCACTTCTGCGTTGTCTTGGCTGTGTGCTTTGCGTCATTGTCCTGTTGTAAGTTAAAACTTTGCCCCAGTCTGCGGTCCTGAACACTCTGGAGCAGTTTTTCATTATGGATCTCTATACTTTTCTCAGCTCATCTTTCCCTCAATCCTGACTAGTCTCCCAGTCCCTGCCCCTGAAAAATATCCCCATAGCATGATGCTGCCACCAACATGCTTCACCATAGGGATGGTGCAAAGTTTCCTCCAGACGTGACGCTTGGCATTCAGGCAAAATAGTTCAATCTTGGCTTCATCAGACCAGAGTATCTTGTTTCTCATGGTCAGAGTCCTGTAGATGCATTTTGGCAAACTCTAAGAGGGCTATTATGTGCCTTTTACTGAGGAGTGGCGTCCGTCTGGCCACTCTACCATAAAGACCTGATTGGGGGAGTGCTGCAGAGATGGATGTCTTTCTGGAAGATTCTCCCATCTCCACAGAGGAATACTAGAGCTCTGTCAAAGTGACCATCGGGTTCTTGGTCACCTCCCTGACCAAGGCCCTTCTCCCATGTCTGCTCAGTCTGGTCGGGCAGCCAGCTCTAGGAAAAGTCTTGGTGGTTCCAAACTTCTTCCATTTAAGAATGATGGAGTCCACTAGGTTCTTGATGACTTTCAATGCTGCAGAAATGTTTTTGTACACTTCCCAGATCTGTGCCTCGACACAATCCTGTCTCAGAGCTCTACGGTCAACCTGATAGTTTGGTTTTTGCTCTGACATGCACTGTCAACTGTTGGATCTTTTATAGACAGGTGTGTGCCTTTCAAAATCATGTCCAATCAATTGAATGTACCACAGTTGGACTCCAATCAAGTTGTAGAAATATCTCAAGGATGATCAATAGAAACAGGATGCACCTGAGCTCAATTTTGTCTGTATACTTATGTAAATAAGATATTTCTATAAAAATAAATAAATAAATAAATAAATAAGCTTTGATTTAGCTTTCCTGGCATTGTTTCCAAATGCATATATTTTATGTGGCACAAATCCCATTCAAATCATGGGGCCCATATTAGCATTTTTTGCGCATCGTCTATGTGGCTTTGCTGAGCTTCACAATACATTTTAGATACTTTCAGATTATTTGGTAAGATCTGGGAAAAATATGACTATCGGTCCCATAACTTCAATGGGATTTCTACCACAAAGGCTAAAATATTAGCATTTGGAAACAGTGCCATGGAAGCTAAACCAAAGCTTGGATTGCTTTGTAATTTGGGTGAACTATCCCTTTAAGCAGATAAAAACAGCTGGTGGGAAACCAAAGGGAAAGGACAAAATGCATTCTGCCAATGTGGCGTTATGTTACTACATATAAAAACCCAGCCGCTGTAGCAAAGTAAAAATGATTATTACTATTCTCACGCTTCGAGTAAGAACTTTGAGGATAAATAGTGTAAAGTATGGAGTGAGACTGACTGAAATCACTACTATACAGTAAATGTATTTTGGTCCAGAAGTATTCTAGGTATTGTTGCAAAGGGAGGGTATATTACTGGTAACTTTCTAAATGTACCAGTAAACTACCAGAATTTGGGATCTTTCAAGGATTTAAAGTAAATCTATGGCAAGACATCTAGTGGACCTTTTGGGTACTTCAGATTGTCACAGGTGTCTGTAGTCTCTGTCCCTCTGTGTGGCCGTATCGCATGTAAAATATATGAAGTAATTTAATACGATTTTAAAATAAAACAATGAATTACAAAGCTGTAGAATATTATCCTAAATACAAACCATAAATTTAGTGAATACTATTGGTGTTTAATATGAGGGTTTCAGCATGAAATATCCTTTATATAATATATAAAAAAATTTACAAACTCGTATTTATTTTACTGTGTCAATATGGATTTTTTGTCAATGTCAAACTGTTGGCAGTTTTGAAAAATGTCAATAGCTGGAAATTTGCAGAGTTCATTGAAAATAATGCCATTGTTGATTAGACGCTTCAATAAATATTATATTTTCTCTTTAACCATTGGTCTATCTACGAGACACTCATAGACAACATGGACAAAGATATAATTACATTAACACTACAGTAAGCTACAAAGTATTGGGACAGTGACCCATTTTTGGTGTTTCTGCTATGTACTCCAGCACTTTGGATTTTAAGTGATACAATGACTATGCTGTTAGTGCAGACTTCCAGCTTTCATTTGAGGGTACTTTCATCAATATTGGGTGAACCGTTTGGAAATTACAGCACTTTTTGTACCTTTTAGGGGACCAAAAGTATCTGGACAAATTCACTTATATCTGTATTAAAGTAGACAAAAGTTTAGTATTTGGTCCCATATTCCTAACACACAATGATTACATCAAGCTTGTGACTCTATAAACTTATTGGATGCATTCATTGTTTGTTTTGGTTCTGTTTCAGATTATTTTGTGCCCAACAGGAATGAATGGTACATAATGTATTGTGACATTTTGGAGTCACTTTTATTGTAAAAATTATAGAATATTTTTCTAAACATTTCTACATTAATATGAATGATACCATGATTACAGATAATCCTTAAGGAATCATGAATAATGATGAGTGAGAAAGTTACAGACGCACAAAAATCATAGCCCCCAAAATGCTAACCTCCCCTGTTATTGTAATGGTGAGAGGTTAGCATGTCTTGGGGCTAGGATATTTGTGTGTCTGTAACTTTCTCACTCATTATTATTAATGATTATTCATTGTATCATTAAAATTTAAAGTGCTGGAGTACAGAGCCAAAACAAAAACATAAATGTTCACTGTCCAAATACTTTGAGCTCACACACTACCAGTCAAATGTTTTAGAACACCTACTCATTCTAGGGTTTTTCTTTATTTGTATTATTTTCTACATTGTAGAATAATACTGAAGACATCAAAACTATGACAAAACACATATGGAATGATGTACTAACCAAAAAAGTGTTTAACAAATTAAAATATATTTTATATTTGAGATTCTTCAAATAGCCACCCTTTGCCTTGATGACAGCTTTGCACACTCTTGGCATTCTCTCAACGCATCTCCTTCCTGAGCTGTATGACGGCTGTGTGGTCCCATGGTGTTTATACTTGTATACTATTGTTTGTACAGATGAACATGGTTCCTTCAGGTGTTTGGAAATTGCTCCCAAGTATGAACCAGACTCGTGGAGGTCTAAAAAAAAATTCTGAGGTCTTGGCTGATTTATCTTAATTTTCCCATAATGTCATGCAAAGAGGCACTGAGTTTGAAGGTAGGCCTTGAAATACATCCACAGGTACACTTCCAATTGACTCAAATGATGTCAATTAGCCTATCAGAAGCTTCTAAAGCCATGACATCATTTTCTGGAATTTTCCAAGCTGTTAAAAGGCACAGTCAATTTAGTGTATGTAAATTTCAGGCCCACTGGAATTGTGATACAGTGAATTATAAGTGAAATAATCTGTCTGTAAACAATTGTTGGAAAAATGACTTGTGTCATGCACAAAGTAGATGTCCTCACCGACTTGCCAAAACTATAGTTTGTAAACAAGAAATGTGTGGAGTGCTTGAAAAACAAGTTTAATGACTCCAACCTCAGTGTATGTAATCTTCCGACTTCAAATGCATATTTATTTTGTACAATTATCCAACCTCTCTTTCATATTGTCTGAGATCCCCAAGGACTGGAAAGCTGCCGCGGTCATCTCCCTCTTCAAAGGGGGGAGACACCCTGGACCCAAACTGTTACAGACCTATATCCATCCTGCCCTGCCTATCTAAGGTCTTCGAAAGCCAAGTCAACAAACAGATCACTGACCATCTCGAATCCCGGAATCTGGTTTCCGAGCCGGTCACGGGTGCACCTCAGCCACGCTCAAGGTACTAAACGATATCATAACTGCCATCGATAAAAGACAGTACTCTGCAGCCGTTTTCATCGACCTGGCCAAGGCTTTCGACTCTGTCAATCACCATATTCTTATCGGCAGACTCAGTAGCCTCGGTTTTTCTAATGACTGCCTTGCAGACAGAGTTCAGTGTGTCAAATCGGAGGGCATGTTGTCCGGTCCTCTGGCAGTCTCTATGGGGGTGCCACAGGGTTCAAATCTCTGGCCGACTCTTTTCTCTGTATATATTAATGATGTTGCTCTTGCTGCGGGCGATTCCCTGATCCACCTCTACGCAGACGACACCTTTCCGTATACTTCTGGCTCTTCCTTGGACACTGTGCTATCTAACCTCCAAACGAGCTTCAATGCCATACAACACTCCTTCCGTGGCCTCCAACTGCTCTTAAACGCTAGCAAATTCAAATGCATGCTTTTCAACCGTTCGCTGCCTGCACCCGCATGCCCGACTAGCATCACCACCCTGGATGGTTCCGACCTAGAATATGTGGACATCTACAAGTACCTAGGTGTCTGGCTAGACTGTAAACTCTCCTTCCAGACTCATATCAAACATCTCCAATCTAAAATCAAATCTAGAGTCGGTTTTCTATTTCGCAACAAAGCCTCCTTCACTCACGCCGCCAAACTTACCCTAGTAAAACGGACTATCCTACCAATCCTCGACTTCGACGATGTCATCTACAAAATAGCTTCCAATACTCTACTTAGCAAACTGGATGCAGTTTATCACAGTGCCATCCGTTTTGTTACTAAAGCACCTTATACCACCCACCACTGCGACCTGTATGCTCTAGTCGGCTGGCCCTCGCTACATATTCGTCGCCAGACCCACTGGCTCCAGGTCATCTACAAGTCCATGCTAGGTAAAGCTCCGCCTTATCTCAGTTCACTGGTCATGATGGCAACACCCACCCGTAGCACGCGCTCCAGCAGGTGTATCTCACTGATCATCCCTAAAGCCAACACCTCATTTGGCTGCCTTTCCTTACAGTTCTCTGCTGCCTGTGACTGGAACGAATTGCAAAAATTGTTGAAGTTGGAGACTTTTATCTCCCTCACCAACTTTAAACATCAGCTATCTGAGCAGCTAACCGATTGCTGCAGCTGTACATAGTCCATCGGTAAATAGCACACCAAATTTACCTACCTCATCCCCATACTGTTTTTATTTATTTACTTTTCTGCTCTTTTGCACACCAGTATCTTTACCTGCACATGACCATCTGATAATTTATCACTCCAGTGTTAATCTGCTAAATTGTAATTATTCGCCTACCTCCTCATGCCTTTTGCACACAATGTATATTGACTCTTTTTTTCTTTGTTATTTATTCTACTGTGTTATTGACTTTTTATTGTTTACTCCATGTGTAACTCTGTGTTGTTGTCTGTTCACACTGCTATGCTTTATCTTGGCCAGGTCGCAGTTGTAAATGAGAACTTGTTCTCAACTAGCCTACCTGGTAAAATAAAGGTGAAATAAAATACAAATAAATAAATAAAAGCAGAAATGACCAAAGTTACATTATATTCCTATAGATTTTCTGCTAATTATGTAAATACCTGAGATTTCGGTAACTTAAATTACTGGCAGCTTTTCAACCCTAATTCTAGGTCAGTTTAGGTATAATGGCTTGATATTGCCTCTTTGTCCCTAACATAGCAGCTGTAGAAAGACGCCAGAGTCTCCACTTCTGTATTTCAGGGGAAATGGAAGTTAAGTTGAAAATACTGTATCCCTGAAAACCAGAAGCATCTTCTTTCTGCCTATGCCGCTAAGGTTGCTTTGCCCCCAAAGTGGCATCATCCCAAATCATGTTCCTCATTATTGTTGATGTGAAATTAATGGTTCGGTGACAGAAAATAACAAAAGATTATGGACAAGCTAGTGGGACTTGCTGTAGTTATAGTTATTTCAGCCACACCCGTTGCTGACAGGTGTATAAAATCGAGCACATACAGTAGCCATGCAATCGCCATAGACAAACATTTGCAGTAGAATGGCCTTACTAAAGAGCTCAGTGACTTTCAACAAGTCAGTTGGTCAACTTTCTGCCCTATTAGAGCTGCCCCGGTCAACTGTAAGGGCTGTTATTGTGAAATGGAAACGTCTAGGCGCAACAAAGGCTCAGCCGCGAAGTGGTAGACCACACAAGCTCACAGAACGGGCCTACTGAGTGCTGAAGTAAAAATCATCTGTCCTTGGTTGCAACACTCACTACCGAATTCCAAATTGTATTTGGAAGCAATGTTAGCACAATAACTGTTCCCCGGGAGCTTCATGAAATGGGTTTCCATGGTCGAGCAGTTTCCCACAAGCCTAAGCTCGCCATGCGCTATGCCAAGCGCCGGCTGGAGTGGTGTAAAGCTCGCCGCCATTGGACTCTGGAGCAGTGGAAGCGCGTTCTCTGGAGTGATGAATCACGCTTCACCATCTGGCAGTCCGACAGACGAATCTAGGTTTGGCGGATGCCAGGTGAACGCTCCCTGCCCGAATGCATAGTGCCAACTGTAAAGTGTGGTGTAGGAGGAATAATGGTCTGGGGCTGTTTTTCATGGTTCAGGCTAGGCCCCTTAGTTCCAGTGAAGGGAAATCATAACTCTACAGAATACAGTGACATTCTAGATAATGTTTGTTTTTTCTTAATAATGAAAAACATTTCCTTGGAATGTTCTAACATTCTAACATTAGTAAAAAATAAAAAACATCATAAGACACATGATGAAGGAAATAAAACATAAAACACAGTGTTACTAGTACACAGCATTTGCAAACTCCACATGTGCAGATTGTCAACGTATGAAGTGTAAAAATATGGTGTGTTTGTATGATTAAATGCCATCTGTGTCTACAGTGCATTCAGAAAGTACTCAGACCCCTTGGCTTTTTTCACATTTTGTTACATTACAGCCTTTATTGTCACGTTCGCTGGAATAATTATCGGACCAAGCTGCAGCGTGATATGGTTTCCACATATTATTTAATTGAAACGCACAAAACAACAAAGAATGAACGAAACAAACAACGAACCGTGACTACAGAGGTGCAACATGCACTAACTCAAAACAATATCCCACAAACACAGGTGGGAAAAACAACTACTTAAATATGATCCCCAATTAGAGACAATGACAACCAGCTGCCTCTAATTGGGAATCATACAAAACACCAACATAGAAAAAGAAACTAGAACACAACATAGACATAGAAATACCAGATCACCCCCTATTCACGCCCTGACCTACTATACCATAGAGAAACAAGGGCGTGACACTTATTCTAAAATGTATTCAATAATTTGCTTCCCTTATCAATCTACACACAATACCATATAGTAACAAAACAAAAACAGTTTTTTTGAAATGTTTGCTAACTTATAGAAATAATAGTAATAATAATTTACGTAATTAATCTGACCATTTGCTATGAGACTCAAAATTGAGCTCAACTGCATCCTGTTTCCATTGATCTTCCTTAAGATGTTTCTACAACTTAAATGGAGTCTGTGATAAATTCAATTGATTGGACATGATTTGGAAAGGCACACACCTTTCTATATAAGGTCCAACAGTTGACAGTGCATGTCAGAGCAAAAAACAATCCATGAGGTCATAGGAATTGGCCGTACAGCTCCGAGACAGGATTGTGTCGAGGCACAATTCTGGGGAAGGTTACAAAAACATTTCTGCAGCATTGAATGTCCCCAAGAACACAGTGGTCTCCATCATTCTTAAATGGAAGAAGTTTGGAACCACTAAGACTCTTCCTAGACCTGGCTGCTTGGCCAATCTGAGCAATCGGGGAAGAAGGGCCTTGGTCAGGGATGTGACCAAGAACCCGATGGTCACTCTGACAGAGCTCCAGAGTTCATCTGTGGAGAATGACAACTCTCTGTCATCTATCTCTGTCATCAATGACAACTATCTCTATCATCTGTTCCAGAATGACAACTATCTCTGCAGTACTCCACCAATCAGGCCTTTATGGTAGAGTGGCCAGACGGAAGCCACTCCTCAGTAAAAGGCACGACAGCCCACTTGAAGTTTGCCAAAAGGCAGCTACAGGACTCTCAGACCATGAGAAACAAGATTATCTGGTTTGATGAAACAAAGATTGAACTCTTTGGCCTGAATGCCAAGCATCACATCTGGAGGAAACCTTGCACCATCCCTATGGTGAAGCATGGAGACTAGCATGGAGACTAGTCAGGATCGAGGGAACAATGACCGGAGCAAAGTACAGGGGGATTCTTGATGAAAACCTGCTCTAGAGTGCTCAGGAGAATGGCGCTAAGTACACAGTCAAGAAAACGCAGGAACCTGACCTCGCCTTCTGGATGGTAGCGAGATGAACAGGCCATGGCTCAGGTGGTTGACGTCCTTGATGATCTTTTTGGTCTTCCTGTGACATCGGATGCTGTAGGTTCCCTGGAGGGCAGGCAAAGTGCCCCAGGTGATGTGTTGGGCAGACCGCACCACCCTCTGGAGAGCAGATGCCTTACCAGGCGGTGATACCCGAGATATGAGATACTAGAATTTTCTGTCATTCTATATCTGAGGGAAGTTTAAAGCTCCTCTCTCCCATAGAATGCTATTGACAACAATAAAAATAAAATAAATCTCCCATCTACCCATGCAACTGGCAAGCGGCATATAAGGGCTCTAGAGAATGGCTGAATAACAGAACACTGTCCCGTCATAACCCAGGGCTCTGCAGCAGACAGACAGCCTGGCTGAGCACTGGGCTAAACCACATGGTGAACTCAGTAGGGGCTGCTAGTCACTGTCACTGTAATTGGCTTAGTGTGCCTCTGCTGCCCTTGGGTAAAATACTCTCATTGGGCAATTGAACAGAAATTGAAATATTCATTGGCTCATAGAGATTAATTGTACATGTAATTAATATGTTAGCAATAGTCCTCATTTTGCGAAAAGTACTTTGCTTTGTTTTGGTCTTCGTGTGTTATTTTTACATTGCATGTAGAAGATCTATGCTATGCTAGTGTGGTACAGATGTAGGATCGTAATTTGAGCCAGTTAACAACAGCAGGGGTTGATACATGAAATTACAATGAAGTCTGAAATTTCAAAGTGGAAATTACAAACTTCAGAAGCGTTTGTAAACCTCATATACACTATAGGTTTAAGGGCTAGCCGGACAACTCCTGGGGGAAACTGGAGGGCACGCAATTCAAAAAAATAATCAGAAAAATGATGGATATTAAACATTTAGGTACATATAAGTGACTTATATCGGTTGAAAGCTTAAATTCTTGTTAATCTAATTGCACTGTCCAATTTACAATAGCTATTACAGCGAAAACATGCCATGAGATTGTTTGAGGACAGCGCCCCACATCAAAATAAATTCACAAATAGCGATGAAATATTCACTTACTTTTGAAAATCTTCCTCTGATTTGTCATCCAAAGGTTCCCAGCTAAAACATTTAGTGTCGTTTTGTTAGATAAAATCCTTCTTTATATCCCCAAAAGTCTGTTTAGTTGGCGCCATCGATTTGAGAAATCCACTCGTTCAACATGCAGTGAAAGGAATCCAAAAATTTGACCCTAAACGTCGTTTCAACAAGTCAAAATCCGTTTCTATTTATTCCTCAGATACCCTAAAATGTAATCAAACACGAATTTCCAAGACTGTGTCCCTGTACTAAAACTGATATTTGTTATTTGTTTTTGAAGTTACAAGCCTGAAACCTTGAACATAGACTGCTGACACCCTGTGGAAGCCATATAAATTGCATACAGGGAGCAAATTTTCAGTATGACCTTATACTTGCCACTGTAAGAGGATGGTCTCTCAAAAAAATATATTTCTGGTTGGTTTTTCTTTGGATTTTATCCTACCATATCTATTGTGTTATATTCTCCTACATTACTTTAACATTTCTACAAACTTCAAAGTGTTTTCTTTCCAATGGTACCAATTATATGCATATCCTGGCTTCAGGTGCCTGACCATAGGCAGTTTACTTTGGGCACGTCATTCAAGCGGAAATTGAGAAAAAAGGGGCCTAGCCCTAAGAAGTTTTAAAATGTACGAGATTGCAGGGAAGTTCTCCTGCAACAGGGTGATCAAATGAGCATCCTACATCTGTATGTGCTATTGCTCAGAACATGAAGGGTGTATTATTCTGATTATTTACTGTGTGAGTAAGTTCATTATAAATCCACTGGATTGGGTCTCATGATATTATGAAATAGAGCCGACTGGCTGTTAGTTACCACCAGACACACTCCATCACATCAAATGGCTTTTTAAAAATCTGGCTGCTTGTTTATTCTGTGTGATGTTCTGCTTACTGACATTGCTATGGAGCAAATGCAGTACCATGAATATATGTTACGCTCAAACTAATAGGAACCCACAGAAACAAACTAAAACATTTACCATTTCAACAGATTTTTACATTGAACTAGAGTAACAAATAGATAGAGAGAATTTTCCCTGTCTGGTATGTTTGACATTATAAACTGTGAGCAAAACCAAACCCCAACCTCTTACCACCATGCAATTTTGTCCGGAGCATGCATCATGCTGCTTCATGTGTATTAGAGTCGAGGTCACATTGTGGGGGATACTCACTCACAGGAAACAACAGTATTTATCTTGGAGAAACAAGCAAATTCTTTAGACAACAACAAAAAAACGAAATAACATGTTATGACATTCGTGCCCATCTTTTAGGAAAAATGGCAAAGCCCAGACAATGATCTTTTACTAATGTTTTGGCTCAGCAAGGAACAAAGACCTTCCCAGTCAACCATTTGTCCTCCTTGCTGACTTTAGCAGTGGCTTAACTTCCCTCTCTTCTCCTCTGTCGTTCCTGAAAGCTATTGTTTATATTTCCTCAAAGCCTCAGCCCCTATGTTTAGAGCATTGTTGTGTATAGAAGACAGCTGACATGCAAGGAAGCTGTTTTCAGTCTTTCTTAGGGAATGTCCCCTCTCTCTCTGTGTGACATTGGAGGTATAAATACCTCAAATTCCTAACACTTTTGGCCATATTTCCTTTGTTACTGAAGAAAAGTTTAGGATATCAGGCAGTGACTTCAGTCTACTTTCAAGTCTATCTCCATTATGTAGTTGTACACACAGCAATAATAAAGTAAAAGGCTTTTCTGGGGTAAGAAAATTCTCTGCTGTCCTTCACCTAATAAGTCAGTCAACTTCCTTCAATTCCACAACACATTTGAAATCTATTCGGTACCTGTGGAATTTGATTGTTTACCATACTGTACTGTACCACATAAGTTAATGTATAAAAAAGGAAAAGCACAAATAATTTCCCGGTGTATCATAGTGGAAGTAACTCTCAGTATGTTTTGTGTGAGTCACACTGTTTCTTCCTGGTCTCCTAAGTGTTTCCATCTACGCTGTGATGTGACAGACTTCAAGACACCTTGTCTGGCGCTTCCTTCCTCTAGTAACGGCCTTCTCAATTAGGTTTCTCCTTTATCCACATCCCTAGGAGTACTCACAATCCTCCATTTAGCTGACTCCATCAGCCCTAATGCCTGTTTATCTCTAGGGTCTATTTAGACATGCAATTGATTGTTTTCTGATGCAAGAAAGGTGGTGTTTCTGTCTTCACCAATGGACCTAGTGCTATTACAGAGCACTTCCTCAGTATATTATGTGCTGTGAAGTACAGACAAAGGGCTGAGCAGAGCTGTGCATTAAGAAAAAAAGGTGTTCCTGTATCTACAACCTAAAAGAGTCATTTGGCTGTCCCCATAAGGTTCAACATAGGATTTTGCCTGGAACCAAAAGGGTTCTACCCAAAACCAAAAAGGGTTATTCAAAGGTGGTTTCAGGTAGAACCCTTTTGGTTCCAGGCAAAACCCTATTGGGTTCCATGTAGAACCCTTTCCACACAGGGTTCTACATGGAACCCAAAATACTTTTTCCTGGACCCAAAAAGGGTTATCCTACGGGGACAGCCGAATATCCCTTTTGTGACCCTTTTTTGTAAGAGTGTTGTTTACCAGTAGCTCCTACTAGGTAACTGAGTATACTATTCCCAAATAAAATGAGCTAACCCTCTAAGCTTTTAAGCATGCCATTGAGTTACCAGAGTGACTCAATTATTTATAACTCTGTTGGAGCAGAATATATTGACACTTGACTTGGGAAAGACCGGTCAAACTCACAGCAGCCAAGCAGATAGAAGTTCATTAACCTCCTGAGCTCAGAAGTCATTCCGTTTGAAGACAGAGAGAGAGGTAACAACAGAGGCTTTAATAGTTACATCAATACCAGATGAAGCAATCTGGCCAGAGGGGTAAGTGAACTGAGCTCATTAACCATACCTGTTAGTTGGGAGACATGCAGAAGAGACACTAATGGACTTCAACAGGCTCTCCCTGTACCTAACTCCCTTTGCTCCTCTGATTGTCTTTAACTCTGTAGTGTTCAGTATCTGTTTACCTATCCCCCCGTTTTGAGCACTGTCAGCCATTAAGCGCATACCTGCTCAGTATGCAAATTGCATTTTTACTCTGGTGGCAAGGGAAGCTTTCAAGCCAACATTCAAAGGCTCAGGTCTGCATGGAGATTAAATAATGCACAGCTGAGATTCTCTGAAACGGTTCCAGTGTCAGTCATTTCCCTGCTTATCAAAAGGTTCATATACAGGACATTAGACACCCACGCTGCAACCGGTGGAAAAAGTCCTGGGGTAATGCCCCAATTTTATATTTCACATTTCAGCTTGCTTATTAGAATATTAAACCAAAAGGAGGTGGTAAACAAATGTGGAGGAAGAGAAGAAAAGGGAGGTTGAGTACAATGTACTACTAGACTAGTTTATACACTTCATGCTTGTTGGTGTGCTTGAATCCCTTTATATACAGTGCCTTGCGAAAGTATTCGGCCCCCTTGAACTTTGCAACCTTTTGCCATATTTCAGGCTTCAAACATAAAGATATAAAACTGTATTTTTTTGTGAAGAATCAACAACAAGTGGGACACAATCATGAAGTGGAACAAAATTTATTGGATATTTCAAACTTTTTTAACAAATCAAAAACTGAAAAATTGGGTGTGCAAAAGTATTCAGCCCCTTTACTTTCAGTGCAGCAAACTCTCTTCAGAAGTTCAGTGAGGATCTCTGAATGATCCAATGTTGACCTAAATGACTAATGATGATAAATACAATCCACCTGTGTGTAATCAAGTCTCCGTATAAATGCACCTGCACTGTGATAGTCTCAGAGGTCCGTTAAAAGCGCAGAGAGCATCATGAAGAACAAGGAACACACCAGGCAGGTCCGAGATACTGTTGTGAAGAAGTTTAAAGCCGGATTTGGATACAAAAAGATTTCCCAAGCTTTAAACATCCCAAGGAGCACTGTGCAAGCGATAATATTGAAATGGAAGGAGTATCAGACCACTGCAAATCTACCAAGACCTGGCCGTCCCTCTAAAATTTCAGCTCATACAAGGAGAAGACTGATCAGAGATGCAGCCAAGAGGCCCATGATCACTCTGGATGAACTGCAGAGATCTACAGCTGAGGTGGGAGACTCTGTCCATAGGACAACAATCAGTCGTATATTGCACAAATCTGGCCTTTATGGAAGAGTGGCAAGAAGAAAGCCATTTCTTAAAGATATCCATAAAAAGTGTCGTTTAAAGTTTGCCACAAGCCACCTGGGAGACACACCAAACATGTGGAAGAAGGTGCTCTGGTCCTTTTTGGCAACAATGCAAAACGTTATGTTTGGCGTAAAAGCAACACAGCTCATCACCCTGAACACACCATCCCCACTGTCAAATATGGTGGTGGCAGCATCATGGTTTGGGCCTGCTTTTCTTCAGTAGGGACAGGGAAGATGGTTAAAATTGATGGGAAGATGGGCGGAGCCAAATACAGGACCATTCTGGAAGAAAACCTGATGGAGTCTGCAAAAGACCTGAGACTGGGACGGAGATTTGTCTTCCAACAAGACAATGATCCAAAACATAAAGCAAAATCTACAATGGAATGGTTCAAAAATAAACATATCCAGGTGTTAGAATGGCCAAGTCAAAGTCCAGACCTGAATCCAATCGAGAATCTGTGGAAAGAACTGAAAACTGTGTTCACAAATGCTCTCCATCCAACCTCACTGAGCTCGAGCTGTTTTGCAAGGAGGAATGGGAAAAAATGTCAGTCTCTCGATGTGCAAAACTGATAGAGACATACCCCAAGCGACTTACAGCTGTAATCGCAGCAAAAGGTGACGCTACAAAGTATTAACTTAAGGGGGCTGAATAATTTTGCACGCCCAATTTTTCAGTTTTTGATTTGTTAAAAAAGTTTGAAATATCCAATAAATGTCGTTCCACTTCATGATTATGTCCCACTTGTTGTTGATTCTTCACAAAAAAATACAGTTTTATATCTTTATGTTTGAAGCCTGAAATGTGGCAAAAGGTCGCAAAGTTCAAGGGGGCCGAATACTTTCGCAAGGCACTGTATATACAGTTGAAGTCGGAAGTTTACATACACCTTAGCCAAATATATTTAAACTCAGTTTTCACAATTCCTGACATTTAATCCGAGTAAACATTCTTTGGTCAGTTAGAATTACCACTTTATTTTACGAATGTGAAATGTCAGAATAATAGTAGATTGAATGATTTATTTCAGCTTTTATTTATTTCATCACATTCCCAGTGGGTCAGAAGTTTACATACACTCAATGAGTATTTGGTAGCATTGACTTTGAATTGTTTAACTTGGGTCAAACGTTTCGGGTAGCCTTTCACAAGCATCCCACAATAAGTTGTGCGAATTTCGGCCCGTTCCTCTTGACAGAGCTGGTGTAACTGAGTCAGGTTTGTAGGCCTACTTGCTCGCACACACTTTTTCAGTTCTGCAAACAAATTTTCTGTAGGATTGAGGTCAGGGCTTTGTGATTGCCACTCCAATACCTTGACTTTGTTGTCCTTAAGCCATTTTGCCACAACTTTGGAAGTATGCTTGGGGTTATTGTCCATTTGGACGATCCATTTGCGACCAAGCTTTAACTTCCTGACTGATGTCTTGAGATGTTGCTTCAATATATCCATGTAATTGTCCTGTCTCATGACGCCATCTATTTTGTGAAGAGCACCAGTCCCTCCTGCAGTAAAGCATCCCCACAACATGATTCTGCCACCCCCGTGCTTCACGGCTGGGATGGTGTTCTTCTGCTTGCAAGCCTCTCCCTTTTTCATCCAAATGTAAAGCCATGACATCATTTTCTGGAATTTTCCAAGCTTTTTAAAGGCACAGTCAACTTAGTGTATGTAAACTTCTGACCCACTGGAATTGTGATATAGTGAATTATAAGTGAAAAATTCTTTCTGTAAACAATTTTTGGAAAAATTACTTGTGTCATGCACAAAGTGGATGTCTGAACCGACTTTCCAAAAATATAATTTGTTGACAAGAAATTTGTGGAGTGGTTGAAAAACGAGATTTTAATGACTCCAACCTAAGTGTATGTAAACTTCCGACTTCAACTGTATATATATATATATATATATATATATATATATATATATTAATCTTTGTACTGTCATGTGTATTTCAAACATAAAGATATAAAACTGTAAATTATATTTCAACAAATCCAATTAATCTTTGTACTGTCACTGAGTTTCAATGTCTCACTTGATCAATCACAAGTGGAAATCAAATAGTATATATATATATATATATATATATATATATATATATATATATATATATATATATATATATATATATATATATCTTTATGTTTGAAGCTAATAGAAAATAGAATATATAAAATAGAATATAAAATAGAATATATATATATATATATTATATTTTATTTCCACTTGTGATTGATCAAGTGAGACATTGAAACTCAGTGACAGTACAAAGTTTAATTGTGTATAATTTAATTCACTCGCCATATGAATAACTGATATCTAACTCTCTCATAAGATAACTTATTTATTCCAATAAATGCCCACTTCTATTGAGTTTCATTGACTCAGTTTTGAGCAGTACATTTTGATTTACACAGTTTTCCACCATTGATTTGTAAATGACCATGGTTGTAGAGCATTGGCATTTGTAGTCATGTATCAACAATCTATTCTGCTGTTTCACTCTGCAAATTGCTGCAAGTTGTTGAAGAAAATATCCCACACTGACACAAAAACCACTGCGCAGCAGGAGAAGCTAAGCTTAGTAGACCAAAGATAATAAATATAACCCGCAGTATGTCTTCAAACAAACCTTACATGTTGATATTGCTCAGTACCAGAAACTAGAGAGAGACTGGAATTCTGTCCGCGTCGCCATGGAAACCAGCCACTGTCAAGAAAATCTGTTATCTTCTTTATTATCTTTCAAGAGATATTAGGGTTCAGGGCACCAAGTGATGAAGCTTGTTGCAGTGTCTGTGATAAAATTGACCCCAAGCGGCAGAAACAAAAGAAACTGCTTTGTGTTACGTATTTTGTTTCACTAAATGGCTGAGAAGGAGTCTTTTATCAGATGCTGTGTGTTAGCATTTGAAGAGTTTAATTCTAAAACATGAGATATCCATTTCCTGAAATGTTGCTAAATTAGCTTTTATTGTGTAATCCTTTCCTTCAGTCAATGACAAAAAGCACTCTCCTTGGCCCCATGGGTGGAATGTTATAGTTTCCATAATTTCATAATTAATAAAGATTACTTTAAAAACGGATACAAATCAGGTGTTTCTATGTCAAACAGTTTTGTTATATTTCAGTCTTCTGTGATGTAGTGTAATATTGGGATGCAAACTAAAAATTCTATGAATTTAAACTCTATGTCTGATTTGGTACAGGTGTCATAATCATGCATGTGAGGTTTTGAAGAATTTGTGAAAGGAATTGGTTTGTTTTTTCACCACCTAATCATGGCATGGGGTTGTTCAATGACAGACGTACTTCAACCACATATCACAGTCAATATGAACATTCCATTCTAGCTAAACAATGGATATAGAGCGTTTTGCAACCAAACCCATTTTAATACGCATCTAAAATATATGAACGAAACATCTGAGAACAGTAATATTTTACACACACGAGGGTACCAATAAGCAATAATATCTCATGAAAAAACACAAATGTCAAACATTGGTGCGTATAGTGTTTTGAAATTAACTCTTTGTTTGTACTATAGGATGGTGTCAACTTCAGGCTGTAGACTGTAGTTTCAGTAGAGGGTATTTCAGTTTAAATACTCTCTTCTGTCTCACTCTCTTTCTCTCTCTTCCAATGTGAAAATTAAATTGTGCTGTCGCTCATTATCAACATAAACCTCCATACTGAAACTCTTGGGAGCTCTGAGAGATGGTACATGAGATGGAGGAACTATACTGAGACAAAAGCTCTATGGAGCGTTTTTTTCCCCTCATCCCTTTAATTACCTGACATGCAACTGCATTTTTGAGTAAGCAGTTGGTTATTAAAGATGCTGTCCCAGATCATGAGCGCTCACAAATTCACAACATACAGTACTCTATGACTTGGAATTCATAACATACCACACGAATTGCAAAAACATACACACCATATCATACGAAATGTATGACGTTGTACACAATTGTGCACAATTTCCGGGGACCCATTTTGGCTCGTGAGCACTACTTTCAAAACTACTTGCTGAAATTATACAAAAGCTCTGGAGCATCACTTTAAAGGATGTGTAGGGCCAAATTAAATAAGGGGAACAATCCTGTTTAGGAAGTGCTTTCTATGATCAGCCAATCCTTTCTCGTGTCTACTAATGTTCTTCTTCGCCCTTTACAGGTTGTAGTTTTTGTTGTTTTGTTGTGTTGGGAATTACTTTGTGAGTGATTCCCATGATGCAGCAAAACTCACTATTTATGGTGAGAGTGAGCCATGAAAATGACGTTATGTCAGCCCCTGGAATGAAGCTAATAGTTTTTAGCTTGACAAGCTAATTGTGCTCGTCAGAGGCTTATTTCAGTGTGTAGTTGCCTGAGATTACGACCAACTGAATCCCTGGCTGTTCGGACCACACCGATGTCACAGACATAATAATCATCATAATAATGATGCCGTACATCCAGGGATGTGATAGAACTCTGTTTGTTTGGATGTTACCTTTGAATGTTATGATATGGGTGCACTAAGGCAAAGAAGCCCTGATCACCCAAACTGACTTGAGGAGCACAATTTAAATCGTGGTTGTCACTGGCAACAGCAAACCTGCAGGGTTTATGCACTGATGAGTCTTTGGCTGAGTACCTCTAGAATTGCTTGAAGCAGACATGCTGTCTCAAGCAGTCAGTCACGCCATGCTGATGTCTGATGTTGGGGATGATAAGTTGTCAGGTTGTGATCTCAGTATCTTGCTCCCTCCTTTTTTCTTCATAGAACTAAACCTCATTATGAATGGCACAATGGTAACGCTTTGCCCCATGGTCCCAGGGCTTTTTAATATTTCACTGAGAGTGTGTGTGGATCCTAAGAATTATCCTAAAGGATGGCACTCAACATTACATTTCCATGGACAATCTCCATACTAACCCACTTGGCTCTACTCACTCACACATTCCTCCGATGGTGGACCACCAGGCTTTTCTGGGGTTAAATCTCAATAGACTTAAATCTCAATCGAATCAGGTGGCTCCCTGTTACTCGAAGCTGACGTTTATTCATTTAGAATAAAAATGAGGTGGGTCCAGGCTGGGGTGAGATTTTTCTCCTATCATGGTCATAATGAAGACACGGGGGGCTAATGTCCTCACACAAAAATAATCCCCCACAAGCCCATTGTCTCACATTTTCAAGATAATTATCTCTCACTCCCTTTGCGAGATAATATTAGTGGGTAAGGCTCCTACTTCCAAAATATAATAGCCATTTAATAGCCATTTGGTTTTGAATTTCTTACCCATATTTGTATTGTAGAATGTGGTGAATGTAACAACTGCTTTGAACATGCGTAAGGTGAATAAATACACTTTTGTTAAGGAATCCTATGAAGTGGAAATAACGTTGATTCAACCAGTGTGTGCCCAGTGATCTGAAGTAACATTTAGAGAACGAAACAAGAGTGAGAGCGGAAAGATATATTGAATGCTTCACATGAACTTTCAGTGCATGTTTCCCTCATGGTGGAGATAATGTGAGCGGAGAGAAGAAAAATAGAAAAATACCCTTTCCGTATAATGGCCTAGACACAGGTGGGGAAGTACATGATTCCCTATGGAGCAGACAAGACAAAAGAATAGTACCACAATCGACCATCAAAGATCCAGAGGAGTGCTGTGAGCACTAGGAATGTAGAGCACATGGTCTTAATTGACTGTTTCAGGGGCCAGAGAGGAGTAATTGTTGAAGTTCGGAGATATGGTGCTATTGAATGCACACACACATGATTACAGACATAAACCTCCACAACTCACGTAATGCCATCCAAGGCTGTGGCCGTACATGAGCCACAGCAAACCTGAAAGTGTAAACCACCGCATTTAACCATTGCAAGGTGACTGGGAACATGGACGTGTACAAACAGACCAGCTATGCCCTTCGTAAGGTAGTCAGAGGAAAAACGACAGCTCAAAAACAAGACGTACAGTTGAAGTCGGAAGTATACATACACCTTAGCCAAATACATTTAAACTCAGTTTTTCACAATTCCTGACATTTAATCCTAGTAAAAACACACAAACACACACACACACACAACACCTCATAATGAGAAAGTTTTAAAAAATAAAAATAATTAAAACGTGCACATTTATTGAAAATTAAATAAAGAAATATCTAATTTATAAGTATTCATACCCCTGAGTCAACGCTTTGTAGTAGCACATTTGGCGGCGATTACAACTGTGAGTCTTTTGGGGTAAGTATCTAAGAGCTCTGGTAAAGTTAATAAAGTTAATTTCTTTGCAGTATTACTAAAGTGCCTTGTTGTAAACAGGATGCATGTTTTGTAATATTTTTATTCTGTACAGGCTTCGTTCTTTTCACTCTGTAATTTAAGTTAGTTCTGTGGAGTAACTACAATGTTGTTGATCTATGCTCAGTTCTCATATCATAATCATTCAACTCTAACTGTTTTAAAACCCCCATTGGCCTCATGATGAAATCACTGAGCAGTTTCTTTCCTCTCTGGAAACTGAGTTAGGAAGGATACCTGTATCTTTGTAGTGACTGGGTGTGTTGATACACCATCCAAAGCCTAATTAGTAACTTAACCATGCTCAAAGGGGTATTCAGCATGTGCTTTTTATTTTTACACATCTACCAATCGGTGCCATTCTTTGCGAGGCATTGAAAAACCTCACTGGTCTTTGTGGTTGAATCTACGCTTGAAATTCACTACTTGATTGTGGGACCTTACAGATGTGTGGGGTAGATGTGTGGGGTAGTCATTCACAATCCATGTTAACCACTATGAGTATGAGTCCATGCAACATATTATGCCATTTGTTAAGCACATTTTTACACCTGAACTTATTTAGGCTTGCCATAACAAAGGGGTTGAATATTTATTGACTCAAGACATTTCAGCTTTACATATTTTACTATATTATTTAATGTTCGACAAACAAAATTCCACAAATTCCACAAAATTCAACAATTTAATAAATGTCTAATTCAGGCTGTAACACAACAAAATATGGAAAAAGTGAAGGGGTGTGAATACTTTCTGAAGGCACTGTAATATACTGTAATATAAACTGGGTCGTTCGAGCCCTGAATGCTGATTGGCTGACTTTCTGGTATATCAGACCGTATACCATGGGTGTGACAAAACATTTATTTTTACTGTTCTAATTAAGTTGGTAACCAGTTTATAATATTAATAAGGCACCTCTGGGGTTTGTGGTATATGGCCAAAACACTACAGCTAAGAGCTGTATCCAGGCACTCCACGTTGCGTTGTGCATAAGAACATCCCTTAGACGTGGTATATTGGCCATATACCACACCCCCTTGTGCCTTATTGCTTAATTCTAGTCATGACTTATACTACAGTCGTGGCCAAAAATGTTTTTAGAATGACACAAATATTAATTTTCACAAAGTATGCTGCCTCAGTTTGTATAATGGCAATTTGCATATACTCCAGAATGTTATGAAGAGGGATCAGATGAATTGCAATTAATTGCAAAGTCCCTCTTTGCCATGCAAATTAACTGAATCCCCCAAAAACATTTCCACTGCATTTCAGCCCTGCCACAAAAGGACCAGCTGACATCATGTCAGGGATTCTCTCGTTAACACAGGTGTGAGTGTTGACGAGGACAAGGCTGGAGATCACTCTGTCATGCTGATTGAGTTCGAATAACAGACTGGAAGCTTCAAAAGGAGGGTGGTGCTTGGAATCATTGTTCTTCCTCTGTCAACCACGGTTACCTGCAAGGTAACAAGTGCCGTCATCATTGCTTTGCACAAAAAGGGCTTCACAGGCAAGGATATTGCTGCCAGTGAAATTGCACCTAAATCAACCATTTATCGGATCATCAAGAACTTCAAGGAGAGCGGTTCAGTTGTTGTGAAAAATGCTTCAGGGTGCCCAAGAAAGTCCAGAAAGCGCCAGGACCGTCTCCTAAAGTTGATTCAGCTGCGGGACCAGTACAGAATGGCAGCAGGGCAGGTGTGAGTGCATCTGCACACAGAGTGAGGCAAAGACTTTTGGAGGATGGCTCTGGTGTCAAGAAGGGCAGCAAAGAAGCCGCTTCTCTCCAGGAAAAATGTCAGGGACAGACTGATATTCTGCAAAAGGTACAGGGATTGGACTGCTGAGGACTGGGGTAAAGTCTTTTTTTCTGATAAATCCCCTTTCCGGTTGTTTGGGGCATCCAGAAAAAGCTTGCCCGGAGAAGACAAGGTGAGTGCTACCATCAGTCCTGTGTCATGCCAACAGTAAAGCATCCTGAGACCATTCATGTGTGGGGTTGCTTCTCAGCCAAGGGAGTGGGCTCACTCACAATTTTGCCTAAGAACACATCCATGAATTAAGAAAGGTACCAACACATCCTCCGAGAGCAACTTCTCCCAACCATGCAGGAACAGTTTGGATGTGAACAATGCCTTTTCCAGCATGATGGAGCACCCTGCCATAAGGCAAAAGTAATAACTAATTGGCTCGGGGAACAAAACATCAATATTTTGGGTCAATGGCCAGGAAACACCCCAGACCTTAATCCCATTGAGAACTTGTGGTCAATCCTCAAGAGGCGGGTGTACCAACAAACAAAAAGAAAATTATGACAAACTTCAAGCATTGATTATGCAAGAATTGGACCATTTGCTATTAGACTCGAAATTGAGTTCAGATAAATCCTGTTTCCATGGATTGTTTCTACAATTTGATTGGAGTCCACCTGTGGTAAATTCAATTAACTGGACATGATTTGGAAAGGCACACACCTGTATATACAGTATAAGGTCCCACTGTTGACAGTGCATGTCAGACCGAAAACCAAGACATGAGTTTGAGCTCCGAGACAGGATTGTGTCGAGGCACAGATCTGGAGAAGGGTACCAAAACATTTCTACAGAATTAAAGGTCCCCAAGAACACAGTGGCCTCCATCATTCTTAAATGGAAGAAGTTTGGATCTATCAAGACTTCCAGAAGGACAACCATCTTTGCAGCACTCCACCAATCAGGCCTTTATAGTAGAGTGACCAGACGGAAGCCACTCCTCAGTAAAAGGCACATGACAGCCCGCTTGGAGTTTGCAAAAGGCACCTAAAGCTTCTCAGACGATGAGAAACAAGATTCTCTGGTCTGATGAAACCATGATCGAACTCTTTGGCCTGAATGCCAAGCGTCACTTCTGGAGGAAACCTGGCACTATCCCTACAGTGAAGCATGGTGGTGGCAGCATCATGCAGTGGGGATGTTTTAGAGCAGCAGGGACTGGGAGACTAGTCAGGATTGAGTTAAAGATGAACGGAGCAAAGTACAGAGAGATTCTTGATGAACACATACTCAGACCTCAGACTGAGGTGAAGGTTCACCTTCCAACAGGACAACGACCCTAAGCACACAGCCAAGACAAAGCAGGAGTGGCTTTGGGACAAGTGCCTGAATGTCCTTGAGTGGCCCAGCCAGAGCCCGGACTTGAACCCGATCTAACATCTCTAGAGAGAACCTAAAAAATAACTGTGCAGGAACGCTCCCCATCCAACCGTACAGAGCTTGAGAGGATATGCAGAGAAGAATGGGAGAAACTTCCCAAATACAGGTGTGTCGAGCTTGTAGCCTCATAGCCAAGAAAACTCAAGGCTGTAATCGCTGCCAAAGGTGCTTCAACAAAGTACTGAGCAAAGGGTATGAAGACTTATGTTAATGTGATATTTCATTTATTTTTTTATACATTTGCAAACATTTCTAAAAACGTATTTTTGCTTTGTCATTATGGGGTATTGTGTGTAGATTAATGAGGGAAAATAGAATACAGAATAAGGCTGTAATGTAACAAATTGTGGAAAAAGTCAAGGGGTCTGAATACTTTCTGAATGCACTGTACCTCACATACAAGTACGACCAAATGTATTTAATATCATTGTAATGAACATTATATTTTGCAAGGCGTAAATCTTAAGCTACAAAGCAATACTGACATTAACAAAGCATAATTCTAGGCATATACTGTAGATCCTAAGGGTAAGTTACAAGACAAAGCATGAGCAAAGAGATGCCTACTAATCCAGATGCCCAACCTAGAAAATTGGAAAATATCATACAACCGTTCTCCAATCGACAGGATACAGGATAAGAGAGAGAACAACATACCTTCATTCCATTTATAACATCTGAAGGTGTAACTTTTCTAACCAAAACCAACCACCACTGACCAATCAAATGATACCTATTTTACAGTAACCCCAATCTCCACAGGGTGTCACTGCATCTAAAGGCTTGTGTGGGGGATGAGACCAGCGTAAATAAGACTGAATTTCTGAGAGGACAATAAAAACGCTAGCATAGAGAAATGCATAGTTCACCCTGTACAGAGATCATACATCCATATAGATTACGTTTTAGATAGATACTAAACACGGTTGCTGTTGGATTATTCTATCATACATTCCATTCCAGGATCCTACACTCACACAGTGCATGCAGAGTGTGCAGGGTGCTGGTTTCCGACAGAGGGGCAGCTAATGGATTTACTAATGAGGAAGTTATGTCACTTTTCGGGCAGAAGAAATCGGGCCTGGGTAGGGTAGGGTATGAATGTCGTGTGCATGGGTATGGTGTGCATGGGTATGGCTCGGGCAGGACTCCAGTAAACATTGGTCACAGAAAATAATTTGAATTACACGCCCACCGTTGGTTGAACACATATGAATAGCACGAGAGGTGGTGTCAGGTAGCGCGTGGTGCTGTCTGGGAATCACTGGCATAGAAGAGCAGGATTGAAGTGCTTGCATGGTGATGTACTTTGATGCCAGATTTTATTTTTGTCAGAGGGAGTTTCAATAGCTATTTTTATTTATTTTAAATTTCACCTTTATTTAACCAGGTAGGCCAGTTTAGAACAAGTTCTCATTAACAGCTGTGACCTGGCCAAGATAAAGCAAAGCAGTGCGACAAAAACAACAACACAGAGTTACACATAAACAAACGTACAGTCAATAACACAATAGAAAAATCTATGTACAGTGTGTGCAAATGTAGAAGAGTAGGGAAGTAAGGCAATAAATAGGCCATAGAGGCGAAATAATAACAATTTAGCATTAACACTGGAGTGATAGATGTGCAGATGATTATGTGCAAGTAGAGATAATGGGGTGCAAAAGAGCAAGAGGGTAAGTAATAATATGGGGATGAGGTAGTTGGGTGTGCTATTTACAGATTGGTTGTGTACAGGTACAGTGTATTTAAGCTGCTCTGACAGCTGATGCTTAAAGTTAGAGAAAAGATTTTTGCAGTTCGTTCCAGTCATTGGCAGCAGAGAACTGGAAGGAAAGGCAGCCAAAGGAAGTGTTGGCTTTGGGGATGACCAGTGAAATATACCTGCTGGAGTGCGTGCTACAGATCGGTGTTGCTATGGTCACCAGTGAGCTGAGATAAGGCAGGGCTTTACCTAGCAAAGGCTTATAGATGACCTGGCGCCAGTGGGTTTGGCAATGAATATGTAGTGAGGGCCAGCCAACGAGAGCATACAGGTCGCAGTGGTGGGTAGTATATGGGGCTTTGGGGACAAAACCGATGCACTGTGATAGACTACATCCAGTTTGCTGAGTAGTGTTGGAGGCTATTTTGTAAATTACATTGCCAAAGTCAAGGATCGGTAGGATATTCAGTTTTACGAGGGAATGTTTGGCAGCATGAGTGAAGTATGGCGCCACACCAAACTGGAAGTCTTCCGACTAGCTTGGAAAGACAGTACCGTGCAGTACCGAAGAGCCCCCACTGCTGCTCGATCATCCTATTTTTCTAACTTAATTGAGGAAAATAAGAACAATCCGAAATTCCTTTTTGATACTGTCGCAAAGCTAACTAAAAAGAAGCATTCCCCAAGAGAGGATGGCTTTCACTTTAGCAGTGATCAATTAATGAACTTCTTTGAGGAAAAGATCATGATTATTAGAAAGCAAATTACGGACTCCTCTTTAAATCTGCGTATCCCTTCCAAGCTCAGTTGTCCTGAGTCTACACAACTCTGCCAGGACCTAGGATCAAGAGAGACGCTCAAGTGTTTAAGTACTATATCTCTTGACACAATGATGAAAATAATCATGGCCTCTAAACCTTCATGCTGCATACTGGACCCTATTCCAACTAAACTACTGAAAGAGCTGCTTCCTGTGCTTGGCCCTCCTATGTTGAACATAATAAACGGCTCTCCATCCACCGGATGTGTACCAAACTCACTAAAAGTGGCAGTAATAAAGCCTCTCTTGAAAAAGCCAAACCTTGACCAAGAAAATATAAAAAACTATCGGCCTATATCGAATCTTCCATTCCTCTCAAAAATTTTAGAAAAGGCTGTTGCGCAGCAACTCACTGCCTTCCTGAAGACAAACAATGTATACGAAATGCTTCAGTCTGGTTTTAGACCCCATCATAGCACTGAGACTGCACTTGTGAAGGTGGTAAATTACCTTTTAATGGCATCAGACCGAGGCTCTGCATCTGTCCTCGTGCTCCTAGACCTTAGTGCTGCTTTTGATACCATCGATCACCACATTCTTTTGGACGAATTGGAAACCCAAATTGGTCTACACGGACAAGTTCTGGCCTGGTTTAGATCTTATCTGTCGGAAAGATATCAGTTTGTCTCTGTGAATGGTTTGTCCTCTGACAAATCAACTGTAAATTTCGGTGTTCCTCAAGGTTCCGTTTTAGGACCACTATTCTTTTCACTATATATTTTACCTCTTGGGGATGTCATTCAAAAACATAATGTTAACTTTCACTGCTATGCGGATGACACACAGCTGTACATTTCAATGAAACATGGTGAAGCACCAAAATTGCCCTCGCTAGAAGCATGTGTTTCAGACATAAGGAAGTGGATGGCTGCAAACTTTCTACTTTTAAACTCGGACAAAACAGAGATGCTTGTTCTAGGTCCCAAGAAATAAAGAGATCTTCTGTTGAATCTGACAATTAATCTTAATGGTTGTACAGTCGTCTCAAATAAAACTGTGAAGGACCTCGGCGTTACTCTGGATCCTGATCTCTCTTTTGAAGAACACATCAAGACCATTTAAGGACAGCTTTTTTCCATCTAAGTAACATTGCAAAAATCAGAAACTTTCTGTCCAAAAATGATGCAGAAAAATTAATCCATGCTTTTGTCACTTCTAGGTTAGACTACTGCAATGCTCTACTTTCCGGCTACCCGGATAAAGCACTAAATAAACTTCAGTTAGTGCTAAATACGGCTGCTAGAATCCTGACTAGAACCCAAAAATTTGATCACATTATTCCAGTGCTAGCCTCCCTACACTGGCTTCCTGTCAAAGCAAGGGCTGATTTCAAGGTTTTACTGCTAACCTACAAAGCATTACATGGGCTTGCTCCTACCTATCTCTCTGATTTGGTCCTGCCGTACATACCTACACGTACGCTACGGTCACAAGACGCAGGCCTCCTAATTGTCCCTAGAATTTCTAAGCAAACAGCTGGAGGCAGGGCTTTCTCCTATAGAGCTCCATTTTTATGGAACGGTCTGCCTACCCATGTCAGAGACGCAAACTCGGTCTCAACCTTTAAGTCTTTACTGAAGACTCATCTCTTCAGTGTGTCATATGATTGAGTGTCTCTGCCTGGCCGGTTCCCCTCTTTCCACTGGGATTCTCTGCCTCTAACCCTATTACAGGGGTTGAGTCACTGGCTTACTGGGGCTCTCTCATACCGTCCCTGGGAGGGGTGTGTCACCTGAGTGGGTTGAGTCACTGATGTGATCATCCTGTCTGGGTTGGCGCCCCCCCTTGGGTTGTGCCGTTGCGGAGATCTTTGTGGGCTATACTCAGCCTTGTCTCAGGATGGTGGTTGGTGGTTGAAGATATCCCTCTAGTGGTGTGGGGGCTGTGCTTTGTCAAAGTGGGTGGGGTTATATCCTTCCTGTTTGGCCCTGTCCGGGGGTGTCCTCGGATGGGGCCACAGTGTCTCCTGACCCCTCCTGTCTCAGCCTCCAGTATTTATGCTGCAGTAGTTTATGTGTCGGGGGGCTAGGGTCAGTTTGTTATATCTGGAGTACTTCTCCTGTCCTATTCGGTGTCCTGTGTGAATTTAAGTGTGCTCTCTCTAATTCTCTCTTTCTCTCTTTCTTTCTCTCTCTCGGAGGACCTGAGCCCTGGGACCATGCCTCAGGACTACCTGACATGATGACTCCTTGCTGTCCCCAGTCCACCTGGCCATGCTGCTGCTCTAGTTTCAACTGTTCTGCCTTATTATTATTGGACCATGCTGGTCATTTATGAACATTTGAACATCTTGGCCATGTTCTGTTATAATCTGCACCCGGCACAGCCAGAAGAGGACTGGCCACCCCACATAGCCTGGTTCCTCTCTAGGTTTCTTCCTAGGTTTTGGCCTTTCTAGGGAGTTTTTCCTAGCCACCGTGCTTCTACACCTGCGTTCCTTGCTGTTTGGGGTTTTAGGCTGGGTTTCTGTACAGCACTTTGAGATATCAGCTGATGTACGAAGGGCTATATAAACACATTTGATTTGATTTGATTTGATTTGAAGTAGGCTTTGTAGTGAAATAGGAAGCCGATTCTAGATTTAATTTTGAATTAGAGATGCTTAATGTGAGTTTGGAAGGAGAGTTTACAGTCTAAACAGACACCTAGGTACTTGTAGTTTTCCACATATTCTAAGTCAGAACCGTCCAGGGTAGTGATGATAGTCGGGCTGGAGGGTGCAGGCAGCAATCGGTTGAAAAGCATGCACTTAGTTTCAGTAGCATTTAAAAGCAGTTGGAGGCCACGGAAGGAGTGTTGTATGGTGTTGAAGCTAGTTTGTAGGTTTGTTGGCACAGTGTCCAAAAAAGGGCCAGTTGTATACAGAATTGTGTCATCTGCTAGAGGTGGATCAGAGCGAGCAGCAGCGAGAGCGACATCGTTGATATATACAGAGTAAATAGTTGGCTTGAGAATTGAACACTGTGGTACCCCATAGAGACTACCAGAGGTCCGGACAACAGGCTCTCCAATGTGACACACTGAACTCTATCTGAGAAGTAGATGGTGAACCAGGTGAGGCAGTCATTTGAGAAGCCAAGTCTGTTGAGTCTGCTGATAAGAATGATTGACAGAGTTGAAAGCCTTGGCCAGGTCGATGAAAACGGCTGAACAGTACTGTCTATTATTGATGGCGGTTATGATATCGTTTAGGACCTTGGACGTGGCTGAAGTGCATCCATGACCAGCTCGGAAACCGGATTGCATGGTGGAGAAGGTACGGTGGGATTCGAAATGGTCGGTGATCTGTTTGTTAACTTGAATTTCGAAGATTTTTGAAAGGCAGGGCAGGATGGATTTAGGTCTGTAGCAGTTTTTGTCTATAGTTTCTCCCCCTTTGAAGAAGGGGATGACTGCGGCAGCTTTCCAATCTTTGCGGATCGTAGATGATACGAAGGAGAGGTTGAACAGGCTAATAATAGGGGTTGCAACAATTTCAGTGGATAATTTTAGAAAGAGAGGGCCCAGATTGTCTAGCCCAACTGATTTGTAGGGATCCACATTTTGCAGCTCTTTCAGAACATCAGCTATCTGGATTTGGGTGAAAGAGAAGCGGGTGGGGCTTGGGCAAGTAGCTGCAGAGGTGCTGAGATGTTGGCCAGGGTAGGGGTAGCCAGGTGGAAAGCATGGCCAGCCGTAGAAAAATGCTTATTGAAACTCTCAATTATCGTAGATTTATTGGTGGTGACAGTGTTGCCTATCCTCAGTGCAGTGGGCAGCTGGGAGGAGGTGCTCTTATTCTCGATGGACTTTACAGTGTCCCAAAACTTTTTGGAATTAGTGCTACAGGATGCAAATTTATTTTTGAAAAAGCTAGCCTTAGCTTTCCTAACTGACCCATTGGTTCCTGACTTCCATGAAAAGTTGCATATCACGGGGGCTATTCGATGCTAATGCTGAACACCACAGGATGTTTTTGTGCTGGTCAAGGGCAGCCAAGTCTGCAGTGAACCAAGGGCTATATCTGTACTTTGTGAGGAAAGCACTTTTGAAGAGTAACCAGGCATTCTCTACTAACTGGTCAATATCCTTCCTGTCACGCCCTGACCGTAGAGAGCTTTATATGTCTCTATTTTGGTTTGGTCAGGGTGTGATTTGGGTGGGCATTCTATGTCCCTTTTTCTATGATTTGTATTTCTGTGTGTTTGGCCAGGTGTGGTTCTTAATCAGAGGCAGCTGTCTGTCGTTGTCTCTGATTGAGATCCATACTTAGGGAGCCTTTTTCCACCACCTGTATTTGTGGGTAGTTTTCCATGTATAGTTGCTTGTGAGCATTACTTTGGCGTCACGTTTTTGTTTGATGTTTATTGTTTTGTTGGCGTCATCTTATATTAAAGAAGTATGTACACTCACCACGCTGCACCTTGGTCCTCTCCGTTCATCAGCCGTGACACTTCCAGGACACCCGGGCCAGGTTGATTAGTAAGGCCTGCTCGCAGAAGTGTTTTGGGGAGCGTTTGACAGTGATGAGGGGTGGTCGTTTGACCACGGACCCAGTACACACGTAGGCAATGAGGCAGTAATCACTGAGATCCTGGTTGAAGACAGCAGATGTGTATTTAGAGGGCAAGTTGGTCAGGAGGATTTCTAAGAGGGTGCCCATGGTTATGGATTTAGGGTTGTACCTGGTAGGTTCCTTGATAATTTGTCTGAGTTTGAGGGCACCCTAGATTGTAGGACGGCCAGGGTGTTAAGTATGCCCCAGTTTAGGTCACCTAACAGTATGAACTCTGAAGATAGATGGGGGGCAATCAATTCACATGTGGTGTCCAGGGCATAGCTGGGGGCTGAGGGGGTCTATAACGAGTGGCAACAGTGAGACTTTTTGTGGAAAGGTGGATTTTTTAAAGTAGAAGCTTGAACTGTTTGGGCACAGACCTGCATAGTAAGACAAATCTCTGCAATAGATTGCAACTCCACCCCCTTTGGCAGTTCTGTCTTGACGGAAGATGTTGTAGTTGAGGATGGACATTTCAGAATATTTGGTGGCCTTCCTAAGCCAGGATTCAGACAAGGCTAGGACACCAGTGTTGGCGGAGTGTGCTAAAACAGTGAATAAAACAAACTTAGGGAGGAGTCTTCTGATGTTAACATACATGAAACCAATGATTTTACGGTTACAGAAGTCAACAATTGAGAGCGCCTGGGGGATAGGTGCAGAACTGGGGGCTACAGGGCCTGGGTTAACCTCTACGTCACCAGAGGAACAGAGGAGGAGTAGGATAAGGGTACGGCTAAAGGCTATAAGAACTTGTCGTCTAGTACGTTCCGAACAGAGAGTAAAAGGAGCATATTTCTGGGCGCGGAAGAATATATTTAAGGCATAATGTACAGACAAGGGTATGGTAGCATGTGTGTACAGTGGAAATAAACCTAGGCATTAAGTGATGATGAGAGAGGTTTTGTCTCTAGAGGCACAATTTATGCCAGGTGAGGTCACCTTATGTGTGGGGTGTGTAACCAGAGGGCTAGCTAAGGCATGTTGAGCAGGGCTGGAGGCTCTACAGTGAAAAAAGACAATAATCAGTAACCAAAACAGCAGAAGACAAGACAATATTGACAATAGGGAGAGGTGTGTGTAGCTGAGTGATCATAGGGTCCAGTGAGTAGCTAGGCAAGCTGAAGACACGGCGATTCAGACAGCTAGCAGGCATGGGCTAGCAGATGGGCCTCGGGGGACGTCGCAACGGAAGAGCCTGTAGAAACCCTCTCAGATGGTCACATCAGCAGACCAATCATGATGGATCGGTGGGGCTCTGTGTTGGCAGTAAAGGGGTCCAGGCCAATTGGCAAAAGAGGTATTGTAGCCCAGGAATTGGCTGATGGATCTCTTCGGCTAGCCGGGAGATAGGCCTAGCTCCAAGCCAGCTCCAGGCTAACTGGTGCTTGCTTTGGGACAGATATTAGCCAGGAGTAGCCACTTGGATAGCAGCTAGCTAGCTGCGATGATCCGGTGTAAAGGTTCAGCGCTTGCGGTAGGAATCCGGAGATGTGGTAGAGAAAAAGCAGTCCGATATGCTCTGGGTTGATATTGCACTGTGCAGACTGGCAGGAATTGCCCGGGCTGAGGCTGGCTGATGTCCGAGTTAACGGTGATGACCGCTAGCAGTGTCTAACTTAGCTGGCTAGCTACTGATGGAGGTTCCCGGTCATAATGTATAAAAAATAGCAGATCCATACCACAATGGGTGAGGCGGGTTTCAGGAGAATATGTTCAGTCCATAGAAGGAAATTGAGATAAAAAATATATACGAAATATATACGAAGAAAACAATATATACACAGGACGGGACAGGACAAGACAAAAACAGACGTCCGACTGCTATGCCATCTTGGAAAAACCAAGCTATGATGCAAATGTACGCAAATTATGATATTTCCAGACCGTATGCATGGTGGATTGAATAGAAATACATATGAACATTTATTTAGGGTAAATTTCCCCTTTAAGCTTGTCCAGCTTGAAAGACAAAGGCCCCTGTGACACCCAAGGAGTTGTTCGGGCCCTCTGTCCTGCCATGCGGCAGTTGTGTGACATGCTTTAGAAAGTAGGTAAAGCCTTCAACTTCTGCCTGCCCCACAAACCCGGGCCCCGTGGCAACCTGTTGGTTCCTGCAGTTAATCACAGCTTTACGGCTGGGAGGGGGCAACAAGCTGGTTTTAGGTGACCTAAACCCCCGGCAGACTACCAATGCCAGGTTAGACCCCTGAACCAGGGCAAACCTGGAGGTGAACAGTCTTTGCTGCAACTGCAGCTGTAGTTAAGTTACCCCCTGGGGGTAAGAGGTGTCGGCCAACCTAGAGCTCAGCCCTGGCGTCAGGGAAGGATAGTGTACACAGCCTACAGTGCACACAGCCTACGGCTCCCTTCCCTACCCACTCTCTCAGGTTAAACGTAAGCCATTCAAAACGCTCTGCTCATATGCCTTGGATTCATTACGAGATATCCCAGTTTCTCGGACATACTCTCTGTTCCCTCTGCAGAGTTGTCAGACCCTGGGGTACACATGACACACTTGCACTGTTTCCAAACTCCAGGGGGGCCTCTTTGCTTCAATAGAGACTGTTAGTAATGACAGAAATCTTCCTCTTCAGGAGTCATGGTTGGGATAATGCCTGGATAGTGCCGGGATAGTGCCTGATAGACCATTGATTGAGTGCTTTGAAGTGAGCCTTCCCTATAATCTCCACTATGCTGCATCAGCACAATGGACATTGTATCTCACTTGAGAAAGCATCTGAGCGAGCGAAACAGCGTCCCTCTGTCTATGTATGTGTAGGCCATCTATCTAAGAGTATGACATTGTAGGCCATCTAAGAGTATGACATTGTTGCCACCTGTAGCACTGAATGCAAGGGAAGGCAGAGAGCATTTGGCCTCCGATGATAAAAAATTTATATAAACAATAGCCAATCAGCGTTGAGCTAAACTGAGTGAGCTCAACTGTGAATGGTCCTGGCACACCAAAACATGTTGTCAAGGGAAGCCAGTTTGAATTTGGCTTCTCTCCTATCAAGATAACTACATCATTGACAGAAACAACTTGAATTGTTTCATCTCATTGTGTTGTTGTTCTCTGGTGGTTAGCTAGCTAGATAAAATTTGCCCTTTACTAAATTAGCCATGGATTCAGTTAGGGATTTGGACTGATTTTACTTAATTCTCCGTAAGGCCAATGATTATAATGGCGATTCTACACCAACCATAAATTCATACATTGTGCCCCTGGACTGAGAGGATGGAAGTTCAATATGTAGTTAAATGTAGAAGGCTGATGTTAACTACACACACAAATCAGAACCATGGACAGCCACATCAGATTTAGCTTACTTTGATTGGACTAAATTGTTTTTGGTATTTTTTAGTTTTCATTGTATTAGACTAGCATAGGTATTTTGATGATGTTGAAATGTTGAAGTTGAAATGGTGCTGGAATAGTGGAGGGAGCTCCTGTTTTCTTTTCGACTTGCGGTAACTCTTCGTGGTTCTAAATCAATAGCTGTTAAGTAGTCCGAAAATGTTGGAAACGTTTGTTGACCATGCTGTAGGTCATGTGGTTGTTTGTTACATGCAATATGCTTTGTGGACTTTTGTTGCTCTCCGGTTTTGTGATATGGCAAAGGTGGGGTTTAATTGATTCTTTCCTGTGTCTTCATATTGTCTCCACCTTAGGCCTATATATCACTGTCACAAGGTATATGAACTAACAGGTTATAGAGCAAACAATGCAACTATCATAACACATAGGTTGTAATAAATTATGGATTTTTTTTATGGCTCGCCTTCCCCGGTGATTTTACCCACTCACCACTACTGCGCCCATAAACACTAAAGCAAGGATGGTTTGGTAATGAATATACGCTACAAGATACAGTAGATAGGGCACCTATTACAAACAGCCTATGTGAATGCGGCCGTACACACAGCTGTCAAACCAAAATAATGCAAACTTAATGCTGAAAGTAGTAGCTTAGTTATTCATGCATGCAAACAAAAATACTGAATAGCAGTTTGGCTTAGAATACCGACACTGTGAACTGTGAATGCGAACAAAGGAATGCGAACAGAACACAACAGCGGTATCAAGTAGGCCTAGTAAACAAAATATCAGATCAATAAAGACATGACACAATCTATATTTAGGCTAGTTATATTAACAGTAAACAAATGTGGTAAACAAAAGGCGACTGGAGATCCAAATAGCTAAAACATTATTTTGTATTTCACCTTTATTTAACCAGGTAGGTGAGATGTAGCCTTGCACAGCTGTCTTGCCAAATGTAACAGTATAGCTTCCGTCCCTCTCCTCGCCCCAACCCGGGCTCGAACCAGGGACCCTCTGCACACATCAACAGTCACCCTCGAAGCATCGTTACCCATCGCGCCACAAAAGCCAAGGCCCTTGCAGAGCAAGGGGAACAACTACTTCAAGGTCTCAGAGCAAGTGACGTCACAGATTGAAACGCTATTAGCGTGCACCACCGCTAACTATATAGCCATTTCACATCGGTTACTAAAACAAATAGGCCTATAGGCCCGCTTCAAACATGGAAAACCATACTGTATCCTGTGGAGCCATTATCCTGGCGGCGCTTGTGGAAGGGTGGGTAGGCTCTGCACGCCGAGAAAACTGGAGCTCGGCAGCATCATCGCTGCTGGGCTTGGCTGGGGCCACGGTGGTTTGATGCTGCTGCTGGTGGTCATCGATCTCCTTTAGGCTTTGTTTGGGTACTTTGGCGAAGCCAATTTCTGTTATCTATCATGGCAGTGGCAGATTAACTGGTTTGAGCTACATAGGCTAAGGCTAATAACACTAAATAGCAGTTTGCGCCAACCTGTCACTCAATCATTTGAACTTTTTTGCTATTTTTATATAGGGACATAACACTTTAAGTTTCACCTTGAGGTTTACCACCTCTGGAGGGCTTATGGGCCATTTTCTCCACCAGAGAGGTGGCTACTTCATGGGCAGTGCACTAAGGCATCTATTCAGAGATTGGTTTGCGATGGTTGTATACTCCTCAAGGTATAGGTATTTTACGGATGGTGCTGTGCTGTCTCATAGCTTACTGCCTTTTTCTCTCTAGGCCTCTGTGGATGAATCTGTCAGGTAACCCTGGCTTCGGAGAGCATTTCTGCCATACAGGACTTGGCTATATGTGTATCCCATAGTTACACATCGAAACGAGTACTTGAAAGAGAACTCAAGGTTTCTCTTGAGTGAGATTTCTCACTGCATTTCCCTGCTCGCAAGAGCTAAAGAAGTAGAGACATGCTTGAGAATAACCAGAGGGTGGGGAGAGTGGTGCCGCAAAAGAGGGATGGCCTCACCTCATTTGGCACTCGACCTGTCTGTCTCCGACAGACGTTGTGTGATTGGTTCTTCTGTAGTCATCAGCCTATCCAGCAAATCCCATAGTGAGACATCTCACTCATATACTTTTAGAGAACTGGGGTTATGCAAGTAACCTTGAGTTCTGGGAGCGGAGTTCCTATCTGCAGTGCTGTCTTGTCCTCATCCAAAAAGTAACAGCGCTTTGATGGATGGACCACAGTTTTAGTTAAACAAGCTGAAGGTTGAGGCTGCAACAAGACTCACTTTCTACTGCCAGCAAAGCAGCATCAGAGGTGCAAATGAAAGAAATTGCTTTTGCCTAAAAAATATTTCACACCACTTTTGGTGACTTTCACTCTAAGAGTATCTGATTATTACACACAGTGATTAGACCATGAGTACTTTTTCTTTGCAGGACATGCACAAATGTAGATACAAATGTAACTAATGTAGGGTTTTATAGCAGATGCAAGGATACAAGCAAAAATTAAAATGCATTGGAAGTTCTGTAAATCACTGGATTAACAACAGTCAGATAAATTGTATATCTCTAAACTGTCAACATGAAAGCAACTAAGTGCACCATTACCACTGTGTGCATGCTTCAATGTATTTAGGAAACCCCTTTTTAATTGGGGCTTTGAGAAAACAATAAAAATGAAATACTGTCTTATAGATGAGCTGCATTAAACCAGCTCATTCTTCACTTGGACAATATGTAATTACTCTGAGCTAATAACATTTGCCAAAGCTTTTTCATGGGTTTATTTATCTTAACGTACATTTGAAAAGTGTTCTAGGGGGACGTTTATGTCAAGGGTCCATTTGCGGTTTCCAAAAGCTGTTATTCATATGGATTGATAATAAGATTTTCATATTGGCATCTCTTCCCCTCATTTTCATGCCTTTGATAAATAACTTCTCTAGTTCCTCCCTGATCAAATCAAATCAAATGTTATCGGTCGCAGATATTATTGCGGGTGTAGCGAAAAGCTTGTAATCATAAGGTACTTAAACAAATCAGCAGTCATCATTGGTCATTAAGTGCAGTCTCCGTCATGCAACCTTCATCAACAGAGATCCTTATTATGCATACAGATACAGCCCATGTATTTGTATGACCTTGGACGTTGATGTTGCTATTATTTTCTTGTTTTTTTTTTAAATGTCAAATGGTTATGCATACTAAATCATCATAAGGAATATGTCAGATTTGCAGTATGCTGTTGCTGTGAACTAGTTTTGATTTGCATCAACCAAACTTAATCATAGTCAGCCATAATGAATTATAAAAAAAATAGACAGAAGATAGAAAGAGAACAGTTTTAAGTTGTTTCTTATACATCTTCCAAAACCCTTTTTTTACTGGCTCAAACTTTGTTGTACCTTTTTGTGCACTAGAACCTTCACTGAATCAAGAAAAAGATAAACATAACAGAAAATTAAGAGAAAGTAGAATGCTCCAGGCTGTTTACTCCATTCCAACTACACTACCATTCAAAAGTTTGGGGTCACTTAGAAATGTCCTTGTTTTTGAAAGAAAAACACAAAAAATTGCCCATTAAAATAACATCAAATTGATCAGAAATACAGTGTAGACATTGGCAGCTTCATTAAATAGTAACCGCAAAACACCAGTTTCAACGTCAAGAGTGAAGAGGCGAAACCGGGATGTTGGCAGAGTTGCAAAGAAAAAGCCATATCTCAGACTGGCCAATAAAAATAAACGATTTAGATGGGCAAAAGAACACAGACACTGGACAGAGGAACTCTGCCTAGAAGGCCAGCATCCCAGAGTTGCCTCTTCACTGTTGACTTTGAGACTGGTGTTTTGTGGGTACTATTTAATGAAGCTGCCAGTTGAGAACTTGTGAGGCGTCTGTTTCTCAAACTAGATGTAAACTAATGTACTTGTCCTCTTGCTCAGTTGTGCACCGGGCCTCCCACTCCTCTTTCTATTCTGGTTAGAGACAGTTTGCTCTGTTCTGTGAAGGGAGTAGCACGCAGCGTTGTACGAGATCTTCAGTTTCTTGGCAATTTCTCTCATGGAATAGCCTTAATTTCTCAGAACAAGAAGACAGAAAGAAAGTTCTTTGTTTCTGGCCATTTTGAGCCTGTAATCAAACCCACAAATGATGATGCTCCAGATTCTCAACTAGACTACAGAAGGCCCATTTTAAATGCTTCTTTCATCAGAACAACAGTTCTCAGCTGTGCTAACATAAATGCAAAATGGTTTTGTAATGATCAATTAGCCTTTTAAAATGATAAACTTGGATTAGCTAACACAACATACCATTGGAACACAGGAGTGATGGATGCTGATAATTGGCCACTGTACGCCTATGTACTGTATATATTCTATTAAAAAATAGCAGTTTCCAGCTACAATAGTGATTTACAACATTAACAATGTCTACACTGTATTTCCGATCAATTTGATGTTATTTTAATGGACAAAAATGTGCTTTTCTTTCAAAAACAAGGACATTTCTAAGTGACCCCAAACTTTTGAACGGTAGTGTATGTTGTCTAAAATGTATTACCCATGACATTTGACTCAATCTGAAATTGAAAAGTAGACTGTGCTAATTAGAACAACAACAATATCAACAACTCCAGAAAAGCACGGGGCACAAAACTGTAATGTGAGAGTTGGTTTTGAACAGTATATTGTTGACAGGGGTCATGGTAAACAACATCAGCAGATAAATACACAAGGTGCTGTATTATGGCCATGTTTTAGAACTCATCATAAAAGCTCATGTGAAAATGTAATGTTCTGTAGGCTACAATGCGTGCTGTTTTGCACGACCGTGGAAACGATACTGTACATGTTCTGTACATGTTCTGAGATCACCCTCACACTAAAGTAGGCTATACTGTTACTGACACAGACTGCTATATTCCTGTCAAAAAGCTACTGGATTTGTACTAAATAGGATGTATTTGATCTGTCAGATCTCCAGTGAGAAAACATCCAGGTCTTTTAAAATATCTTTACATTGTCTAATGATTCAAGACAAGAGAAAAATATTTTGTAAAGCTTCAACAAGAGATGAAAGAATTCATAACTATTTCAAACATATTCCTTTGCAGGTTTTATCGATTTAAAGGTTTTGTCATGGATGTGGTCATAGCATTGAGTTTGTACTTCAACCCACTTAGTTTTAAAGGCTGAATGTCTTTTTATTTAATGTAACCCTTATTTTACCAGGTAAATTGACTGAGAACACATTCTTAACATGTGGCTTAAACGTATCTAGAGACATTATCTCTCTCGTCATCATTCAATGCCCAGGTTTACCTCCAATGTACTCACATCCAACCATAATACCTCTGTCTGTACATTAGGCCTTGAATCTATTCTCTCATGCCCAGAAACCTGCTCCTTTTACTCTCTGCTCTGAGAGCTCTAAACGACCAGTCCTGTTAGCCTTTAGCCGTACCCTCATCCTACTCCTCCTCTCTTCCTCTGGTGATGTAGAGGTTAATCCAGGCCCCGCAGTGCCTAGCTCCGCTCCTACACCCCAGGTGGTCTCATTTGTTGACTTCTGTAACCGTAAAAGCCTTGGTTTCATGCATGTTAACATTAGAAGCCTCCTCCCTAAGTTTGTTTTATTCACTGCTTTAGCACACTCTGCCAACCCGGATGTCCTAGCCATGTCTGAATCCTGGCTAAGGAAGTTCCCCAAAAACCCTGAAATTTCCATCCCTAACTATAACATTTTCCGACAAGATAGAACTGCCAAAGTGGGCGGTGTTGCAATCTACTGCAGAGATAGCCTACAGAGTTCTGTCTTACTATCCAGATCTGTACCCAAACAATTGGAACTTCTACTTTAAAAATCTGTCACGACTTCCGCCGAAGTCGGTCTCTCTCCTTGTTCGGGCGACGTTCGGCGGTCGACGTCACCGGCTTTCTAGCCACTGCGATCCACTTTTAATTTTCCATTTGTTTTGTCTTTGTCTTACACACCTGGTTTCACTCACCCAATTACTTGTTTATTATTTAACCCTCTGTTCCCCATGTTTGTTTGTGAGTGATTGTTCATTGTACATTGGTCCGTTATTGTGGGCTCGCTATATTGCTTTGTATTTTGTATATTTGGAGTAAAGTACGTTGATTACTCAATCTGCTGTCCTGCGCCTGACTCTCTACACCAGCTACACACAGGACCAGTACAAAATCCATCTTTCCAGAAACAAGTCTCTCACTGTTGTCGCTTGCTATAGACCACCCTCTGCCCCCGGCTGTGCCCTGGACACCATGTGTCAATTGATTGCTCCCAATCTATCTTCAGAGCTCGTGCTGCTAGGTGACCTAAACTGTGACATGCTTAACACCCTGGCCATCCTACAATCTAAGCTTGATGCCCTCAATCTCACACAAATGATCAATGAACCCACCAGGTACAACCCCAAATCCGTAAACACGGGCACCCTCATTGATATCATCCTGACCAACTTGCCCTCTAAATACACCTCTGCTGTTTTCAACCAAGATCTCAGCGATCACTGCCTCATTGCCTGCATCTGTAATGGAACAGATATAGCCCTTGGTTCTATCCAGACCTGACTGCCCTTGACCAGCACAAAAACATCCTGTGGCATTCTGCATTAGCATCGAATAGCCCCCGTGATATGCAACTTTTCAGGGAAGTTAGGAACAAACATACACAGGCAGTTAGGAAAGGCCAGCTTTTAAAAAAAAAAAAATTTGCTTCCTGTGGCACAAAATCCATTGCACTGAGGCTAGGAAACACTGTTACCACCGATAAATCGACAATAATTGAGAATTTCAATAAGTATTTTTCTACCCATACCCCGGTCAACAGCCCTGCGCTCCCCACAGCATCTCGCCCAAATCTCCCCCACTTCTCCTTCACCCAAATCCAGATAGCTGATGTTCTGAAAGAGCTGCAATATCTGGACCACTACAAATCAGCCGGGTTAGACAATCTAAAATTATCTGCCAAAATTGTTGCAACCCCTATTACTAGCCTGTTCAATCTCTCTTTCGTATCGTCTGAGATTCCCAAAGATTAGAAAGCTGCCGCGGTCATCCCCCTCTTTAAAGGGGGAGACACTCTAGACCCAAACTGCTACAGACCTACTCTGCCTTTCTAAGGTCTTTGAAAGCCAAGTTAACAAACAGATTACCGACCATTTAGAATCTCACCATACCTTCTCCGCTATGCAATTTGGTTTCTGAGCTGGTCATGGGTGCACCTCAGCCACGCTCAAGGTCCTAAACGATTTCATAACCGCCATCGATAAGAGACATTACTGTGCAGCCGCATTCATCGACCTGGCTAAGGCTTTCAACACTGTCAATCACAACCTTCTTATTGGCAGACTCAACAGCCTTGGCTTCTCAAATGATTGCCTCGCCTGGTTCACCAACTACTTCTCAGATAGAGTTCAGTATGTCAAATCGGAGGGCCTGTTGTCCGGACCTCTGGCAGTCTCTATGGGGGTGCCTCAGGGTTCAGTTCTTGGGCCAACTCTCTTCTCTGTATACATCAGTGATGTCGCTCTCGATGCTGGTGATTCTCTGATCCATCTCTACGCAGACAACACCATTCTGTATACCTCTGGCCCTACTTTGGACACTGTGTTAACTAACTTCCAGATGAGCTTCAATGCCATACAACTCTCCTTCCGTGGCCTCCAACTGCTCCAAATGCAAGTAAAACTAAATGCATGCTCTTCAACCGATCGCTGCCCGCACCTGCCTGCCCGACCAGCATCACTACTCTGGACAGTTCGGACTTAGAATATGTGGACAACTACAAATACCTAGGTGTCTGGTTAGACTGTAAACTCTCCTTCCAGACTCACATTAAACTTCTCCAATCCAAAATCAAATCTAGAATTGGCTTCCTATTTCGCAACAAAGCATCCTTCATACTCGTGCTGCCAAACATACCGTAAAACTGACCATCCTAACGATCTTCGAATTCGATGTAATTTCGATGTAATTTACAAAATAGCCTCCAACACTCTACTCAACAAATTGGATGCAGTCTATCACCGTTTTGTCACCAAAGCCCCATATACTACCCACCACTGCGACCTGAATGCTCTCGTTGGCTGGCCCTCACTTCATACTCATCGCCAAACCCACTGGCTCCAGGTCATCTACAAGTCTCTGCTTGGTAAAGCCCCGCCTTATCTCAGCTCACTGGTCACCATAGCAGCACCCACCCATAGCACGCGCTCCAACAGGTATATCTCACTGGTAACCCCCATAGCCATTTCCTCCTTTGGCCGCCTCTCCTTCCAGTTCTCTGTTGCCAATGACTGGAACGAACTGCACAAATCTCTGAAGCAGGAGACTCTTACCTCCTTCACTAGCTTTAAGCACTAGCTGTCAGAGCAGTTCACAGATCAATGCACCTGTACATAGCTCATCTGTAAATAGCCCCTCCAATTTACCTCATCCCCATACTGTGTTTATTTATCTTGCTCCTTTGCACCCCAGTATCTCTACTTGCACATTCATCTTCTGCACATCCTACCATTCCAGTCCAATTGCTTTATTGTAATTACTTCGCCCATACGGCCTATTTATTGCCTTACCTCTCTTATCCTACCTCATTTGCACATGCTGTATATAGATTTTTCTACTGTATTATTGATTGTATGTTTGTTTATTCCATGTGTAACTCTGTGTTGTTGTATGTGTCGAACTGCTTTGCTTTATCTTGGCCAGGTCGCAGTTGCAAATGAGAACTTGTTCTCAACTACCCTACCTGGTTAAATAAAGTTGAAATAAAAAAATAAAATAAAAAAATTACAGCAACAACCTGAGGAATAGTTACAGGGGGTTGAATGAGCCAATTGGAAGCTGGGGATGATTAGATGGCCATGAGGGCCAGATTGGAAATTTAGCCAGAACACCTGGGTTAACACCCCAACTCTTACGATAAGTGCCATCGGATCTTTAGTGACCACAGAGAGTCAGGATACCCGTTTAACATCCGATCCGAAAGACAGCACCCTACACAGGGCAATGTCCCCAATCACTGTCCTGGGGCAATTTTTTAAGTCAGAAGGAATAATGTGGATATCAGTTTCAACATAGAAATCCTCATGTAAATCACTAAAACAACAAACAAAAAATTATTGGAAATAGTCAAACACCATTACAGTAAATTTCTCCAGAGTAAAACATCCAATGAGCTTTTTAATATGCCCACTTGAGAGGAAAGAGTTTTCTAAAACCCGTTTCCACTTTTAGAGTCCTTAAGGATCAGTAGGTAAGTCCACACTGACAACACAGCTATCATTCCATGGGATCTCCAGGCCCAAATACAATATCATTGTCAGAGATCCTCCGAGCCAACTCTCATTAAATGTTCATTCCCAGCGTGTTGTAATGATTCCCTTAAATGAAAATCTTCTCATTGATAATTTAGAGGACACTAATGCCTTTCTGGCTCCTGCAAATCAGATAGAAATCTGAATTCTTTAATATTTCATTATTTTCTGTTCAAGTTATGGATGTGATTGGATTTTAATGATGATCCACCTTTCTGCACACCTGTAAATAGTTCCTGTGGAGCTTGTTTTACTTTATGTGAAGTGAGTGAATAGATCAACCTATCTCAACATCATCATTAAGTCTACATGTACCGAATCCATACAGAGATCACCTAAATCATACACTGATGTCAATGGGAGATTTGCAAAGAAAGTTCAGTTACTGAAAGTTCAGTTACTGAGTTATGGGAAGTTCCGAGTTCTGACTGGGAAGTTGCACTTGAACGACTCTTCAAGTCGCAATTACAAATGGGAAACTCCAAGAAAATGTTATTACCTGAGTTGAAACGTTTCACCCCTGACATGTCGTTTCAACCAAAGGATGAGGGTGACAATTACAAACTTATCAATGTGGATAATGTAGCTAGTTTGACCATATTGTCAATGTTAAAGAGTAACTAAACGCACTGATTCCACGTGTTTCTCTGTTGCTCATAAACAAGATTTCAGTCTTGGTGGTGTGGTTCGAAGTGGCAGTTTGTTCCCCACGTTTGTTCCTCATGAGACACCATTGGAACGAAGACAGTATAACTTCCTCAAAATAGGTTCTGACGAGTGGGAGTAGGCCTACAGCTATGACCAGAAGTGACGTTTTCGTAGCAGGTTAGGATAATTAACATGGTAGGTTAAAAAGTCACTTTCGATCATAGCTATACTCTAGTAATAACCCTCAAAATAGTCTGAATAGTCTAATTACTGATTTCTTGAGTTGACATTTTTGCAACATGGTTTTATTCACGCAATTGTATATCTAGCTAAGCTGTTTGGTGCAGTATTTCTCAAGTAAAAAATTAGCAAATTCGGATCCGCTGCACTGCTGGGCAGGTCTCGCTCACTGTCTGTGTTCTGCGTGCAATCACTGCAGCTTGTGTATTCCCCTGTGTTAGTGGGCAAGTCAACACTGTTGAAATCAAAAACCAACCCTCACAAACTCCATTTTGGACGGACTTTATGACCAAAATTCTCCTATTTACACGTTGTAGTCAATTTTGACACCAGCATAAATGTTTCAGTTGCACTTTAAGCAAGCTAGCTTTAATATTAGCAGGTTTATTATATTATCTAAAATCTTATTGGTTGAAGAATTGTTCTGACTTCAAAAGCACTTGAACACAATCATGTTGGACTATAAGGGCACAAGACGAGACCCAGATGCAGACACAGGAGGCAGATGGTTTGAGTCTCTGATATTTATTATAACAAAAAGGGTAGGCAAGAGAATGGCCATGGACAGGCATAAGATCAAAACCCGGTCAGAGTCCAGGAGGTACAGAGTGGTAGGCAGGCTCGAGGTCAGGGCAGGCAAAATGGTCAGGCAGGTAGGTTCAGAGTCCAGACAGGCAAGGGTCACAACCGGGAGGACTAGCAGAAGCAGAGCGAAGGGGGAAAAAAGCAGGAGAATGGGGGAAAACTCACACTGACAAGCAGGGAACACAGGAATAAGTACCCAGTGACTAATGAGGAAAACAGGTGACACCTGGAGGTGGGAAGAGACAATGACAAAGACAGGTGAAACAGATCAGAGCGTGACACGGACTTCTCTATGGGGAAGTTTCCCACTTCCGACAAGCACATGAATGCCCCATTAGTAGGAGTTAGCCTTATATAACTCATTCAAGGTATTACCTGTTCAGTAAAAAACTTTCAGAACTGTCATGCCCTGACCTTAGATATCTCTGTTTTCTATATATTTTGGTTAGGTCAGGGTGTGACTAGGGTGGGGTACTCTAGGTTTTTGTATGTCTAGGGGTTTTGTATGTCTAGGGGTTTTGTATGTCTATGTTGTCCTGATATGGTTCCCAATCAGAGACAGCTGTTTATCGTTGTCTCTGATTGGGGATCATATTTAGGAAGCCCTTTTTCCCACTTTCTGGTGTGGGATCTTGTGTGCGCACGTCGGTCGGTCGGTCGGTCGGTCGGTCGGTCGGTCGGTCGGTCGGTCGGTCGGTCGGTCGGTCGGGTGAATTTAAGTTCATTAAAAATATGTGAAACTCTATTCATGCTGCACCTTGGTCTCATCATTACGACGATTGTGACAAGAACAATCAAAAAATGATGAAAATAAGTACCATTGCTTATTGAAAATGCAGATGCATATAATATAATTGAAAATCTCACACTGCATATTATATGGTGTGGCGTAAAGGGAGGAAAGAAGAGTCTGAGAGGAATGTGTTAATGATTATGCTTCAAATTAAATGACATGCATTTTAGGATAATCTCTATAAAAGATGATTGGACAGAATTTCTGTGTGGTGGAGAATCAAGTCTTGAAGAATATGATGCTATATTAATAACAATCTGTAAACTAAAGAATCTGCAGACCGTTAAACTTCCCCCTGTACTTAGTAATGAAATATACTGAATGAGGTAGAATGCCAGTTTGATTAAGAATATGGTGCCAACATGGAGCTAAGTCTCTATTGGATGAAGTACTACCATATACTGGACAGTGTTTTCAATCATTTGAAATGCTAACTAATATGGACCTAGAGGGCCAAAGGGACTGTATGAAAAAATATAATTGGTAATATTGTGCATATACTGTACTTTGTAGGAATACATGAAATGTTAGTACAGTAGAGGAAATCCATAATACTACATATTTGATTATGAAACCGGCTAACTGTCAGTGTTTATCCTCCATTCTCATATTGTCTAGACTAGAGCATCTGTCTCTGTGTTGATTTATTGGAGTAACAACAGATGACACCTACTTTACCCCTGCTTGACAGATCTAAAGACATTGTAAGTTACTGTCATGTTTGTCTCCAGAAAATATCAACTTTGACAGAGAAAAAAGGCTCCCTGTAATGAATATGGATGTGTTTCATAAAGGACTCTGGGAATCTTGCAAAACAGACTCATTAGCTCCCACAGAAGTTCATTTTTCTCAAGATGCAGTTGAGAGCTCCATCACATGTCCCTAGCCATTACTCTGGAATGGCTGCTGTGTTCTCTATGCCAACTAGGAGATGGGAATCATTGTCTGTGTATAGGCTTATCACTCACATGGCTTCAGTGGCCACTTTGACACGGATGAGCAGACATGAGCAGATGCCAACCGGAAAAGAGTAAAGTATGTGTGCATGTATTTTGTGTATTTCAGGCATCAAATAACAACTGTACACAGTAAACCTACACCTCATGCAGGTAGTACTGTTATAAATGACACAAGTTGTGGATTTAATTGTATCATGCAAGGTGGAAGGTCTGAATCTGTGATTTAATACAGAAGAGTTACACACACTGAGGTCACAGTAGGCTCCACTGTTAGTGATGTCACTGCATGTTTATGTTTATGTCGTCATTATCGAGTGCTTGCTACAGTATGTGCGCCTGTTTGTGCTCCCCTGTAACATTTGACCATATGGTCCATGACATCTCCGTGCTGGGTTGTGGAAGGGGGTGGATTCCTCATGGCCAGGATGATGCAGAGCTCTCTGGGGTTAGCACGTGAAGCTACTGTCAGAGAAACAGAAAAGAGAGAGGAAATGACGAGTGGGGAGAACATACTAGATAAAGTGAAGATGCACTGACCGGTATGTTGGTATGATGATGGATCACACCATACGCGGCTCATATGGACGCACTTTGAGATACACTGAATAAGAAGTACTCTATTGTCACTACCTATGCATACTGGGTTGCTTAAATGGCTTGTTAAAGCCTGTAAATTCGGGCAAATGGATAAAGAGGTATACCAGTTCTAACTGGCCCCTCTTCAGCTATAAAGCTTTCAAATCCAGCAGAGAAATCAGCAACTCTCTCTACCTGATGAGCTATTCAGTCACCTCCTACAGCCTAAGTGCATTGTGCCACTGTGCTAATGCCCACTTACTCCTCAGTTAGACAACTAAAGCAGATGAAACCTGGAGCCATTCTATTAAATCTCTAACCAGACAGACACAGATACTGTGCAAGAAACCTTCCATCCCGCTAACATGCATTAAGAAACTGTATTTCAATCTTTTATTGTTCAAATGTCCTTGAATTGAATTGGTTTAAATCAGTACTTTGGTTAGGAAAAGATGAAAGATATATTAAATAGCGATTTAACTATTCAATCTTAAAATCACTTGATTTTTAAAAATGAATCGTTCATAGCAGTCCTGTTCTGTACAAGTTCACAATTTATAATAAGTAGGGTTAGTATAAGAGTAGGAGATCTGAGTGACCTGTGCTAGGTAGATGTTTTTACTCATCGTCTGTCTGAGAGCCAGAGCTATTGACCCTGTGACCTCAACATTCACTTACCGTACAGTGTCTTTCTGCTGATGCCCAAGGGGATACGTGGAGGGAAGGTGGGGCATGGCGTGTCAGTAAATAAACATGCCACTCAGTCAGACAGAGAGTGTGTTGTTGACAGCTGGTGAGTGCTAGGTTGTGTTCAGGGCAGCTCTAGTGTGACAGCAGAACACACCATCTGTCATACAGAAGTGAGCAGGCATGTGGTTAGGGGCTATGAACTCTCTTCTGTCTCCCCAGGTGTGATGAAAAACAGTCATGAACTGAAGTAAGAGGAAGTGAGGATGATATATAAAAAGACCAGAGGTCTTGTTTCTCACTTTACTGTACGTGACCAGAGAGACAAGGTAACATCTACAAACAAACTTTCTCTAGGCTAGACTGGATGGGGACGTATAGGCTAGGTCCATTATTTTATGTTTTTTTAACGCTTGTTTCACTGCACAGTTGTGTAACCTTTTTTTGTTCTATCAGTCAACTTTGAAGGACCCCCCCCCCCCCCCTCCCCTCCCCCCACCTTCCCGTACCTCATTGGATCATTAAACTTATTTCATGAGTTCTAAGATGTAATTGCACTCCTTTATGTAGTGGGTAAAGAGCTCTCTGGCTTTTTGGATGTGAAGGGCAGTCCATTATTATTGTTATAACTCAGACGGGACCCGTGCCATCGGCTACAAAGGTAAGACACAAGTCATTAAATCTAAATGAAGCAATATTTCCGTTGAGCGCATGAAGGGCTCTCACTGTGGTAGATTGATGTTGCAGCATTAACCCAGCTCTCTGTTGCCTCTTTCAGTCGAGGGTGAATAGAGTAAACTTGTAGAGTTTTCATACTAAAGAAAAAGGGCCTAGTAAATTAGTATTCCACTGAAGAAGGAAGATACAGTAAGAGGGGGAAACCTTTACTTTTGGCCCACAGCAGGTGTCTTTTGACCCATTATCCTCTATCTCCTCTAGGCTTAAAACAATGAGGCCACTTATTAGTCTACTCTCATAGAGAGGGGTGGTAGAGAAAGAGAGTGACCTTGTATATTTTATATGGTCAGAGATTAGCCCCTGTCCCGTCGTTATTGTAGACCGTTTAAAATCCTATGTTGTCGGGTCAGCATTGCTCTCAGCACAGTACCATCGACCCGACTATTGATTGGTCTGTTATTGATTGGAGGGAGGTGTTCAACCAGCTGCTTTGATGTGTGTTTTAAATTTCCCTCCATCCGTCGGGTCACACAACACTGTTATCGTCATATAAACAGCTTCCTCATCATGCGTGTCAATTCATTCCAAAAGACTGCAACAAACTGGGACTACCTAGCAGGCAAAGCTGATTACAATGACTTCATCTTCCACCACAGACCTAGAAAGAGTAGAACAGACATCCTTATTCAAGTCAATAATGCCACAATGGGTGGTTACAACTTATTGTACTGGCTAGGTACTTTTGTTTTAGACTGGTTGAGTTGGTACTGCCTCTACACTTTGTAGAGGTGTGTGATTTGTGACAGACGTAGACAACAGCACTGAGTAAGACCTCATAGTTGAATGGTGTTTAGGTGGTTCATGTCATAAACCTGCTGATTGTGCAGAAGCTGTCTTCATCTGTTGTGGTGCACAGAAATTATGTAATTTTTACAACTCTTCTCTTTTATGTGACATCATATATTATATTTCATGGCACGGCACAGTGGCACATTTCCTGAAATATTAATGATCTGACTACTTTTAAGGCATGGCATGGCACGCCACTTAGTTTGACGAAGTAGTGTCTCTTATTTTAATTAGATTTATAATAATAATAATGCCCAGAATATCATGTGGATCATGGGCAAAGACATCCATCACCAGACAATGCTTTGTTATTGGTTGATTACGAATGCAAGTGGCATCAGTGTTGTGTGTCTAAACATCTTATTTATTTGACATAATGACCTTCAGTCCGGAATGCATGCGTTTTGGAAAGTCCTCATCTCAGGCCAGACATTTTATATAAAAAGCCTGTGCAGTATAAATGATGTCTGTTGGAAATGAGATCAGATTGCTTTCTACGGAGCACTTACTGTATGTGCAAACAGTCCTCAGTGTGCTAAGATCTTAGCCCTATGTGGCCAGATAAACCACTTCACATCTACAGCTCCACATCTCTAGGAAATGAAAATGTAATGTTATATGGCTTCGAAACCTCAGGGCTATAAACACAGGATACAGAGGCTCAGAGTGTCATATAGTACATACATACCATCTTAACATTAATATTTCATAGATGGAAGAAAAAAAAGGCATATTTTTCACAAGAAAACATTGCAGCCTTCTTGAAATACTCACCAGACAATGCTTTTTACCAAAACATACATCAGGTACTGCCTTGACAAAATAATTGTAATAGATTTATGGACAGAGAAACTACCCAGACCAACCCTGACACTTCTGAATATCTGAACTCATTGGTCTCTCTTCAAACAGGAGTAAAATCAGTGGCATCCCAACATATCTGAGGCCAGTCTTTATCAATATTCCCTTGAGGGTGTTCATTTAACCTTGAATAGAAGTTAATAGAAATGAAATTGACTGGCTTTAGCCACTGGAGGCCTTCACTTTTGATATGCACTTCCTCAGCAGATAACAGTTGAAAACCACTTAAAACATCATTACGGAAAGAAGATGCTGCTTTTTGTTATTTTTGTTCTCTGTCACTAATTTGTCTGCCTTTGTGCTGGACAAGTTATTACAGGAGTCACCATTGTAAATTATGAGCACAAAGCAGCACGGTTGCTGTAATTCTTGTCTACTGTGGGCTTTAACCAATGTAATCAGTTTTTGAGAGCTCGCACTATTCCAAAGAGTGGATAGAGGCTGCTCACTGCGCATCTGATCAAAATCCCATTTTGGTTAGTATTTGACTGATTTGTCAAGAAACATGAAAGAAAAGATTTGGGCACTGCCCAATATGCTGATTACTTAGATCTTATGTTGGTGCTGAATGGACAGCTAAGCTCACATTTTTGTTGGCTACACTTTATCCCTTACCCAACATTTTCAAAATATGACTTTTAAAGTGTCTAAAAACTTCACCCTAAAGGAAACACAATACCATGGAACAGTGCCTGGTAATAAGATACTGTATACTTGAAACTCTTCTCTTGCAGAGTTCTGACTTTACAGTTCACACCACTCAGACACACACACACATATATATATATATATATATATATATATATATATATATATATATATATATATATATATATATATATATATATAGATCGACAGACAGTAGTCTGGAAGATCTGTTCTGTTGACTCCTGGGGGCTGTGTGTGGAGGCTGCAGGAGCACAGTGATGCGGGAGTCGTTCTTTATCTCTCCCTTCTCTCCATGTCCGGTGGACGTCTCTCTGATCTCTCTCTATCCATCTACCTGGGCCTGCAGCTAGCTATACATCTGTGTCACTGGGGCTTAGGCTGCTGCTGGAATGGAGCAACACAGAACAACCTGCATCAGAAGACCCAGAAGAGAGAAAATATGGCAGAATAGAGAAAAAAAATACAAAATAACACAGAGCAGTACCTTAGTAATGGAAACAGGCTCTGCATGTCTGAATTAATTATGTTTATTTGTGATCCTATTACTGGTTCATGGCATGCGCTGTTTTATAACAAACAGAATGCATGTGTTTAAGTATATATTGTCCAGAATGTGAGGAATAGCGGAGTGAGTCAGTGAGTGAAAAAGAATCAGAGAGGAGTGTCTGTGGAGGGTGGCGGAAGAGAACATATGAACGCTGCTTGGCCTTGACATTGAGTCTGAAACCTCATGGATAAGAACAGACTGAATAAAAAGACGTTCGCTCATAAGGTGGAGACGGGAGCTGGGCAAATGGAAGATAATTACACCTATCGAGAGCAATGTCCTTATGTCCTTATGCCTTCTGCCAAAATAATGAAATAAAATATGTCTTCACCAGACAAGTTGGGCAGAGTGGGAAATCCATACCTGCCCACTGTATAAGAACGGGATCATGTTAGCATTGAATCTGTCACGTTCTGACCTTAGTTCCTTTGTTTTGTCTTTGTTTTAGTATGGTCAGGGCATGAGTTGGGGTGGGCAGTATATGTTATTTTTTCTATCATTTGGGATCTCTGTGTATGGCCTGGTATGGTTCTCAATCAGAGGCAGCTGTCAATCGTTGTCCCTGATTGAGAACCATACTTAGGAGGCTACTTATTTTTCCTTTTCAGTGTTTGCACCATTCGGGACTGTTTCGGTTTTCATTTTGATTCTCTTGTTGTTGATTCTCTTTTGTATTTTGTATTCATTTTCCTTTAAATGACATTGTGGATACATACCACGCTGCATTTTGGTCCTCCAGTTCCTTCCTACTACTCCTCAGAGGAGGAAGAAGAAACCCGTTACAGAATCCTCATTCAGAAATCAAAATAGGTTAAGGCAGACTGCTTTCCATTCTTCCATTATCTGAGAGCCACGTGATTGTTGACTGGTACTGTATCTGGCTTCATAGATGGTCCATTGTTGTTGATGGTGCAGAGTGGGGGTTCTTCAGGATATGTTGGTCTGGTAACCTACAGCAGCTCAATTCTTATTTTTCAAATAGAGCAGCTCACTCAATACCTGCTTTGAAGGAGTATTGATCTTTTGAGACCACTCTCTATTTCAAATGAATTCTCCTGTCTCATTTAACCATCCATCCACAGAATGTTCCGCACCCATGCTGAACAAGTCTGTCTTCCTCTATCTCTATTTCCCACTATGTGTTTCTCTCTGTTTATCTATGGGCACATTTTTTCTTCCTGTTCTGTCCCAGCTTTCTATCTGATAAACCTAACCTTGACAAGTCTAGAGCGGTGACAGTTGGTGGGGGTTATGGGATATGTAGCTGAACAGTTACTTCGTATCCATTAGCGATATAAATCCAGTAGCTGCCTCTTCAACTAACTAGAGCAAAATAAGCTGCCAACGAGAGGCTGGTATCGCAGCGTTCAATGTTCCGCCCCAGGGTCAGTTTAGCGTCTCCCAGCTCCTATCCCTCTGTGCCCTCTCTCTGTGCAGGTAGATATGAGAGTTTCAAGTCAGAGAACAGGGAGGAAGAACTGTAACACCTCTCAAAGGTAGCCTGGGGACATTGCAATAGTTGCTTCCAGCAGATTCATACTGCTCAGAAAATTCATCATGCTGTAAATGCTAAATAAATGTTTTTCACCCGCTCTACTAATTCATTATTCCCGCTCTCTTCCTCTGAGTGATTAGCATTTTCTTCCATTTCTTTCCCTCCCGCGCTGTAGACTCCATGCACAAAGAGCAGATTTTCTTTTTGTTATAATGTCGCTCGCCAATATCTCCCTTTTCATTTATTTTCTTTCAAAAGAGACGGTGGTTGTTCCTTTTGTTCAAAGAAGTGATAGAGAGCGGGGATATCCCTAGGCAACGCCTTTGACTGACTGCTAGATCTGTGGGGTGAGGGTAGAGAGTTATGAGAGATATGTCGTCTCACATGCAAAGCAGCATATTCTACATGCCTTGTAGGTACACAGGGCAGGATGAGGGAGGTGGGGGGGGATGTTAAACACTTTTGCTCAAGTGAGTCAAAATGAACACCCTGAAACGACAAGGCCTACTGCTAGTCCATTACTCAGGAGACTTGCTGTTTTAATTTACTACAGGCTCCGAGAAGACAGCTAGGACGAAGGACCTGACCAGGGGGCTATGGTCATCCATATGCAACAGAGGCTTTGCCTAGCTGCTGCTTTCTACTATTTATTCTGTCTTACAAACTTTCCTTATCCTCAGGGATATCAGAAACCACTTCAAGAGAAAGATGGAAAGAGGGACACAATAATTGTGAGGCAATGTTTTAATGTTCTCAGTTTTTGGTAGTCGCTGGGATTTAATGCAAAATTGTGAGTGGATTGTAGGCAGTCAATATTTATTGGGATATGACTGAGAAGCAATGACGGTAATGTTGAGGAAAAGTTGATTGTAAACATGTAGGCTAATTATGTGTTTTTATTTGCTTGCCAACATGCTAATTAGAAGCCAATCGGAGCAATCAGTGAGGTTAGGGGTAATTCTTTCCTGATTACTGTGCCACTCAGAGGTGTCAGCTGTGGAATAAACAAAACCTGATTGAAATTACACCCTACCTTCTATCTAATTAGAAATTCAGAAACAATTTACCTTTGTCACTAATGTCTTGATCCAATAACAAAATCATGTGCTGCACATACAGTAAAGGAGACCACCCACTGGGCACACCATGTCATTTCAATGTGGATAATTGAGTAATATTTGGTTGAGACAATCAATGAGATTACAACCTACATGGAGTGTACAAAACATTAAGAACACCTTCCTAATATTAAGTTGCACCCCATTTTACCCACAGAACAGCCTCAATTCATCGGGGCATAGACTACAAGGTGTCGAAAGCGTTCCATAGGGATGCTTGTCCATGTTGACTCCAATGCTTCTCACAGTTGTGTCAAGTTGGCTGGATATCCTTTGGGTGGTAGAACATTCTTGATACACATGGGAAACTGTTGAGCGTGAAAAACCTAGCAGTGTTGTACAGTAGTTCTTGACACACTCAAACCGGAGCGCCTGGCACCTACTACCATATTCCATTTTAAGTCAATTAAATCTTTTGTCTTGCCCATTTACCCTCTGAATGGCACACACACAATCCATGTCTTAATTGACTTAATGCTTAAAAATCCTTCTTTAACCTCTCCTCCCCTTCATCTACACTGATTGAAGTGGATTTAACAGGTGACATCAATAAGGGATCATATCTTTATCCTGGATTCACCTGGTCAGTCTACAGTATGTCATGGATAGAAGAGGTGTTTCTAATGTTCTGTACACTCAGTGTATATCCACCCACTCAAAAAGACAGTCAAAGGTCAATTCAATTATCGCCTATGCTTTCAACCATCTAAAAGCACAACAAAATTCCAATGGAAAAACAATGTCTGGTTTTGGGTTTATTTATGTAACAGATTATTGTGTTATCACTGTGTGTTTCGTCTAATAGCAGAACCAAATGACCTGGATTGCAGTTGAAATTACATTAAAAGTAGGCCTACATGGTGCAAGTGATCAATGCCATTCCAGATTCTGTACAGATTATTACAGGAATTGTGAAGATCTCCACAGACCTGCTATGTGCATTGAACATGCACGCTTTATATGATTACATAAGAAGAAATGTATAGTTACAGAAACCTCAATGTGTCAATGCAACCAAATCTCAACATTTAAAGGATATGTGTCTTCTGCTTGGATAGTTCCATCTGTACCACTTACATAGTCTGGCTTTATTTTCAGTTTGTTAACAAATTTGTAATTGTTGGATTCATATGTCTCAACCAAAAATCTACTTTAAAGAATAGGTCTAAATCAAATCAAATAAACTTTTAATGCACTTAAAAAAATGTTTTATTTGATTTAGTAATATTATTTAAATTTGATTTTTGTTTGAGATGGAGACGTGAATCCAACATATCAATTGTTCATTTGTCGACAAACTGGAATTAAAGCCAGACTAAGTCAGTGGCACAGATGGAACTATAAGTAGAAGATACAGTACATCTCCTCCAAAAGTTTATATTTGGCTGCTTTGATAACCAAACATAATTCAATATCACAAAATATAATTAAATCAGAAATCAACCAGAGCTTGAAAACCTAGGCCTTTTACTTGTCTTTCACTGCCATGACATTTTTGTGCAAATGTTTCTAAAAGAAAATGTTATCTAGAATTAAACATATCAATAATTCCCTCTGGGCAGGTCTGGAAAATATATCTAAGGATAACCACACAAAATGTGATGAATGCAGATGCATCTGACGCTGATTTTGTTTTTGTTGATGTGTGGGAATTCAGGAAATGTTAAAGACTGAATTTAGACTACCAAACTACAAATGCCTATTTAGACATAATCATCATCTCTAAGTTACTAAAGTAAGTTACTAAATATAGTCCAGTTTGTAACACTCTCTATGAAATGGGCTTTTAAATTGTGTCTAATTTAATGTAGTGATATTTAAAATGATTGATGTAAGTCCATTTTAAAGTGGTTAAAATTCATTAAAATGTTGATGACAGTATTATGATAAATTAAAGAAAATATACATTTTCAGCACGTTTTTAACATTTTTATGTTAACTTTTTGAAAATTATAATATTAATGGACCAAAATACCAACAAATCACTAAATTGATATACAGTGGGGCAAAAAAGTATTTAGTCAGCCACCAATTGTGCAAGTTCTCCCACTTAAAAAGATGAGAGAGGCCTGTAATTTTCATCATAGGTACACTTCAACTATGATAGACAAAATGAGAAAAAAAATCCAGAAAATCACATTGTAGGATTTTAATGAATTTATTTGCAATAACCTTGATCTTGAAATGCTTCTTACGAAGCCACTCCTTCGTTGCCCGTCGGTGTGTTTGGGATCATTGTCATGCTGAAAGACACAGCCACGTTACATCTTCAATGCCCTTGCTGATGGAAGGAGGTTTTCACTCAAAATCTCACGATACATGGCCCCATTCATTCTTTATTTTACACGGATCAGTCGTCCTGGTCCCTTTGCAGTAAAACAGCCCCAAAGCATGATGTTTCCAACCCCATGCTTCACAGTAGGTATGGTGTTCTTTGGATGCAACTCAGCATTCTTTGACCTCCAAACACGACGAGTTGAGGAGCCTCTTAAAGACAAAGTTACAGGTCTGTGAGAGCCAGAAATCTTGCTTGTTTGTAGGTGACCAAATACTTATTTTCCACCATAATTTGCAAATAAAATCGTTCAAAATCAATGTGATTTTCTGGATTTTTCTTCTCTCATTTTGTCTGTCAAAGTTGAAGTGTACCTATGATGAAAATTACAGGCCTCTCTCATCTTTTTAAGTGGGAGAACTTGCACAATTGGTGGCTGACTAAATACTTTTTTGCCCCACTGTAGGTAGATGCAAAAATGTATCTTAACACTCCCTCTCAGAATAGCACATTGGCAATAGCCAGTGACAAATATCATAGCTAAGCAGAGCTAGGCTTTAAACCCCTAGATGGGAGACCGAAGTGTAGCTGTAGATATTCTCCAGTAGGAGGTGCTGCCCAGCCTATTGTTTTCTTCTTCTTCTGATAGTGGATATAACATTGAAGATCTGACATTGTTTTAAAGGTACAAATTCAACATATTTTATACAAGGATTGTGTATGTTGAAATTTGGTTTCCATGATGACACAACCCTGTGGTTGACATTTCACCCTCAAAACAACATTTTACGTTGATTACTTTTTTCAAATCCAATATACTATATCTTCCACGTAGATTACACGTGACAATAAGTTGACATATGATGTTGAAACAATGTAAATTCAACCAGTTTTAGGCATTGCAGCTTTTAAATGCAATTAGCAGCGTTTACCATGAATGGGAGCTCCGCGAATGCGGGAACATTCCCTTTAAAAGCCGCAATGCCTATAACCCGCTATCAAATTTAATTCCGGCCTAACTCTTGATTGAAAGTTTATGCCTCATGAAAATGATGGCTTAAGTAGGCTACTGATGATCCCTCACATACTGTGTATGTATTGATAAGACATCGATACTGTAAAGTAATTGTGTTATTGTGTGCTATCCTCCATGATTTTACTCATGTTCGTGTCTGTCTTGTTTTTAAAATTGTCAAATTAATAAACTAAACTATATGCAGATATAGGCAGGGGTAAAAGTGACTGGGCAGCAGGATAAATAATAATAATAATAATAATAGTAGCAGCAGCATACAGTATTTAGGTGAACGTGTGTGTGCATGTATTATGTTTGTGTGTGTGTGTGTGTGTGTGTGTGTGTGTGTGTGTGTGTGTGTGTGTGTGTGTGTGTGTGTGTGTGTGTGTGTGTGTGTGTGTGTGAGAGAATGTCAGTATATGGGCTGTATTCAAGCAGATCCGCTTTAGATGACATCCACATAGAGGTTGTTTTGTTGGTGTCGGAGGTGGAACTGAGTTACAGCTGTCAAATCCACAAGCAGCCCCTGGCACCATACCTAGAGGATACATTACCATTGGCTGCACGGAGTCCCATTAAGATAAATCCCATGTTTACATGTTCAAACACTGGAATGTGAGACATGATCTACACCTTGATTTTCTATTTGAGCTTCATTATTTCTATATCCTACACTTTCTAGTTCTGAACTTCTAACGCGAGGGGGAGGTGTGGCTTCATGACAATGATCAGCTGCTCACCGATTTGATGGCTCCAATGCAGTTACACCTCCGACACCGCCAAAACATCAGCTATGCAGGTGTCGACTATCGTCGGTTAACGCTTATCTGATTTCATTTAAAGTGTGTGTGAGTGTGTGGATAGACCCTGAGAGTCAGTGCAGATAGAGTCAAGGAAGTCCTTTTTCATAGCATATACTGTAAGTCATGTTTGATTATAAAAATACATGCATTCATCTGTAGAAAACCCCCATTAGGTTTTTTAAGTATGGCAGTTGTGACAGGTCAACGGGAAGCTAGAGCATAAATGCAGTAGATTAATGACCATGCAGTTGATGACATCTGATCTCCAATGTGTCGTATGAACACAGTTAAATCAGACCTGAATATTCAGTGAGCGTTATAAATCAGAGCAGGCCTGTTAGATACTGTGAGTGGTTGTTTCTCAGAGTGAGTATTCTGCAATGTTTCATCAACCAAAGAGGGAATGTTATCACCACAGATAAAAGTGACCTTGAACATTCACTGTACTCTCTCTTTTTCTCTTTGCTGTTAGCACACCCACTCTAACAACTCTGTTAGGAAACAACAACAAAGTAGGCTCTCATTTTCATTTGCCAAATTCTAATCCTCTGTAATCAACTTTGTATGAAATCAAAGCATACAGAAAGACAACAACACAATTCATTCCTTTGATTACAAGAACATGGCTTTGCCTTACAACTTCCTGCCTGCTCCCAGATCCCGGACTCTCAAGAGGCCTGTACACTTCTCTTTTAGAAGAGCTGTGAGAGGAGAAAATGTCATCACTTTAACCTCCTTCACCATCCACCTCTACTCTTTGCCGTGTCCTTATGTTTCATTAGTTGGTATTGTAATTTGTTACAAAGCAGTGGCGTCAGTTAGGGTATGGCAAAGTGGGGGAGGATTTTCACCATAAAATTGCACCATTTATAATAAAGGATTGCATGCATCTATCATCACATTTGCAGACTCATGTAAGATAGGCTACTATGTGATGAGTAGATTGCATAGTCATAATTTAGGCTAATAAAATAACTCAATCACTGTTAACAAAACAGACAGTTCTGAGCAATGCACGCCTGAGCACGTATTGACATAGAGTAGGCCTAATCAGAGACGTTTCTTCTCCTTTCTTTGCACAGGAAAAATGTGACCTTTATGAACGGATTTCATACAATTCTACTGCACTTTATATGAATGAAGACATAAGCAACATCTTTTTTAATACGACACAAATGAGTAGCCTACTATGCTGACACTGACAAACAGATCAGTGAAAATGACCTTGTCTTGAATGCAACCATCTAATCTAGGCCTATGAAAAGGGGAGACACAAATTTTACAATACGACTTCCATCTAGCCTGGAGGAGGAAATTATTGTCCCCAAAAAACTTTCCAGTGGTACTGATCCAATAATAAATGCAGTGAATATGCATGCACACAACGGGGATGTGGCCAATGCTCTCTGCTGGTGCCAATAAGATAGGCTACTGTTCGCTCAATTGGGAGTTGAGAATTTCGATAACTAAAGACAGATTAGGGCTACAGAGTGGCGCAGTGGTCTAAGGCACTGCATTGCAGTGCTTGAGGCTATATCACAACCGTCCGTGATTGGGAGTCCCATTGGGCGGCGCACAATTGGCCCAGTGTCGTCCGGGTTTGGCCGGTGTAGGCCGTCATTGTAAATAAGAATTTGTTCTTAACTGACTTGCCTAGTTAAATAAAGGTTACATTAAATATATATATATTAGAGTACTTTCTTTGTCTTCTCTTTTCAGCAATCGCCATATTCTTTCTAAACTATGTTTTTCCTATGAATCTTTTTGGAAATATTGCGATAGGCCTATTTAACTGCTTTTCACTGACCGCCGCAACCCAACAATCAGCTATTTGTCACATGCCCTGTCCAAATTGTGCTTAAAACAATCCACAGCTAATTTTTTAAATAAATAAATGATGGTATGTGGCCAAATCAAGCTCTCTAGAGTAGTATTTTGTATTTATTTCTCTATAGGTACAAATATTTATAGCACATTTTATTAAATTTAATTTAGGGGAAGCACCTAGCCAATTGGACCCGCCGCCTATGCTGACATCAATGTGAAAGAGACCGGTACATAAAACAGCTGGCAGTGAGGCTTACAAGTCCCAGTTCTAATGCTGACATCAAATTCAAACGGCTGACTGGCAAAGCAAACTGTCTGGCACTGTCTCTGCTCTCTGCTTTTTTAAAGAGAGGAACGCAGCCTGGCAGCTTCTCTCCGAGCGATGCTCCTCATGGTCCTAAAGCCAGCCTTCCAATACACTAAACAGCCATTGCATTTAAATCAAGATTGGAATGATTTTAGTAACCTACTTTAAAATGTTTGGTCTTGAGCTTTGGTTCTTGGCCCTCCGTTTCCTGTAGTCCACGATCAGTTCCTTTGTCTTGCTGATGTTGAGGGAAAGGTTGTTGTCCTGTCATCACACTGCCAGGCCACTGACCTCCTCCCTATAGGCTGTCTCATTGTTGTTGGTGATCAGGTCTACCTCTGTAGTCAGTATCAAACTTAATAATGGTGTTGGAGTCATGGAAGTCCAGGATCCAGTTTCAGAGGGAGGTGTTCAGTTCCAGGGTCCTGAGCTTAGTGATGAGCTTGGAGGGAACTAAGGTGTTTAACGCTGCGCTGTAGTCAATGAGCAACATTCCAACATAGGTGTTTCTCTTATCCAGGTGGTGGAGGGCAGGGTGGAGTGTAATAGAGATGGCCTCACCTGTGGATCTGTTGGGGCGGTATGCGAATTGGAGTGGGTCCAAGGTGTCTGAGATGATGTTGTTGATGTGAGCCATGACCAGCCTTCCAAAGCATTTCATGGCTACAGATGTGAGTGCTATGGGATGATAGTCATTTAGATAGGTTAACTTGCCGTTCTTGGGCACAGGGACTATGGTGGTCTGCTTGAAACATGTAGGTATTGCAGACATGGATGCCCATGCAGATGCTTTGTCTTTCACTTCCTGCCTCTGACATTCAGTGCTAATCATGGCCATAGAGATGGATTTGCTCACTGTCATTGTGCTGTGGGATACATGTACATAGATTTCCAGACCACTGAGAGAGATTAGCTATTCCTGCCAAAGGCCTGGAATGTGTTTTGATAATTGATGAAGAAGAGGGCTAGCAAAACTAATTTCTCTCCTCAGTTATACACTTCATATGTAATGAAATACGATGAGAAGATTGAGCAACCACAATCAAGGGACATTGTCATTGAAGTCTTGAGTTTGATTGGTTCATTCTGGAAACATTTCTTTTGACTTTATTGATTAAACTAATTTGGTAAGGAAAAAAAGGAAAGCACTCATGCTAATGAAACTCTTCCTCTTTAGGATTTATTACAACAAGCACAGTGTGTACTTATTGTGCTAAAGAGAAGTGGAATATGCAGAATAGAAATAATGTCAAAGTGCAGAGATAATCAATTTTCTGCAATAATGTATTTAATATATTTTTAAATCATGACTGGCATAATCTATAGTTAATTTGTAAACGGCCTACATACAGTAAAGATTTGCTCATATACTTTGCCCTTTACCAATCACTGTTGCGTGATAGCAGTATCTCCTATTTTCTAATTAGATACATTTATTTTTAAAGCTTTTGTGATTTATCATCTCTAAGGCTCTATTAATTCCACTGAAATTGAATGTCTGTTTGAAATAAGGCAAATTATATTCTAAAACCAAAGGCATGATACCACCCCTATAAAAGCAAGTCATAAATCTGTAGTGCCTTGTGGGAGATGGGGTAGGGAAAATAATTCAATTTGATATGAGATGTGTCATTCTCTGCGCCAAATTGCATTTAGCCTACCTTACTGAATTAATGGTAAGCGTTCTACAATGAAATGTTGAGTCAGAATTTTTTCTTCCATGAGAGCAATCTTTCCTTTACCCACAATGCATTTCTAGTACCCACAGTCCATCTCTATTTTGCTGCATGAACAGTGTTTGTCCCAGGAAGACAAATGTTCTAGTATCTCCACAAAATAGTGTGTCGTTTCTCTAACCAGATGTCTAGGTCTGTCCTTTCCTCTCTCTCCTCCCTCCCTCAATCCTGTCATTCACCCCTATCCTCTTTTCACATCGACCACTCCCTCCTTATAAGGCACTGGCAGTGTCACTAAAGAAATTTTTTAAGATATATATTTATACATGTGAAAAGTGTGGTGAAATCTTCCTTCCATGAGCATACAGTATATCATGTGTGAGTTAATGAACAAGATAACAGGTCTGTTTTTAATGGCACTGCTAGAGTTCCAGAGCGTCATGATGAATAGGGCTGATTCTGCCCGGCTATAATTACACTCACATGACGGCACTCATAATTGATTTTTAATCTCCTAAAAGTGAATATATATGAGCACATGCTAACCCCATCAGCTGGGCAACGACAGATAACAGAGTAGGAGACGAGAAGTTACATGACTTCTGAAAGTGGGCGTGAAAGTCAGAGAGATGTGTGGACTAAGCTGTGTGATACAGAGTCGCTCTACACTTGTATGGACTATACAATGAACACCTTTACTCCTACGTACCCAATGCAAGAATAGGAGCAAAGATAATTTCATTCCATCAGCCACCAGGCTGCTGAACAGTGGGACAAAGGACAGATTGAGGCCCAATACATGGTCGGACAGTAAGCCGCAGAGGCTTTGAATGTGTGAAAATGTAATTGTGTGACGTGTGTACAATACCCTTCCGGTTTACTACATGTAATACAGTATATTGTGTTGTGTTTGTGTATTTGTATGCTGACGTCACAAAATGAATTTACATGTAAATGGACAATAAAGTATATCATATCGTATCGTATCTTACCGCTAAACCCCTATATGTCCCAATCTGTTAGCCATCAAGTCTACATGAACAGTAGAGTAACCGACTGCAGCTGCTCAATGTCTCGATGTGCTTGTACAAAGTGTATCATTCTCCTCTGAATCTAACTCTGATCGAGAGGGGCGTTTCCCTCAAGGCTTCAGAGGCTGCGGTACGCCTCAGAGAATGTTTCCTTAGAAGCTCTGACACTACCTCCCTGTATCTACATAAGAATAAAGCATGGATTGGGTGTTCTTTCAGTGAACTGAAAGTCTCGTTATACACCTTTACTGACACATCTCCCAGAACAAGCTTATTTTATGTGAATATTATTCCTAAGAGTAGAGGTTCACTCTTGGGGTAGAGGAAGCTTTTCCTGTGTGACTATGGTTACAGTATCTATTTGTTGCTATCATGAATAATGCATTGTCCTCTCTCAAAGCATTTGAATATCGCTATAGTCTGCTACACATCAAAGAAAGCCACCTGCAACATATTATGCAGTAGTCCTGGTTTGAAGCACCAAATTTAGAGCAGCACTTTGAATTAAAACCCCAAATTTGAGCATTACAACATAAAAACAATCTTACAGAACAGCAACATCAAAAAGCATGAAATCACACTATCCTCAAAATAAAACCTCATAGAGTAATGCTATTTCTGTATTCCATTATGATTATTTTTCTTTCTAAATGCTATTTTCATTCCAATGACACTTTTCCCGGTAAAACCAAATAAAAAATGTACACAACCGGTCAAAAGTTTCATAACACCTACTCATTCAAGGGTTTTTCTTTATTTTCACTATTTTCTACATTGTAGAATAATAGTGAAGACATCAAAACTATGAAATAATACATATGGAATCATGTCTTATGGATCCTTGACTTCGGCGATGTCATTTACAAAATAGCCTCCAACACTCTATCCAGCAAATTGAATGCAGTCTATAGATACAGCCCTAAATCTCACACAAATTATCAAGGAAACCACCAGGTACAACCCTAAATCCGTAAACATGGGCACCCTCATTGATGTTATCCTGACCAACTTGCCCTCCAAATATACCTCTGCTATTTTCAATCAGGATCTCAGCGATCACTGCCTCATTGCCTGCATCCGCTATGGGTCCGCGGTCAAACGACCACCCCTCATCACTGTCAAACGCTCCCTAAACACTTCTTCGAGCAGGCCTTTCTAATCGACCTGGCCCGGGTATCCTGGAAGGATATTGACATTCTGTCAGTAGAGGATGCCTTGTCATTCTTTAAATGTAATGTCCTCACCATCTTAAATAAGCATGCCCCTTTTAGAAAATGTAGAACTAAGAACAGAAATATCCCTTGTTTCACTCCAGACCTGACTGCCCTTGACCAGCACAAAAACATCCTGTGGCGGACTGCACTAGCATCGAATAGTCCCTGCGATATGCAACTGTTCAGGGAAGTCAGGAACCAATACACACAGTCTGTCAGGAAAGCGAAGGCTAGCTTTTTCAAGCAGAAATTTGCATCCTGTAGCTCTAACTCCAAAACGTTTAGGGACACTGTAAAGTCCATGGAGAATAAGAGCACCTCATCCCAGCTGTCCACTGCACTGAGGCTAGGTAACATGGTAACCACTGTCATGACGTTGGCCTGGGGGGTAGGTTTATGACAGTCATAAATACCTCTTCCCTCCTTTTCCCTCTCTCTACCCTACTGAGGTTACATTTGCAAAACCCTTGGTTAACATAGAGATTCTGGGAACATCAGTAGGTGGGGGGAAATTAACTATATTCTGGTAATCCGAACAATTGAACATATGCAGTGGTACTTAATGAATATGATGTCAGTTCGGTTGTCATCTGAGACATTCTCATCAATGATAAGATGACATAAACTGTGGAAAGTCTACACATCAGAGTTATCGGATTCACATGGAATTGTTGTTCAATTGAAATGTATGAATATGAAATTATTTGTGATAGGATGAAATGTGATTTTAGCTTCTAAAATGTGAGATGTGGGTTTTCATAAGATAGGGCTGCTCAATCAGTGGCCCGCCCTGTGAAGGGACATGGGCTATAAAGCTTTTCAAATACGCCCTCCTCTCCCTTCCTATATAAGCCCTTGACGACAATAGAACTTCCTGTTCCGAGGATGTAGGACGACGGTCCTATGTCAGAATAGTTCAGATAATAACTACAGAACGAAGCCAACATCAGCGTGAGCTTTGGTTGCGAATGGTATGAACTTTGAACTCTTATTCACTACAGAAGTGATACCTCCTAGCCGTTGAGTTAGCAACCGCAGCTGCAAACGCATGTTAGGAAAGAACAGACAGAGTATCCCGTCTACCACACAACAATGTTACTACAACGTATCCAATTGACCACCTGAGACATTCTTCAAAGGACAGAGGACTCGGTTGGGCAACACGGCCTTCCATCTACCACCAACCTACCGAAGCGCAGCTCCGAGTAAATATTTATTGCATTTTCCTTTTCCAAATGGCCGGAAATTTAGAATGCATAAGATACTGTATTAACGATAGCACAGCTTCTTCCCTTTGTTCCTCAGTCTTCCCGCTCTTACATTCAAGCCCAGCCCCTTTTCTTTTGTGTAACAAGCTGTCATATCTGTTCCGCCCGCTAGGGACGTTTTCCTTTATGACGTAATTGGTAATCAAGTTATGATTAATTGTGTGTATGTGTAATTCTGTGTGATTAGTTAGGTATTTAGTAAATAAATAATTAAACCCAATTTTGTATTGCTGATTCAACTTGTTAGCCAGGGTTCGTGCAGATAAAATAATTTACAACTTTCAGATGAGACTGAATTGAGATGACGATTGATATTGACTGCTATTGATGTAAAATATTACTAGGTCTTTAAGAGTTTATTCAGAAGATAACAGCTCTATAAATATTATTTTGTGGTGCTCTATAAATATTATTTTGTCTCTAGTTAATTACATTTACATGATTAGCTCAATCAGGTGATATTAATTACGGAGAAATTATTTTATAGACTAGCATGTCATATCACTTAACCTCTTTGATCTCTAGGGGCGCTATTTCATTTTTGGATAAAAAACGTTCCCGTTTTAAGCGCGATATTTTGTCACGAAAAGATGCTCGACTATGCATATTCTTGACAGTTTTTGAAAGAAAACACTCTGAAGTTTCAGAATCTGCAAAGATATTGTCTGTAAGTGCCCCAGAACTCATTCTACAGGCGAAACCAAGATGATGCGTCAACCAGGAAATGAGCAGATTTCTGAAGCTCTGTTTTCCATTGTCTCCTTATATGGCTGTGATTGCGCAAGGAATGAGCCTACACTTTCTGTCGTTCCCCCAAGGCGTTAGCAGCATTGTGACGTATTTGTAGGCATATCATTGGAAGATTGACCATAAGAGACTACATTTTCCAAGTGTCCGCCTGGTGTCCCTGCGTCGAAATTGGAGCGTAAAGCCAGGTGTAATTATTTTTCCATTTGAGAGCAAGGAGAAACCAGGCTTCCACGAAGGATATATCATTGAAGAGATATGTGGAAAAACACCTTGAGGATTGATTCTAAACCACGTTTGCCATGTTTCAGTCGATATTATGGAGTTAATTTGGAAAAAAGTTCGCGTTTTGAGGGCTGAATTTTCGTTTTTTTTTTTTTTTTTTTTTTTTTTTTTGGTAGCCAAATGTGATGTACAAAACGGAGCTATTTCTAATACACAAAGAATCTTTTTGGAAAAACTGAGCATCTGCTATCTAACTGAGAGTCTCCTCATTGAAAACATCAGAAGTTCTTCAAAGGTAAGTTATTTTATTTGAAGGCTTTACTTGTTTTTGTGATAGTTGCCTGCTAAATGCTAACGCTAATGCTAACGCTAAATGCTACGCTAGCTAGCTACTGTTACACAAATGATTGTTTTCCTATGGTTGAAAAGCATATTTTGGAAATCTGAGATGACAGTGTTGTTAACAAAAGGCTAAGCTTGAGAGATAGCATATTTATTTCATTTCATTTGCGATTTTCATGAATAGTTAACGTTGCGTTATGGTAATGAGCTTAGGTCTATAAATAGAATCCCGGATCCGGGTTTGGTCGTCGCAACAGGTTAATCCGGCATAGCCAAAGACACGACACCACCGATAAATCCATGATAATCAAACATTTCAATAAGCATTTCTCTACAGCTGGCCATGCTTTCTTCCTGGCTACCCCTACCCCGGCCAACAGCTCCGCACCCCCCGCAGCTACTTGCCCGGGGTGGGTATAATTTGTGGAACGTTCCAACAGGAATCCGTTCCAAAAACTTCGTAAATAACAAGGTTGCCAACAAGCAACGCATACAGAGTCGTATAACAGTAGAATGAGATACCGGGTAGGGAGTGAGCTATGTAACTACGTTTTTCACTCACCACGTTTATTCGGAAAAAATGTCTCTTCGTTCTAGTAGCCTCCACCATTTCTCATTCGTTGGTTTAGTTATTATTTCCGGTGTTCCTGCATTTGCGGGTGAACTCTGATGCGCCTCAATTGGGGAATCGCTGTGGTTGAAATGTAACTAATGACCGCAAGCCCCAGTATTTTATTGGCTAGGTGGCTTGTACACAATTGTTACCGATGATACTGTATATACCTACTCGTACTACAGAAGCATGCATTGTATTTTGCCAAGTTCTCTGTGTTAAATCCTTTTCCCCAAATATAGCAGGTAACTTGTGTCTATGTCGATGTTGTTGAGTTCATCTTGCCTAGTTAAATAAAGATTAAATAAATTAGAACATGTCAAATATATACTTTGACCTATTTCAGGTAACCCCACGATGCTTGATTCACCTGCTTTTGAATAACTTTCCAGTTGTTTGTGTTTTACATTCCGACTTTTGAACGTCTGTTTATTGGACATATATGTTAGTGTCTAATAAACAAAAGAGCAATGTATGTAAAGCATCCCATCTGTGTTAAGGTTATTGTGTGTGTGTGTGTGTGTGTGTGTATGGTGTTGTTTCTCTTTATGTCCACTAGGTGTCAGCACAGTTTCAATAATGTCACACCTGGTTCACAACATGTTTTCATGTGTAACAAATCAAATAGTATTTGTCACATGCGCATAATACTACATATGTAGACCTTACAGTGGAATTCAGACTTACAAGTCCTAAACCAACTATTTAGTTGTAAGAAAAATGTGTCAAGTAAAACAAATATATATTTTTAAAATGAACAAATAAATAAAGAGCAGCAGTAAAAAAAATAAAATTGCGAGGCAATATACATGGGATACCTGTGTTCCTTTCAAGTCCAGCGGTGTATATTACTTAACAAAACATGTATTTAAAGTACTCCACTACATTATGTTTATATCTGGGGGGGGGTTGTATCTGTACTTTTACTCTTTCTGTTTCTTTACAACTTTTAATTTTACTTCACTAAATTTCTAAAGAAACAGTTTCCCTGGCATCAAAAAGTGCTTGTTTCATTTCGAATGCTTATCCGAACAGGAAAATGGTCCAAATCACACACTTATCAAGAGAACATCCCTGGTCATCCCTACTGCATCTGATCTAGCAGACTTACTAAACATGCTTCATTTGTAAATCATGTAAATCATGTCTGAGTGCTCCCATGGCTATTTCTTAAATAAAAAAACAAGAAAGTTGTGCTGTCTGGGAAGGTCAAATCATTTATAGATTTACTACTGATACGTTTTCACAACTCTATTAAAGAACATTCTACACAAGGTGTCAATTCATTTCTTGATATTTGATGGGAACAATCCCCTACTCTTCTACACACCTCAAGTTAGCTCTTTCAAGCCCACAAAAGGCAACATCAAAAATGGCTTTCTAAGAAACTCACTTTTTGAATTTGAACTCTCAAACTCTGGTTTGGTATGCTGTCACCATAACCACTACTCTACCAGACAGACAGAGAAAGAATGTTAAGGGGTACATCAAAATGCACACATCAAGGACAACATTTCAGAGGTTAGAGAATGGTTTGGGGGCTTGTACTTCTTGGGTCCCCCAACCGTTCCTCAATCTTCTTTTGATGACTACAAACATAGATTTGGAATCTTCAAAACCTACACTATAGAATGGATGTGTTTAGGAACGGGGGACGAAATTCGAAAGAGGCGTGTTTCCAATTACTAACAAATAGACCCTAGAAATGTTATTACAAAATCTTAATATTGGAACTTTGTCCCTTCATTTGCCTACTACTGTCTATAAGCTATCATAACATGTGGGTTTTTTCTTGGGGACAAGGTACCTTCCTGTTTGGCCCTGTCCGGGGGTGTCCTCGGAGTGGGCCACAGTGTCTCCTGACCCCTCCTGTCTCAGCCTCCAGTATTTATGCTGCAGTAGTTTATGTGTCGGGGGGCTAGGGTCAGTTTGTTATATCTGGAGTACTTCTCCTGTCCTATTCGGTGTCCTGTGTGAATCTAAGTGTGCGTTCTCTAATTCTCTCCTTCTCTCTTTCTCTCTCTCGGAGGACCTGAGCCCTAGGACCATGCCCCAGGACTACCTGACATGATGACTCCTTGCTGTCCCCAGTCCACCTGGCTGTGCTGCTGCTCCAGTTTCAACTGTTCTGCCTTATTATTATTCGACCATGCTGATCATTTATGAACATTTGAACATCTTGGCCATGTTCTGTTATAATCTCCACCCGGCACAGCCAGAAGAGGACTGGCCATCCCACATATGCTCTCTCTAATTCTCTCTTTCTTTCTCTCTCTCGGAGGACCTGAGCCCTAGGACCATGCCCCAGGAATACCTGACATGATGACTCCTTGCTGTCCCCAGTCCACCTGACTGTGCTGCTGCTCCAGTTTCAACTATTCTGCCTTATTATTATTCGACCATGCTGGTCATTTATGAACATTTGAACATCTTGACCATGTTTTGTTATAATCTCCACCCGGCACAGCCAGAAGAGGACTGGCCACCCCACATAGCCTGGTTCCTCTCTAGGTTTCTTCCTAGGTTTTGGCCTTTCTAGGGAGTTTTTCCTAGCCACCGTGCTTCTTCACCTGCATTGCTTGCTGTTTGGGGTTTTAGGCTGGGTTTCTGTACAGCACTTTGAGATATCAGCTGATGTACGAAGGGCTATATAAAATAAATTTGATTGATTGATTGATTGATCGGAACGCTTTTGAATGGTCTACAAAGCATGCCCCCAGGTCAAAGTTGCCTTTTGCAGACAAGGATAATATATTGTTACTCCACGACATAGTACGTTACCACAACTCTATTAAAAGGACATTCTATACAAGGTGTCACTTCAGTCCTTCTAATTGATGGGAACTACCCCCATCCCCCCAACAAACCTCAAGTTAGTTCTTTCATGCCAACAAAAGGCAACATCAAAAATGTCTCTCTAAAAAATCCTCTCTCCAGATTTGAACTCTCAAACTCTGGTTTGGGATGCTGTCACCATAACCACTACTCTACCAGACAGACAGAGACAAGATGTTAAGGGGGACTTAACAATGCACACATCAAGGACAACATTTCAGAGGTTAGAGAATGGTGTGGGGGCTTGTACTTCTTGGGTCCACCAACCGTTCCTCAATCTTCTTTTGATGACTACAAACATAGATTATGAATCTTCAAAACCTACACTATAGGATGGATGTGTTTAGGAACGGGGGACGAAATTCGAAAGAGGCGTGTTTCCAATTACTAACAAATAGACCCTAGAAATGTTATTCCAAAATCTTAATATTGGAACTTTGGCCCTTCATTTGCCTACTACTGTCTATAAGCTATCATAACACGTGGGTTTTTTCTTGGGGACAAGGTATCGGAACGCTTTTGAATGGTCTACAAAGCATGCCCCCAGGTCAAAGTTGCCTTTTGCAGACAAGGATAATATATTGTTACTCCACGAGATAGTACGTTACCACAACTCTATTAAAAGGACATTCTACACAAGGTGTCAATTCATCTCTTGATATTTGATGGGAACAATCCCCTACTCTTCTACACTCCTCAAGTTAGCTCTTTCAAGCCCACAAAAGGCAACATCAAAAATGTCTCTCTAAAAAATCCTCTCTTCAGATTTGAACTCTCAAACTCTGGTTTGGGATGCTGTCACCATAACCACTACTCTACCAGACAGACAGAGACAAGATGTTAAGGGGGACTTAACAATGCACACATCAAGGACAACATTTCAGAGGTTAGAGAATGGTGTGGGGGCTTGTACTTCTTGGGTCCACCAACCGTTCCTCAATCTTCTTTTGATGACTACAAACATAGATTAGGAATCTTCAAAACCTACACTATAGAATGGATGTGTTTAGGAACGGGGGACGAAATTCGAAAGAGGCGTGTTTCCAATTACTAACAAATAGACCCTAGAAATGTTATTCCAAAATCTTAATATTGGAACTTTGGCCCTTCATTTGCCTACTACTGTCTATAAGCTATCATAACACGTGGGTTTTTTCTTGGGGACAAGGTATCGGAACGCTTTTGAATGGTCTACAAAGCATGCCCCCAGGTCAAAGTTGGCTTTTGCAGACAAGGATAATATATTGTTACTCCACGACATAGTACGTTACCACAACTCTATTAAAAGGACATTCTATACAAGGTGTCACTTCAGTCCTTCTAATTGATGGGAACTACCCCCATCCCCCCAACAAACCTCAAGTTAGTTCTTTCATGCCAACAAAAGGCAACATCAAAAATGGCTCTCTAAAAAATCCTCTCTCCAGATTTGAACTCTCAAACTCTGGTTTGGGATGCTGTCACCATAACCACTACTCTACCAGACAGACAGAGACAAGATGTCAAGGGGGACTTAACAATGCACACATCAAGGACAACATTTCAGAGGTTAGAGAATGGTGTGGGGGCTTGTACTTCTTGGGTCCACCAACCGTTCCTCAATCTTCTTTTGATGACTACAAACATAGATTTGGAATCTTCAAAACCTACACTATAGAATGGATGTGTTTAGGAACGGGGGACGAAATTCGAAAGAGGCGTGTTTCCAATTACTAACAAATAGACCCTAGAAATGTTATTCCAAAATCTTAATATTGGAACTTTGGCCCTTCATTTGCCTACTACTGTCTATAAGCTATCATAACACGTGGGTTTTTTCTTGGGGACAAGGTATCGGAACGCTTTTGAATGGTCTACAAAGCATGCCCCCAGGTCAAAGTTGCCTTTTGCAGACAAGGATAATATATTGTTACTCCACGACATAGTACGTTACCACAACTCTATTAAAGAACATTCTACACAAGGTGTCAATTCATTTCTTGATATTTGATGGGAACAATCCCCTACTCTTCTACACTCCTCAAGTTAGCTCTTTCAAGCCCACAAAAGGCAACATCAAAAATGTCTCTCTAAAAAATCCTCTCTTCAGATTTGAACTCTCAAACTCTGGTTTGGGATGCTGTCACCATAACCACTACTCTACCAGACAGACAGAGACAAGATGTTAAGGGGGACTTAACAATGCACACATCAAGGACAACATTTCAGAGGTTAGAGAATGGTGTGGGGGCTTGTACTTCTTGGGTCCACCAACCGTTCCTCAATCTTCTTTTGATGACTACAAACATAGATTAGGAATCTTCAAAACCTACACTATAGGATGGATGTGTTTAGGAACAGGGGACGAAATTCGAAAGAGGCGTGTTTCCAATTACTAACAAATAGACCCTAGAAATGTTATTCCAAAATCTTAATATTGGAACTTTGGCCCTTCATTTGCCTACTACTGTCTATAAGCTATCATAACACGTGGGTTTTTTCTTGGGGACAAGGTATCAGAACGCTTTTGAATGGTCTACAAAGCATGCCCCCAGGTCAAAGTTGCCTTTTGCAGACAAGGATAATATATTGTTACTCCACGACATAGTACGTTACCACAACTCTATTAAAAGGACATTCTATACAAGGTGTCACTTCAGTCCTTCTAATTGATGGGAACTACCCCCATCCCCCCAACAAACCTCAAGTTAGTTCTTTCATGCCAACAAAAGGCAACATCAAAAATGGCTCTCTAAAAAATCCTCTCTCCAGATTTGAACTCTCAAACTCTGGTTTGGGATGCTGTCACCATAACCACTACTCTACCAGACAGACAGAGACAAGATGTTAAGGGGGACTTAACAATGCACACATCAAGGACAACATTTCAGAGGTTAGAGAATGGTGTGGGGGCTTGTACTTCTTGGGTTCACCAACCGTTCCTCAATCTTCTTTTGATGACTACAAACATAGATTAGGAATCTTCAAAACCTACACTATAGGATGGATGTGTTTAGGAACAGGGGACGAAATTCGAAAGAGGCGTGTTTCCAATTACTAACAAATAGACCCTAGAAATGTTATTCCAAAATCTTAATATTGGAACTTTGGCCCTTCATTTGCCTACTACTGTCTATAAGCTATCATAACACGTGGGTTTTTTCTTGGGGACAAGGTATCGGAACGCTTTTGAATGGTCTACAAAGCATGCCCCCAGGTCAAAGTTGGCTTTTGCAGACAAGGATAATATATTGTTACTCCACGACATAGTACGTTACCACAACTCTATTAAAAGGACATTCTATACAAGGTGTCACTTCAGTCCTTCTAATTGATGGGAACTACCCCCATCCCCCCAACAAACCTCAAGTTAGTTCTTTCATGCCAACAAAAGGCAACATCAAAAATGGCTCTCTAAAAAATCCTCTCTCCAGATTTCAACTCTCAAACTCTGGTTTGGGATGCTGTCACCATAACCACTACTCTACCAGACAGACAGAGACAAGATGTCAAGGGGGACTTAACAATGCACACATCAAGGACAACATTTCAGAGGTTAGAGAATGGTGTGGGGGCTTGTACTTCTTGGGTCCACCAACCGTTCCTCAATCTTCTTTTGATGACTACAAACATAGATTTGGAATCTTCAAAACCTACACTATAGAATGGATGTGTTTAGGAACGGGGGACGAAATTCGAAAGAGGCGTGTTTCCAATTACTAACAAATAGACCCTAGAAATGTTATTCCAAAATCTTAATATTGGAACTTTGGCCCTTCATTTGCCTACTACTGTCTATAAGCTATCATAACACGTGGGTTTTTTCTTGGGGACAAGGTATCGGAACGCTTTTGAATGGTCTACAAAGCATGCCCCCAGGTCAAAGTTGCCTTTTGCAGACAAGGATAATCTATTGTTACTCCACGACATAGTACGTTACCACAACTCTATTAAAGAACATTCTACACAAGGTGTCAATTCATTTCTTGATATTTGATGGGAACAATCCCCTACTCTTCTACACTCCTCAAGTTAGCTCTTTCAAGCCCACAAAAGGCAACATCAAAAATGTCTCTCTAAAAAATCCTCTCTTCAGATTTGAACTCTCAAACTCTGGTTTGGGATGCTGTCACCATAACCACTACTCTACCAGACAGACAGAGACAAGATGTTAAGGGGGACTTAACAATGCACACATCAAGGACAACATTTCAGAGGTTAGAGAATGGTGTGGGGGCTTGTACTTCTTGGGTCCACCAACCGTTCCTCAATCTTCTTTTGATGACTACAAACATAGATTAGGAATCTTCAAAACCTACACTATAGAATGGATGTGTTTAGGAACGGGGGACGAAATTCGAAAGAGGCGTGTTTCCAATTACTAACAAATAGACCCTAGAAATGTTATTCCAAAATCTTAATATTGGAACTTTGGCCCTTCATTTGCCTACTACTGTCTATAAGCTATCATAACACGTGGGTTTTTTCTTGGGGACAAGGTATCGGAACGCTTTTGAATGGTCTACAAAGCATGCCCCCAGGTCAAAGTTGCCTTTTGCAGACAAGGATAATATATTGTTACTCCACGACATAGTACGTTACCACAACTCTATTAAAGAACATTCTACACAAGGTGTCAATTCATTTCTTGATATTTGATGGGAACAATCCCCTACTCTTCTACACTCCTCAAGTTAGCTCTTTCAAGCCCACAAAAGGCAACATCAAAAATGTCTCTCTAAAAAATCCTCTCTTCAGATTTGAACTCTCAAACTCTGGTTTGGGATGCTGTCACCATAACCACTACTCTACCAGACAGACAGAGACAAGATGTTAAGGGGGACTTAACAATGCACACATCAAGGACAACATTTCAGAGGTTAGAGAATGGTGTGGGGGCTTGTACTTCTTGGGTCCACCAACCGTTCCTCAATCTTCTTTTGATGACTACAAACATAGATTAGGAATCTTCAAAACCTACACTATAGGATGGATGTGTTTAGGAACGGGGGACGAAATTCGAAAGAGGTGTGTTTCCAATTACTAACAAATAGACCCTAGAAATGTTATTCCAAAATCTTAATATTGGAACTTTGGCCCTTCATTTGCCTACTACTGTCTATAAGCTATCATAACACGTGGGTTTTTTCTTGGGGACAAGGTATCGGAACGCTTTTGAATGGTCTACAAAGCATGCCCCCAGGTCAAAGTTGGCTTTTGCAGACAAGGGTTATATTGTTACTCCACGACATAGTACGTTACCACAACTCTGTTAAAGAACATTCTACACAAGGTTTATACACCTTGCAGGTGAGGACAATGGTTAAAAAAATGGGAGAAATGTATAGAAGACTTCCTCATTGTACTGTATATCAGAATATATCACAACTTATTCCAAAAAGCTCAAGACTGTTATTGTTCCCTTCAATAAAAATATTTTTAAACTACTTTCTGCACATTTCTGCTACCGTCTTAGGCTATACAAGTGCTATCTCTTGAAAAACAACATGTTGATACCTTTGCAATACCTTTAGCAGTAATAATAATAATAAACCTCTGCTTTAGTAAAGAAAACAATAATGACAGGTGTGTTGTAATAAAAACGAGTGGTGTCCACTGATTAAATTCAGTATTTCTGGAAAACCCAGATATTCACAAAGTTTGTGATGAATGACAGGTTGTTTATTCATTCAAAATAGATTTGGCCTTTAAAATTCAATTAAGCTGCTTATTTTCAGGGTTCAGTGAAAGCGGGTCATTTTTGACCCTTGGGACAAGGGGGGTAAACAGAATGTTAAGACTACACAAGGATTAAGTAAAGTATTTACAAGGTTTCTAGTCATTTCTTGTCATTAATGTCTAATTGACCACACATTAGTGCAAGTAGAAGTGCAGTCAATGCTACACAGGTGTCTGTCATCTAGGTGCTGATTATAAGTGCTTGAAATCATAGACTGACTCCTTTGCTGAGTTCTAGAGCATCAAGACTGTGATCGATCAAGGGTGAATTGTGACTGAATTACTGAGCTTCAAATAATATTAAGTAGTTTTTTATAAATGAAAAGTCATCTGCAAGCTGGAACGTGACTCCAACAATTCATTGACACAGTTGTGACTGGTAAGGTTTATTTGTTATAGCACCACATTTTACACATGACATGGCAAAATTCATATAAATATATTATTAACATACAGATACCATGTAATTGAAGTGATGTGACCCTACAATCTAAAATGTAAGACTTCACATTTCAAAAGTAGTGTATTGAAAACATTTCACCAAATTATTTTTCAGTTTGTCATTTCCCTTAAATTTCCATGCTATATATCCATGCTATATGAAATGATAGGGTGATGAACACTGTATGGGTGGAGGTCATCCGGAATTTAGAAGGATCAATGGGTCAACGGTCCAATATCTTATCTTTAGGGCCAGAATGGCACTAGTAACACATGCAGGTGAAATACCCTTTAATTTACCAAAATGACTGAATGCATTATCAGACAAACATGCATGCATTACCCTAATAATCTTTAGCCTTTACAGTTATGGAAATATACTGAAATGTTTAAATTGGGTTTTCTGTTACTTTGGTGGTCTGCAGCACCACTAAGGACCATTCTCCTATGCTGTAGGATACCCTATCAGAAAACGTTTAGTAACTTTTTGCTTTTATACAAAAAACTAGCCTTTAGTGGCCCATTAGCTAACCACAAGTTTCCTGTACAAAGACTTTAATGAACTACTAAAACTATCTGACAATTTGGGGTAGAAAAAATCAATATAATGCGTGAAAAATGAACCGGGTCTCTTCTGTGCCGGTCTTTAAGCATAACTGTATACAAATATACTAATTATGCATCCAGTCTCTGATTATTGATGATATTTCCCATTCTGCCCAATTGTGACCTTTGACCCCTTGCATACGCCCTTTAATTTCCACATTCTGGATGACATCCTGCCAAACTTTGGTATGTCACTGTTTGATCTAGCATGTGGCTGTTTTTTCACCAGCACTTGTCCAATGTTGGCTGGCCTACTGTGCAGTTAAATGGAAAGGTTCTACACGATGTAGACATTACACGTGTATTGGGATGAGGGGAAATGCCAATCAATGACAACTGAAATAACAAATATCTGTATATCAGTACTTGTTCTTGTAGACATACTTTGAATCTGTTTAATATGTGGGTGAAGCATTTAATTTGTAGTCTTTATTAATTTCTCGTTTTGAGTGGCCTGTAAATATTTTTACATAATCTGGTCTGATGCCTGTGTAACAAATAACTAATGATCATGATTTCAATTCAGTTTAATGATATCAAACACTCACTTCTCCTGAAGGGCGCACATAATATTATTCGCCATATGTGTAAAAGCATTTAGATTTGCACATGCATGGTCTAAAATGGCTTTGCACCATATTTCCTCTACATACTGAGACTTGAATGGGTGCACTTTGGGAGAACTGAGATGTTTGGTACTAATTACTTGCAAACTCCTTCCTCCCTCAATTAAGTTATCACTGCTTAGACAGGATTGGGCAGGTCAAACCAAGTGCTCCACTACATGGGTTTAACCCTTCTAGTTATTTATAATCAGTGATTACTTTTAGGGAGGAACAAAGGAGGGATATATGTAAAGATTGAGCAAGCCACTATTGTCAGCTCGACATCCCAATCGTGTTATTTGCATATAATAGACTTTTTACCTCTGACCTGTATACTGTCTGTACCATTCCAGATATCTCGTACAGTGGAAACACTTGAGCGTCTGCGTCATCCGCATCAGCAATAACTCATCACTCCTACTCCAGGTAAATTCATTAGCATTAAGTTTGATACCCAAATAACCCCACTCAACCCCAGGGACCAAGTGTCAACATTCAATCTAACCTGGGGTCTTGCGTATCAAGTGTCTCAGAGTAGAAGTGTTCCTCTCGGATCAGTTTTGCAGTTTACAACAAGAATAAGATTAGACACATCCTAGATCAGCACTGACTCTGAGATGATTTGTGGATTAAGTCCCAGGTCCCCCTCTGTCCATGTTCTGATGTTCATTTGGATCTTAACATGCCTTTTTGGGGCCCTAACTGAGATTTTGTTGGGGTGCCCCCCACGCCCCAACAAAATCCAAATTGGGCCATTATTACTAGAAGTTTAACTGGTGCGACTAACTTACCAATCTAAATGTTTGTAGCTGACATGTGACTTACACAACTTGTTCTGATATTTATTACATACTTTAAAAAAAGTGTTTTCTATTGTTAGGTATTGCTGCATTGTGGGAGCTTCAAACAAACTTTTTGTTAGGTATTACTGTGTATGTTACCATTTGATAACGAACTGCTGATTCATAACCAAATCTCAATTTCGCCTTGTGTATTTTACTATTCTAATACAATAGTAAGTGACTGAATTCTTTAAAAAATAAATCCTAATAATGGTAGGTGGCCCCCTAGCTACTGCTTATGTCCCTTATACCTGCAGCCCACTGGTAATGAATGATAGCGTAATTCCATCCTGCCTGGAAGTAATCATTGCTTAGACATGATTTGGCAAGTCATGTATTTAGAAATTATTACAGGGGGGATATGGTTAATTTTTATCAAAGGTTAGAATTCACTTTAAATCCTTTACCTTTAATGTCAAATTCTGCATGCTGATTTGAAATCAAAATTATTTAATTTATGTAGAATGTAAGTGGTCTCAATTTCTTTCTGAATGTACCCCAGTCTGGCTTAGTAAACGATTTGAAGCACTAGAGAGATTTTTCCATATAACATTCCATATAGTTAGTTAACTGTCTTAATATCAATACTTATACCAATGTAATTTTCCTTGTCAGAATGCCAAAGAGAAAGAGGGCCCCAACTTTTGATGACATTGCCTCAGTTGTTGAAAGGCTAGGCCTCTCACCAGAGGAAGTTACAGCAGCTAGCTACCATCAGGAAAATGGATTATTTTCTTTGATAGTCATTGAACTGGAAAGGTCTAATACCTTCAGCTATCGCCGTCAACTCTATGATGTATGGAGTAAGGGAAGGATGGCCAATGCACAACCCCACTCCGTCTCCCAGATTGCCCCATCACCACCCCAGGTCCTCCAATCACTACCACAACAAGTATACACCACACGCCTGCTGCCTTTAACACCAGCACAAGCAGCTGAAATGATTGAAACGGTTGATCCCACTAAGGTATCCCACCTTCCACCACTCCACCCCAAGCCTGGAGACATTTTTCTGTTTGCAGGTAGTTCCTTGTCATGTGAGGACTGGAAAGCGGACCAAAAAAGATGGATTCAGAAGGGATCCCACAGCCTTCCTCGCCGTTCACCAAAACTAAGGGTGCGGTACTATGCAGGAAAGGAAGAACCAGGGTTCCAAAAAAGGGAGTATGAGTTGCTTCACCAGCCTGATACTCCTGTGCTAATTCACTACTTTGGTGAGGAGGCACACTCCAATGTCCCCCACCCCCACGGCAACAGCCAACAGCAGCAAGCAAGGGATTTCATCCGATCGGCTACCTCAATCATAGATGAAATGTCCCGGCGAAAGGCTGAAACACCTGGCAAAGTATACTCAGACATGACCAATAACCCACCACCACCCCCAAATGCATCATTCATGCCAGTTTACCAACCTCGCAACTTGGCACAAGTAAAGAACACTATTCGTCGAGCAAGGGACGTCACTGTTTTGGACCGGGACGAGTTGGTGGCAACACATATGATGGGTGACATTCTCCCCGGATTTGTCACCCATATGGAGACTCGACCCGCAACCCTTCTGGTAGTGGCAGCACCAGAAATGGTTGAAGAGGCCAAGGCAGTTATTAAAAGCAAACACCAAGGTGCGCACATTTTTCACTATGACACTACGTTTGACCTCGGCAATTTTTATGTTTCACCCCTTGTTTTCCGTCATGTTGCATTTCAAGAGGCACCTGTCCTTCCCGTGGCATTCCTCATTCACACCACCAGGCACATGGAAAATCACAAACAGTTCTTTCGCACCATCCTTTCATTCCTTCCCCAACTATCAACAGCAATCTTCTGCACAGACCGTGAGGCGGCTATTGAGGGAGCAATCCAGTCTGTGCTGCCACAAGCCAGGATTGTCAATTGCTGGAACCACATCTCCAACAATGTGAAGCACAAAATGGGGTCAGAGGGTGCCGAAGCTGTGGCCGATTACCAGCAGGCCATCAAAGAGCTCTTGGCAACGAAATCAAGGAGTGACTACGAATGCACCCTGGCGAGGGTGTGTCTTCACTGGAGCCCTGATTTCAAGGCTTATTTCCATCAGTCGCTCTCTGATGCCATGGACAAGAGTGCACAATACGTGCTCAACAGCTTGGGCATCCAGTCAGATGGAATAACCAACAACTGCTCAGAGAGCTTCAATGCTGTCCTCAAGGCATTAGTTGGATGGAAGAAGGTCAGAGTAGATAAATTGGTTTATCTACTCTACCAACTCCAAACCAATGCCTTGAGGGAGGTGCTGCGGGGCTACTGTAATCTAGGGAATTTCCACCTGACCCCTGAGTGCCATGAGCAATTTTCCAGGCGAATGCCCACCACCAGTTTCCCCTACCACATGTCAGAGGAAGACATGGTGTCTTTTGCTGAAGGCATTCAGTCCTGTGTGGCACAAGAAGAGGTTGTCATGGCAGAAACTGGAGCGGAGGCCTTAGCCAGGATGATTGTGGCAAAAGGACGGATTCTCCTGGTGCCAAGCACCAAATCGTTCCTCTACCAGGGCTTCTCAGACAAGCAGCATGTGGTTACTCTGTTGCCAACGGAGACGTGTTCCTGCTCTGCATCTGACAGTGCCCAGAGGTGTGTCCACCGACTGGCAGCTGTACTGGCCATTGGCGGAAGTGTGGACAGTCCTATGCCAATAAAGCTGGGGACAAGGCATCTGGCCGCAAAACGCTCTGGCCATAAGTGTGCCACCAAGGAGCATGTCCAGACGGGCACCAAACAACAGGAAGAGCAATCGACCGTTCATCAACAGGTCGGTCTTATGTGTTGCTATTTAGTTACATTTCTTATTTGGGTATGTTAAAATGGTAAGCATTTTTACGAAGCCATGTGATCCTCATGGGTTTAATGTATATACGTGAAGACAAAATGCAGAATGCTGTCCCAAACTGAACTGTAACCATTATTCAATAGGGTGACCAATTCCAACAGTCTCTGTCTGAGAAACACCCCAGCAGGGATGATGAATTGGAGAATAGAGTAAGTGGAATGTGTCTGTTTTTGTTATATTCTGCATGTTTTCCTACTGCATGTTGATCGCATCTGTACACTCAGGCAGTTTGGACCCCATTTTTGATGGCCAAAATTTGTTTGTGTAGGTGAAGCAACTGTGGGCAATGTCTTCGGATGGAGTGGACAGGGCAACCGCACGATTTTTGTTGGAGGGATCCGTTGCCATCCTGCACCTCCATGACTTCCTTACATTGAAGCCCAATGAGTGGCTTAGTGGGGAGGTATGTTAAGCTCCCCCACATGTTATGGTTGAATTGTATGAAATTTCCATGCGTGCAGTTGGTATAAAGTACAATTAGAGTTGTTGACTGAGGTGACTATTGCCTGAGCATCATGTGAACTTTGACCAACCATATGCCATTCTGCTTTAGGTAATTGACTTCTACCTCCAACTGAAGAGGGTTGACATTCAAGTGGAGAAGGATGTTTTTATTGTGGATCACTTTGTGGCAGGGATTATCCTGCATGGGGATAAGGTGGCGATGCGCAAGAACACCTTGTCAAAGGTAAAGGCATGTCCGCAGAGTTATTTTTGTGTCATGTTTCTAAATAAGAGGCTAGACGGGTCAATGTAGGGAGAGCTGCCACCTGCCTGACAAAAGATTGCCTGGCACACCGTATAGATGCATCTTCACTCCTATTCCTGCAGACCAATCTGGAGCAGCACAGTTGCTTGATTGGCGTTTGCAACGTGGGAAACTACCACTGGATACTCTTGGTAAGCTCTACAAGATTTACCATTTTAGTGAGAGATTAGACAGTATTATTCTTGAATATGTTATGTTTGAGGCCATTTTGATATACTGACTTGGAATTACCACTTGTGTTTGTTTAGTATGTCAATCGCAGGACCCACTCTGCCATTGTTCTGGACCCTACTGGTTCCCCTAACACAGAGAGCCATATGAGCGAGAACCTGGTTAAGCACATCAGGTATGGTCAATCCAGGGGTGTAAAAATAGTTTTTAGGGGTATCTGTACCTTACATTGGTATATACATTTTTTTTACCACTATTACTTTACTACATTCCTAAAGATATGTCGTTTTTACTCCATATACATTTTCCCTGACACCAAAACCGTTACATTTTGAATGCTGAGCAGGACAGAAATTGTCCCATTCAAACTACTGCCTCTGATCTGGCGGACTCACTACACACGTTTTGTTTGTAAATTATGTCTGAGTGTTGGCGTGTGCTTCTTGCACTGTAAATTCTAAAAAAACTAGAATCTTGCCTTCTGGTTTGCTGACATAAGTTATACATAAGTTATACTTAAACTATACTACCGTTCCAAAGTTTGGGATCACTATAAAATGTCATTGTTTTTGAAAGAAAATATTTTGACATAAAATAACATCAACTTTATCAAACACATTGTTAATGTTGGAAATAACTTTTGTTGCTGGAGACAGCAGATTTTGTATGGAATATCTACACAGGCGTACAGAGGCTCTTTATCAGCAACCTTCACTACTGTGTTCCAATGTCAAGTCGTGTTAGCTCATCCAAGTTTATCATTTTAAAAGGCTAATTGATAATTAGAAAACCCTTTTGGAATTATGTTAGCACAACTGAAAACTGTTCTGATTAAAGAAGCAATAAAACTGTCCTCCTTTAGACTAGTTGAGTATCTGGAGCATCAGCCTTTGTGGGTTCGATTACAGGTACAAAAAGGCCAGAAAAAAAGCACTTTCTATTAAAAGTCATCAGTCTATTCTTGTTCTGAGAAATGAAGGCTATTCCATCGAACAAATTGACAAACTTAAGATCTCGTCCAACGCTGTGTACTACTCCCTTCACAAAACAGCGCAAACGGTCTCTAACCAGAATAGAAGAGGAGTGGGAGGCCCCGGTGCACAACTGAGTAAGAGGACAAGTACATTGTTTGTCAAACTAGACGCCTCAAGTCCTCAACTGGCAACTACATTAAATAATAGCCGCAAAACACCAGTCTCAAGGTCAACAGTGAAGAGGCGACTCCGGGATGCTGGCCTTCTAGGCAGAGTTGCAAAGAAAAAGACATATCTCAGACTGGCCAATAAAAATAAAATATTAAGATGGGGAAAAGAACAGACACTGGACAGAGATGGCTTTTTTTTAAACTCTGCCTAGAAGGTCAGCATCCTGGAGACAAGTGATTGGTTTCCCATGACTTAGGCCATCCCTTTACATGGTTAGCAAATTATTATTATTATTTTTTTCACCTTTTATTAACCGGGTATGCTAGCTGAGAAGTTCTCATTTGCAACTGCGACCTGACCAAGAAATCAAAGCAGTTCCACACATACAACAACAGAGTTACACATGGAATAAACAAACATACAGTAGAAAAAGTCCATATACAGTGTGTGCAAATGAGGTAAGATAAGGGAGGTAAGGCAATAAATAGGCCATGGTGGCGAAGTAATTACAATATAGCAATTAAACACTGGAATGGTAGATGTGCAGAAGATGAATGTGCAAGTAGAGATACTGGTGCTTAAAGTTAGAGGGATAGAGGGAGATATGAGTCTCCAGCTTCAGTGATTTATTTTTTGCAGTTCGTTCCAGTCATTGGCAGCAGATAACTGGAAGGAAATGCGGCCAAAGGAATAATTGGCTTTGGGAGTCACTAGTAAGATTTACCTGCTGGAGTGCGTGCTGTGGGTGCTGCTATGGTTACCAGTGAGCTGAGATGAGGCGGGGCTTTACCTAGCAGAGACTTTTAGATGACCTGGAGCCAGTGGGTTTGGCAACGAGTATGAAGCGAGGGCCAGCCAACAAGGGTATACAGGTCACAGTGGTGGGTAGTATATGGGGCTTTGGTGACAAAACAGATGGCACTGTGATAGACTGCATCCAATTTGTGGAGTAGAGGGATGGAGACTATTTTGTAAATGACATCGCTGAAGTCGAGGATCGGTAGGATGGTCAGTTTTACGAGGGTATGTTGGCAGCATGAGGGAAGGATGCAATGTTCACATATGGAAGCAATGTTTCCTTACCTCCTTTTTGCCATATTCCTTGCTGATATTCTGCATTGCAACGGGGACATGTGAAAGACAAGCCTGACTTCTCCCCTCTCTGGGCCAAAGGTGACTGAGGAGCTGCAGTGCAGCTGCCAACACCAGATTCGGAAAGGAGATATTCTAATGATGAGTTCAACAGTTCAATTATATAAGCATGTTCTGCAGATAAGGCATCTTAATGATCTATGTTACTTAGCTAATTCTGATTTCTCCACCCCAGTACTATTCCACAACTGAGTACTTCTATTGTATGGTCAGGCAAAAATTGTTGGACCATTTATCCAATATCCGGCATACAAGTTAAGTTGAGTTGTCAATGTTGAGGCTACTTTTACATTTATGGTCCGGTTGCATATTGACTTAATTAGCCTATGTGTTCATGTTATGAATGTTGTATGCTATGAAGAGAATTATACAGCATTATTGATTTCAGTTAAGCCATCCCATTTTCATTCATGAGCAGCCATGCAGGTGTATGAATGTTTTCCTCCCCAAACAGATACTGGTTTGATGAACGAACCCGCAGAACTGGGACAGAATCTGTTTTCAGCAATGTTCCCTGGCAGGCGTCGACAATACCGCACACCAAGCAAAGCGACAGCTACAATTGTGGAGTTTATGTGTTGCTGGTGAGTTCATATGCTAAATAGGTCCGAGGATAAATCAGTAGGGAAATTTGTTATGTTAGAAATCTGTGCGCAACCCTTAATGGTAGGCCACCCAAAAGTGAGTCAAAAGCAAATGCACCCACATTAAGAGATCTTTGAGGGTTTAGCCAAAGTCATTCCATTGAAAGGATTAGATTAGCATAACAAATTAGTATACATTGCACACCTGTCATGTGCACGCCTAAGAAAATGGTCTGAAATGGGAAGGGACCCATGTGCATGTGTTCAAGGAGAAACAATTTTCTTCTGTTGCTAACCGATGTGCTATGGTGTCCACTAATGAATATGACCCAGGTCAATAGAGAACTTGGTTGCTATGTGACAAACTCTAAATTAAATGTTGGTGTAATATCATCAAATCAGTGGAGCTTCAACATCACCAGTGTGCTGCCTTGTTTTCATGATTGCAGCCAAGCAACAAAGGTTTTCCAAAGTAAGATTATCACAATGAATAAGATGATTATTGTTAGGATGACAAGGCAGTTGGAGACCTGCTTTCACACGATCTTATATTTCTCAATGGCCCTATAGATGGTAGACATATTTATCCCATTGTCTGTCCTTTATGTACTACCTAGATGGCCAGAGAGTTAATGCAGAGGGAGAAGGCACTAAGTGACCCAACTGTCCCAATGCATGTTAACATCGGTGGTGCCAGAATGGAGGTGGCCAAAGAGATCCTGGACAAAGGTGAGATTGTCTATCACTTTTTTTCAATCTGACAATGTAACGCTGAAGACTTGTAGCCTCGTCTACATCATACACTACTCTTTGTGTCATTACCGTGTGAAATAAGGTGATACAGGCCAGCAGCCCAAGCCCAAGTCAATGCTGCATTATCTCATTTACTGTTGCTACATTGTCCTGGCCCCACTTTAAGAGACTATTAATAATGTTCGATAGCACTATTGTTTTACCTTACATGTTTGAACTTGGCAACATTTAGTTGTAGTTTCAGCCTACATGGATGTCAAAGTAGCTGACCGAGCACATTATAATTCCTCAGTAGCCTATAACCTAACAACCTCCCCATGTTTGATTGTAGGGAGGTTGTTATTTTCTTCTAATTAATTTGGTTGTTGGTAAACAAAGACCCCACTGCTGAAAGACGCAAAGCCCGACAACTTCTCAAATCCACCTAAACATTTTTGTATTTTGTAGAAGAAATTACAAATTTATTTAAGAAAATTGTGAAGGTGACCATATATTTGCCAATAACTGTATATAGTTTTTCATCCTAAGGCATTATGTGATATAGCTGACATGCTTCCTTTATTCTTTCAGAACTTAACAGGAAACTCTACTGCAGTTTCTGTGCAACAGATGAGGGGGGAGACTGGGTGAGTTTGCATTGCAACTCCTCACACAGTTGACATGACAATTCTCTAAGAACTTTTACCTTTCAATGTTTGAAGGGCCCAAAACATTTCCATTGCACTATGAACAATGGCCATAGGCAATTGCTGTGCTTTCTATTACTGTGGTCTAAGGGGGTGTTGAGTTTGGTAGTAAATATATGTTCATAACCTTAAAGGGATGGATAAGTCATTTTAATCATTTAAATGTTTTCTTACATTTAAAGCAGGTAGTGACTTCAATCTTCAGTTTTTTTTAACAAGCCACTGCCAACAAAGGCTAATTGTAATTTCCCCTCTTCGCCACATTCATGGCTGCATCATCTCTTGAATGGATTGTGGGTCAATAATTTAATCTAAAATGAAATGGCAGTGGCTAGTTAAACAAACCAAATTGTGGATTGCTGAGCTATCCTTTCAGCTGTGACATCATATAATGGAATCAATGGCCTGATTGACATGTACTTTCACAGATGGAGTGCTCCACATGCTCCAGTTGGTACCACACCACCTGTGCTGGGGTATCCATCAGCATTTACCATCAACACATGGAGAATCCTGCCTTACAATGGATGTGCCCACCCTGCCACAATTGAAAATCTGCACACCAAGGCTACTATTGGGTTGATACTGTGTCAAATCTATAATGTCCAGAGGTGTAAAAGATTTACAACTACAGCAGATTTTAGGGATGTCCCCGACGGGAAATAAAATCTGGGTTGACTTAGTCTTCCTGCTCTTTCCACCAATCGATTGGTCTAAATGTTAAAATGTATTTTTCCATATATAGACAGACACGCCAGACACGCTTTATAGATGTATAAAGCCAGGTCGAGCAGTTGCCATACAGGGCAGTGATGCAACCCGTCAGGATGCTGACGATGGTAAGGCTGTAAATCCTTTTGAGGATCTGAGTACCCATGCTAAATCTTTTCAGTCTCCTGAGTGGGAATATGTTTTGTCGCACTCTCCACGACTGTCTTGGTGTGTTTGGACCATTCTAGTTTGTTGGTGATGTGGACACCAAAGAACTTGAAGCTCTCAACCTGCTCCACTACAGCCCCATCGATGAGAATGGGTGCATGCTCGGTCATCCTTTTCCTGTAGACAACAATCATGTCCTTTGTCTTGCTCATGTTGAGGGAGACGTTGTCTTCGCCCCACACGGTCAGGTCTCTGACCTCTTCCCTATAGGCTGTCTCATCATTGTCGGTGATCAGGCCTACCACTGTTGTCATCAGCAAACTTGATGGTGTTGGAGTCGTGCCTGGCTGTGCAGTCATGAGTGAACAGAGTACAGGGGACTGAACATGCACCCTTGAGGGGACCCAGTGTTAAAGATCAGTGTGGCGGATGTGTTGTTGCCTACCGTCACCACCTGGGGGCTGCCCGTCAGGAAGTCCAGGATCCAGTTACAGAGGGAGGTTTAGTCCCAGGATCCCTAGCTTAGTGATGAGCTTTGAGGGCACTATGGTGTTGAATGCTGAGCTGTAGTCAATGAGTAGCATTCTCACATGGGTGACCCTTTTGTCCAGGTGGGAAAGGGCAGTGTGGAGTGCAATAGAGATTGCATCATCTGTGGATCTGTTGGGGCGGTATGTAAATTGGAGTGGGTGTAGGGTTTCTGGGATAATGGTGTTAATAATGTGAGCCATGACAAGCCTTTCAAAGCATTCCATGGCTACAGACGTGAGCGCTACGGGTGGGTAGTCATTTAGGCAGGTTACCTTAGTGTTTTTGGGCACAGGGACTATGGTTGTCTGCTTGAAACATGTTGATATTATAGACAGGAAGAGGTTGACAGGAAGAGGTTGTAAATGTCAGTGAAGACACTTGCCATTTGGTAAGCGCATGCTCAGAGTAAACGTCCTGGTAATCCGTCTGGACCTGCGGACTTGTGAATGTTGACCTGTTTAAAGGTCTTACTAACATCAGCTGCAGAGAGCGTGATCACACAGTCGTCCGGAACAGCTGATCCCCTCATGAATGTTTCAGTGTTACTTGCTTCGATGCGAGCACAAGTTATTTAGCTTGTCTGGTAGGCTTGTGTCACTGGGCAGCTCTCGGGGGTGCTTCCTTTTTGTAGTCTAATAGTTTGCAAGCCCTGCCACATCCGAAGAGCGTCAGAACTGGTGTAGTATGACTCAAAAAAAATTATAGACGAGTCACTGGTGCTTCATTTTTGCTTGTAAATAGAAAAAAAGGTTGATAGTAGTATCATCACACCCTGATCTATTTCACCTGTCTTTGTGATTTGTCTCCACACCCCTCCAGGTGTCACCCATCTTCCCCATTAGCCCCTGTGTATTTATACCTGTGTTCTCTGTTTCTGCCAGTTTGTCTTGTTTGTCAGGTTAATCAGCGTTTTGTGTCTCAGCCCCAGGCTTTTTCAAAGTCTCTTTTTCTCGACCCACTGGTGTTGACCCTTAGCATGCCCACCTGACCACTCTGCCCACCTGACCACTCTGCCTACCTGACCACTCTGCCTACCTGACCACTCTGCCTGACCCTGTGCCTGACCACTCTGCCTGACCCTGTGCCTGCCTACCTGAACACTCTGTCTGACCCTTTGCCTGACCACTCTGCCTGACCCTGTGCCTGACCACTCTGCCTGACCCTGTGCCTGCCTACCTGACCACTCTGCCTGCCTCTGTGCCTGAACACTCTGCCTGCCTCTGTGCCTGACCACTCTGCCTACCTGAACACTCTGCCTGCCTCTGTGCCTGACCACTCTGCCTACCTGACCACTCTGCCTGACCCTGTGCCTGAACACTCTGCCTGACCCTGTGCCTGACCACTCTGCCTGACCCTGTGCCTGCCTACCTGACCACTCTGCCTGCCTCTGTGCCTGAACACTCTGCCTGACCCTGTGCCTGACCACTCTGCCTACCTGAACACTCTGCCTGCCTCTGTGCCTGACCACTCTGCCTACCTGACCACTCTGCCTGACCCTGTGCCTGAACACTCTGCCTGACCCTGTGCCTGAACACTCTGCCTGACCCTGTGCCTGACCACTCTGCCTGACCCTGCGCCTGACCACTCTGCATACCTGAACACTGCCTGACCCTGTGCCTGAACACTCTGCCTGACCCTGTGCCTGACCCTGTGCCTGCCTACCTGACCACTCTGCCTGCCTCTGTGCCTGAACACTCTGCCTACCTGAACACTCTGCCTGCCTCTGTGCCTGACCACTCTGCCTACCTGACCACTCTGCCTGACCCTGTGCCTGAACACTCTGCCTGACCCTGTGCCTGAACACTCTGCCTACCTGAACACTCTGCCTGCCTCTTGCTTCCATTTTGATTTCTGATCTCTGCCTACCCTTACCCTGAACCTGCCTGCCATCTGGTACCGTTGACCCACCTATGGTTGCTGACCAGCCATACCCGGGTGTTGGACATGCTGCTAGAGCAAATCTGCGGGTTCTCTGGAGGGCAGCCTGCCACGGGGGTAACCCCACCGCTCCTCAGTAACTCGACGTTTAGCAGCACCGGCCACTCTACCTTCCTGGGAACCCCAGGTTACCTACTCCAGAACGCTTTAATGGAGAGCCGAGCACCTGTCGGACATTTTTAGCCTAGTGTGCCCTCATTTTCGAGCTTCAGCCCTCCTTCCCCCCGGCTCGCTCCAAAATAGCCTACCTCATTACGTTGATGTCTGGAAGGGCTCTCACCTGGGCTACCGCTGTATGGGAACAGCAGCCAGCCATATGCGTGAGCCTGGAGTGGTTTGTGGGAGAGGTGAGGAAGGTTTTTGATGCCCCGTTCTCCAGGAGAGAAGCTGCCTGTAAGCTAATTCAGCTCCGGTAGAATGCCCACAGGGTGGCTGAATATGCAGTGGATTTCTGCATGTTGGCAGCGAAGAGTGCATGGAACCCAGAAGCACTGTTTGACATGTTCCTGCATGGCGTCTCGGAGGAGGTAAAGGACGAGCTTGCTGCTGGGGAGTTACCCACTTGACACTTGATCTTGACTCTCTCTCGAGATCCGCACAAAGAGTTGTCTATATAGAGGGCCTTTTGGTAATTTTGTGTCCTCGTATCCGGTAAAAGACCAGGCTCAGACCAGGAGCGAGTACTCTGGTTGGCCATATGAAGACCTTTTCTGCTCACCTTCCTCGCATCATTTCACTCTGCTGTGGGGAAACCAGTCCAAATTTTTTGGGGTCTGTTAAGTGGAGCGACACAGGGGAACCCAAGAGCAGACTCAGATGGGGAAACGGGGATGAATAAACCAAAATATTTATTGTTACACAGAAGGATATGGAGTGCAGATTCGGGGAAGCTCGGATGAGTTGCAGAAAAAAATAGATGTGGAGACTGAGGTTGAAGTTGGCTGAGAAAAACAGGGTAACCGGTCCTGAGGGGAATCAAAGGTAGTAGTGGTGAGTAAAATCCAGAACAAGGTAGTTGGGTGGTGAGATGGAAAAGGAGACAGGAGGCAGAGTGCAATGAGAGGATAAACGGTGTCAGGCAGGGAAACAAGCACAGCAGGGTATCTTGAGTAATCATAAATGGCTAGAATCATGCACTGACTGAGCAGAGATCTCGATCTGGCAGAGTGGAAGTGGCAGGACTGAGTATTTGTAGAGGTCTTGATTATGAAACAAGTTGTCGCTGGTAGGGATCTGACTCAGCACACCTCTCTCCAACCACACAATCATACACAGAGAGAGAGAGCGAATGGGAGAGTAACTGCAGTTCAAGAAGAAACCAGATGAACACCAGAGGGCATAGCAGGAGCAGATGTGACAGGGTCCTCATTGTCTCTGGGGTCGATGAGAGCTTTTTGAAGCCCACACTAGCTTCCGAGTTGAACATCCCTACTCAGCCACTATTTATTCCCATTGATGTTTGACCGTTGAACAGGTGCTCTGTAGGTTGGGTCATGATAACACCACTCATCAACCTACGGGTGTCAGGGAATCACAGCGATACCATTCAGTTCCTGCTTTGGGATTCTCCTGGGCCAAACGGCACAATCCACTCATCAACTGGTCTACCGGTGCTATCATGGCCTGGAGTCCGTTCTGCCATGACCATTGTCTGAATTCTGCACAACTTCCCCCGGGAAGGCTTCCTGGGTCCTTGTAGGTGGTTACGGACCTCTCCGCCATTCACGCGGAGTACCAGGATCTCTGGGAGCTTTTGAACAAGTCCCGGCCCACTTCCCTTCCGCAGCACTGCTCCTATGACTACGGGATTGACCTTCTTCCTAGCACCGCACCGGGAACGTCTGTACTCATTGTCGGGACCATAGACGAAGGCTATGAACTACATTAGGGACTCTCTAGCTACAGGATTTATCCATCCCTCTCCCACTGGCGCAGGCTTGTTCTTCGTGGAGAAGAAGGACAAGACCCTGCCCCCGTGCATTGACTACAGGGGACTCAATGACATTACTGTTAAGAACCGATATCTGCCACCACTCATTTCCTCGGACTTCGAGCCTTTCCAGGTGGCAACTGTAAGCTGGATCTACGAAACGCCTACCACCTGGTGGGGATACGAGAGGGGGACGAGAGGGGGACAAGTGGAAGACTGCTTTCAACACGGCCAGCGCCCACTAACAATATCTGTTCATGCACTTTAGCATCACCAACTCCCCTGCTGTGGTCCACATTCTGGTGAATGATGTTATCCGTGACATGCTGAATCGGTTTGTCTTCGTCTACCTTGATAACATCCTTGTCTTCTCCCGCTCCCTCCAAGAACACATGCTCCATGTCCAGCAGGATCTCCAGCGCATTCTGGAGCGATTTCCATCGCTCCACCAACACCTCCTGGGGTTAGCCAACTTTTATCGCCACTTTATCTGGGATTACAGCACCCTTGCCTTCCCCTGTCTGCCCTCACCTCTACCAAGGCTCAGTTCACGTGGTCCACGGCAGCTGACCGGCTATTCCGGGACCTGAAATATCGCTTCACCACAGTTCTGATGTTGGTTGATCCGGACCCTTCCTGTTAGTTTGTGGTGAAGGAAGATGTTTCTGATGTCGGAGTGGGGACTGTTCTGTCGCAATGTTCTGCCCTGGATTGGAAGTTGCATCCCTGCGCCGCCTTCTCCCACCACCTCAACGCCACAGAGGAATTATGATGTGGGGAATCTGGAGCTTCTAGCAGAGAAGATGGCAATGGAGGCACTGGCTTAAAGAGGAGGAGCATCTGTTCATTGTGTGTACAGACAACAAAAAAATCTGTAGTAGCTCCGCTCCGCTAATCGCTTGACCTCCAGGCAAGCGAAATGGGGGCTGTTTACCCAGTTCAACTTTTCCCCCTCCTACCGGCCGGGGTCCAAGAACATCAAGCCGGATGTTTTGTCTCTCCGCTATAACCCCAAGGCTACCACCCCAGAGCCCGAGACAATCCTTCCTTCCTCTTGCCTGGTGACGGCACTCAGCTGGGGTATAGGGGAACAGGTCCGGGAGGCGCAGCAGTCCTAGCCGAAACCTGGGAGGGGGTGTCAAGAACCAGATGTTTGTGTCTAACGCTGTCCAATCCGCGGTCCTGGAGTGGGCCAAATCCTCCAGTTTAGCCTGTCACCCTCACAACCCCTGGTCCAACATATCCCTGGATTTTGTCACGGGTCTCTGACCCCCCCACCCTCCCGTCTGAGGGAAACACTGATCGACCGGTTTTCCAAAGCCGCACACTTCATTCCTCTCCCCAAACTCCCCTTGGCCAAGGAGACGGCCCAGCCCATGGTGTAGCATGTCTTCCGGATTCATGGACTGCCGCTGGACCTGGTCTCCAACCGGAGGCCTCAGTTGTCATCCCAGGTCTGGAAGGCATTCTGCGCCCTCATTGTGTCGTTGGCCAGCCTGTCCTCTGGGTTCCACCCCCAGTCCAATGGCAAGTCGGAGCGAGCAAACCAGGATCAGGAGAGCCCGATTGGCCCTTACAGTAAAATGCTTACTTACGTCCCCTAACCAACTGTGCAGTTAAAACAAATACAGATAAGAATAATAGATACAAGTAATTAAAGAGCAGCATTAAAAAAATTACAATATATATACAGGGGGGTGCTGGTACAGAGTGAATGTGCGGGGTCACCAATTGAGGTAGTATGTTCATGTAGGTAGAGTTAACTAAAGTTACTATTGCTTGCCCCTGTTTGAGTATTAAACTATTGTTTATTCGACGTGGTCTGCATCTGGGTCTTACCTTCATACCTGATAATCATGGTAAGATTTGCCAAGTGTAGGGCTTTGTACGCGTCTGTGTGTGGAGTAAAGGTGGTCTCGAATTTGTTTAACTCTGGTTGTGCATTTAACATGCTGATAGAAATTAGGTTAAAAAAAATGCCCACACAGATGTGCCTTTGTTGCAACCAATTAAATTACTTCCTACAGCACATTTGCTACTTCTCCCTTATATTCAAAGAAAAGGTAATGTGTAAAAACATTAAGGTAACAGAAAATTTTACAAAATATCAAAGGCATATTGGATTTTTCAAACAATTTTTACTCAGTACTTTGTCAATTATATACTTTTACTTGTAGGGTATTTTTTTTATATAGTCAAATCTAATTAAAGTAACAGTACCCCGATAATTTCATACTATTGCAATACTGAACTGTGTAGTATGATCTAGAAATAAAGACGCGCGACCACGAGGTTCTAGCTCCAGCCTGTTTATTGCATGTCCTACATAGGTACGGATGCCCCCAAGGGACATCCTACTACAGCTGTATGGATGGGTTATGGTTAAGCTGGCATAAGCGAATGATAGTGGATTTCAGGTCACTTTTTTTTTTTTTTTTTTTTTTTTTTCCAGTTTTGACTGAAATGTACCTCCTAGGTTCTTAGAGAAATGCACATGCTCGTTTAATTTTTAATTTAAAAAACAACCTATTGTGTGTTTTTTTTTTTGTGTGTGTGAAAATTGGTAGCCTGCAGGAAGCCTACATAGCTACAGTACGTATTTTCCTTTCTGCAACTTCTACAAAGAACGTTAACCATTATCTTGATGAAAAGGAATTTGGACACACAGTTGGTGTTTACCATCAGTGGCAGTAAAAAGCCTTCACTACCATAATGGTATACAGGCATTGACTCTTGATTAATGTATTGGAAGACTGTACTAAATATCTTGGGTATGATGGGATAAGTTACACTATCCTGACTGTATTAGTCTCAACCTACCATTTCTGATTTTAACTATATGGTTAAAAAGTATATGGTTACTGTGCTTCGGAAAGTATTCAGACCCCTTGACTTGTTTGACATTTTGTTACGTTACAGCCTTCTACAATTGATTACATTGGTTTTCTCTTATCAATCTACACACAATAGCGGACAATGTCAAAGCAAAAGCAGGTTAAGTATAAGAGCAGAAGGTGAGACCCAGATGAAGACATGGGAGGCAGATGGTTTGAGTCTTGATATTTATTCAACAATCCAAAAGGGCAAGAAAATGGTCGTGGACAGGCAAAATGTCAACCAGTTCAGAGTCCAGGAGGTACAGAGTGGCAGCCAGGCTCGAGGTCAGGGCAGGCAGAATGGTCAGGCAGGTGGGTACAGAGTCCAGAAAACAGGCAAGGCAAAAAAAAAGTGAGGACTAGCAAAAGAGAATAGAAGCAGGAGCAAGAGAAAATGCTGGTTGCCTTGAAAAGCATACAAGACAAACTGGCACAGAGACAGGGATATATACACTAGGGATAATAAGTGACACCTGGATGGGGTGGAGACAATCACGAGAAAGGTGAAACCGATCAGGGTGTGACATTTAGAAAGAAACTCCAATTTATTAAATCAAAATGTGATTTCATTTACATAACTATTCAGACCCTTTACTCAATACTTTGCTGAAACAGCTTTGGCAGCTATTACAGCCTTGGGTCTGAGGCTACAAGCTTGCCACAGCTGTATTTGGGGAGTTTCTCCCATTCTTCTCTGTAGATCCTCTCAAGATCTGTGAAGTTCGATGGAGAGTTTTGCTGCACACCTATTTACAGGTCTCTCCAGAAATGTTAGATTGGATTCAAGTCAGGGTTCTGGCTGGCCCACTCAAGGAAATTCAGAGACTTGTCCTGAAGCGTTAATACAGGACTAAGATTGAATCCTACTACACCTGCTCTGATGCTTGTTGGATGTGGAAGGGCTTGGAAAATATTCATGACTACAAAGGGACACCCAGCCACAAGCTGCTCAGTGACGAAAGCCTACTAGAATTGCTAAAAAAATGCTAAAAGCATTTTATGCTCGCTTCGAGCAAAGCAACACTGAAGCATGCACAAGAGCACCAGCTGTTCCAGAAGAATGTGTGATCAGGCTCTCCATAGGCGATGTGCGCAAGACCTTTAAACAGAAACATTCCTAAAGCCGCGGGGCCAGACTGATTATCAGGCAAGTGTCTTCACTGACATTTTCAACCTCTCCCTGACCGAGATTGTAATACCTACATATTTCAAACAGACCAACATATTCCCTGTGCCGAAGAAAGCAAAGGTAACCTGCCTAAATGATTAGCGCCCCGTAGCACTCACATTGATAGCCATGAAGTCCTTTGAAAGGCTGGTAATGGCTCACATCAAGCAATCATGCCGGAAACCCTAGACCCACTCCAATTGGCATACTGCCCCAACAGATCCACAAATGATGCAATCTCTATTGCACTCCACACTACCTATTCACACCTGGAGAAAAGGATAACCTCTGTGAGAATGCTGTTTTTAAAATATATATATATATATATGCTTATTTTACCCCTTTTTCTCCCCAATTTCGTAGTAGCTACTGTCTTGTCTCATCGCAACTCCCGTACGGGCTCGGGAGAGAAAAGGTTGAAAGTCATGCGTCCTCCGATACACAACCCAACCTAGCCCGCACTGCTTCTTAACACAGCGCGCAGCAACCCGGAAGCCAGCCGCACCAATGTGTCAGAGGAAACACAGTGCACCTGGCAACCTTGGTCAGCGCGCACTGCGCCCAGCCCGCCACAGGAGTCGCTGGTGTGCGATGAGACAAGGACATCCCTACCAACCAAGCCCTCCCTAACCCAGACGATTATGCGTCGCCCAACAGACGTCCCGGTCGAGGCCAGTTACGACAAAGCCTGGGCACAAACCCAGGGTCTCTGATGGCACAGCTGGCGCTGCAGTACAGCACCCTTAACCACTGCGCCACCTGGGAGGCCCAGAATGCTGTTAATTGACTATAGCGTTCAACACCATAGTGCCAACAATGCTGATCACTAAGCAAAGGATCCTGGTACTAAACACCTGTCTCTGCAACTGGATCCTGGACTTCCTGACGGGCAGCCCCCAGTTGGTAAGGGTAGCCAACAACACATCTGCCACGCTGATGCTTAACACTAAGGCCAATCAGAGGTGGGTGCTTAGTCCCCTCCTGTACTCCCTGTTCACCCATGACTGCATGGCAAAGCACAACTCCAACACCATTACGGTTGCTGATGACAACAGTGTTAGGCATGATCACCGACAACGATGAGACGGCCTATAGGGAGGAGGTAAGAGACCTGGCAGTGTGGTGCAAAGAGAACCTTGCCCTCAACGTGAGCAAGACAAAAGGAGCTGATTGTTGACTATAGGAGAAGGAGGGCAGAATAGAACCCCATTAACATGGACAGGTCTGAAGTGGAGAAGTTGAAAGTTTCAAGTTCCTTGATATCCATATCCCCAACGAACTATCATAGTCAAACACACCAACAGAGTTGTGAAAGAGGGCATGATAACACCTTTTACCCCTCAGGAAACTGAAAACATGGGTCCCCAGATCCTCAGTTATACCGCTGCACCATCAAGAGCATCCTGACCGGTTGCATCCCCTCCTGGTATGGAAACTGCTCGACATCTGACCGTAAGGCGCTACTAAGGGTGTATCGTCGGACGGGGCCACAGTATTTAGGTTGCAATAGTTTGTGTAGGGGGGTTAGGGTCAGTCAGTTAAACCTGGAGTATTTATCCTGTCTTATCTGGTGTCCCGTGTGAATTTAAGTATGCTCCCTGTAATTCACTCTCTCCCTCTCCCTTCTATCCCGGAGGACCTGAGCCCTGGGACCATGCCTCAGGACTATCTGGCATGATCACTCTTTGCTGGCCCCAGTCCACCTGATCGTGCTGCTGCTCCAGTTTGAACTGTTCTGCCTGCAGCTATGGAACCATGACGTATTCACCGGACGTGCTACCTTGTCCCGGACCTGACATTTACTCTTGAGGTGCTGACCTGTTGCACTCTACAACCACTGTGATTATTATTTGAGCCTGCTGGTGATATGAACGTTTGGCCACGTACTGTTATCTCCAACCGGCACAGCCAGAAGAGGACTGGCCACGCCTCATAGCCTGGTTCCTCTCTAGGTTTCTTCCTAGGTTCCTGCCTTTCTAGGGAGTTTTTCCTAGCCACTGTGCATCTGCATTGCTTGCTGTTTTGGGGTTTTAGGCTGGGTTTCAACATCGGCTGATGTTGTAAGGGATTTATGAATAAAATTTGATTGCTGACGGGCGAGTACATCACTGGGTAGAAGCTTCCTACCGTCGAGGACCTACTGTATATACTAGGCAGTGTCAGAGGAAGGGCCAAAAAATAGTCCAACACTCCAGTCACATTGTAAAGAAAGTAATTTCAATAGTATTGTGATATTATGTCATGGAGTAACAAACTTTAATTTGGAGAAATTACTAACCTTGTGTGCAGATGGCAACTTTGACCTGGGGGCATGCTTTGTAGACCATTCAAAAGCGTTCCGATACCTTGTCCCCAAGAAAAAACCCACGTGTTATGATAGCTTATAGGCAGTAGTAGGCAAATGAAGGGCCAAAGTTCCAATATTAAGATTTTGGAATAACATTTCTAGGGTCTATTTGTTGGTAATTGGAAATACGCCTCTTTCGAATTTCGTCCCCTGTTCCTAAACACATCCATCCTATAGTGTAGGTTTTGAAGATTCATAATCTCTGTTTGTAGTCATCAAAAGAAGATTGAGGAACGGTTGGGGGACCCAAGAAGTACAAGCCCCCACACCATTCTCTAACCTCTGAAATGTTGTCTTTGATGTGTGCATTTCAAAGTACCCCTTAACATCTATTCCCTGTCTCTCTGGTAGAGTAGTGGTGATGGTATTCGCTCCCCAAACCAGAGTTTGAGAGTTCAAATCTGAGGAGAGCATTTTTTAGAGAGCCATTTTTGATTCTGCCTTTTGTTGGCATGAAAGAACTAACTTGAGGTTTGTTGGGGGGTAGGGGTAGTTCCCATCAAATAGAAAGACTGAAGTGACACCTTGTACAGAATGTCCTTTTAATAGAGTTGTGATAACATACTATGTCGTGGAGTAACAATATATTATCCTTGTCTGCAAAAGCCAACTTTGACCTGGGGGCATGCTTTGTAGACCATTCAAAAGCGTTCCGATACCTTGTCCCCAAGAAAAAACCCACGTGTTATGATAGCTTATAGGCAGTAGTAGGCAAATGAAGGGCCAAAGTTCCAATATTAAGATTTTGGAATAACATTTCTAGGGTCTATTTGTTGGTAATTGGAAATACGCCTCTTTCGAATTTCGTCCCCTGTTCCTAAACACATCCATCCTATAGTGTAGGTTTTGAAGATTCATAATCTCTGTTTGTAGTCATCAAAAGAAGATTGAGGAACGGTTGGGGGACCCAAGAAGTACAAGCCCCCACACCATTCTCTAACCTCTGAAATGTTGTCTTTGATGTGTGCATTTCAAAGTACCCCTTAACATCTATTCCCTGTCTCTCTGGTAGAGTAGTGGTGATGGTATTCGCTCCCCAAACCAGAGTTTGAGAGTTCAAATCTGAGGAGAGCATTTTTTAGAGAGCCATTTTTGATTCTGCCTTTTGTTGGCATGAAAGAACTAACTTGAGGTTTGTTGGGGGGTAGGGGTAGTTCCCATCAAATAGAAAGACTGAAGTGACACCTTGTACAGAATGTCCTTTTAATAGAGTTGTGATAACATACTATGTCGTGGAGTAACAATATATTATCCTTGTCTGCAAAAGCCAACTTTGACCTGGGGGCATGCTTTGTAGACCATTCAAAAGCGTTCCGATACCTTGTCCCCAAGAAAAAACCCACGTGTTATGATAGCTTATAGGCAGTAGTAGGCAAATGAAGGGCCAAAGTTCCAATATTAAGATTTTGGAATAACATTTCTAGGGTCTATTTGTTGGTAATTGGAAATACGCCTCTTTCGAATTTCGTCCCCTGTTCCTAAACACATCCATCCTATAGTGTAGGTTTTGAAGATTCATAATCTCTGTTTGTAGTCATCAAAAGAAGATTGAGGAACGGTTGGGGGACCCAAGAAGTACAAGCCCCCACACCATTCTCTAACCTCTGAAATGTTGTCTTTGATGTGTGCATTTCAAAGTACCCCTTAACATCTATTCCCTGTCTCTCTGGTAGAGTAGTGGTGATGGTATTCGCTCCCCAAACCAGAGTTTGAGAGTTCAAATCTGAGGAGAGCATTTTTTAGAGAGCCATTTTTGATTCTGCCTTTTGTTGGCATGAAAGAACTAACTTGAGGTTTGTTGGGGGGTAGGGGTAGTTCCCATCAAATAGAAAGACTGAAGTGACACCTTGTACAGAATGTCCTTTTAATAGAGTTGTGATAACATACTATGTCGTGGAGTAACAATATATTATCCTTGTCTGCAAAAGCCAACTTTGACCTGGGGGCATGCTTTGTAGACCATTCAAAAGCGTTCCGATACCTTGTCCCCAAGAAAAAACCCACGTGTTATGATAGCTTATAGGCAGTAGTAGGCAAATGAAGGGCCAAAGTTCCAATATTAAGATTTTGGAATAACATTTCTAGGGTCTATTTGTTGGTAATTGGAAATACGCCTCTTTCGAATTTCGTCCCCTGTTCCTAAACACATCCATCCTATAGTGTAGGTTTTGAAGATTCATAATCTCTGTTTGTAGTCATCAAAAGAAGATTGAGGAACGGTTGGGGGACCCAAGAAGTACAAGCCCCCACACCATTCTCTAACCTCTGAAATGTTGTCTTTGATGTGTGCATTTCAAAGTACCCCTTAACATCTATTCCCTGTCTCTCTGGTAGAGTAGTGGTGATGGTATTCGCTCCCCAAACCAGAGTTTGAGAGTTCAAATCTGAGGAGAGCATTTTTTAGAGAGCCATTTTTGATTCTGCCTTTTGTTGGCATGAAAGAACTAACTTGAGGTTTGTTGGGGGGTAGGGGTAGTTCCCATCAAATAGAAAGACTGAAGTGACACCTTGTACAGAATGTCCTTTTAATAGAGTTGTGATAACATACTATGTCGTGGAGTAACAATATATTATCCTTGTCTGCAAAAGCCAACTTTGACCTGGGGGCATGCTTTGTAGACCATTCAAAAGCGTTCCGATACCTTGTCCCCAAGAAAAAACCCACGTGTTATGATAGCTTATAGGCAGTAGTAGGCAAATGAAGGGCCAAAGTTCCAATATTAAGATTTTGGAATAACATTTCTAGGGTCTATTTGTTGGTAATTGGAAATACGCCTCTTTCGAATTTCGTCCCCTGTTCCTAAACACATCCATCCTATAGTGTAGGTTTTGAAGATTCATAATCTCTGTTTGTAGTCATCAAAAGAAGATTGAGGAACGGTTGGGGGACCCAAGAAGTACAAGCCCCCACACCATTCTCTAACCTCTGAAATGTTGTCTTTGATGTGTGCATTTCAAAGTACCCCTTAACATCGAGTGTCTGTCTCTCTGGTAGAGTAGTGGTTATGGCGTTTGCTTCCCAAACCAGACTTTGAGAGTTCAAATCTGAGGAGAGCATTTTTTAGAGAGCCATTTT